>NC_087581.1:47589088-48220874 GCF_036250125.1 Pseudopipra pipra | reverse complement strand
AAAAAGTAAGTTTTTTTCCCTCCTGTTTCCCCATCAATAACATAATACACGTCCTTTGCAACACATGAACAAAAGAAGATATGACGTAGAATGGAATAACAGAGACAGGAAGACTGTCTATAAAAGCTTATATTCTTAGTAGAAATAGGCCTGGCAATTTGTGACTGACAATGAATAGTGTAAGCCAGTGATGACGGCTAATAGCATCCAAGTGGCACTACAGAAAAATGAGCACTATGTCAGAACTCTGATACAGGGCCAAATTTGATACAGAGCTACTTCAAGCTCAGAGGGCTTGCAGAAGGTGAGAAAAAAATATGCAGGTGGGGAAAAAAAAAGTAAAATGTGACCCTTTGTACTGTTAATATCTCATTTATGTTGTTGGAATTCCTAATTTATATTACTTTTTGCAATAATGACTGATATTTTCCCAGCAATTCTGTGTTACAGACTACTGCACCAAAGAGAAGTCTGAACTACTTAATCCTAAATGGAGCTGAGACATACATACTCTGGGGAGAAACCAGTATGCAAGACCTGGGACAGAAGCGAGCAGCTGAAATAATTAGAAATAAATTGATATACAGGTATATAATAATACAAACAAGCCACTTATGAGCAATTATTCTAAAATATTCTCACCAACTCTTGGATATGATGTGTTGTGAACTCCTTGGAGACTGGGACAATCTTCTTTTAAGCAAGTTTTCTTGTAACCCCCTTCTTCAGTCTTGGTTGTACTCCCACATGTTGGGCAGAATTGGTAACGGTCATGCCATGCTAGAACAGACCTAGCCTGGGCTACTACTCCTTTAAAAAGATACATTGAAAATTCAAAAAATCAAATACTAATTCAAGTAATTCATGTGAGCTTTTAACAGTATGGAAGAAGCAAATAGTAAACGTTTTAACATAAAAATCAAAGAAAGACTGTGGCTTGAATCACAATCTGCTACAAGAAAAGTTGAGCAATATGAGTTATGCAGATCTTTTTCTTTGCAGCAGAGCTCATGCAATTGAACACAATACCCTACAGCTACAAACAATCTATACATTCAGAAACAAATTCATCTGGATCAATATACTCTACCTGTCACAAAAGTTACTCAGTCTGGGCAAAGTGTCAGAATTATGTATCACACCTTTTCCAGAGGACATTTTAGGGCTACTATAGGTATTGACATAATAATGGATTGTTCCATTTAAACTTGAGGTGCAAGTCAAGCTTGTCCTGTAGCAAAACTGCTACAACAGCAGTTGTTAGCTGCATGTCCATAATAACACTCATTCACTTTGGTATCCTCACTTTTCAACACTTCCTTCTCAGATGAGTATTCAACACACTCTTATTAAAGATGTAAATCTCATTTCTTATAATGAAAATTCAGTAATTACAGATTTTTTCCTTCTTTTTAGAACATTAATGTGCATGCATGAACATTTAAATAGTACTGTTTAAAAACAAAGATGATCAATAGGCTTTACAGACTAATACTGCCACTGCAGAAGTTAGCCCTTTGCAACAGTGCATGTTTTTACATATAAAACTCTTAACAAAATCACTAACTGGCTTTTAAAATCAAAATATTTCTAAAGCCACTGAAAATACCCAATTCCTTTGCAGTGGTTTGTCCTTGCATTGTACCTCACTGAAACCTAAATCTTCAAATCACACATTTGGTACATGCTGCATTTCATGCATCTTACCAGCTTCTTTTTCAGGTAGCTGCAGCAGTGCTGGCATTGGTGGGTGAAGAAAGTAACAGTCCTCATGCTTCTGTTTAAATTTCTCGGCAGAAGCAGAATCTATGCTAAGAGCAAACCAAGCAACTAACCCGTCCTCTTCATCTTCTTGCAGAACCCTCCCATTGCAAGCAGCTGCCAGGTTCTGAAGAAGTTCAACTCCAAGAAAAATCAAGGTACACTCTTCAGTTTTGTTCAGGCACTGCTCCACATCCTTGTGGTACAGCCTGCAAAGCTTTACTTCTGGCTGCTGGGAACTATCTATTCCCCCACCCAAAGTAACTAGGGGACTTAGATTTGAGAAGAGGATGTATACTGTAGTTGGATGGCTTTGTTTTTTACTCAGCCACTTGGAATCTGTTCTTTTATCACTCCTTCTGTCCAGAAGTGTCATGCCAAAATAATTTTCATATTCTTTCACATCATTTGACAAAAAACTAGGCTTCTGATCACCCTTGACATTAGCCAACAAATTAGCTATGTGTTTGTACCCCCAAAATTTTGCGATGTCCAGAGCTGTCTGCCTTGATTTATTAATGATGGATCTGTCACACCTAAAAAACCAGAAAAGAACTGTGGTTACCAGGGTAAATATGTTCAGGAAGAGTCTTGGTGTGTGTTATTCTTACTTACACCATATCTGATACTATTAAGGTGCAAGAACTTCTAGACACTGTCTGTACTGGGGCACTCTTTATTTTAGCACATAATGCTAAATATTTAGCATTATGGTAATGAAAAGTAATTGTACTTCATTTTCTTTTGCTAAGGCCAGATTTCTCATTTTTGTTGATCCACTCCAGATTATTATTCACTGAGCTTCGTGCAGTACTACAAAAGCAATGGATTAATTAAAATCCCACACATGAGGAAAAAAAAAGGTCAAGATAGAACTTTGAAAGTCAGGCTATGGGTCTGTTCCTCACAACCAGTAACAAAAATGAAAGATAAAACATTTATAAAAGTTTAACAAGCATTACTTTCTAGGAGCTACTCAAATTAGCATTAAACATTTACAATAAAATATTTTATTGAGGTCACTTTGTCTGTTCAGCTGGAGGAGACTGAGGGGAGATCTCATTGGAGCCTACAACTTCCTCATGAGGGGAAGTGGAGGGGCAGGCACTGATTTGTTCTCTCTGGTGAACAGGACCTGAGAAAATGGTATGAAGCTGAGTCATGGGGGTTTAAGTTAGATGTTAGGAAACTCAGAGGGTGGCTGGACACTGAACAGAGTCACCAGGGAAGTCGTCACAGCACCAAGCCTATCTGAGTTCAAAATGTGTTTGGACAACACTCTCAGGCATATGGTGAGGTTCTTGAGGTGTCCTATGCAGGGCCAGGAGTTGATCCTTGTGGGTCCCTTTCAACTTAGGATATTGTATGCTTCCATGATTTACCGTAAAATTATAACCAAGAACACAGCAGCCCCTACTTAATGACAAAAGTAGCACCATTAGAACAGCGGTGCTGATCCCTGTAAGGATCTTTCTGTTACCTAAAAGTCTGTAAAATGACACAGATGAGGAAACACTGCCTTGTGATATATATTTGAATATTAAATCCCAAAAGAAACCCAAACCTGAAATAGATTGGGTTTGATTGGGAAATCAAAATAACACACTTTTTTACCAATCTTAACTCAAATGCGTAAATAAAACAGAAATGTCAAAATTATGCAGTAGATCAGGGCCAAATTCATCATTTTTTAAAAACACAAAATGCCAGTATAATAATGTTGCTGATACACAAGTAACTGTCCCACAGGCAAGACCATTTTGAGATTTTAGTTTAACTTCAGTAGGCTTTGAGGGAATTTGGTATAGTTCAGAAAAGGATTCAAAATTTAATTTACAAAGTTTTTTGTGCTAAAGAAACTACTACTGCTTATCCATCCTTAAAGACATGGTTTCCTTTAGGTAAAATAATGCATATTTTCCTACTTAATTTCCTATCTCTCAGTCAACTGTATTTTGTTCTGATTTGTCTTCCCCCTTCTATCTGCTCAGGTATGTGCAGATCGTGATCAGGCTGTTCTTCAGTGTCCACAACAGTGACCTGAACTCTTTAGACTACCAAGATCTTTTTTTCCAGTCTGCAAACATTTCCTGTAGCTTTCCTCAAACATGGACAAACACAGGTGCATCAGGCAGCTCAATGGAGGTGATTGTGCTTCTTTACTCTTTGCTGGTGCGGCCTCACATGAAGTACTGCGTGCAGTTTTGGGCACCACAACATAAGAAGGATCTAACGCTTATTAGAGTGTGTTCAAACTAGGGCCATGAAGTTGATGAAGGGTCTAGAGGGGAAGCTTATTCAATCTAGAAAAGAGGAGATCGAGGCAAGACCTCACCTTGGTCTGCAGCTTCCTCACGAGGGGAAGGGCAGGCAGTGATCTCTTGTCTCTGGTGATCAGTGACAAGACCCGAGGGAATGGGCTCAAGTTGTGTCAGGAAAGGTTTAGGTTGGATACCAGGTAAAGATTCTTCACCCAGAGGGTAGCTGGACTCTGAAAAAGGCTCCCCAGGGAAGTGCCTAAGCCTGACAGAGTTCAAGAAGCGTTTGGACAATGTTCTCAGGCACATGGTGTGATTCCTGGGTTGTCCTATGAAGAGCCAGGAGTTGGACTTTGATGATCCTTGTGGGTTCCTTCCAACACAGCACATTCTGTGATTCTACAATTCTATGATAAAATTCTATGATGGGCTTTCCAGGGTTATTCTCTGTAATGTTATGAAATATTACTTTCATAGACATTCATGCTCATATAACCAGCAATTTTATTTGTTAAAATAATTATTATGACTAAGTGTTAACTGAAACAAGACCAATGAGGCCACAGCACCATCTCAGGAACTATACTCAATTGCCTAAGAGAACAACCCTGAGAAGAGCATTTAAAAGTGACATTCACTTTTTTTACAGTAAGCATAACTTAAAAAATTGTTATCCTATTTACCACGTGGTAAATTCCCCCAAATCCCAGAATATTCCTCAAAACACAAAATCTGTCACCAAGATATTTCTCCACACAGTGGAATGTACTGATTCCAGTATAAACTACTGGTTCATCTAATGCTTCATACTGAGCTTCCCCAGAAGCCACAGGATTTGGGTAAGACTGAAAAAAATAAGAAAAAAGGGTGGCATGATGACTGGAGGCTGTGGAATGCTATGCCTGAAGGTACTCATAACTACAGAATGAACTAAACCTTGCTTGGTTGTGTAATTAGGAGTACAGAAAGGAACCACATTAATCAAACAGGCTTGATTAATGCAGAGCTCAGCTGAATCACATCTGACTCTAACCCTTCATTTTGAGATGAATTTTCTTTGGAGTCTCAAGAAGAACACTGAAGCACTCTTTGCATCTTTGGGTGTCTTGAAACACAAGAACTACAACAGATGACTACAAAATAGCAAGTTTTTGACAAGCAATGAAAATGCTTGGTGTCATACCAACTTAAGAAAGTAAAAATGACATGTTAAGCAAGAAGGAGAATGTGTATTGTCCAAATGCTAAGATACAACTAAAATTTATCAACTGGTAACTTTGTAAAGGTGTGTCTGTCACGTTTGACTTAAGAGCCAGTATGTCAACAAAAATTCTGCACTATAACATAAATGTAAGTGGATTACAAATAAAGTTTAGAGAAAAAGTCGAAATGGAACAATCAAACACACCAAATTTATATTCAGTATAGTGGTTGGAATGGGATGCAAAGTTTGTTCTATTCTGTTGGCCTCTGAGAGGAGTGATATCCTAGAAGATCAAAAGAATACTTTTAGAGATGCTCATAACTTTTAGAGTTTCTTAGCAAATATGGAAAGAATCCAGTTACAGACTGACACACTTTCCTGAGTTTTAACCATGAAAATTCTGCCACTATCCATCAGTAAACTTACTTTTCTGAAATAAAATTGAAATGAGCAAAAAGGGATGAAAATTAGAGCTCTTGAATGGGGTCTATTTTACCTTACCCTTGTTCAAGAAGAACCCGCACAACCTCGAGGTGTCCATTCCTGGCACCGAACATCAGGGCTGTCCAGCCATTCCCTGCAGCTGCGTTGACAAGTGACGGGGAACGACTGAGCAGTGCTTTCAGTCTGGCTGCATCTCCCACGGCAGCAAAGTTGTGCAGCTGAGAAATCATGTCCTGGCTGAGGTTCTTCTCAAAGTCTGTCATTGTGTCAACTAAAAATGCCGGAGAATATACTCACTGTTATTAAAAGGATTTAAGTAAAAGAATTAATGCTGTACAGACCACCCATATTATCACAAAAAATACTGACACAACAGTCAAATTCTTGTCATTACTGTAAACAGTGTTATTCCAAAACAAATCTCCGAATACAGTGAAATTTACCTCAACAATCAAAATCAGTTCTAAAGAGGCTTAAAGGACAGGAAAATTTCTCCACGAAAATGAAGCTGCTCTGAAAGTGAAAAACATGTTGTTTCTCGACCGAACACGCACAAATACACACATAAACACACGCACCCACTGCTGCTGCGACAAGCAGCGACAGTTTCCATTTGCTCAGCGCCCGCTCCACGCCGTTCCCAAGGAAACGGACCTGCCACCGCCTCCGCCACCCGACCCTCAGCGACCCCGCGACCCCCCGGCCCCACAGCGGGGCCCGTTACCGTGAGGCCTCCGCGGGCTCCAACCGCGCCTCCACCGTCCTGGGGCCCGCCCCGCCCCGCCGAGCCCGGCGGCACTGCGGGGGAAGCACCGCCCTGTACGAGGGCTGAGCCTGGGGCTGAGCTGGGCCTAACCTGGGACAGAGCCCGAGGCTGCAGCGCCTGGGTTTTGCGGCGGCCGCAGGGCTTGGCTGGCGCCGTGTTCCCGCGGGGGAATCGCCAGCCGCTCCCTCGGGGTTCAAGGACAAACAGCCATTTTGTCTGCTGGACAGGGATGTCGTAGGGGAGCGGTCGGGCTGATTTTCTGGCATTGCTTCGTAGCAGAAGGAGAATGTAGGTGGCAGTAGGTTGCGCAAGTCCTTGTGAGAGCAGTGGAGCGAATGAGATATGGCAGGGGAGAGGAGTTAGCAGGGAAATCGAAATGATGTAATGAGCCAGGAGGCAGTTTCATGATCAGTGTGTCCTGTCAGCCTTAGAAAAGCATGGGAAAACCAAGGCTATACCAGTCCTGTAAAAATGAACATGGGACTGTTGTTCCAGTGCGTTTGCATCTGGAGAGTACTTAAAAAAAACAAAACCAACCAACCAAAGGGTAGTTTTTGAAAAGTCAAACTGTCACACTGAACAGCAAAATCCTGCAAAACAACTTGAAGTTATTCCAGTCAGTTAAGGCTAGAATACAAAGGTTAAGGTAAATCCAGTTCTTCCATCAGTATTACATTCTCAGGTTTGCCACTTGAGTTTGTATTAGACATGAATAACTAACTCATAAAAATCGTTGTTTAATGTTTTATTTAAAAAATATTCACTATTGTTTTCAAATAATGACATGATTACTCAATACCTTGTTTTTAAATGCAGCTCTCAAGAGGGTTGAGTCCATCAAGTTTGGAGCTGTAGCTTGATATATATATATACATACATATATTTAAAAAATATGTATCTATATATAATACCTATATAACTTATTACCCAACAGCAGTGTCATTTTTGAATCATGAGGAGTATTGCAGAAGCCTAGTAATGCAGAATCAGGAATATATAATAAAGCATTTCTGTTCTTGCTTATAGGAGGGTACATTCTCTGTGTCCTGACATCATGTTAGCAGTTCCCAACTTGCATGAATTTAAGTACCTTTGGTGGAATTTGTGCTATCTCCCAGTGCATCCTTGCAAAAACAACTTAGTACTCCTTGTTTTAAATATCAGC
Organism: Pseudopipra pipra; assembly: GCF_036250125.1. Lineage (NCBI taxonomy): Eukaryota > Metazoa > Chordata > Aves > Passeriformes > Pipridae > Pseudopipra > Pseudopipra pipra. The sequence continues at coordinate 48,213,276 of NC_087581.1, read as the reverse complement.
AACTATAATAAATTGAATGGGAATTTTAAATGATTGTAACATACCAACTAGTGAGTTTGAAAATGTTATTATTTTATTAGTTATTTTGCTGCATAAAGTGTTAGAAATTCTTGTGAGTATATGGGACTCTATTTAATCACTGAGCTGAATTTTCTAAGAGCAATTTAATGTTTCTTTAGAATTAAAATAGGCAATTGTAACTTGCTTTAAAAGCTGGTTTTTTCCTTTGGTGTATTCAAGATCTAAGTAAACCTTACTCAGAAAGTCTGAGTGGTGCTGAACTTGGCTGTGCCATAGTTCTTGAATTTTGTAGTAAATAAAGCCTGTTACTAGCCAGTATTTATTTGACTTGACTGTGTTAGCTCTTTAGTAGTGGGAAACATGGTTGAAAGTTGTATTTGTAAGGCTTCAGGAGTCTCAGTGAGGTTACCAGTGTGAGAATGGAAATGGAAGATGCTCCACTAATTTACTCTGATCCTGAAAGAGGCTCTGGTGGCTCCATATTGATAGTGACTAATGACAGACTTTTCAAAATGCTTGCTGATTACTGCAGACGACAGTCAGGGAGTAATATCTGAATGCCCTGATGCCCTATTCATTTTGTGCTGGAGCCTTTAGAAAAAAATTGCATGTGCTGTAAAGAATGTACCTAAGTGCCATTGGGAGCACTGCAGTGTGTGGACATAACAAGAGTTGGAGTGCCTGCAAAAAGTGATACAACAGTGCTCCTGTCTGATTCGAGGTACCTTTTAAATCTTTTTATTTGAGTTAATAAACTGTGCTGAGGGAGCTATATGAAAAAGATCTCGGTAACTCTCAGTTACTTAGGTTAATAGATTTATTAAAAATAATGTAAAATTAATTATTTTATGTTTAATTATATAGATTTGTTAGAAAATCTGGATTGATCTCATTTTAGTGTTGGGTTTAGATTACACACAAGAGTTATCTATTTTAATGCTTTTTAGATTCAGTAAACAGTAACAATATCATAGAAGGTTTGCTAGTTCTTCATTTGGGCTTGTACTTAATTCTTACCTCTTAATTTTACCAGGTTTTTGAAGGCTCTGTTTTTCAAAGAACTGACATGCTGGGTGAAGTTTAAAAGGCAGCTCTGATTTAAGTCACTCATGGGAAAGGAAATGAAGCAAGACACTGGATATGTGAAAGGAATGTGTTGTCAAATAGTTCATGTACGATGCATTATACTAGATTAGGCTTTTCACACATCTTAGCTTAAAAAAAAAAAAAAAGCATATATGGCTTGTCTTAGGTAGCCAAAGCTGTTAATAGGGCAAGCAGAAATCAATATTATCTAACAAGGTTTCTTGAATCGGCACTGCAGCATTCTATAATAATATCCTTTGGAGTTTTCAACCAGGACTTTGGGACAATTTAACTTGTATTTTTCCCAAGCAGTTCCAAGCAGTTAATTTCCAAGCAGTTCCCCTGGAGAAATGACTGGGCAAATGCTAAAGGGCCTGATCTATGGTCCATTGGTATAAATATGAGTCTCTTGGTACTGAAGAAGTGGAACTATTGGGAGTTTTGACTTTCTTGTTTGGAAAGAGCTGTAGTGAAGTTATATGATAGTAATTATTATGAAAAAAATAAATCCATTTGCAGGTATCAGTTAATTTCAGTTAAAACCTCCAAAATACTATTAAATGGTTTTAATAGTAATTCTGGACCTCAGCTGTCCATCTAGAAAAGAGGGAAAATAAGAGTTCTTTCAACTCAAAAGGCTGAACAGGAAATCTCTTTCAGCTGTGGATTGTACTGCAGTATATGCTGTGCCTGATAAGAAAAAAGGAATGTAGCAACATCAGTCTGCTCATCCACTTCCTGAAAAGTGGATGGTTTGTGATATGAAGGTTGGTTAGTGAAGTGTATTTTCTCCAAACAGTTAATGTGAGGGTGGGAGGTGATGAGTGCAGAAACTTAATAAATGTGCATGAGTTAATTTTGCAAGGATAGTATGCGCATTATGGAGAAGTGGAAGGCAGAAGCAGGATCATCAGGACTCAGGTCGGGAGGTGTCAGCTTTTCAGCAAGTGGCTTATGAGAAGGGATCGCTGCTCTGGAAGGTCCCAGGTGCTTCCTCTGTGAGATTGAATGCTTGACCAGTGCCCTATTTTCCTCTCCTTCATCTTGCTTAACTTGCTTAATCTTGATTCACTGGAGAAGGATGAAGGCAATAAAAATTTAACTGTTCAAGGATTTAGCCCAAAGCATAACCCAAAGAGCCAACATTTACGGTGTAGTAATCTGCTGGAGTCCCCCCAGCCTGATAGACTATATTAAGGCTACACAGATAAGAAGAGCAGGGATGAGTGTTTGGGTAGGGGTAATATTATGATATGTGCTTTGTGGCTGATGGAGATTTTTCTAGTTTTCTCCAAATTATTCTTGTGTTTTCAGTTTTCTCCATATTATAATTTGGTTCCGTTTTTTAAGCACTTGTATTTAACTGATTGCTTATGAATGTAACAGCATGGCTCCCTAAGTTCTAGACAGGTTAATGTAGTTTCTCAAGTTTCTCAGGTGAGGGCTGAATTGGTGTTTGAATTGTTTAATAAGGTTTGATTAATAAAAGTGGTTTTAATAATTTGTCGGTGTTTGGCCTACAAATACTTCCTCATGATCAATGAAATCATATTTGCAGCAAATTTGAGTTGAAATAGCTCTTACTCTCCCTATTCTGCAGACTGCTAGCTGAGGCCCAGAATTAATATTAAAAACATCTAATAATAAATTTTTTTTTAAACAGAAATTAGCTGATACCTGCTAATGATTTTCTTTTAAAATTATAATTACCTTCCTGCAGCTTGTTTTGAATTCAAAGGATGATTTCCCTTAAATTAAAGGAAAGTTTAAAACTAGGAAGCTGGTTTTACTGCTTTTGGAAAAAAAGAACTTTTTATGTATCCATGGGAAGTGGTAGATCCAATACAGGGATAAAAATTGAAATTTCCAAAGCAGGTTTCATAAGAGTGTTCCTTCTCTGGGTTAATTCTTTGCCTTGATAATATCCACTGTCTGTTTATGTAATACATGAGGCAGGAAACATGCAAATTTTTTTAACTTTAAAAAAAAGACCTCATTTTGTTTCCAGAACACAGAGGATCTACCTGCACTGTAACAAAAATACTGTTGTGAGAAAATAGTATGTGATGATGTCATGGGACACCTGCTATAATCTATATGGGTTAAAATGGCATTAATTATGACACTTTCTAATTTTAGTGTTTTACTTTGCAACATTCAAGATCTGTTTATGAGGTTTTGGTTTCTTTTCGTTTGGATTTTTGTGTCTATTTGTGAAACTTTTCAAGTTCAGCTTAATCTTTCTTTGGAGGAGTAGAAAAGAAGTTTGCATTTTCAGCGGTAGAAAGAGCCACCAGAAGGATTTTTGCTGACTCTGCTAGTGATGTAGGTGGAGCTGATCCTTGAATGGAGTGATACCAGAAAGAAAAGAAACACGGTGTTGTCACTGAGTGCTCCCTGTAGACAGGGGAGTAGATTGGTTCATTTTTGGGAGAGCAGTCTGTAACAGCAGCTGGATTTGGGAATAAGGACTGTGACTGGAGGGGCCCCTTCTGCTCCAGTAGTTTATGCTGGGATCCCCCCAGTCACTCCAGTTCTCTGGCACCACAGCCCAGGAGCACCCACATCCTCAGTCTGACTCCCGTGGCTGGCACTGCATTCCGTACACACACACACATGCAAGACCTCCCCAGTACCTGGCACTGAGTCCTTGCAGCACACACACGCACAAGACAGTAAGATTGTGCAGAGCAGAAGGTGAGAGAAGTTTTAATAAGAAGATGTAAGAAGGTAAGACAGACTGTGGCCATCAGGAGCAGGGCTCAGCCAGACGAGTGTACTGGCCTACCTGATTTTACAGGCAACTGGACCCCTTTTTACCCTTTCTATCTGCTTTGTGTCTGTTCCTTCCTGCTCTGCCTTTCCGTGCTTGTCCCTCCACAGCTTTTTAGATTCCCTCACTCCACACAATTCAGGGCCCCTGAGTTTGCAGACTGACCACTTGCAAACTGCTGGTGAGTTTTCCTCAGAGTGGTGGCTGTAGATGCTTGATAGCCCAGCTGCTGTTGTGACTGGCAGGGTTTGTTTCTTGTCGCTGTCTCCATGTTTGCTTTGTCAGGTGTGTGTCTTAGTATATTTTGCTTCCTAGCTTACCACTGTTCCCTTGGTTTACCAGTCAAGTTCCAAATCAAGATAGTCTTGCTGGAATAAACATTCCTGCACTTTCACATGCCCGCATAAATTAGTGTGGCTGATCAGGTTTGGTTCTCATCACCACCTCCCTTATCATTTGGTGGTCAGGTTTGTGGCCCTGTATGTTCCTGTGTATGGTTTACCTCACAGAAAATGGTCCTTTACCAAATACCCTTAAAAATACTGACATTCATTTCCACATACCTTTACTGTAGCCATCATGGATCATTTTGTATCTGCCAACTTAAACTCTTTGTCCATCTCTTGGAACTGCTTATGTCTGCAGTGTTGATTCCCACCACAAATTTCTTGCTCATTATACTGCTTTCCTCTTTCTCACTATTGTTCATCTTACCCAGCTTCTTCCATAATTTTGTCCCACCCAATCACTGTTAAGCCTTCAATGTAGTTACTTAAATTGCTACATCCTGCCTGTTGACATCCAGTTATCATTTTCTGTTCTTTTATTTTTCTCAGATAGTTTGGCTTGTTTTCAGGCTGGTACTTGCTCAGTTTGTTTAATCCAAGATGTTTATCACTTCTTTGGTGGTGATTAAAACATATCTCATGGTGTTAATGAATGCAAGAACTCTTCTTCAGACCTGCTTTCAATAATGTGCAGAATATGTCAGTGGCGGCATTGGTAGTTATTAACAGTCAGTGACTTTTTCTAACAAAGAGTTTAAGAAAAAATACATTTTTTTCTTTCAACATTATTTACTTATAGCATTTGCAGCATTCTCTAGCAAGGACCTCCACAGCTTAACTTCAAATAGTTTGGAAAAAAGCACTTTTTTTTTGTGGTGGTGTTTTTGCTTTGGACCTGCCACCTAGTATTCTATTCTGTTTCTTACCATATTGGAAGAGCACGAACATTCATTTCTCATTTATCTGTTTCATGTCATTCATGGTACAACTCTGTCACATTCTCCTCTGTCTTTTCTCCAAAAGAAGCGGTTGAACCTAGGTGGTGCCATCATTGTATGACTGCTGATTCTGCTCTTTTCTTAATAGATGTAATTTATGTACCCATACTGTTTTAACATTGCCCATGTCCTTGTTCTGTCAGCCCAGTCCCTAGAATAGTGGCTAGAAGAAAGAACTTCCCTAAAAAGTATATGGTAGGTTGGCTTTGGCTGGACACCAGGTGCCCACCAAAGTCACTCTGTCCCTCCCCTTCTCAACTGGACAGGGGAGAGAAAATATAATGAAATGCTTGTGGGGTGAGATAAAGATAGGGACAGATCACTCTCCAGTTACTGTCATGAGTAAAACAGACTTGACTTGGGGAAATTGGTTTCATTCATTACCAATCAAACCAGAGTAGGATAATGAGGTAAAGCAAAATCTTAAAAATAACTCCCCCACCTTCTTCCTGGGCTTAACTTTATTCCTGATTTTTTACCTCCTCTTCCTAGCAGTGCAGTAGGACAGGAACGGGGGTTATGGTCTCTGCTGATGCATCTTCCTCAGGGGAGGGACTCCTTCCCATGCTTTAGTTTGGGGTCTCTCCCATGGGAGACCTCCTCGTACTTCTCCAATATAGGTCTTTCCCGCAGGCTGCAGTTCTTCACGAACTGCTCCAACATGGGTCCCTTCCATGGGCTACAGTCCTTCAGGAATATGCACTGCTTCTGCCTGGGTCCCCCAAGGGGTCAAAGTGCTGCCAACAAACCTGCTCCAGTGTGGGCTTCTGTCTTCGTGGGGCCACAGGTCCTGACAGGAGCCTGCGCCAGCACAGGCTTCCCACAAGGTCACAGTTTCCTTCAGGCATCCACCTGCTTAGCTGTAGGATCCTCCATGGGCTGCAGGTGGATCTCTGCTCCACCATGGACCTCCATGGGCTGCAGGGGCACAGTTGCCTCACTAGGAGCTGCAGGGGAATCTCTGCTCCGGAACCTGGAGCACCTCCTCTCCCTCCTTCTTCACTGACCTTGATGTCTACAGAACTGCTTCTCTCACATACTCCTCTCTCTGGCTGCAATTGCTGTTGTGCAGTAACTTTTTTACCTTCCTGAATCTGTTGTCCCAGAGGCACCACTATCATTGCTGAAGGCCTTGGCCTTGGCTGGTGGTGGGTCTGTCCTGGAGCCGGCTGGCACTGCCTCTCTTGGATAGTTTCTGGCAGCTTCTCACAGAAGCTGCACCTGTAGCCCCTGCCACTACTAGAACCTTGCCATGGAAATCAAATAGAGCAGAAACAAGTCCTCAATTTGATTCTTGAAATCTGCTGCAAAAGTTTATCAGTGCTTTTTATCCCACTGTCCTTTTTGTAACATCTTTTTTCGTTTCAAAAATTTTAGTGATGAGCTTTTTCGTGGAATTCAGCTTTTAAGACCAGTCACTGGAAAGGAAGATTTTCCTTCCAACTCAGTATTCTGAGGAGCAGTATAAGCCAACCATGGGGATGGCATGGCTTGCCTCCTACTCCTGAAATTTAGTAGTAGATTTAGGGCCATATTATACGTTTAAATATATAAGCATATAATTAAATAAATTAACCCCCCCAACACATATGTATATATATATAAACTTACAAAACTAAAATACATACATGTACCGAGTTTGAATTTCAGAAATAAAATTATTCTTCAATTTGTCTGCATTTTTGTCTATATAGAAGCCTAGGCTAGTACCAAACACAGTTGCAAAGGAAACATAATAATCTCTGTTTCATTGGATAATAGTCCTCTCAGATTAAATTCGTAGCATTCTGTTGCTACTGTAGAGCTGCAGACCTTCCTTAAATAATAAAATCCCACGACATTTTACTAGATCTACTTTCTAAAGATTAGTAGAACCTATTTCTTTAATATGTCATGAATTTCCATGCTAATTGTGTTGGCTTAAAAAATAACCATGATTTTAATAAATTTGTGATTAGTTGATTTACTCTTTAATTTTTATTCTGTGAAAACCTCTTAAGAAACACATACAGGATCTTAAGCAAACACTTCCAAAACAGCAGACAGAAAATCTTGATTCTTTATTGTTGTTATTCTGTGTGTTTAGAAAAGCATGAGAATAAGACAATTATACATCTACTACCAGCAGAAACTGAAGCAGCGAGTGTGTTTAAAATAGTTAAAAAAATCGATGTTGATTATATCTCTTTCTTATAGGCTAAGTGAAATTAGCTGTACAAAATTGGTGTTTTAAAGCTATTGAGCAAGAAACAAAATTAACATCAACAGCAGGTGGCAGTGCTAGCAAGAGCAGTGGTTCTGATGTGAGTTGTCGGCTGGTGGTTTGTGTAGTTTCAGCTCTTCCGCAAAAGGTGAGTTAAAATCAGCGATGGCTTGTAATTGTGGGGTGAATAATAATGAGATATTGGCCAAATTGAAAGAGACCTCTTGTTTCAAGAGGTTTCTCCTGCTGAAAATGTGAAGTAGAAGGTTTTGTGAAGTTATTTTCATAAGGAGGGTTGTATTTTGTTATATAAGATAGCAAGCTTATTCTGTGCTTCATTTTAGATGGAATTGTAAATGATTGTAAAAAGTTTGTATAAGAATAAATACAGAAAAAGAACAAAAGTAAAAACCGATAAAGTAAGCATGATTATAAAATTTCAGACATCACAGTCCATGGTAGTTCTGGTACTATTATCACAGATTTGTTATATCTTTGCTAATGCAAAGCTCTTTGTCAAAGATCATGAATCTGTTGATGTTTTAGAGAGCATTTAAAAAAGCATTACTGAAGCAGTTTATGTTAAAGACCATGTTTTGGCATCTTCTCATATTGTTGTGCTAAATTACATTTATACATTTCATTACAGAACAAATTGCTAAGCATATTAATTTTTTTCTTAATTGACCTTAGTGCAATTTACTGCTATTTATGACAGCTTAAACTTCTGCCAAGGTTTTAGCATCTTGTAAGGAGATAATGTAGAGATGACATTGCTGAGGATCAGTGTGCTTGTGTTTATTCTGTTGGTTAAGAAAAGGTTTTAAGCCTAAAAATCATTCCAGCAGTAGAGAGTGCCAGGATCCTGTGTGCAGAGAGGACAAGACCAGCTCCCACTGATGATTGACCCCTGGAACACCTCAAGCATTGTTGTGAGGTTCAAGTAGAAGCCTGCTGTATGTTGGTGAAGTTCACCCACTGTGCTTCTTAGAAGAGAAAATTAGTGAAATTGGTAAAAAAAATCAAAGGTAAGATGAAAGGAGCTTAAAATGTTATCTTCAGAAGTCACAGGACATTTTGTGGCACCGGTGGAGTCTGTGTATGTTAACAAGCCTTTTTGAGTGTAGTATTGTAAGGAGAATTAAGCCATGTTGTTTCTGGTATGTCTAATCATGACTTCCCAACACTCTCAGCTCTGTGGACCACTGTCTGCCTTAATTACACCTTATCTAGTAAGATGAAGAGGGTTGAAGAATTTCAGAAGAAAGATGTAATACAAGAGCATCATGTCTAAAAGTGGTCTTCCAACGTTATCATAAGGTGTCAGCTGATCCTTAATATTCTGCTTTCAATTCATATTGTCAAACTTTTCAGTAGATGCCAGATTAATATGGTTAACTAGAAGTTTAAGGGGCTATAATGGTTGCATAATTTAGAAAAGAATTAAAAGATGTTAATGAAGTGTCTTACAGATGGTCAGGTTTTCACTAAAACTTTACCCACAGAAATCGAGGACTTTATCAACTCTGACCTTTAGTAATCTATGTCTTAAAGCACAGTTCTTTTCAAATAAGTGTAAGGAATTATTTGTGTTCATTTAAAGCAGGGCTGCTTTCTTTGGATTTTTTGTTTTGAATTTGCATTGCATGTAGAACATCTTTTGCATATAATTAAATCTATATTTGTTAGCTGCCTCACTGAGTTGAAACTGAGTTTAAAAGGCAGAAATACAAGTTAAAAGTATACAAATCTGTTACTTTTTTTTTTTTTAAGAGATAGAGATACTCTTTTCACACATAGCAAGTGAGAAAGCAGGGGATGCTGTGTTTTGATTCAGGCTATTTCAGTTGTTTTAACTAAAATTAAAATTTTAGTTAAATTATTTTGGCTTTAAGGAATTTCAGAGTTTCCACAGAAATACTAAACTTGCTTTTACCTATTTCTTTAATGGTGTTTTTGACCAGGCAAATAGTGTGCCTGTATGGCCTGCTCGGTATCCTCGAGCTTTTAAAATAGCTGTCTCTTTAGTAAACTTTTAATTGCAGCATCAAAACCAATTTGAGAGCTAGATTAAACTGCCTGTTTATAAGCATGGCTCCAGTTAGACTGCTGGTACCTGAACTAGTTTATGTAGAATTGGCAGTGTAACCTACCAGTGAGATACCACTATGCTATTTGTGTTGCACAGTGCATTTGAAGTGATGTTTGGGATCTGTGAAAGATTTGAATGTTAGTACTTATTTATGTCAAAGGAATCCAAGCAACAAATAGTATATATGAATCACTGATGAAAAAAAAAAAAGGTTAATCATGTGATTTTGTCTGAGTGCAGACAAATTAGGGGAGGTGTTACAAGCATGAATAAGACAAGTCAGGGGAGGTGTTACAAACATGAGTAATTGTTCACCATTGCAAACCAGCAGCACGGACTGAGAGCCTCAGTCACTAGATGGTTCTCATGAGACACGAGAGAGTACAAGCCAGGAGATCACTCAGATTTCTGAAAAGCTTAATGCAAACAAAAATACCATCTCCCACAGAAAAGGATTTTGTGTTTAAACAAATAAACTTTTCACTGTATGTGCTAGTTCAATTTTATGGCACAACATGATTGTTTGCAATACAGAAGCTAGGAAGTGTGTATTTGTCTGGTTTTATTTATGTGTAAGGTAGTGACACCAAGAGCATTTGTGTATGCACAATACAGAAAATCTAGTGCTTTTCTCATGCTACAAAGCAAGCAAAATATGCTGAAAGAGAGCAAAGCAATTTGTTTGTTTTTTGCCTCTCTATATACACGTATGTATGATATGCATTTGCTCTGGGTACATGTATTAGTTTTAAATAGTTCTAAATTTGTCATCTGAATTTTAAAATCACTGTCTCGAACATGTACAGAATCTGTGCAGTACCTGATCTTGAGTGTGATCTTCTTTTGGAAATACAAAATTATATTGTTTTTGAAATATTAGTTCAGATGATTTGTTTAATTGAAATTTGACACAAAACAGCACTTGCCAGGGACAGCTCTTCCTTTTCAATACTATGGAGAGCCAAAAGATGGAGAAGAAAATTGTCAGGATGAATCCAAGTTAAAGTACCCTGTGATTATTCACATAATCTCACGTTAGGCTTAAAACCCATGAAGATATTTAAGTTAGGTATTTGCATTGATTACAAGAAAACTGTGAAAGAAGTTCCAAAGGAGGTGAGGTGTTTGGTAAAAAAAACCAAAACCAAACAACCCCCCAAAACCCACCATAAACATTCATTATTAAATGTTTACAAAACATGTTTATTTTACAGCAGAGAAGGCGCTTAGATGGATAATAGTCATTGGAACTAGAAAGCTAGATATGAAAGGATAAAAATTTTGCTCATCAGCCTAAGAGCTTTTATACTAAATTTTTCTAAGTTTAGAAATGATATAGCACCCATAAGAGAGGAGATACTGTAGTTTATCTTTAGGACCATAATATGTGCAATTGAAAATGATAATTTTCAGGAGCATAAAGTGATTATGCTGTAATATTGAAACAATAGCTGTAATAGTATTAGTACATGTGATGTTTGCTAAAACATTTTTTGAACCTTATGCTATGAGGCCAGTTAATTCTGTCCTTGTTACCAAAATCTTGCTCATTTTTATTTAACAGTAGTCAGTGTAGCATATCTGTTTAACAGTGACCTATCTGTAAATTAGCAAGGACCTGTAAGAAAAAATGTTACTTGTAGAAGCCCAGGATCAGGCCCCTTTCAGTAAACTCTATGCTGCTTGAGTCAGTATACATTAGTTTTACTAGTTATCCATTTGAACTATAAAGACAATGTTGTAATCAATTATTATGGGAAAACAGATTTATTAAAAACAAAGAATGGAGTTCATTCTATTTTTGGAAACAGTTCAAGTGCTGCATGCTGCCGAATGAAATACATTCATAGAAACAACTGCATGCAATTCTGTCTGACAAACTGGTAATAGCATAAAGAAGACATCTTGGTTTTGTCAAAGTCAGCAAAATCTTTTTTTACTGGAGAAGTGCCACGTGTACATCTATCTGTCAACTGATTTTAAGTACACAGACCTCTAAAACGAGGCCTTTATATCCTGTTAATATAATTTAAAAGCATAACATGGCCACTTACAGTTTTAGTAGGGGTTAGTCAGATACTAACTTCTCTTTGGTTGGTGTGATGGTTTACAGAAATTACAACAGCTCTACCATCTCAGAGAATATCAGTCTGACACAGGCACAGTGCAGAGCAGCTGCAAGCTTTTCCGTATATATCCCGTGTAGGTATCCCTTAACCTTCTGTAAGACATCTACCAGTCTCTGTGTCTTAGGGTAAGGATGTGTTTGCTCTGAATACTTTCATCTAATTAGGATCATTAATTTGAATTTTGTTTTCATTGCTTTTATCTCATCCAGAATCTTGAATTTGCTTACAAATCCTTTTTAAGGTATACTCATGGTTTTCTTGGTTTTGGGGGGGTTTTGTTTGTTTTTGATTTTGAATTTTTGTTTGGTTTTTATGTTGGTTTGTTTTGTTTGTTTTTCTCCTTCATATGGTTAAGAGTAGTCCTTGGCTGGTAAGTTTTGATCCTTTTTTGCTTCACTTTTGTAATTTCCAGACTTCCTCATTGTCATTATTTTGTATTCTGGTTACATCAGGAAATCCAGAGAAAATCATGTTCAGTATTGTGCAAACTATGTTAAAATTGTGCTAGGCTAAGGGATATTGCAGTGTAAGTGCAGAAGATGGATAGAGCTTCGAGATTCCAGGTGTCTAAGAGAGGTGTTTATTGATTATGGGTATCTTTTTAATTTAGAGATGGCACGAGTGACCTTGATTACAGCAGAATTCTCCTGAAACCACATACTACCTGCACAATAATAGCCTTGTGACAATCTATTTAAAATTCATATCAATGTGTTGAGCTGCTGTGTAGCATGAAATAAAAGATAGATGAAATCCCTGAGAAAATAGGGTAGAATGCATTTAATAAAAGATTTGTCTTGCATTGACAGTAAAGCCAAGAAAGGGTTTAAATAGTGAAAAATATGTTTTTGTTTGTTGGTTTGGTTTGGTTTTTTGTTTGTTTGTTTGTTTTTGTTTGTGGGGTTTTTGTTTGTTTGTTTGGATTTTTTGTTTGTTTGGTTTTTTGTTTGGTTTTTTGTTTGGTGTTTTTTTTTGTTTGTTTGTTTTGTGTTTTTTGCCACTAGAGGGTGCACAATGCACAGGAATAGGAAAAAGCTGAGCAAAATCCTTTGCTACTTGCGCCAGAGCCCAGAAAAACATGTCTGAGGAACCTTCTGTGTTTAGAATTTCAGGAAGCATTCAGAAGTTCCCAAACCTTTTCTCATGAGTGTCTGACTCTGCAGGTGTCTGTGCTCAGGACGGATTTAATGATATCTTTCTTTACCCAACTCATCTAAAAAACAAATCATCACTGTTTATTTTTGTAAAACAGTGCTGAAGAGTTTTAAGATATGCTTAAAACTTTTCTTTAAGAGCACCAGAAGAAAAGAAGAATTTAATTTACTATTATAGTTTTAAGTATTATCACCTTTTGTGCTCTGAACTCTACTTACATGAAATACAACTAATCCCTGAATGGAGTTTACCTGTAAAGCTTCTATAAGAATCTCACTTTTACCTACTTATTGGAGCTCAGGTGTTGCATATCTGTAGGGAGCATTGGTAGAATGAAAAATTTAAGTGCAATAGCAGCTGATACATTGGTTTATGGACCATAAAATGCTCTTTTCTTTTTTTTTTAATTACTGAGTAATTTGAATTCTTGAATGTAGTTGTTTTGATCTCTTGGGTTTGATCCTGAGTCCCGTATTGTGTCGAAGTACATGTCCTGTGGTTTTGCTCTTTCGGTGGTGTTTCTTTTCTGAATTTAATTTGGGTTCTAGAAACACATTAAATAAGACATTAGGACCAAAGTCATCTAAAATATTAACAAATTTTTTTTTTGTCTTTATACTGGTTGATGTAAGGCAGTTCAGGCACCCTTTAATACTTGATTTTCCACTTTTCAACTAATTAAAGAGTCTCTGGTGGCAGCAAGAGATATGCCAAGAACCAGCTGGAAGATATGTGAAATGTATGGCTATATGGAGTGCTCATTTTCTTCTGGTATTCTTCAGAGACCAATATCTTTGGTCTGGGGACGTCAGCTGTAGAGTATCTCCTACATCATAACAATAGTATCAGGGCTGGTAGCAATAACTAGCTGGGGACTGAGATAGTCTCTATGCACTGTTCTTCAGTGTTGTCAGGAAGGATAGTTGTGAGGGAACTGTGGTCAGATGGGTTGTGCACACACAAGTTATGTTTGTATCTTCCGCTTTGCTGTCTCGGTCCAAGGACAGGTCTACTTTCTCCCTGTGTCTTGGCACCTTTGTTTTCCTGGAGCCAGCTATCAGGGCTGCCTTATGGTAGTGCCTTTTATAAAAAGAAGGAAGCACAATTAAAACAAAAGTAAAAAAAAGAGTACTCTGACTAAACTGTGTTATACAGTTTGATTATTTCAGTAAAGGTAAAGGTTATTCCTTTCCTTCCCACTCCATCTTCTATGTAGTCAAATTCCAGACCATCTGGTACTATGAATATCTCTACTGTTAAACTTCACAGAGATCCCTGAGCAGCAGAGAAGAGTTAAGTGGTCATGGAATTGGTCCACATCCTTACCACTTTGCTTAAAGGCTTACTGTACCTAACACATCTTTATGCAGTGTGTAAATTCTGAGCTAAAGCACCTCTTCCAGGGCTAAAAGAGCAATTAATTTTCATAAAGCACTGGTTCTGCAACCATTCTTTGGAGACTGCCAGCTCCTGTTAACCAATGCCACATGTAGCAGGTTTCTTGATATGGAATAGATCTCTGAGCACACCACATTTGTTTCATATAAAACTTTAGGACATAATTGCATCTGGCTTTCATCACTGTCATCTTATGATGCATTTTAATTTGTCTTATGAAGTTGAAAGGCTCTGTTTGCCGTTACCAATAATCTTGAATCATTCAGGCCACTTGTTTTAGGTTGTTTGAAATACTTTATAAGCAGCTGCAGGTACCAACCACATCTCTGGAAGAAAAAAAAATCAAGACAATATTAAGTCCATTAAAGACTGTTAATGATACGCACCATTTTATCATGAGAATAAAGCAAAGGGAAGGAATAGAGACAGGGAAGATGAAAGCAGGAGACACATTTTCAGCACGTTAGAAAAAAATGATTGAAGAAGATTCAAGAAAATTCTTCACTGCTGTGGTTCCCATCCTGTTTGGAGGATGGAGGGAGAAAGTATTTCTTGTTCCCTTCTGAAAAGAGGCAGAGGTTGTCCTTTTGCAGATTTTCTACCTTTTTTTCCTAATGTTAAGATTTGTATTAAAGTGTTTTAGGAGTCACAAAGTAGCAGGAAAATAGAGAAGAAGCTGCCAAAAATATCATTTAGGAGAAAGGAGAGGGGGAAGCAAATGCAGTAATACCCTTTTCGCCTATATACATGTACGCTTATTTTTTCCCCATTCCATCTTTCTTCTGCGCGCACCTGCTTCACACTGTTTGTCTTTTGCTTAGTTCTGCCATGATGATTCATGATCACCCTGCATGCTGTTTTTCAGCATCTTAGTACGTGGCTCACACACTGACAGCACTTTGGAAGACTGTTCCTGGAAATGAGTCAGACATCAGAATTAGAGAGGTCACTCTTCTGATCATAGTGTTGTGTGGCTGTTGGAGCTGAAAGGCTACGGGGGAGAGTCCTTTTTTCAGGGAATGAACTGTGCTGTGATTATAGAACTGATTAAGCTTCAGTGACCTCTCAACTGTCTTTCTAGGGAGCCATGGTCTGGCATTCCTAAATAATGTGAGATCTAAATGGCATACAGTTCTCAAAACCTGAAAGGCCACAGTAACTACAATATCTAAATTAAATGTGGTAAGCCATACAAATGTGTACCATCTATTCTATGCAGTTTCTCCGTACACTTCCAAATCAGAGAGTTAAGAAAAGAAAGCTCTGCAGACAATGAACGGAGGGGTTCATGTGGCTTCCTGTTGTCCATCAACACTGTTCTTTGTTAGAGTAGTTCAAAATGCAGCATGAGTAAAGGTGTCATACACTTTTTTCCCGTGTGCTTTGCCTCTCAGGAAGCATAGCACATAGTTTAGCCAAAGGGTTCAGTTTGTACCAAATGTATAACCTGTACTTCCCCCCCCTCTCCCTTTGTAAGAAAAGATTAAATGTTTCAGGTTTGTGTCCAGTCTAGGCATGGAACAAAACTGAAAATAGTTTTAAACTAGGCTTGAATCCTTCAGGATAGTCTGTAATTTAAAATGACTAATGCCTGCTTTGCAACTACAGTGGTGCTGCAAAGTGTTTGCAGGATGACCGAGAATTATAAATTGTGATTCTGGATTTCTAAGAAATGTCATATTTTTGATACATTGCTAGTAGTTTGACAGGCAGTTCTTTCCCTGAACGGGATAGCTTTTTGATCATATTTCTTGAGATGTGTTGGGATTTTACCTCATGCAGGTCAGGATGTTTCAAGAATGTCATCTGTTGCACTCCTGTATTTTCTGTAGTTGATTCTATAATTAGCTGTGTGAAATGTATGCTTAATGAACCTGTTTTTTTG
Source organism: Pseudopipra pipra (assembly GCF_036250125.1). Taxonomy (NCBI): domain Eukaryota; kingdom Metazoa; phylum Chordata; class Aves; order Passeriformes; family Pipridae; genus Pseudopipra; species Pseudopipra pipra. The sequence goes on along the minus strand of NC_087581.1, from coordinate 48,197,249 downwards.
CAGTGCTTGCTAGAAGGATGTGGCTTATCATGTCTTTTATAAGCATAGAGATACTGCCATGTGCTTCAATTTAAGTGAACATTTGCAAGTTGATGGTGTAACAGTTAAATTACTAGTGCGATAATTACACTAAGGGGTCCCAAAATGTAATACTAACAAATGCTATGGCTAAATCATTTTGCTAACATGAAAAGGACATCTGGCCAAGCAGGCACAGTCTATATTAATTCCAAATTTTCATTTTTTTTTAGTCTATGCCTTCTGCAGAGAACCACATGTGTTTCTTGACCCCTTCTACATAAACGTATGTGTTCTCTGAAGTCATTTAATGTCTGATTCTGTAAGATCCCAGATAATCTACAACTAGATAATAGAAACTGCAGAGCACATGGTAGAAAAAGACCCAAAATATTATTTTATTGAGACCTTTTAGTCAGCTATTGCATTTCACATCAGAGGATAAGGTATTTTGCTGGTGGCTGAAATGAAATCTATATAACCTTTGTCAAATTATTGCAATGTTGTTAGAATTAATTAGCTGACAATTTTTAACTTTTTGAGATCCTTAGGTTAGATGCTGTAGCAGTGAAATAAATGCTTTATGCTTGCAAGAAATTTCGATCATGGTAAATTAATAAAAGATTGTGGTGAATCATTATGTAGAAAATCTATAAAAATCATGATTAAAATAGAGGAATCAACAGGTATAAAATAACATAATAACCTAAGATTACTATGAAGATGTAGTATTTTAGGTCCTTGACATGTCAACACAGTTTAAAAGTTTACATGGGGAGAAAAAATGTATCCTTTTTTTTGTTGAACACAGCTGTTATCCATCTTATTTGAAAATGTGAATATTGCAAAATTTATTAAAACTGGATCATTCCTATGACTGCTGATATTATTTTTATTAAGAATGCATATGGCCAGAGCATGTAAATTGCCTTATGATTAATGAGAAGAGGCAGATTAATATTTTTGACTTGTAGGTGCCTTCACTAAACCTGATTTTGCATTAAAATACCCATTGCCAACTTGTTACAGGACAATTTAATGTAATACTATTATAAACAAGCTAAATGAGCACTGTGTTAGAAATGGAACCTGTAACAGAGCCAATCTTTCCTCCTGCCTACTCTGTCATGCTTTTCAGAGGGAGACTGCCTATGGCAGGCAGAGTCTTCATAGCCTCACTGAAAATATTAGTTACAGTCTCGTCTCTAGTGTGAGATTGGAGTTAGACTTATGAGAACAGGCTTTATTGTTCAGACATGCCTCCAGAAAGAAAAGGTGCTTATAATCATTTATCTTTTCTCTTTCCAGAAGAAAACCTGTAAAGTTCCCATGCTGTGACTGTGGCACACTCTTTACACCTCACCTCCTAATTCTCTGACACAGAGATTGACTGGAACACATTCCCAGCACAGCTCTATAATATGTCTCTGGCTTTCAACTCTCTCTGAAGAGAATGTACTAGGTTACTGCACTGGCAGCCAGGTCTGTATGTCTTAGAGAGAAAACCAGGCTCAGAGAAGGTTGACTGAAGGTATGTTTCCAAGGCACCAGGCTGGCAGGATAGTTGTGTCCATCAGTTGCCCTGTCTAACCTGAAGGCATACCCATCATATGAGTACACATATATACACATATGTCTTGTGGCTGTGAAAAACCACATGCCTTTCCTGCAGATTTTGCAGATTGCATTCTTGTACATCAGTATTCAGGTAAGTTGGAAAGCTTTCGCAAGCGGGAAGTGGAACTCAAAAAGAGAGTAAGTCAATCTCATGAAAAGGGCTTTAAAGCATACTTTGTTTTTTAGGAGTTTTTTATTCTTCGGAACAAAAAGTGTGCTGAATTGTTGTCAGGCATATATGGGTGTAATTTGTGAGTACAAAGAAATGCAAGCAAGTTTGTTGACTTATTGCCGTAGTGAGACAAGTAATAATTTTAATTAGATTGTAATGAAAATTGTTGTGTCATGTTCCCCCCCCTCCCCTAGCGAACTCATTATCTGATTAGTCAAAAGGGATAAATAATTCCTTACATTTGCATTCCTTTTTGTCAAGCAGTATGGATTTTTCCTTCATATATACAAAGAAATGAAACTGGCTAATAATGAAATCATTGAGCATCCTTAACTATAAAAAGAACCTTTTAAATCCAGAACTAGAGGAGGGTTCTGCATACAAAGCAATCTGCACACAAAACAATCTGAATTTCCTATCAGAGTAACAGAAATGAGCTGGTCCAAACACACCTCATTGGTTCCTTCCCATTTCTGATGGCCTTGAAGCAGGCTTATGCTCCTTGATACTGGCTTTCCTATGCTTATTTTTGTCTATAGAGGCCTTTTTCTATCCAGGAGAAGGAAGTGGTGTGTATTTGCTTCTATATATACACCCATTCCATCTTGCAGGGTGGGTGATGTGGCAGTATCCCATGGGAGGAGAGGCGGGATTCAGAAGATCTGTACAAGAACGTTTTCTATACATTCTAGAATGCATTTGACCTGATACTTTAAGTATTAAATCTACAGAGAATTTTATGTCTGTAAGCTTTGTCTCCTCCCTTTCTGAAGAGAGTTCTAGAAGACAAAACTGGAAATTGAAAAGGAAATCAGTTGCCCCATACTCACCGGTCCTTTCATAAACCCCACTTACGCTTTTTTATTATTTTTTATTATTATGTATTGGCCAAGTATTTAAGCACATCTTTAGTCCAAGCCAATTCGGAGGGTGTTAGTAAAGGCCACCCCAAAGCAAGTAATCTCTGATTTGTAGTAAAGCTAGGTTATGACTGATAGTTTTAAATAGAGTGAAGATCTTGGAGGAGGCAAAACACTTGACTTGATGTTCAGCTTGAGAAGACTTGCTTATGGCTTGAACTAAGATCAAGAAGAAGCAGCAGATGTTGGAGGGGTGATTACCATTATAATAGAATCATTCAGGCAATCCTATTTAATTTGATTTACTTTGTTTTCTGTTATACTCTCAGATACCTTTCAGACATACGATTCTTTTTGTTTGGAGTCTAATCCGTACTTCATTAAATCTAATCCACTTGTATTTGAATAGTTCTGGACATTTTTTTGCATTGATATATGTCATTGGGATGTAAGAAACTTCAAAAAACTCTTGTCATCAAGCACAGACCTTTGTTATTACAGTTGAGCTCATCTTAAATCCTGTTCATCAGCTTATCCAACTGTAATTTAAAAACAAACTTATTTGTTCTCCTGCATCTGTAGGGTCTAAATTTGACTCTTCTGAAGGTCAGAGGATATGAACTGGAGAATCTGTCCTTTTACCTGATGTGAAACTAGTGCTAAACATAATATCACTCTTAGAATATATATTTTCCCACAGATAGATAAATAAGATTTGCTTAAGAATTTTTTAAAATTAATTTGGAAAATTTGCTGTTTTTCTGAACCTCTGGGATTCTGTATATGACACCTTTTTCTAAGATGGAAGCAACAGTGGCTTTTTCTTTCCCTCTGCTGACTTCTGGTTCACTGATACACCTTCCCTCATAGCAATTTAAAGCACTGCCAACAAAAGATGCTTTACCATGTGTTGAATCTGTCAAGCTTTTAACTAGTTTCTCCTCAGGTGTCCGCTGAAGATGAAGCAGGTTTTGAACAAACGTGTCTCGGGGACCATTGGTTAGCTAATTTTTCATCTGAGTTTCCAGCTACACCAGAAACCTGAGTAAGGAAAAAAAGAAGGATATTTTCAAGACAGATTCTCACTGAAGTAGAATAAGCAATGCAGCGTTTGCTATTTGTCTTTTGAGATAAATTTAACCACTTACCTTTGCCTGTTGCTTTGTTTTCTCTGTGTAAATCACCAGCAGTGCAAAATTTGACTGAAAATACAGGCAGAGATCTTTTGAGCACATCTTCCTCGTACTTCCTAGAAATTTATGCTGACTGCTATTTCTACCATAGGGAATTTCTAATTTTGAAGCAGTCTTGGGGCAAAAGTGATTCATAATGAGTTGGCAGTGTCTAATAAACTTATAAGTAGTTATGTATGATTATAAGATAATAAAGTAATCAAATAATGTGTTTCCAATGCTGCCAGTAAGAAGCTGCACTAGAAGCCAGGAGGGAGCATGGCCAGGGCAGGTGATCTGAACTGGCTGAAGTGGTATGCCATTCCATAGAACATCATGCTCAGTACATAAAGTAGAAGTCCTGATTGCTGCGCAGGGACAGGCTGAGAATCAGTTGACAGGTGGTGAGCAGTTGTATTGTGCATAAATTTGGTTTCTTGGATTTTAATCCCATTATTATTATTATTACTATTATTATTATTATTGTTAATTATCATTATATTATGGTCTTAATTTTTTCTTTTATTTCAATTTTTATTTTATATCTGTTCTTATGTCAGTCCACCAGTTTTACCTTTTTCTAATTCTCCTTGCTATCCAGAGTTGGTTGGTGGTGAGAAGGGAAATGGGCAAGTGATTGCATGGTAATTAGTTGTCCACCGGGGTTTAACCACTGTACCTACTAGTGCCTACAGGTGAGGCTGTTTTTCGGTATTATTAAATCAACATTTTCTTACAGTGCCTGTTAAACTGGCTAAAGAATTCCAGCAAATAACACACATCAAAGTCCAGGGAACACTTGACATGAAGATTTTAAGTGAGAGATGTTAAAACATTTTCCGTTCTGCCTTGCAATATGGTATCTATGAGTTTTCCTACATGCATCCTGAGATGTGAGTTTTTTGTTTTACTCTGAAAGCCTTTAGAGGTTTCTTGCTTTGCCATTTATTTTAATGTGTGCGTCTTCCAATGGGGTAGTCAATTAATTTGGCTTTTCAGTTCTTTCATCTCAAAATTCTGACAGGTCTAGCAGCTTTCACGGAAGAAGGTATTTGGGTTTTTTTCTTTTTTTTTTTTTCACTTAAACATTTGACTTTTTATGTGAATATTAGCAATGTATTGTTGAGTAACCATCCTGTATCAAAAAGTCCTAATTGCCTGTATTCCATGAGGTTATCGACCATGTTGTTTTCTTCATGTTGATATACTTTCATCAAAGTCTCGAGTCTTGAAATAACAAGATCTCACTCTGTCTAGAAGAGATTTGGTTACATAGAAAATTTTTCACTGCTGCTTCTCAAGCAGCATAATCTGGACAGTTTGGGTGATTCATATCCAGGGCTTCCTACAGCATATTTCACAAAGGCTGAAGTTCAGATTTGAAAAGAAGCACTTACTTCTCCGACAAGCTAGCAGTATCTTCTCCTAATATTGTGACTTTAATAAACTGTGTGCGTTATGTTCCCATGAGTTTTGCTTTCTTTTTCTGACAAAATACAAGTGACATTTCTTGTACATCTGAAAATAAATTAGAAAAGGAGAAATAAACCAGTTTCAAGGACGCTGTATCACAAAGCTGTTAGGAAATCTTTTTTCAGTTGAAGATATGCTGTTGTGAACCAGTAGTTTCTTTCTTTGAGGTTAAGAAATTTGAAAGAAAAGATCACATCACCCTAGCTGTTAGAGAAGTGGGAAACAGTATCAGATTGAATTAATGTGTACACAGATAATATAGCACACTTCTTTCTAGATAAATAATGGAAATTAGTGGAAATAAGTATGAATCTGATGAATTGTTCAGAAATAAATGAACTATTTAAAACTAAATATGTGCATAAGTGCTTCTGCTAGGCAGGGAAATATGTTCTTTTTCGAGTTATCTAACCATTGCTTTTCTAATTCTTCATTGCTGAGCCATTCTAAATGGCTCAGATTATGGTTCAGAACATCCTAAATTAATAATGATAACAAAAGATGTGTCTTACAGAACACTTACAGGTCTAAAGGTAATGATTGCAGTGTGCTGTTTCTAGCTTTAAAATATTTAGAATGCAAATACCATATAAAGATAATAAAGGATGTGTATAATTTTGAAGAGTGATGTAAACTGTATAATCAATAAGAAGATATTTGTAATAAATTTGTTTACCAACTGACTGAAAAATAGGTTGAGTTCACCTGTGTGTTACATTTGTGCTTTTTTTGGATTTGTAGATGTTGGGAGTAAAATTCATTTATATGCAGGCGACAGGTTATATATTCCTGTTATTGATTTCATATTTATATCTTGTTGTAGAATTGCTGATTCTTGTCTCTTTAATGGCTTTGATGGAAACAAGTCTCTTTATTGCTGTTACTGTGTGTAACATACCTCAGAACACAGGATTGAGAGAAACTGGTGATTTTACAGTTCCAGTCCTCTTTGATAAAGTGTCTGAGATGAAATGAATACACTTCTGAGACTGTTGCCTAGAGGCCAGGGAAACTGCTACAGTAAGTGTGGTTAAGGATTGTCTGGGAAGCAACAACTGTGTATGCAACTAATGTTTCTTGAACTGCAGTAGTATTCACTTTTGTAGCTTAATGGACAAGACACTTGGCTAATTGTAACTATTTTTCTTCACGACTTTTAGCATTGGAGTTATCTGTCCAGAAATGAGTCAGTGCTCATGCTTTATGGATTGCAAAGATGGAGTAGAAGATATGGAAGGAGTAAAGTTAAGGTGGAATAAATACCTGAAAGCAAAGTAATCTGGGAAAAATGTAAAAAACTTCAGGGTTTAGGCTAAGAGGTAGTTCCAAATAGGCTTAAAGTCCTTTTTTCTTTTGAATCCTTACTACATGTGGAAATATTATACAGACAGTGTGCTTGTTGATAGAGGGGTTGTGAGAAAGGGGGTTGAATACTCTGTTTCTTTTTATTTTCTTTTGTTATTTAGAGTGAGATCAAAGAAAATGTTATTGTCTTAGCTTTTTCACTTCAGTTTAGGATGTATGTGTGTAAGTTTTGGTAGTGGCACTGTGGGGCTGCAGAGTGGCCTCTGTGAGGAGAAGCTGAGTCTCTCATGTGCCCTACAGAGCAAATTCTGGCCTATTCCATCCAGCTTCAGCAGACTCGCCACAGGGCACAAACCTTACACTGAAGACATACTTTTACCTCTATGTCAAGGTCCAGCTGAATGCCTTATAGTTCCCAGCAAATGTATGCAACACATTTTTTACTTCTTTTCTTGGTCTTATAATCTTGAAATATCAAAACCTCTCACTGATATGTCAACAAATGTATAAGTAGGAGTTTTGTAACTAGTATTTTAGTAGACTTAATGACATATATGAGAAGTTTTCAAAACTATTTGAATTCCTATATCACATCCTAATATAAAAACATTTACTCTGTTTTCTTTTTTAATAGAGCTGCCATCCAATACATATAATGGAATAAGTCTCTTCTACATTGCAAAAATCAATATTCACAGAAAACATGGCAACAATAATTAAGGGGAATAAATGTGTATCTGCACTTAATCTCATTTCTCCCACTTTGGGGCCTTGACAAATTCTGGTAGCCTAGTAGCATTCTCACTCCTTTCTGATTATATTCTTGTCATAAAAAGCATATCAATAATTAAACCATTAATTAAAAAAATCTCTGAAATCTGGAGACATAGCCCTTCATAATAGATTCCAATATCTGCCCATGCGTGACCACTAAAGTACAGACAGTCATTTAAAACTGGTAAAGCCCATAAAGGAAGGTTTGGTGGGATGACCTTGGCTGGCAGTGACACCCAGTCACTCTTGCAGCCCTCCTTCTTAGCAGACCTTTGGAAGAACTTAAGATGGAAAAGATCATGACTAAAGATAAGAACAGGGAGATCACTCACCATTTACCGTCATGGACAAAACAGACTCAACTTAGGAGAAAATATTTTATTGCCGCTTTAGATAGAGTTGAATTGTGAGAAACAAAACCAGAAAGATAAAAGAACTTTTCCTTAGCCCCTTTTTCTCATTCTTATGATTGTGACACTTCACCAGTAATAATGGCAAATATGAAAAGTTTTCAAAACTGTTTTAAGTCTATCTGTGTCCTGTCAAGAATATGCTAATAGGAAAACTCCTTCACTTCTTCATTTCCAGCTCCTCAAGGGACAGGGGTAGTGGTCAGCCCACAACAGGTCCTCTCTGCTGCTTCTTCCTTCTCACACTTGTTCGCTACAGGTCACTGCAGTTACTCTATTGGTATTGATTAACCACGAACACTCAGTACTGATTCACTTTGCTGCTGTACTTTAGAGGAAGGGATGACTGAGATTTGGTACCTCATCTACTGCCCGTGGTGGCATCCAGTATTTCATCATACAAGTATTGGCTTCTAATACCTCTTTAATACCCTCTGCTTTGTTTTGAAGCCAGTGGACCTAAAGTCATAGTTTGTGTTTCAGTGATACTGTTCACACTAATGTAACAGTAAGTATATTGTTATTTTGCTGGCAAATACTTTATTTTTAAAGGTTTATAAGTTAGTCATTAACATAGCATCTAAGGAAATTGAGTATTCATATCTTGAATGTTGCAATAGAATATTATTCCCAAGAAAAAGGGCAACATGTTCATTAAAGATTTTGAAACCTGCTGAATCATTATTAAAATTTTATATCTCAAGATGCAAGACTCTGCCATATTATGAAGATAACATAAAAAAAGGCTAGACATGCTTAACTTGCATTTCAAGAAATAATATCAACATGCAGTTACAAAATGAGCATCTGGGATTCATTCTTTTCTTCCGACTTGCTCTGTAGTTTGCTTGCTACTATAGGGACAGATCCTCAGCAGGTGTAAACTGTCATAGCTCTGACATCAGCAAGTCTGTGAAAGCTTATCGTAGTGAAGATATGCTGCTGGTTTGTTTTTACGTATTTGCTGTGCTTTTCCTGTCTCACAGACAATGGAGAGGAGCTACTAAGCCTTCCATCTCACTTCAGACTAGGCCTCCTGGCAGTATTCCTTTTTGGTGATGCTTTCTTGTTAAATACCCATTATATATGTTAAGCTTCTAGCACTTCACACTTCTTTTATGAACTATCACTGAGAAATAATCGGAAACATTTTATAATTCACATGTTGAGTAAAGAGCACTGGTACACCAATTATTCCTCAGGATGAGTCAGTTGTAAGCACAAACTGAAAGTCTGCATTGGGAATTTTATATGTAGAATTGATAGATACCATATAGTTGTAGGAAAAAAACCCCTGCTTTTGTATGCCTTAATTTCAGGTTTCTTTTTTTTTTTCTGTGTTTTTGTGAGTAACCTTGTTTTTACTGCTTTGCTCTGTCCAGATGCTGAAAAACAATTTCGTATTTACTGACTCATGACAATGCCTATTAACTTCTGCATAATCTAGATCTGATGATAAAACTGGCTTAGCAAACAAGTGAAGATGACCTTTGGGATATCTGTTTAGTCCTTAGTGGCTATCTGCTCGAATCATAGAGCCATAATACCAGATGACTCCTGTCAGACCCTGCACAGGAGAGGTCCAGATAAAGAATAGCAGGGGTGTTATAGATCAGGACTGAAATGCATTCACAGAGCTCTGCAGGGAAGTTTGTGTAGCATCTGCTAGTACCATGTTGGGCATTTTTAACCATGGCTGTCAATCCCTTACTTGAACAAATACAGTAGAAATTCACTTCAAGCCTCAGAAAACCTCTGTCAATCCATCAAAGAAACTTAAATCCAACAGCAAAGTCAACGACCTAGATTTCAGGAACAGAAGCAGAGATGCTTAGGGAAAGGAGGTAAACAAAAGTAAACCTATGGGTTGAACATGCTATCTACAACTGTTGTAGTTGCAGTTTTTCCTCCCAGTAGTGGGTGGGGTTTAATTTAAAAAGTGAGATAAGGAGTGTAGGTGTAAAAAATGCAGATATGTTTTGCATCTTCATTGGCATTTGCTGGAATAACACTTTCAAATAGATTTTTAGATAGTTTGTCTAATATGTTATATGTTTCTTAGGATCTTTTTTTTTTTCAAATGTAGTCCTTATTTTAAAATTCATTGAAAGATGAAATTTCCAAGAGGATTATACAATACTATGTAAAGGACTAAGAAATTTAGAAAAGAGATTGAAGTCACAGATAAGGAGAGCTACAGTTTTGTTACAGTGTTGTATGCATCTTAGTTGCTAGAAAACACTTTGGAAAAGAAAGAGATGAAGATAAAAGTGTCGCTGTCTTTCTTTCCCCTCTCCTTGTAAACTGCACCAGAAGCATTGTGAGCTCTATTTTGTTTTTTTTGAACAGTGACCAATATCTAGAATATGAAAGGAACATTGAAGATTGCAGTAGACAATTTATTTTACATGACTTTCATGCTTTTATGCTTTTATATGTTAGTTATTAAAACCGAAGTTCATTTTGGCTAGCTTCTTTATGAAGGGTTATGTCTTCTCACGTTCATATGAATGGGGACACGCATTTATCTTCCATCATAGTTAAAGACAGTATTGCATCTTAGAGGATTTTTGTTCCTTTTAGACAAAGCGAAGACAGAAGTAACAGACATGCTAACAAGTGCAGAACTGAGAACATGGAGTAGAATGTGCCCAGACAGAATTATTCTGAGAGAGACACTGCAATGTATATAAAATTTTGCACTCACGCATCTAAACTAGTACAATAACTAATTTTGAAATGCTATTGACAGGTAAGTACAACTGACTAAAACTCGATGTAAAATATTCCAGTCCTATGGAATTACAAACCCGGATGATTAAAGAGAATATAGTTCTTGTTAACTTGCAATTTCCTAGACAGAAAAAGAAGGGATATATTTTTATTAGTGTTTACGTTCATTATTTATAGATACGTACCTTTGTTTAAATTGGAATGATCAATTCTTTACTCTTAGTGGGGAAGAGGAGGCTTGATATTAATTCCAGACCTCCAAGAATGTAATTTCCACTTTTAGGTGCATTCTCAGATTGCTACTTTGTGATAGTAGTATGAAAGTAACAGTTGTAAACGCTGGGCCTGTGAGAGGCTTGTGCATTTATGAAAACCATTTACGATGGGCCTTGTGTCCTTGGGATAAAAAGTGTTTTCCCCTGGAGTTAGAAAAGTGGTTAACCCTGGGGGGTGGTGTTCCTGATGTGCCAGGGCCAATCAGAAGCTACATTTCACTACTGTAAAAATCAACATATGGCACAGGCAGGAAGAGAAGGAAGTTGAGGTAGTTGAAAAAGTCGTAGCCATGTTGTGAAGCCATGAAGAGGGAGGGCCAGCAGCCCCTCCCCTCCAGCCCGTGGCTGGGGGGCCTGGATCAGCGCAGTAGCTGAGTGGAGCCCCCCCTGGGGGGGGGGAGGAGGTGATCGAGTGGGACTCCAAAGAATTGGAGAGACCCTTGGATTGCACCTTCTTTCCCCTCTTCTGTGAGGGGGAAAGAAGATGGCTGCGTGCAGAGCTGAACAGAAACAGCAGTGGCTGAAAGCCAGAAAGATAGCCAGCAGCAGAGAGATGGCGTGGAGCCAGGCTCAAAGATGCAGAGTGAATTCCTGCAAGGAGGGAGAGATGGCAACAGAACAGAGAAAACTCAATGAAAACTGTTTTGGGGGTAAGACTGAATTAAATCTCCCCAAAACCCCTTTTAGAGACCCTCTTTTGGAAAGAGAGGTGGACTTCCATTTGAAGGGAGTTCTGAAATAGAGCAGCACCGGAGAGGAGGAGTGAAAGTCTCTAAGGAAGTCCCCCAAAGGCTCGGGCTCGAGGGATTGGGATTTTCACAAAGTAGGAACAGAAAGATTCTGACTGCAATACTCAAATCTGCTGCCTTAAAAATGAAAGACACTAAATAATAACCACAGAAGCTAATTTGAAGGAACTGTGACCTGAAAAGTGACAAAAGGACTTTTCTCTTTTCTTCCTGGACTCTTGTTGAAGAAAAATGATTTAAAATTAGTCTAATGTAAATACATTATTTCATTGTAGAAAAGATAGTTAAGTTGTTACCTATATATATATGCATGTAAATAAACCTTATAAGTATTTTTGCCTTCCCCCAATGCTGAGTAGTTATGTTTTGTCTGAAAACCCTCTCACACTGAAGCAAATTGTGGGAGGGGGGCTTGGACTTGGAAATTGGATTTTTGAGGGTCTCAAACTGCAACACTTTGTTAGCTTCTCAGTGTAACAAACCTTTCCCTCAGAAAGAAATTCCAATGTTATGAATTATTGCAGCCCAGGCGGAATAGGGAGTGAAGATTGAGGCTGTAGCTGTACAGGCTATGGAAAGACTGATGTGAAGGGGACGATCATTAACAAGGGGATTAAGAAAGCAGTCCAGGTAAACAGGAAGATATAGATGGTCGAATGATTAACATAATATTTCTGTATGGGAATATCTGTGGAAAAGGAAGGGCTACTTCAGTGTTCCCTTACAGAAAGTGGACTGGTGGACCTGAAGATGGTGGGGCAAAAGCTGAGGAATTACTCAGAGGTGCAAGATGAAGTGTGAAGTTCTGTGAACCTTGAGACTGCTTTGAACTGTTACTAGTAGTTTCTGAAATTTACAGACAGGGACATGTTGTAGATCCTTGTATTTTTTTGCAACTCCTTGTGTTTTTCATGATGTCATTGTGAATGATTCTGGGACATTTCAAGTTGGTTTGTGTTAAAAAAAAAAAAAAAAGGAGAAAATACTGTAGTGGAAGACTGCAGTTACTGAAAAAACATGAGTAACTGAGGTTTTTAACACATGATCGCGGAGTATGTAAGTAGAAGAATAATCAGTTTGGTTCTCACACTTAACTTGCAACTGGTAGATTTTTCTCTGGAGATATTTTTCCACATATCATAAGACATATTTTTCTAAATGTTTGCCTATCTTTCTGTACCATTTATGTCTGCAAACAATTAGGAGCAAAGCATGGTACTAGATAATGCAAGCTACCTACACTAACTCAGTATAGTCCAAGATAACACTATAGGTCCCCATCTTTATGAGTGTAAATATATTAAGAAGTTTATGCAGTTTAAAGGAAATAACAGATAGAACTGTGGATAAGAAAGGAGAAAGAAAAAATACAGACTCTGTGTTTGTGGTGTAAAGGTTAAATGAGAGGAAGATCTGAGGATGATAGTAGAATTTCATCAAATACCAGGAAAAATTCTAGGTGGCTTTGATAGCTATATAAATCATAACATTGGAATCTTGTATGTAATTCTGAATGTGAAAGGGTTAAAAAAAGTAAAAAGAGTAAACACATGATATAGGAGTGACATTCTTACATCACACTTCAGCCTAAGAACTGAAAAAAACCAAAAGCAAACCCTGTACATAAGAGAACGGGGTTTTTTCCTGTCTTACATACTCTAGACATGATTTCTTTTGAGTTTTCTTTCACTTGGGAAGCATTGTACTAATGGTCAGCTGGAAAAGGCAGAGCAAAAACCTTGAACTGATATGACACTTATCTGTAAATTTGCGGTCAGCTGGGTAAATAAGGATTTAGGTCCTATTTTGAAAATATGTATTTACTCTGTAAAATGTATGCTCTATAAGCTATACATGCATTTTGGGCACTTTTAGAAGTGAGTGAAATGGCTCTTTTTTACTAATAAAAAGGTCTCAAATCGAATGAGTGCATACAAAACATTATTTTCTGCCACTTGGAATAAGACCTTTAGTATTTTAATTTACCATTGATTTATCCACAGTCACTAATCTCAAAAGTCCAGCTGTTACAGTTTTGGAGCTATGTCACTATTCACTTTGAACTTTTTGGTAACCTCTGTGTTGCTATATGAATCTATAAAGTTAATTAACATAGGGGCACTAAGATTTTCAGTTTGTTTTGTTCAAGAATATCACTAAACCATGCTTTAATTAGATTCGTTTTAGATGCTGACTTGGTATGGATTCAGGTACCATTCATGGGAATAGGGTCAAAATCCTTCCCTCAAATAAACAGATTTTGCAACTTTGTTGACTTTAGTGTTATATAATCAGTGTGGAAACAGATTATGCTGGTTCATTTGGAGTTTTTTCAGGAGGAATATAATAAGCAAGAAGTTATTAAGGAGTACTGACTTTTCTTAATTTAAACCTTGAATTGTGTTTCTAAGACTGCAAATTATAAACTCGCCATTAAATTTACCTAAGACAACTTTTTATAACCATTGGAGATAGGATTGACAAGGCTTCAGATTCTGAGGAATATAGGGAAAGCAAACCTCTAGTCAGCTTTCTGGTGAAAGCTAAGCACCTTATGAATTATATATAATGCAGTTGTTTGGAATTTTAAAGCATTGATTTTCATTGCTTGGGTTTTCTTTTACTTCTAAGCAAGTAAATTTGCATTGCAGGGACAAATTGTAGGCCATTACTCTAATTTGCAGAGATGATTAATTACCTAGTCCTTCCATGTGCACCTTTGACTTCTGTTTCAAATAAAATGAAAAAAGATATATTTGCATCTTCAATTTTTTAAAAATCCCATTTCTACATGGGGAGAAAAAATATAAATCTTATCTCTTAAATCAGAATACATCATTAGATCAGAATAAGACTTGCAAACTCAGAACCTCTACCAGCAGAAATCAATGGACAAAAGCCATGAACAAGAGAAATCCTAGGTAAGTAATGAAATTAGATAAATGTTACCTGTAAAAATTCTGGAATCTTTGTGTGAAACGAACCAAAGCAATAAGAACCTGGAGAGGAAATTTGGAACATGAGGACTGTGAGTTTATACGAGGATACGAGAGAAGACTGATGGGTCTAGGTGGAAATTTTTTGTGTGTCATGATTGTGTCTGTGCAAGTGGTTCTGAGTCTGCCATTAATGTTTTCTGGCACTGGCTCACATTCATCTGGACTGATACACAATCAGAATGCTTCTTGGCATGAATTTGGCCTGTGCCATCCAAAACTCTGCCCACCTCCCTCCCTGGATATGGTTTGGCAGTTAAAATGCTCTCACAATTACTGGAATAGATAAGGCTGTGCTGCTTTGGCATGATCCTTCTGGCATGGCTCTACAATCATCCCAGCAGGCCTTCTGCCATTCCCCAGGGCATGCCAGATGCACTTTTGGCATTGTACTATGCAAACACCATTCTTATGAGGGTCTGTGATGTAATTTGCTGATTTTCCACAGTTGGAAAGCAAGAAACAGAGTCTTGGCATTGAGGAGGTTGGAGGTGACCATTCTTCTTACAGTCTGCAAGAAACCGAGTGAGAAATGAAGTCAAGGTCTGGCTAGATGTCTCTTCATCCATCACTAGCTATGCCAAGATTGACTTGCCCCCTTTGCCCAAGACTGATGATCAGATACTTCCACACACCAAGTAAGGCAGGCTACGTGTGTCTGCACCTTTATGAGAGGCTTAGAATCTTCAATTGGGAGACCTTCCCAAGATTAGGCCATAGGGTATGATTTTAAGATGTTTCCTCCTCCTAAGAACCATGCAGGGCCAGGATGTAGAACCTGAGAGAGGTCCTTGTCCTTTCTTCTGCTTCTGTCATTAATGTAATGTATCCTGGTGACCGTCTGGCCTTTTCACTTAACTTGAGTGAAAATTACATTCTTTACTCATAAGGAGTTGTATTTTGGGATTTGAACAATGGAGACACTATCTAAGTGTCTGGAACAGCCAGCACTATGAATTGTGATTTATGACAGTGAGAGGCTATTAAGAAGTCTCAAATAAGTTTCCCTTGGGCACTTTTGCATGGCTGACAGCATCAGCTAAGGAGAATTTCTGCTAGAAATGATCCACAGTAGGGCCTCCTCTCCTGCTGGGTGTGGAGGTTTTCTTGCTATTAAAGAAGAGGGTAGCCAGCGGGGCTTGAGAACACAAGCTGTCTAGTCAAAATCGAGACAAGCAAAGCATTGGGAAAGTTAGGTTTTTTCATGCACAGAAGCGGTATTTGATGTTTTGTACCCAACAGAGGTGACAAACTTTGATAGGGCTTGGCATGGAGTACATTATTAAGTGCACATAGGGTATACTGATGAGTGGCGTTTATGAAAAGTAGAGGGGAGTTTGACACATACGTGATGCTAAAGAGATACGTGGCTGAGTAAATAGACTGAGGTGTGTTTACGGCAGGTCCATTTCCAACTGTGTTGTTTTGAGAGAGAGAAAGTTCAGTAGTGTAGATGAGTAGGTCTTAGCGACCAGTAACCATTCCTTGCTATGTTTAAGTTGTATCTGTAAAGCCTGTGTTCTTTGCTCTTCTTCTGTCTTAGAAGACAGGCACTCTGCTGGACTGCATTGTAAAGGTCTCTGTGCTGCTGCATAGAAGAGCCCATGCAAGGTCTCTGTGTGCTGTGCAGGATGCAGCGGAATGTGATGCCCTTAATGGCAGTGGGATACTAGTGTCAAGTCTGTCCCTTGGTATCTTCCACTTGAAGTTCTTCTGTGGATCTTAATAGTTTAAATTGGTTGTATGTTGCCATGTCATGTAGCGAGTAGAGATGGCAAGGAGGTAGGAACTGAGGCCCAGTGTTTGCCAATAATGCAACATGGAAAAATGTGCTGCTAGGATTTTAGAGCAGAGACTAAGAACTTTATTTGACGTAGTTTCTTTAAACAGTTTATTGGAAGGGGTTACAGTAGTATGTTTGAGACAGGAAAGTCAGATGTGTATTGTATGCTGAAGAGTGTGTGATGGTGAGGCACAGAATCATAGTTCACTGTTGTACTAAAGAAAACTCCTGATGAAATGAAGTATAAACTCAAAAGAGCGATGAGGCATTCTGTTTCAGTGTTTCTACAACGAAAAAGCAGGACTTCCATCTCGTATACTTGTTTGTTGTCTTCAGAGTAGACTTGGATCATGAGACAAACAGCCTGCAGTATTTTTCTGATTCATAGTAAAATAGAAAAAAATTGCCAAGCTGCCTTTTTTTCTTTTTAAAGAAATACACACTCTTCCTTTGATTTCTTCAAATAAAAAAAAAGACTATGAAAACTTTTTAGTAGATCAAATCAATGTTGTTTTCTTTTATCTTGCTTGGGACAAATTGTAATATAGAGAATTTAACAGCATTGTTGATCAGAGTCTTTAAGCAGTACGTATTTACAAAAATGTCAATGAATATCAAAAATGGAAATGAAATGCTAATATATTAATATTAATGTCATTAAGGGATACTAAGAAGTTTGGTGGTGATACTAAGTTGGGAGGAGCTGTTGACATCCTGGAGGGCAGAGAGGCCCTGAAGAGAGACCTTAACAAATTAGAGAGATAGCAGATCACCAACCATATGAAGTTCAATGAAGACAAGTTCCAAATTCTGCACTTTGGATGGTGCAACCCTGGATGTATGGACAGACTGGGGAATGAGATGCTAGGAAACAGTGCTGTGGAAAGGGACCTGAGGGTCTTGGTTGATGGCAAGTTGAACATGAGTCAGCAGTGCCCTGGCAGCCAGGAGGGCCAACCATGTCTTGGGGGGCATCAGGCACAGCATTGCCAGCCAGTCAAGGGAGGGGATTGTTCTGCTCTGCTCTGCACTGATGCGACCTCACCTTGAATATTGTGGCAGTTTTGGGCACCACAATATAAAAAGACATTAATCTATTAGAGAGTGTCCAAAGGAGAGCAATGTAGATGGTGAAGGGACTGGAGGAGAAGCTGTATGAGGAGTGGCTGAGAGCACTTGGTCTGTTCAGCCTGGAGGAGACCAAGGGGAGACCTCATTGCAGCCCGCATCTTCTTCACTGAGAGGAAGTTGAGAGGCAGGTACTGATCTCTTCTCTCTGATGATGAGTGACAGGACTTGAGGAAATGACCCGAAGCTGTGTCAGGGGAGATTTAGGTTAGATATCAGGAGAAGGTTTTTCACCCAGAAGGTGTTTGGGCAGTGGAACAGGCTCCCCAGGGAAGCAGCAACAGCATGAAACCTGACAGAGTTCAAGAAACAGTTGGGCAATACTCCTAGGCACATGGTGGGATTCTTGGTGGTGTCCTGTACAATGCCACAATGATCCTTGTGGGTCCTTTTCAACTCAGGATATTCTATGTTTCTATAAGTTTAAAGAAATGTTATAAGGTAATGTTAAAAATATTTATGTTTTGAGTTTTATATTTATGAGTTGAATATTTAAGCTCTAAACATAAACATCAGTACTAGCTGCAGTGTGCATATCTTTTCTATTGTTAATTCTTCACTGTGATAATAATTTTTTGAACTAAATACAGAAAGATGATACAATTAAACTTGTTTCTCTGTTTGCAGTAAAATATCTTTCTCTGACCTTGTATTCAGAGGAAAAATAGAATATAACAAAGGCCACATAGACATGTTGTCAGTTGTCTTTTAAACGGTAGAAAAATAGAAATAATGTATGATTTAATATTTAAAAACACAGAAAGCTTATTAACTAATTTTGATGCTGGTCCTCCCTGTCATGGGTTTACTTGCTCTAAAAAAAACTAAATGGGAATTTTCTTTCCCCTGCTGCAATGTGGGGGAGGGATGTTGAATGGGGAGGATAGTTTTCTGTGTTGGACAGTTGACCTACAAAAAGGAGCTGGCTGGCAGAACTACATTCCAGGCTGATAGCCCTCTCTAAGGCTGGGGGAGGGGGGTGGGAATGAGGAGTTGTTCTCCTCTCCTCTCCTTGGAAAGTGACACTTCACTTTTTGCCTTAATGGGGGCACGGTGTGTGCTGGAAAAGCTCTGAGGCCAATTTGCTCTCGATGTGGTCATCTGGCTGTTCTCTGGCCTCGTCTTGCCTACGGTCTGCTCTGTCGTCAGCTGGACCTGCTCCGATTTCATCAGAGTTTGTGCTTGACGAGGAAAGGGGGGAGTCATGACCACAGCCAGCTGCAGACCTCATGAGTTTCATGGGAAATAAACCACCCTCCTTTCCCCTTTTCCCCTTCCTCTCCTCAGTGGGGGGTGATCTCCATTTCGGCTTCTCCCGTGATCCGGGGACCCCACACGGCAACCACCAGAGCCCAACAGCGCCCCCTGCCGACCGACACCGAGCACTGCAGGCTCTGCTCCTCCCGTGATCCAGCAGCGCTCCTGCCCACCCTGATTAGGATCGCGCCAGAGGACAGGGAAGTATCGAACTGTTTCTGTTTTGAAGGGGGCTTTTGTTCAGTTGTTTTTTGTGTTCTTTTGGTGTTTTTGCCAATATACATATATTCTTTAATAAGGGGTTGTTATTTCTTCCTTTTTCCATACTTCCTTGATTGGAGCCTCTTAATTTCGGATTTACAATTGCTGAGAGAGAGGAGTTTGGTCTACTTCATAACTCATCCTCCTTAGCAAAACACTTCAGTCTCCTTAAACTGAGACACTCCCATAGATTTAGAACGTTACCACATATCCAGAACTTGCAATGCAGCATCATTACAGAAATTCCTAGCTCAGCACCAAGCAGACTCCTCAGCAAAATAACATGCTGATATACTGGTTTAGCCCCTGTACTGCAGTATTATGATACTATTTCTGCCTCTCAGCAGGTTAATTAGCTTGGGAATGGTAGAGTGCTTTTGATTTTCATCTCTAAAATTACTTTGTTCAAAGCTGGTTTGGCTATTTCTGTGCACTGCTTTCATGTCTCCTTAATACTGTTGTTTTCATGTTTTCTCATCTATAATTTGAGCTCAATTCCAATAATCTTATCAGGAAAACATTTAGAAGTTTTTAAGGGATTCTACAGATTATATATAGTCTGTCTCCACCCTTTGGACATTTTTGGGAACACCAAGTGTCAGTTGGGCAGTGTTTCTACCAACCTGTGGAGATTCTTTAAAAAAATCTCATTAGAAATATTTTCCTTCATAAACCCTGTTGAAAATTTAGTATCCATAAATTTCTATGTTCTGTTGACTTTGTTACATAGCCTCATGAATGCATTTAATGATTTGTTTTCATTTTTCCTGAATGAGGGCCCTGATTTATAAGATATTTTATCATCAAATATGAAGTATAAAATTAATTATTAACATTTAAATGATATTCTAGCTGAGATTACACAGGGCTTTACATTTCTCTGTGAATTTAATTTTGTTCTCAGTAGGTAATCAAACCTAGTGTCTAGTGAAACTTTCCACATGCATATTTGTAGTAACCTGCTTTCTTTGGTTCTCCAGTAACTAAGAAAACAGTAATTTTTCCATCAACAACCCAAACTGTATAAATCTATAAATCAGTGATTTTTAAACTTGTGACCATAGTTAGATGAAATAATAGATGAACTAAGGCAGCTGTATTACTAGACTTCTTTAGTGATAAATACATTAATTTCATAGGTAAAACAATTGATAATGAGTGCTTAGACTAGCAAATAGCCATATAATTAATTTAAATAATAGAGACGTAATAACGTTTAACATGGAATAGAAGCATTGAAGTTAAGGTGATTAAGGATGGTAAGGCACTGGAACAAGTTGCCCAAAGAAGCTGTGGATGCCCCATTCCTAGAAGTGTTCCAGGCAAGGTTGGGGGGAGCTTTGAGCATCTTGCTCTAGATGCTGAGTGATTGGAACTAGATGATCTTTAAGGTCCCTTCCAAACCATTCTATGATTATGTGATTAAGCGCTGATACTTTTAATTATTAAAAGCTGGGAAAGGACTAAATATCCTGGGCAGATTTCTTTTAATAGTTAATAGATGGTAATATTGATTTATATTTTTCTCAAGAAGACAATTCAGGAAGCTTAACATCTGAATATACATTTATAAACCTAGCAGATGAGTTTATTGTGGCACCTATTTATTGTTTAGGTAACATCTGTGTTCATTCCAAGTAAAATTACAGTTTCTAGGAGGCTAGTCAAGGCTACTTAGCTGTTTCGCACAAATATTTCTCCTTTTTTCATCTTTGTAGCCCAAATTGCATTCTCAAAGACAAGAGATCTTATTTATTTCAGGATTACACAAACAGAAGTGAATCCCAACACAGGGGTTAGGAGATAAATCTGCAAACTGTTCTAAAAGGTGGTGAATTTCCCAATTTCACTAATTTAGGAATGGCTACAAGTGTACTGGGATATCAGATGGAATTCAAAACCATTTTAACAAACTGGGGGAATGGCTCTTCCCTCAACGGATCTCAAGGAAGCCTTAATGACCAGCTAGCCAGACAACAGCTTGAAGATGTTTAGCTTAGAGATAAGTAGACTGGAATGTAAATTGTCAAATACTGCAAAGGCTCCTACCAAGGTGTAATACTGTGTTCTTGTTTTCCATAAGACTGAACAGCAAGAATGAAGACTTTAATCAAAGAACTAAACATTAATATTTATTTTCCTAACAATAAAAAATCTGTAAAGATAAATCTGTAAGGATCAGATAGAAAGATGTCACAATGATGACGATATAGGATATGCTGTATTGGAGTAGTCTTAATGTTGTGATTCTGAGCAAAGTGGTCTCTGATGCAAATGAAGATTATTTATTTTCCTCTATCATGGTACGTGAAGAAGTGAACACTGAGTAGTGAAATCTGGTCCTACTTGCATTCTTCATACCTCTTACAGCTTATCTGACAGCTATATTGTTGGTTCACTTGGAATTCTTATGTGTAGTGCAGTGAGAAGCTGTGCAGATGAAGTGTAAGGAAACATTCCTTTTAGCTGATATCATCAATTATATGTGGTATACTTGAAAGCATGCCCAGAGACACAATGACAAACTAATTTTGAGAATTGTATTGTCACCTACAGGTACTTGGTTTTGGCAGTGAAAATTTTTCTGTTTCAAAAATGGTGAAGCTTCAGAGCCATTAATTCCTGAAACAGTTCTACAGACCTTGATGAGCTTTAGGAATTAGAACTTGTTTTTGTTAAAGTAGCAGGGAAGGTAATGGTAAGTTAATTCAGTATTTCAGATAAGAATGTGGTTTAATTGCTTTGAAAATGTCTGGCATGATGCATCTATGTATTTAGTTTTCTTGTCATCTTGTGTTTATTGAATGTGCTGAGGGTGGGTTGCTCTAGGGTAAAACACCAGATGTCTTGAATTTCTGTTACTTGCAACTCACCATCATGAAAATGGATATCCTTTTGTTCAGTATGTGAAAATTTTCACCTCAACTTGACATGCTGGTTTTTTTACTACAGTCATTTTGTTACCTGTCACAAGTGAGATTTTTCCCACTTCTGGGCTCTTCAGCATCCATGTTTATATCACAGGGAAGAGGATGGTGTTCTTTCTAATATTCATCAGGATGCCTACTCTGAACATCTTGGACTTCACAGGAACAGTCCAAACAGGGAATTAAACAAAAGAAAAGAGAAATTCCTGAAATTCCAGTGAACCATTAACAAGTTTTATAAATTGATTTGCGATGCAAAAATTCTCATATTGCGTTGAATCCTAGACATGTTAGTGTATCCTGGTCATGTACCTTTCTGAAACAACACATTTTGGGTGTCAGTGTACTTGGAATTGGAGAGATTTAAGTAACCTCTAACATGGTAAGATACTGTTCTAGCTGTGAAGGTAGTTTGAAAAGCATGTAGAAATTGCCAGCTACTGTTGGTAAAGGGAAGCCATTACAGCAAGAAACTAATTCAAAGAATGCTTCTCCTGAGTATGTCAGAAGAATCTTCTCTTAACTCTCAGTAATTCTCCACCTGTGTTGGATTGATTCCCTCAATCCTTAATATTGTAAATGTATTCTTATTAATACCTTGATTTTTAATAGTGTGCATAATTCTCCTCCTCTGCCTATCATTTTTTCCGTGTTTTAAATACACTTTCACAGAGGTGCCACATCTTTGCTTTGTGGTGGGTCCATTGGAGCCAGTTGGAATTGGCTGTGTCCAGCACAGTGTGGCCCCAGCCTCTTCTCACAGAGCTATACCCTACCAGCATGAAAACCTTGTTGTTTGTACCTAATACAGGATGCAACTGCTTTCACCATTTAAAGAAATCCAGCTACCAGCTCACAGTATTTACTTGAGTACTGTTATTTCTGGAAATTATGATCTCACCAAGGGGTAAGGACGTGAACTATTCAGGCAAACAAGAAATTCAAGTATATTTATATATGCTGTCACTAATGACCTGTTTTGTTTGTGTATCTGGGTAGCTGTACGCATGTAATGAAAGTTGAACTTTTCCTTATGACAGTAATTTCAGCCTTTAGTATTGAATATAACTCAGGATTTTAGAGTAACACACCTATCAGACCAGAATGAATCTTCACCTTACTGTTCTGCTTATTCTCATTTGTGCAGCTGGCCAGGTGCAAGCTGTTCTTCCGGAGAGTGCAAGTCTCCCAAGGGTTTTCTGACCTGCTTCTAAGAAAACTGCTTTCTAGAGGTACGTGGGTGAACAGTAGGATGCTATTCTCCGTGTTGAGATGTACCACTGCTGCATTATGCCCAGATTCTTTCAATGGTGGGAACCTTCCTCAGTGGCATACAGCTGCAGCAAATGTACCAGAACTCCAGGTTAGTAGAGCACTACATGTCCATATGTTAGCTGAATGTTGATGCCCTTGTATGGTGTAGCACAACTGAACCTCAGCATACTGTACACATAGCGCACTGCATCAGTCTAGGTCAGGTCGTTCTCTGATCAGTTCAAATAAAAGTAGTCAAAGCCTCTGACACAAGATTTTCTTTTTTGTGTGTTCCATTCTTGGTGGAAAATGGTGTGATGCAGAGTCCAGGGGCCGTCTAACTACTGAGTTTTATGCCATACCTTTTCCCTCTTATAAAAGAAGAGAAAAGGCTTCTTTTCTACTAGTAGGTTGCAGTAGTCCTGTAAATTGCATTCCTGTAATTATATCTGAAAATATACCTCTGAAGAAGAAACGTAAAATATTTCTGTGACAGAAGACCTTGTTCTTTATATGCCCTGAGTGAAGAAAACTGAGTACTATCTAACAACTTGCAGTATTTTTAAAACCTGCTTTGTTTCTTTTCTTTTTTTTTTCTCCAGAGGGACTACAATAAAGCACATATATTTGAACTGTGTAGAAATAGTGCAGAGTTTGACCTGAGGTAAATTGACCTAACTCTGTGGCCATACACAGTGGAGATGTATTTGAGTGGCATTTCTTTAAGGAATGACTCAGAAAGACATTAAACTTAGAAGGATCTTGAAAAAGAATATATGATACCACAGCCAATAAAAACTTAGTTTCAAAGATATAGAGTGGTAAGTAAGGTTGGACTGGGAATTCTGGATTTAGCCTCTCTGTGCTGCTCCAAGATGGAAAGACAACTGTATCACAGCTGGGTTGTTATTGTTACCACTCAGTCAGTGTTTGGAAGCAATGGAATGATCGTCACATGTACAAGTGATGAAGGCTCACTTTGTTTACAGATGTGGTAGATGGGAAGGAGAGAGAGAGTGTGAGACTGAAACAGTAAACATTACTTCATTCTTGACTGAAGGACTTGGGCTGTCTCTGTCTTGGTATTACCTTGCTATTACCTGGATCATCGCTGGTTTTCTGCAAATATTAGCTGCTGGAGTTAATTGATAAACTCAACAGTGGTACCTGTGCTAAGTAAGGAGCCTAGACATATGGGAATTTAATTTCGTCAGCTGAAGTGAACTGAAACTGTGTTGTAGAGAAGGGTGATTATTCTTAATAATATGTTGCATCACAAATACCCACAGAATGGGTAATTTATTAGATGCACAGCCCTCTGTAAAAAATTATTATCTAATGGCACAAAATACTACAGTAGCTATGTTTGCCACCACTTATCTAGCTGATAGTAATTTGGGGATTTAAAACTGTACTAATGTATGCTGCCATGTTAATTGGGTGCTGCTGATAAGGCCAAGAAACTATCAATATATATTGAACAGTGACTGTAAGTAAACTAATAACGGTAACTGGATTTCTCACTAAGCAAGGAAAACAAATAAGTTCTTTTGACTGATTTAAAGGTATGATCAACTTGTTGCTGAATGTTTCTTGAATTGAGCTAATTGATGCAAAATAAACCAGTCACAAATGCAGCAAATGTGGGAGATGGAATGACTAGTGCATGAGTACAATGTGTGGTCTTTGAAGAATGTTATTTCTTGAAAAATTTGTTGAACTATGCAATAAACCCATAAAGCATGGAAAATGGACTAATCCCTATTAACACTGTAAATAAAAGAGATTATAAATATTTTCTGATTTTTTTCTTCCTGGCAAAATGCTATAAGAAAAAAACAGGAAGGGGCTAAAAGGAGAAGGTAACTTCTGAAAAGTTACAGTGGAAATAAATAGCTGTATTAGTGGAAGTACAGGACATTAACCCCAGTATGTAGACCCTCCCAGTGGAGTTTAATATACAGAATGTACAGGTTCTTTTTCCTCTTTTTTTTCTTGTAAACGTGAAAATTCATCCAGTTTTTAGATAACCACTAGCCCTACTATAATCCTGTCAAAAAAGGATAGTATTTTCACTAGTCATTACAGTATCTTCACAGAGCCACTAATACCATTAAATATATGCAGTGATTCAACATTAAGTTACTGTGCCACAGAAGTGAAAAAAAACAGTTACAGGTATTATATTTACTCCATTTTTCCAAAATGCTGTATGTTTGCACGCCCATTCAGGAAAAATGTCCCAGATAGTTAGATATGAAAATGGTAAAGGGAAAAAAAGCAGAAAAAAGGCTTATCCTTTCAGTCTCCAGCATCCTCATCCTTTGAGTCCTTATCAGCTTTCACCTTATCTGAGCTGCTTAGCTTTAAAGCAGAAGCCTGGTCACCTAAAGACATGACATACTTCTTATTGTGAAACAGTCTATGCAGTTTAGCCAGGCACAGTACATCTTCTGTCAGAACTGCTTAAAAAACAAAGAGGCTCTACCAATCCTTTAGCACATTCCTGAATATAATGGGTATCACATCATGTAGATTGAGGAATTGTGGGACTATGAAAGACATTGGGGGAAATAATTTATTAATAGCACATTCCTCTCTGGACCCAGAGGAGATAAACACTTTGATTGCATGTTTACATATATTCTCTTTAATTATCTTGGAAACACACAGTTGGGGTTTTTTTGTGTAGAAATAAGTGTTCTGCTACCAATTTCAAAGGAAGCCTCACCTTGTACAACTATCTTTGAACATTTAACTGGGAACTTTGCATTTGTTAAGCATTAGATTCTAACTGTGAACTAAAAAGCAGCCGATTGGTAGGGGTAGATATTTTTTCTTGGCTGTGTTTTCTGTGAATATGTTTCTTATTTGGCTGTTGGAGCTCCAGAGAAATGGAATGGAATTGTTTTAGCTGAGGGAACCTCCACCTAGTTTTACAGGAAAATTTCTGTTACCACAGTTTTGCATCAAGATTTTTTCCAGTATTGTAAGACAGCAGTGACCCTAATTAAGAGACATAATAAATGTATCATATTCAGGATTTCTGGAAATCTTACTTCTTATTTCATAGCTGTTTTTATTGGCTTTCAGCAGCTTTTGGCAGTATCAGAGGATTTGTCCAAGGATATTTAGAATGATTTGCAGTGTGGTTTATGGTGAAGCGGTAGCCATTTCTTTATTAATAGGAAAGTATAGAAAGTGTGTGATTTATATCTTCTGGATTCCATTTATGCTATTAAACATTCACATTTTCACTAGTTTTGCTGGTGAGCAAATTGTGTTACATAGCTGTTAGCTGGTGCATAGCTGTAGCTCTACGGCTAACACGGAGCTGACATGAAACAGAAATACCAGTCTCAGTACTAGTAAAGTTAAAAGTAAATAAAAAACATTTAAGTGAATTTCGTTACTACTGATGTTAGCAATTGCAGATCAAGGCTGAAGGTACTCCGTCCTGAGAATGATGGCTTTCACTCTGTCAGAGACCAGTAGTGTACTGATGAACCTGTAACTGTGGTGTGCATGTGTGGTTTCTGTGGTTTCTGTGTTAAATGCATTTGAAGTAGAATAAACTTTGAAGAATGATACATTTTTATCTGATAATATGTTTTTGCTCCCTCAAAGTTTTATGTTGTGTAAAATCTGAACACACTGCACATCTGATGTCACCTTAGTGAAACAAAAACACAAGTTTTACTTCTGGAACATATATTTTAAATACCAGCTCTCTAATTCATCTCTTGCCTCCATCCACTGATTTTAAAATAACCTTCCTCTGTAGTGGATTTCAGAAGTAGGAGTGTGATGGACAGTCAATTCTTGCTGTGACATTTTTTCCTTTCAAATTGTCACTCTTAACAAAAAAAAAAGCTTTGCCTGATATTACTTTCAAACACGTAGACTGGTGAGCTTTGAAAAGAAGAACTCATAGAGCTTATCTCATGTTTAGGCTTTCAGGATTCCACTAGGAAATATTTTCTTGTAAGCAAATTCTTGACATCTGAGGCTCTCTAGTTATACTTGTTAGGTTATTTCCAACACTTTCCTTTATGCTCAAGTTTGCCACCTTCAGGTGTATTGCATATCGTTGTTTCAGGTAAGTTTAGTGATACCAGTCCTTCTGGAGTTGGTCTGGGAGAGATATTTGCAGAAATTTCGAACTGTATTCTGTGTTGCAAATTTTATATACCCTGATACTTAAATCGAGTAAATGAGTTGGAAGAAGTACCCTCCTTCCCACTACTTTCATAATTTTTTAGGTAAATGATCTGAAATATATCAGAGATGCGCTCCTAGACACAGCCAGAACAACAGGAAAAGGTCTTTCTCCCTCAAGAGTGGCACACATTTACAGGCCTTGGAAAACAATGAAGCCAATTTATATACATACGTATTTTTATTTCAAGGGCCTTTCAATATAAGAATCTTAAGAAGACAACTGTAGACATCTGCTACATGTGCAGCGGAGCTACTATTTACTATGATCTTCTATGTATTTGCAGCTTTAAGCAAAAGGACGTATCGGCAATTTGATTTTCTGCATAATAGGCAGACAATGCAAAGCACAAAGCAAGCATTCTGTGTTGTGGTAGGAATGGTCAGTGTTACCAAAGCTATTGACTTTTCCCGTTTGGCTCGCAGGCTTTTGGAGAGAAATGACATATGTGCCATAGTGTAAAACATGGACTTAATGAACACACAGACATTATGCTATACCAAATGGAACAATAGGTGCAATGGCAAACCACTTAAGAACAAGTCACAATGTTTTGTTTGTTAGTCACAGATTTGCGTTTGGCAGTGTTATGAGGAAGAATGTAGACATTTAATTTCCAGTCCAAGAACAAATAGAAAATGTTTCTAATGTGCACTTGTGTTTAGCTTAAATAGCAATGTCAATATTTTTGTTTAAAGAAAATGGTAGCATTTTTTTGGTTTTGATTTTTCTTCCCCTTTGGATTTTACTTAAGAATTCAGTGTTTTTTATTTGACTTTGACTTTATGGAGACTTCTGTTGAAGCATTTCTTTCAGATCTCAAGTGCAGAATTGTTGCAGAAATGTTCTGCAAAAAATAAGGGAAAAAAGAAAAGAAAGAATAAAAAAAAGAAATCCTTCACTAAAGTGCTAATGAAATTATTTAAGGACCTTATGTAACCTTGAAGTGCTGTGGAATTAAGCCATAATCCCACAAAGCCTTAAGAACATAAATAATATCCCTGGTCATCCAAATTATTGTAGGTTTAATTATTTAGTATGGAAATTCCATAGAGAATAAATCAAATAATTTCTGCTTTTGCTGATGAAACTCAAAGGAGGAAAAACAATGTTCTGGATAGGTCATTGGGCCGGTAGCCCAAAGAAGGTAGTCTTTCATTTGATTTGAATTTGATTTAGAATCTGGAAAATACATGTTGCTTAAACAATAAAAAACCCCAGCACATCAAGTATCCAATTTCTTTTTTCCTCTGGCAGCCATTTTGTTTTGTTCTGAGTGAGCCCATCAGTGGCACCCCTTTCTGTAGAAATGTTTCAGAACATTGTTGTTATCGTTAATTCATCAGAATCCCCTTTTCACAAGTCCCGAGAGAAAGGCTGGTGCACCTTTTGTCAGGGAATGTGTGATGTGAAGCTTCTTATTAGTGGTCACTGTCCATGAACCATAAAAAACTCTGAGAACAGGTACATAACAATTCAAACCTCTGCTTCTGCTCTAGTATGCTATGTAATCCAATTATGTAGTGTCAAACGGCTACGTGCCCAGTGAGGCACAGGTCAGTCTTTTCTGATGAAGTGGGAATGATGTGAAACAATTTGCAGAGGTGTGGAACGCTGCTAGTATCTTCCTGATCTGAGGGAGAATTTTTGTTAAACTTTGTGTTAGCCATGTGAGGTGCTTGTATTCTGTCTAAATGCCATTCTGCAGGAATGTTTTTATATGCAGCCCCTGTCTTTTGCTCAGGCCTTTGCTACATAAAAATGTAAAGTCTGTGCAGAATCTGAATGAGGGGGGCTGGCATAAAAGTCTGAACAAATACAATATGTATTGCCCCAACAAAATCTATAAGCCTATGTCCTGATCTGCTTAAACTGTCTATAAGGAGTCAAGCAGCTCTTCTCATGAATTACAGCAAGTTTTAAGCAGGTTTTTGGTGTACAATTAAAACACACTTTTTGTAACAGTAATATAACACAATATGTATAATGTGTAGCAATAGAGCTAAAAAAAAATCACTGTACTCATAAATTAAGTTGACATTTTGAAAGGTTAACACAAGAGCTGTTTTGCTGCCTGTGATCAATAAAAAAAGGATTTCAGTAATTAAAATCTCTGATGTGGACATTCCTTATTTGGTGCCTGTCAGAAAGGACAAAACAGAGTTGCCATAGACAAGAGATAAATATAGATAAAATAAGCCTTGCTCCTAGGAGTTCTTATCTACAAGAGGAATTAGTGGTGCACAAGTCTTTCCTGGTTCAGACTGTAAATGAATTAAGAACATGGTAAGCATTGCTGTGAATTTTCAAGTTGGTAGAGAAAAACAGGATACACTACACTATTTTCACAGAACTATAGATAAGAAATAACTGTTAGGTAATATTAGATATTGTACATGTCTGATACATGGACATGTTAGTTGTTTAAAAATGTTTAAAATATGCATAGATTCCTGGTTTTTTTGTGCTTATCGAATTAGATGAAGGCCCTCTCTTTCTAAAATGTCCTTATAGTAAAAAAAGGGAAAAAAAAGGAGCATTTAAACACAATCCTTTAGCCCTTTTGTAAATTTGTTTTAAAGTTACATTTTCTTGTAGGTCCTGTTGGTTACTGATAAATGGTGATAAATATTTTGTTATTCATAACCAAACCATGACAAGACAATAATCTGGTTTCTGTAAAATGGTATCTGCAAGAAATGTGTTTTCTGTGATTAGTAGGAGAAAGCAGCCTCATTAAGAAGGCTAAGAAGTGTCACTGAAGAAGGAGCAAGTAGGGTTGTTGGCTCAAGAGCAGTGGTTGGATACAGACTCCTTAGGAGTAAGAATAGGAAGGAGAAGAGATTGCATTGCCCTTTATGTGAGAGAGCAACTGGAGTGCATGGAACTGTGCCTGGGGTTGGGTAAGGAGCCAGCTGAGAGCTTGTGAATGAAGATCAGGAGGTGGAGCAACATGATTGCTGTTGCAGTGGATGTCTGCTATAGATCTCCTGAGCAGGAGGAAGTGGTAGCAGAGGCCTTCTTCAGATGACTGGAATAAGCATCACAATCCCAGGCCCTGGTCCTTATGGGGCTCTTTAACCACTCTGATATCTGTTGGAGGGATAACACAGAAGGGTTCAAGTAGTCTTGGAGACTCTCTAGAGCATGTGGCTGATGAGTAATTGAGGAACCAAGACAGCAGGGTGCTCTGCTGGACCTGCTGCTTACAAGCAAGGAAGGTCACGTATGTGAAAGTCAGAGACAGCCTTGTCTGCAGTGACCATAAGATTGTGGGTTCGCCACCCTACAAGGACACAGCATGGTGTTTCAGGAGAGCAGACTGTGTCCTCTTCAGGGATCTTCCTGAAAGAATCCCATGGGATATGTCTATGGAGAGGATAAGAGTCCAGAAGAGCTGGTTGATTATTAAGGATCACCTTCTTCAAGCTCAAGACGTTTCCCTCCTGACAGGTAGGCAATCAAGCAAAGGGAGCTGCAAGGGCCCACTTTGAGTGGGTCAGAGATACTGATGACAAACAGCATAGAAAAAAGGTGAGGTACTAAATGCCTTCTCTGTCTCCTTCTTTACAGGTAAAATCAACCTTCTGAAATCCCAGGCCCTGAGACCAAAGGGAAAGACTGGAGCCTAGAGTGGAAGAGGAGCAGGTTAAGGAGTACTTAATAAAAACAAGCCACGGGGTCTGATGTGTATATCTGATGTATATCTGATGTATATAAGTCTACGAGGTCTGATTTTTTGCATCCAGAAGTACTGAGGGAGATGTCTGATGTCATTGCAAGGCCAGTCTCGATTATCTTTGAAAAATCATGGCATCAGGGAGAGGTTCCTGAAGACTAGGAGACAGCAAGTGTTACTCCCATCTTCAGGATGCGTAGGAATGAGCATCTGAGAAACTACAGGCCAGTCAGCCTCACCTCCAGTCCTTGGGACAGTGATGAAGAAAATTGCTCCTTAAACGATTTGCATGGTGATAATACTGAGGGAAAGCAAAGGATACAGTGCTGTGAGGCACTCCTAAAAAGCATGATTGGTATAATTTATTTCTACACCACCAGCCCCTTCAGAGCCCTACAAGCAGTGGCCTTACTGATTTTAATTTGGATGCTGTAGTATCCTTTCTAGAATATTCTGGAGAAGGTGATATTGCTGCTTGATTAAAACTTGAAGTGACCCTGTTAATTTTTATCATCCCTGATGTGTTGTAGCTGTTCGTTCACAGGTCAAAGGGAAAAGTATTTGACTGTGTTCTCAGCAGTAAACCTGTGTAGTATCCTTATTTCTGTGTTTTCTTCAGTCTTTCCATGATAAATATGTGTACATCTTGCAAAACTTCTTCAGCTATTGTTTTCTCGTCTGCTTTGTACTTCTGGCAGGCAACATTTTTTTTTGCTGTCTAAAGACAAGAACATTTTTGCATTCAGGGAACATGGGGGGTAGAAATCGAGCCTTTTAACAAGGTTTATATTAACCTAGGATAAACATGACTCTGAAGATGTGGGTCTGACTTGATGGTGACAAATCCCTCTAGTTCCTCATGCTTTTCTGGTAGAAGAATTAGCAATGACAGTAGGTATGACTACAATGTGATTTATGGTATTCATTGTTATTTGCATAAAGAGGGTCAAAACTGAAATTTTGACCCTTTTGGCTATCTTGTCACATGTGTTTTAGAGAGGTGGTAAAAGAATGGAGAGGGACAAAATATAAAGCAGGTGATATGTTCTTGAACTCTTGACTTTGAGCAGCTGCATTTTAAAAGCTGTCATTCCATTTTGCTGGTATGTCTGTGAGGCCTTTCCATTATACGTGCAAACACAATCTGATTAGTATTTTTTATAAGCTTGTCTTGTCTGCTTTTATTACAGACATCACCTTCAGACGTAGGGCCACCACAGCCATTAAATCAAGAATATTTAGCTATTATTTGTAATAAATGTCAGCAGGGCTGAATTGAAGCCAGCAGGAAATGTTCAGGGCAGAAAACACACTGACATTCATTCATGCAAATTTGTACCACTAGTAGAATTAATCATAAAGAGGGAGGGTAGAACATAAATTGCATTTATATTACTGTTTTGGCAAATTGTGATTCATCATGAAGATGAGGGCTATAATGGGTAAGCAGCAGCCTAGTGACATAGAGCCACATGCAAAGTATAGTTAGGTTGAGCATAACTTCCAAGACAAGATGTTTAAAAACTCTTTTTAAGTTACAATGGTTCGATGTAAAAGGGAAATGAAAACTGCATCTCCTCAAATTTTAACAGGTAATTTCAATCAGAATTTAAAAAAAATATTCAGGCAACTTTTTGGTATTTTATCTTTTCTCTCTCTTTTCATAATGTGGACAGATCTGTTCTTCATACTATTTGACCAGAAAACAATAGCTCTAGAAAGTTTTTTGAAGGCAAAATACGTCAGGCCTTTTTAACTTCAATATTGTATACTGTTGCCGGTGTATTTTGGTGCTGAAAAAAATCTCCAGGAGCAGTTAATTAGGGGTGAGATAAGAAAGGGTTTATTTGCCTAGGCTAAGATGTTACAGGATGCGTGCAGGCCGTGCCTGAGAGGTTACATTTTATAATACCATCCATCCAATCCCAGATGTGCCCACCCTGCGGCCTTTCCTCTGGTCCGCTCCGGGTCCACCCCCTTAAAATGAGTCTGGGGTCTTTTCCTTCATCATCTTCACCATCTTCAGAGCACAAAGGGTACATAGTTACCTAATTTTTGACCATATTCTGTGGTTTGGGCCCTGATATGCTGTTCTGTCAACTGTCTAGGCCTTGCCTTGACAAAAGACTAAACACCCTGCTGTATTCAGAAGCAGGATTGATATGGGGAGCATAGAATGGGGTAAGAGGATTAGGAATGTATAAACAAGGGTACTGGAGAAAGGGAAAGGAACAAGGGACAAGGGGGCGGGAAGGTTGCTGCTTTTAAAACTTACTTATAAAACTTATAAGTCTTACAAATATTAGAAAAATAAAAAACCATTAGGGGCTTAAGGCATCAATACTCTAGGAAATTTACTAAACATATCTATTCAGAATGTAGGGTGAGAATTCTTGAATTTTAATAGGAACAGGGTTTTTTGACAGGTATCTTTCTGCAGTATGCAAATGTTTTGCTAGATTTTGGCTGGAGATCACCACCAGGATTTATATTGATGTCCAGGAGGATATCTAGTGTCAGGACGGTTAGAGGTCCAGAAGTTGCTGGGAGGACAGACCACCTTTTACTGATTTTGAACCGTGTAGCCTACAGAGCTGCCATGGACAGAAATTGCTTCAGAAATCCAGCTATTTAGTACTATTGGACTGATGCAGACTAGGAATTGAATTCTGGTGACTAGTGAATTCAGCTCTTAAAAGTTTTGCTGATGACAACTATAAACAAAGTGCTCCCTTCACCAGTACTATTCTTTGCAAATTCCAATAGACAAAGCAATATTAATTGCAAGTATGTTAAATACTTAGCATTTGAAAAATGTATGATGATATATATATTTAGTAGTTGTATTCCTTTTTATTTGCTCCTAAAAATGTACAGAGAAATTACTGTTAGATTTGGTTGTCACTACATCAGGATCTGATGGACAGCCGACTAGTAAATCACTACTTGACAGAAGTAAAAAACCATTTTAAACCCATTTAAATGTATCTCAGTGCAATATTTGTTGGAAATTACCCACCTGAATAATCTGTAGAAAAACTGTAATTACTGTTTTCTTGTATAACATGTAGTCCTTTGCAGCAAGCTGTAAGAAATATTATAATGTGAATCTGTTAGTGATAAAACTTAGAAAAGAATTAATATTGTATTTTGTTATTCCTGAAATGTGAAAAACCAGAGGATGAAAGCATATATTTTTTTATCTCCTTCTATTATCTTGACACAAAAAGAAGAGTTTAAATCTGCTCTTGAAGAGATTAAAAAATAAACCAGATGACTGGAGCTGACGTAAAAATGTTAGGGGAATTTATAGACAATAACTATTCTTCGGTTATTCAACAGTTCTTCAGTTGTAGAATTTAAACAATGAGTCAGAGAGAGCATGAAACTGAAGTATGATTCATAAAATTAAAATAAAAAACTTTTGTATGGTGATCTCTGAGCCGAGTATAATTTTCAGAGTACTGAATTTCCTGAAGTGCCAAGGAATTAAATGCAAAACAAATATTCCAAACCAATATTCCATTCTCACTGTTTATAATTATTGCATGGAGTCCTGTCTTGCAGAGTGGGGGGACACTTAAACAAAACCACCTTCTTAAGTACCAGAAGGAGGCAGTGTTAATTGTTTCCTTAGGGTTCTGCTTTTAGTTGCTGAAGTTGGGCAAAGGAGTTGATTTCATTGAGGGGAAATGAATGCTTCCTGTTAAGTGAAATACAGCTGCTTGTCAAATAATTCATTAATTCACACAGCTTAGCTTGTACTGCTCAGTTGTCATTAGCATATTATGATCACTGAAAGAAATCATAATTAGAAGTCACTGGTCTTTTTTTAGGGCAAAATGTTTGATTTTTGTCTTCCATACTGTAAGTCTTAATCAATCTTAAGTTTGTTTGAATCCTGACTACACTGTGCTTTAGGGACAAAAAATGTTGTGGTATAAATATACAGAACCAAGAGAGTTCATGCTGAAGAAATCTGGCTTTTTATCTGTCCCATGGTTTCAGGATATTCAGTAAGCTTTAAACAGCACTTTTTTTTTTTTTTTTTTTTTAACATGAGAAATCTGATAAGCAGTGGTGTCATACTGAGCTTTGGTAAACCCACTATTGCAATACTTCAATAAGTTCTGATTTCTTCATCTCAGGGAGGAATGAGGAGAGAAGGAGCAAGCAAAGGCAGCTGAAATGATAAAAGGGAGAGGGAAGCTGCTTTATGGGCAGTGACTAAAAATGTTAGAAGTTCAGTTTGAATATGAGAAGACTAAGAAGTATATGATTAAGATTTATAAAGTCTTCAAGGTGGAGCATAAAGTGGATTATATTCACTAGATTACATTATATTTTAAGCAGGACCAAGTGCTCAAACTATGAGGAGAATGACTAGAAAGATGGATGTCATCTAGGACAAAAAGGGACAAGATAAATTAATGAACAAAAGCTCCATAAAGAGATTCTGAAGAAACAGGTTAGGGACAGTTCTCTAACACCCATAACATTACGACCTTAGATGTTGTGGGAGTATGAGGGAAATAGACTTCATGTAACAGCCAGATGCTTGTGCTTTTCTTGAATAGCAACTTCTACTGCTGCTATTGGAGACAGAGTCTTAGGATGTGAACCACTGATCTGAATAGGTAAGGCATTTCTAGTGGTCTTAAATGTTCTGTTTAGAGAATCACTCAACATAATATGTCTTGTGAATTTTTTTCACAATCTCAATAACATTGAGTCATATATAGCAAAGAAGCAGGAATGAGTTAGCAAAGAAATTAGTTAGTGCTTAGCTAAGCACAGGTGGTACTGTTTACGAAATAAGTTTTCTAGTTAAATTAGGCGCTGGAAGCAATTGAGAGCCAATTCCTGAATAAACTAAAAGCAAATTCTGGCATGTCCTAACTGTATGTATGAGTGTGTATATATTTAATTTTTTTAGACTTCTCTTTCCTTCCTGTTTCAGTAACAGTACTTTACACCAGTCAAAAGCTACCAATGCTATTAAAGAATTGAATTACAAATACTTATTCCAAATACTACCAAAAATCATGAGTGAAGTTGTGTGCCCAAAGCAGTGTGATTGGTTTAGAAATCATAAGCCTAAAAAATAATATTTTCTTTCTGGTTATTCTTTAATTTTTGTTATGTATTAGCTTTCTTGGAAATCCTGAGAAGTAGAAGAATATCCAATTTTAAAATAAATGAATATAAACCTGAAATTGTTGTCGTACAGTTCTAATAGATGAACTTACAGATAAAGTATGACGTTTCTAAGAATTCTGTCAGTATATAATTTCACTAGTGCAGTTGGCTCATGTCTGTTCTATAATGTGTGGATCTCATGTACCCTGCAATTAAAAAAGCCCCACCAGATTTACCTTCTTGTTTCTGTCTTATTTCCATGAAAATGTAGTTCTGTGTTGTAGGGGGCGTGTTTAAGGTACAGAGGATGTACCCGGGCAAGAGGGCCTGAGGGAGCATGCGCCGACATAGACAACCTTATTGGTCAAAGAAGTCACATGGTTTTAAGGGATAAAACCAGCGCTGAATTTGAAATAAATCTCTTTGTTTCACCACCTCACGAGGAACATGTATTTTCCCTGTTATATAAGGACACATGCCCATACATATGGCGCACCCGAACTTGGGACTTTGAACTTATATTAAGTCAGTTTAGCTTACCCTGAATCAGGAAATTCAGCGGTAGATTCCGATTGTCGTGTCAATTAATCCGATGCAGGAATCTTTTACCACAAAAAACACAGATGTCTTTAAGTTGTTATCTCAGAGCGTCTGAGAAACGCAATCCTAGTTTAGTGAGCTCCAAAAATATTAGGAAAAGTGCACAGGAACAAGAAGAAAAGAAGAAAGAAGAAAAGAAAAAAACGACAGATAGAGGCAGTCGAAGAGAGCAAACCGGAGTGAAAGTGCTGCAGCTCACTGCCACAGCCTGCCGCTTCCTGCCGACTCCTGCTTGTCTGTGACGACAACGTAGACCCTCCAAGCCGAGGAAAAACTACTCAGAAGCCGCGGAGACCCCAAAGGAACTCTCTGCCACTTTTCACCGCTTTTTGCCGCCGCACTGGCGCTAGGATCGCATGCTGCTGACCGCTGCCGATTTTCATCACTCCCAAACCACCGGAGAGCCCCTGGACCCCATGCTCCACGCCGAGCCACCAGTGCCCACTGCTTGCCTGCTGCCGCTTGCCACCCACACCCGCAGCCGCCGCCGCCGCCGCCCACTGCAGACGAGCCCACCTCAGCCGCTGAGAAACAGCACCTCCTCCACCCACGCAGCCCCAGTTGACCGAAAACCGGGAGAAGCCAGCAAATAGACAAAGACTTTCCAGCAGCGCACGTCTACAACGCCGAGACTTAAAGGTAAGATGGGAAATTTTTTCCCCATTGAAATATCACAGGACACAGAAGCACTGGCTATCCTGCTGAAACCATATCACATACAAGCCACAAGGGCTGAACTAACAGAACTTGTACGCTTTATTAAGGCAGCTATCCCCTGAACTGCTATTAGTTGAAGCCCTTCACATAGATATATGGGACAAAATAGGAAACCTTATAAAACTGAAAGCCCAGGGGGGAGACCCCCAAGCTAACAATGCTTTTCCAGCCTGGCAAGTCATAATGTCTGCACTAAGCAAAGCACACGAATGGACAACACATGCATCCAACACCAACACACACCCCCCCAATCACACTGCTGGCAACGACCCGACTTTTAGGCGTAGGAATTCAAACGCACAAAGTCCGGCGGGGGGAGGGAGAGGAGCTGTTCATGACTTAAGTTTCGGGTCAGGAACTGGGAGCCAAGGGGACGCAGGTTGGCGGGAGGGGACGGGGCCTGTGATGCGAGATCCCAGCCCATGGGACCAGTGCAGAGGGCTCCGTAATAGTGATGGGGGGGTAACCCAGCATATTTGCCACCCCGCACCGTGGATGATCGCCGACCACGTGCCCAGGGATGGGTGCCACCATCTTGGCCACCACATGGACCAGAAACTGACCCGTCTCTTCCAGCCCCAGCGCTGCCCCACCCCACCCATAGGCACAAAGGGGGGGGGTAACCTGGCCCCCTCGCTGCCTCCATCACCCACCACCACCCCCCCACAGGGAACCGGGTTTACTGAGGCCACGGGGGGGAGGAATGGGGGGTTGAGGAGGAGGAATTTGGGATGGTTCTGTTGGGAGGGAGCGAGGTAGCAAACGGGGAAGGATTGGTTGATAGATGGGGTTTGTGTAGAGAGGAGGCATTACGAGTGGGGGACTTGCAAGTAATAAATGCATGCCCTGTCGTTATTGGCCCACGTCAGAACCGTTGATTCCAACCTTTACCACACGAACTAACAAAAGAACTGAGACAACTAATAAGGGAAACTGGCGTGTCCTCACCTAATACCCTTGCATTTTTAGACACACTGAGTTCCACCTACATTTTTATGCCACATGATTGGAGGACCCTATTAAAAATAAGTCTTACTAACAGCCAGTACAACGTGTGGCTGACTGATTTTAGGGAGAATTGCTCTGCTTATGCCAATGACCCACAGGCAGGTGTAACAGCACATCAACTCACTGGGGAGGGTAATTACCATTCAATAGACTCTCAAACTGGGTACAATAGGGAAGTATATGAGGTAATAGCTAAACATGCAATGCAAGCTATGAGGACATTACCTACATCAGACAGAGATACCAATTTATCATTTACAGAAATAATGCAGGGCCCAACAGAACCATACACCCAATTCTTAGATCGGCTGCAATCTGCCCTAGATAGGCAGATTGAAAATGAGGAAGCCAGAGAAATACTTAGCAGGCAGCTGGCTTTTGAGAATGCGAACCCTGACTGTAAAAGAGTTCTAAAGACCCTTCCTAAAAGGGAGAGCTGTAGCATTGTAGAACTGGTTCGTGCCTGTCAAGGGGTTGGCTCAATGGCACATCAGACTGATTTATTAGCAGTAGCTCTGAGTGCCCAATTAAGAGCACAGGAGGGAGCCAAACCCAGAAGTGGTTGTTACATCTGTGGTGCCCCCGACCACTTTCAAAGAGATTGTCCTAATCAGGCTCGAAACATTATCATGACATGTCCAGGTTGTCAGAAAATCACACCCATGCCACCTCAGGAAGGTGTTAACCCCAGAG
Organism: Pseudopipra pipra; assembly: GCF_036250125.1. NCBI lineage: Eukaryota > Metazoa > Chordata > Aves > Passeriformes > Pipridae > Pseudopipra > Pseudopipra pipra. Next base: position 48,158,030 of record NC_087581.1, on the reverse strand, counting down.
GGTTAATGGCAAATGAGATCTGGCAAACAGATATCACACACATCTCCAAATTTGGCACATGAAAATATGTACATGTAACTGTAGACACACATTCACAATACATAACTGCTACAGCACAGGTGAGAAAGCCAAGGATGTAATGAGACACTGGCTCAGTTGTTTTGCTACCCTTGGTACCCCAAAACAAATAAAAAACGATAACGGACCGGCATACATCTCAGAAAAGGTAAGAAATTTCCTATCAGAGTGGGGAATTTCACGTCACAGGAATCCCACACTCACCTACTGGACAGGCAATTGTAGAAAGGGCACACCACACACTGAAAGAAATGTTAGCTAAACAAAAAAGGGGGGAGAATCTGTATAGTCCACAAGAACGTCTGTGGAAAGCCACATATGTTATCAATTTTTTAAATTGTGACAGTGCTGAAAGAAGCAGGTACGAAAAGCAGCACAAATCTCAGGCGTTTGCCTCTCCCAAGCCACTAGTCATGGTAAAGCATTTGATTTCGGGAAAATGGACAAGACCTCCTAGATCTTATGACTTGGGGGAGAGGTTACGCCTGTGTGGCTACAGGAAAAGAATTTAAGTGGATTCCTTCCAGGTGTGTAAAATCCTATTTAGGTACGCAATCACAGCAGCAGGAACCAGAGTAACGCAAAAGTTTTAAAAGAGTTATGTTTATGTTTCAGGTTTTTATTAAGGAACGACCAATGTGGTAACAAGCAGTCTGCAAAGTATCTGTGTGTGTGTGAATGTGAGTGAATGACGGCCGTCAGTGAATGAGAAGAGTGAATGAATAAAAGAGTTGTTTGACTGGACAAATATTAAAACACAAAACACCTCACAAAATAACATTACCTCCACCACGAGGTCACTTTAAGAGAATTTAGCTTTGCTAAGCTTAGCCTGTTTTTTAAATAAAGTTGAACTCCCCAGTTATTTAAAACCCCTCAGATTAATAAAGGTTATAAGTTTATACACAGTTGGGCTAAGGCCCCTAAGTTAATAAAGTTATTTCTCCAAGTTGCACTACCCTATAGGAATATAAGAAAGTTTTAAAAGGTTTACAGTAGAAGTACAAGGGGCCAAAGCAAGTGATGTGCTGGGTCATTGCAAGCTTTGGTAGTTTACAATGTACTGTTCTGATTGTTTGCACTGTTGTTTTTGCACTGTTTTCGTGACTTCCTTAGATAATTAAGAGGGGAGTGATGTAGGGGGCATGTTTAAGGTACAGGGGATGTACCAGGGCAAGAGGGCCTGAGGGAGCATGCGCCGACATAGACAACCTTATTGGTCAAAGAAGTCACATGGTTTTAAGGGATAAAACCAGCACCAAATTTGAAATAAATCTCTTTGTTTCATCACCTCACGAGGAGCATGTATTTTCCTTATTATATAAGGACACATGCCCCTACACTGTGTCTGACATTATAAAGGGGAAATAAATACATACTAGTTTTTCCATGGCTCCTTGTGCAGTGCAGAAATTTCTTACCATATAATTGTGGCATTCTTGGTGCTTCTTCTTAAGGATCCTCTGGCATGAAGGCCAGCTGACCAGTGTCTCTTGACAGATTCCTTCTCTACAGCATTTGAAGACAAGGTAAAGCTAATTACTTTTGTGTGTCCTGGACTGGATGCAGTCAGATCACATAAATACATGTGGTACAGTATAGAGGGACTGAGCAGCGGAGGCCTAGCTAGCAAACAGAACATGCTTGGTCATTTTGGTTCTTATTTCATTGCTTCAAGGTTACATACTGCCTTGGTAAGGAAATGCTTCACCCAACAGAATGAATATTTTGATTGAGAACTTCTTTGTAATTGTTTTTTAAAACTTCTTTGTAATTGTTTTTAGAGGCTGGAATTTCCAGTAAAATGCTACATTAACTGTAACTCACTAATATAAGGAACGATCTCTTCTGAAATGTCTTGTGGTCTGATATTGATGATAAATGGTTCTATTGACCACATTCTGCAACCATGGCTTATGAAAAATTTAAACAGTATTAAACAGCTAATAGGGACAATATATGGCTTCCAGTTTAATGACAATGGTGCTATCAGTCTTTAAAAGCCGTGGAGCACATGTTGTTACTTGGTCAAATTATTTTCTATATCTGTACATTTTACTCTGTGTATTTATTTAAATATATAATAACCTATCTTCAGTATTGAGGAGTGAAACAATTTACGAGTTTATGATTTTGTTGCCTCTATATGATGACCCTGATAAAAGATGGAAGTTATAATTTTCTAATATGGCTAATTAACAATTAAAAACCTGAAATTTAAAAATATTTGTTAAAAAAATTGCTTTTTCTGTGTACCAGAAACTAAAGAGAATAACAGTCTTGTAACTCTATAGATTTAACATTTATTTTTTCCGGAATATTTGTATTTAAACATACAAATTTGTATGTAAACTTACAAATTTGAGTGCTTTTTGGAAACTATGAGAAAGTTAAAAATGGAAGTGTGGTCTGCGCTCATATAGTCTTATAGTTTTAGGGTGTATCTTTCTCTTACCCTTTTATAGTGAAATTCTAAAAATAGTTGAGGCCATTTTAAACATTTTGGGTTCCTACTTTTAAATTTCAAATGTTAGTACTGTATGGGAGGCCCTCAATGAAAGAAAAGGTGCAAAGCTTGGTTGTTTTGTGATGCAAAGGATGATATACTTCTCAGTTAGTTAATACTTAGTCAAGTACTCTTGTTTAGAATTGCAGGGTGCTTTCTGCCATTTAGCTGCGTAATAAAACTGTGTTCATGATAATTTTTTGCCACTGAATATTTCATGCACATTTTGCAAGAATAGGTTTATTCATTTGATGGTCCTTGGCTGGACTCCAATTGCAGTAATTAGATTATGCCTTTCTAAAGTCACTTTTGAAGAAGTATCAAGTGTAGCTTTCCTTTCTGTTCCTGAAGTGGAATCAAAACAGCTTTGTAATTGCTTTTTTTTGTGTTGTGGGGTGTGTACCTGAGAGACTGAGAGAATGCGCATTCAAAATCTTTTTGACCTATCAATGTATTGAATCAAAGTAAGATCAACAGTATGGCTGAACATATCTGATGTAACTGTGTTGTGAGCACGCATATCTTACAGAACACGGATAAGTGTCTCACTTAAAAAAGTCTGCCTGTAAGTGGAAACACACAGTATTTATTCAGTGAATTATGCTGGAAATAGTCCACAGAGCAGTTCTGTGGCACAGAGAAACACCCTTCTGATACATGGCTAGTTCAGCCCAGGTCTGCCCTTGGGCAGACTCTGGGCAAGATGTGTGATATTGAGTTTTGGCCTTCAGTCTGACGCTGAGACTGTTCTTGTAGGCAGTGATTTCACAAATCTAGAGAAATAAGCCTGAAAGAACAGGCCAATCCCTCCAATTTGAGTACAACTAGTAATGCTCTTTCCTAAGGATTTTAAGAAAACTTTACTGCATATCATACGCTATGAAGTTTACTTTTCTGTGCTTGACAGATCTGTTACAGTCCTGTGCAGGGTTGCTACAATGCATTTATTTTACCTGGGAAGCTTGTATGTTTGTCATACACATTTCCAAAAGTGTCTTTAATTTTTTTTAGTACCTGTGTAGAATAAGAGGCATGCTAAAAAATGGACACATGGGCTTGATAATTGTGCAAGTTTGGAGCTGGCTTCCCACCAGGTCTCCAAAACTAGACAACAGAGCCTTGCTTCCCACAGATGGGAGGAAAAAAATGAACCACAGGAAAAAAAACTGAAAGAAGTTTGAACGAAATGGGATTCTATCAAAAATATATATATTTACAATTATATATATACAATTTGAATATATTATCCACAACAGGGAGCTCCCGAAGGAGAAAAAGGGAAAAGGGGGGGGGGAAACAGGGATAAAAAGAAACCTAAAACCAAATATCTCCTAAATATACCTGTTAATAGAGTGCTAGTGAATAAATATAAAAACGAATTAAATACTTCCCTGAGCGGGACAGCAGAGCTATGCAAGGCAGGAGCCAACTTCCCCCACGCCTCCTGGAGAGACTGGAGATAATGGCAGGTCGGAGTAGGCAGGCTTTGGCCTATACAAGCAAAAACAATCTTCGAGAGGGACCTGTCGTCTTCAGCCACCAGAAGAGAGAAGAGCCATGATGCTTATGATAACAGAGAAGTTTCCAGACAAAACACAGGCTGTACCATTGTAGAGAAAGCAAAGATATAGTGATGTAAGTACTCAGAGTAGAGTTATATTTTAGTTTATTGAAAATTGCATGTTGATTAGAGTTTTCAAATTGTTGTGGTGTGTTTAATTTCGCATGAGCGAGGGCGTGGAGAGTTGTGGTGGGGAAAAAAGTGTTTTTTCCCCTGGAGTTAAAAAAATGGTAACCCCCGAGGGGGTGGTGTCTCTCTTGGCATTGACCCAGTCAGTGCCCCTGCAAAATTAAAACATATCATGCCAAAACGGAAAAGAAGAATGATGAAGTAGTTGAGGAGAAGAAGTGGCCATGTTCTGAAACCACGAGGAAGGGACAGGAGCCCCTTCCACGGCTCCCCAGCCCCTGGCTGGTGGTTGTAGAAACTCGGAAACAGTGTTAAACTGGACTGAGGTCTGTAACTGAGAAGCTGGGAGTCTTTCTCCACTGTGAGTGGGCAGCAGGAATGACGGCAGAGACAGCAGTGAATGGAGGCTGTGGCAGAAAGCCAAGAGATAAGAGGGAAGCAGCAATGCAGAGAGATATCCTGCAAGGAGAGAGATGGAGAGAGATAGAGAGAGAGCCAGCGACGGAGCAGAGAAAGCTCAACAAAGACAGTTTTGGGGGTAAGAACTGAATCAAAAATCCCCCAAAACCCCTCTGAGACCTCCTAGAGAGGAGGGGTGGTGGACTTCTACTTAAGGGAAGTCTTGCAATGCAGCAACACCAGAGAGAGAAGCTAAGAAGCTCAGAGATGTCCTGAAGCTGGGAAGCTGGAACGGCCAGAAGGAATGCGAGGGAAGTGGCCTTGTCCCCCCCCCCACTGCTGCTGCCCCCACGGCAGCCTGAGACAGAGCACAGGAGCTCTGGTAGAACTCTTGAGGCAAAGACTTACAACTGAAAGCTGCCCGAGATGTTCTGACTCAGAGGTAAATCTCCTGAGGAAAGGGACCGTCACGAAGACCCCTGCACTTCGTGATATGATGTGGTGAAGCGAGCCTGTCCCTGCAACCGCAGTCCACGGAAGAGAAACCTTCCCTTGGAGTCGAAGGGCTGAGAGGGGCGGGAGGAGACCCCCTTGTGTATATTGGAAAAAGATCCAACTACAACTGCTGCATTGAGGAGGAGAGACTGCTGTCCTGAAGGTGGAAGGGATCTTTCTTTCTTCCCTCCTGGACTTTTATTGGAGAGAGAAGAGATTTGATCCAATGTAAATACTAATTTATCATAGGGGAGATAGTTAAGATTATGTATATTATGTATTATAATATTTATTTATGTAGTGATTATAATATAATTCCCTTCCCCCCCCATATTGAGTCTTGTGTTTTGTCTGGACAACCCCTCTCACACTGGGGTGAGTTGTGGGAGGGGGGCTTGGACTTGGGAATTGGATTTTGGCGGTCTCAAACCACTACAATAATATTCCAAGTAAGTTACACTAGCACAGAAAAACTATATGAATGAGCATGTCTATGCTATATTTAATTCTAGTGGTTGCTTCAGTATAAAATGATGGATATATTCATAATTTGAAGTGCAATGTGATACAGAAACTACTGCGGACAAAATCAGTTTGCTGCATCACACAATGTAACATTAGGTAGGGATGCAATTTTGAACCTCAGAGGTTCTTTCTTTGTAGGATTTTAAGCTTTCCCGTGTAGGAATAAATGAGTCAATCTCTAAACAGTTTAGTATTAATAATATTAAATGCTTTAACTGTGCTTATCAGGACATGCATATCATAACTTTTTATGTTTTTCTTTTTTATAATTCTGATCTGTTCTAGGTGCTACAAAGTTCTTGAAGTGTGTATGTCTCTGATGATACTCTGTAGGTATTTTGATTCCTTCCCATGCACAACTGAGGAATAGCTGCCATAGATGAGAACAGCAGTCAAAGCAATTTTTTCTTTCTGAAACTAAATGTATTTTCATAGATGCCCATAATGCTAAAAGAAAGAATGCAAATCAGGAGTTCTTTAATGCCTAATTGCTTCAGAACTTTGAAGATAAATGTAGGGACCTTTAATTTGGCTTCTAAGTGACTGAGAAACCAATGGACAGTAGAAGTACGTGTGCATTATGGACCTTTAGGTTTCACTTCATCAAAAGACAAAAGGCGGAAGTGGAGTGTCTTTCTTTTTTGTCTAATGAAAAAGCAATGGAAGTCATACAATCTATGAAAAATTTATTTAGTGGTAACTAAAAGGAAGATGGGAAGAAATAAAAAAAAATCATAGACTTGATCTTAACATGTGATATAAGTGGTTACAGAAAACTGTGTTAAAATAACATTTTAACTCCTACTGGAGTCCTTCAAGTTTTAGTTCTTGGCTTCTTCCCTTTGCATTGTGTATTTACGATATTGATCCACTCTTCTGAAATGCAAAGTGTCATCTCTGTGGGGGTGGTACAACTATTTATAGGTCAAATAAATATTTACATAGCCTTTTGTATCAAACTCCTGTGTGAGTTGGCTAATTTACAAGATTGTAATAAATGGGATAATGTTGTTTTAAATTCAAACACAGAAAGCTTGGATGTTTTGGTGTACAGCTCTGCATGGTTCTCTTTTGATTAATCCTTTTGTTTTTGTTGTACATTTAGAACAACTTGGGATACAGTTAGATTAGGTATTAAAAACTATCATTGTACAAAAGACAGAGGTCACAGAATAGGTGAATATAGCTAGGATTATTTTCTGCAAGTAGAACTTGTTTTAATTTTGCAAACAAGACAAAAGTTGCAAAGAGTGTTTTATTGCATTTTATAGACTATTTTAGGCTGAGGTATTTTAATGATGAGATACCAGTCACCTTCCATTCTTGAAATGTGCATGTTTTAGATAGAGATGTATAGGATAGAATATAAGCTGGTCTTAATTGTTACTAAATAAAAAGAATTTCAGATGGAAAAAGGAAACTACATTGAGGCCAGATCTTGTAGGAATATAGAGCATGGAGCAATGAATTCTGCTTCTTTCAATGTCCATAGTTAGGTACTAGATGCTCTCTCTTTCTTTATGTGACCAAGAGTTCAAGTGGCGTCTACTAGTGCAAGGATCTATTAGTGAGAAAGACAGTCTGTAAGGAAGAGAGTTTGTAGAAGTTCAAGGATTATCAAACCTTAAATGATTCCTAGTGTTCCTAATGGATCTGGAAGGTTGTATATGGCCTCTCAAATGGTATGATGCCTAAAATACACTCCTATTGTTCTTCATATTACACTATACAAAACCAGTGTACAAATCAGTTTATGTGTATGATTTTGTACTTGATTTTCCATTTGAAAATATTTTCTGCAAAGTTCTTTGCAGAATACATTCCATACTGTCATGGATTTCTGTATGCTGAAATCTGGCTTCTCTGAAGAAGAGGCAGAAGTCACACTGACTTTAATAACACCAAGATTTTAATACTTTTCCGAAGCTATTACAATCACTCATCGCCATAAATACATTTTAGAGAACTTCCAGATACATATTACAACAAAATGCTATCTCAAGAGGAACATAAAATAAATCATAAAAAATTACACCTTCAAGGAGGCAGAGGAGAATGGGAAAGAAAAGATGTCATTGCATTAGAGGCATCTTATTTTTTGTTTGCATTTGGCTTAGTTGCCTGACAGCTCTCAAACACTCTAATTTTAAAACTCTATAATGTGATCATCTGCATGGACAAATAAAGTGATATTCTATATCTTCTGGAGAGCAAATAAAACTCTCCAAGTATAGAAAATTTCTCTTTAATGCTGTTGATGTGCAGACATTTTAAGTCCATATTGTGCATAATCATTATTATCAAGCTTTTAGCAAATTTTCTGAAGTAATATTCCTTCCTTCCCTTCTGCTTTACACACTAATAGTATCCTTTAATTTTTGACTCCAAGTCCCTACAGAGAGATTGTACATTCTCATTAAATTAATTCTTCTCAAGCTATGTCCTTTCTGAACAATTTATATGGATATAATAAAACCTATTGTATCCTATCTCAGCAGGTTTTTTCCACTACACCTCATCTCAGACTACATCAGACCCACCTTGTTAATAACCTTAAGCAACTCTTCTTTGTCCTAAGAGACTGTAGCTGCTAGATGATCTCCCTGTGTTTTCCTTTTATGATGCCATTATCTGTTGTTGCTTGAAAAGGATGCTGGAGATGTTATCAGCTAGATGTATTTGTAACGCATACAATACACGTAAAGAAAATCACACCCAAGTAGCACAACTCTGAACTAATTTTGGGTATGTGTTACTCTGGAAAGAACTGCTGAGTCATATGAGGGAAAGCAGCATTACTTCATGTTGGAACACCAGAATAAATATAAAAAGACTATTCCAGTCTGCAGTTTTAGCAGACAGAATAATTACTTTACTATAAATCCTGGTTAATATTAACGAAGGTACTGAAAAAAATCCACCCTTTGGCACCAAGGTCAGTGCAGAAGGAGGGGCAAGAGGTGCTCCAGGCGCCGGAGCTGAGGCCCCTGCAGCCCGTGGTGCAGACCATGGTGGAGCAGCTGTGCCCCTGGAGCTCATGGAGGACCATCGGGGTGCAGAGACCCACCTGCAGCCCACGGAGGAGCCCGTTCTGGAGCAGGTGGATGCATGAAGGAGGCTGTGACCCCATGGGATGCTCAAGATGGAGCAGGGTCCTGCTGGAGACTTGCAGCCTGTGGAGAGGGAAGCCCATGCTGGAGCAGGTTTTTTCCAGGTAGGACTTGTGGCCCCTGTGGGGGACTCACAGCGGTACAGTTCTTTTGTGAAGGACTGCACCCCATGGAGGAGTGACCCACGGGACAGCAGTTTGGGAAGAACTGCTGCCTGAGGGATGGACTCACACTGGAGAGGTCCATCAAGGACTGTCTCCCATGGCAGCAACCCCATGGGAGCAGGGGAAGGACTCCTCTCCTTTAGCAGCGGCAGAAACAACAACTGACTGTAACCCCCATTCCCCGTCCCCCTGCACCGCTGCAGGGGAGGAGGGAGAACATGGAAGGAGTGGTGGGGGGAAGGTGTTTTTAAGACTCTTTTATTTCTCACTCTTTGGCTCTGTCATGGTTTGAGATCCCCAAAATTCTAATTCCCTAATCTAAGCCCCCTTCCACATCTCAACCTATTGTGAGATGGGTTTTCCAGACAAAACACACCAGACTGAAAATGGGGAAAGGGAATATATTACAATGACTGTACAAATAAATAAATATTATAATACATTATACACACGATCTCAACTATCTCTACCATGACATAAGTAAAATGGATCAGATCTCTTCTCCCCTCCAAATAAAAGTCCAGTAGGGAAGAAGGACAGATCCCTTCTAGTCTCTACTCCGAGCAGCAGTATCTTCTAAGGCAGGAGTCATCTGTCTTCTTCACATGCAGCAGCTGATAGCTGGATTTCTTTTCAATACACACAAGGGGATCTCCAAGCCCCTTGGCCCGTCGTCTCCAAACAAGGGTCTTCAAGACACAAGGGGGTCTCCTTTCACCCCTCTTGGCTCTCCTTTGACTCCAAGTGAAGGCCTCACCTGTGGACTGCCAGCAGGGACAAAACTCGCTTCACCACGGTCATATCATGAAGTGCAGGGGCATCTTCGTGAAAGTCCCTTCCTCAGGGGGGTTCACCCCTGAGTCAGAACATCTTGGGCAGCATTCAGTTGAAAGCCTTTGCCTCAAGAGTTCTACCAGAGCTCCTGTGCTCTGTCTCAGGCTGCCACCTTGGCAGCAGTGGTGAGGGGGGGGGGAAGGCCAAGGTCACCCCCCTTTGCATTCCTCTCCGTCCCGGTCCAGCTTCCCAGGATGCTCTCAGCTTCTCAGCTCCTCTCTGCAGTGCATGTCGCACTTCACCCCTCCCTTCTAGGATGTGAGGGGTCTCCAAGGAGTTTGGGGGGGTCTGGTGCAGTTCTTACCCCCAGAACTCTGTCTCTCTGCTGCTCTCTCTCTGCTGCTCTCTCTCTCTCTCTCTCTCTCTCTCTCTCTGTCTCTCTCTGTCTCTCTCTGTCTCTCTCTGTCTCTCTCTCTCTCTCTCTCTCTCTGTCTCTCTCTCTCCTTGCAGGAGGGGGGGGGCCCAGAGGCTCCAAGAGGGCTCCTGCCCTCACTACTCGTGGCTTTCACAACATGGCTACCACTTCTACAACCAAACTACAACTAACCTTCTCTTCCGTTTGCTTGTGGTATGTTTACATTTCGCAGGAGCGCAGATTGGACAAAACTTCAAAACTTCCAGGGGTCACCACCCCCTGGGGTTTTACCATTTTCTTAGCTTCAGAGGGAAAACCTGGTTCAAACCACTACAGGCTCTTATCCTGTTAGTAATAAATTTAAGTACTATCCCCACTTTGAGTCCGTTTTGCCCGTGAAGGTAATCAGTAAGTGACCTCTCCCAGCTGTTATCTCAACTCATGAATCCTTAGCTGTTTTTTTTTTTTTTCTCTCTTCTGTCCATTTGCAGAGGGAGAGTGAGAAAGTGGCTTTAGTGGGTACCTGGCATCTGGCCAGGGTCAACCCACTACACCATGCCAAATGTGAGTAATTTATCATTAGGTATATGTAAATTGAAAAGAAAAAGAGTTAGTAGGAAACTGACTAACTGATGTATTTGGAGTTGAGGGCATTTTATTGAGCAATAAAAGAAGAAATCCAGTTGGTGTTCACTAAGAAAACCTGTGAAACTGCAGAGCAGTATTCTAAGAACAAATAAAAGACCCGCATCTTCATTTAAAGAATTTTGTACAAACTTTTCTCATTTTGGTTAATACCGTTTTGCAGGTGTCCTGCCTGAAGCAAGAATTAAGTTTGCTGTGGGAATAGACGGTGTGTTTTAGCTACTGAATTAGAAATCTCCTGTGGTATTATGCTGTATTTCTGAAGAACTGTAGAAATGACCAGATATGCCGCACAGAACTAGCCAAGATGAAGTATCAAAAGCAATCCCTTTTCCATTCTTGAGTATGGTACTGTCCCTGATGTTTACCCATCTATTTTTGATAAGACTCAGTCTGCAAAATAATTGGCAGAGTTCTCTTGCACTTGTTCCGCTTAGCGTCTAACAAGCGGGTCTATTTTCTCCTACTGATAATGCAACATTTAGGACTATGTAAAAGTTTTAGTGATATGATGAGTCAATTGCATAAGGAAATTGAGAAGATATGTTCTTCAATATTTGTTTCCATAGACTGCTGTTTCCTCTTCACTCTGCTCTCTCTTCCTCTCCCCTTTCCCCGAAGTAAACTCCAGCTTCTTGTTTATATGGGAAATTCTGTGGGGTTTAACTGATTCCCACCAAACTTAGAAATAGCTAGCAACTTTTAAATCATATAGTCTGTCATTCTGCCAGTGTAGCTCATTTTTGACAGCACATTTTCCTGTGTGTTGTTCAACCTACTTTCAAAAGTTCCGAGCAACGCGTGTTTTACCACTTTGCCTAGGAAATTGTACTCCCATTTAATTTCATTATCAGCAAAACTGAGTCATGTCCACATGGGATTAAAATGGCCACAAATGTTACCACCTTCCAGACTAAATATCATCCCAATCTATCTGCTACAGCTTTCCTTCAGTAACTAAAAAGAGCATTGCAATTAATAGATGAGTAGCACTACAAGGAAGAAATCTACATGCATATATGTAAATATATCCAGGCTATTGCTGTTTTGATTGACTTGACCCAGAACTTTTGGAGGTTGTTGTTTTCTTTGTCCAGTCCTTTGACATCCTGGTGATGGCTGCAATTAAACCAGCTAGCTAGATAAGAGAGAGGTCATAATATTGAAACGTGTTTCTATAACAACAGATGGAGTACCAGCTATAAATGGATCCAATGCAGGTTGCCTAGAGAAAGAACCCTGATTTTCCACCTTTTTGAATTGCCAGGGCATTACATTAGTAACTGCACATTAGTAAGTGCTAAGAGGAAAAGACACTTGACACTATAGAAATAGTATTAAAGATTAACCCTTCACAAGACAGTGAGTTTTGAAAGTCTAAACACACAGTATTTACATTATTTATATTTTAAAGTGTTATATTATTGACATGGTGCTGATACAGAGACCCAACTGCTCTGGTTGTTGTGCAGATCTAGGGGAAAGGACATTCATTGTGATTTACAAAAAGGGTGTGGGATGTCCACAGAGACTGAATGGAGATACAAACAGGTAAGGGTAATAGTAGGTCCCGATTTTTTGCTTCCAGGTTACTGTCTTTATTTGCCCTAACTGTGGATGGTGGTAGAGAGAAGAACGGTGGAAAAGTAGGAGATGTGTAAACTTACATGTTTATGTTATTCACACGCATGCTAATTTTATACATTTCGCATCCATGACAAACTTACTCTAATGGCTGATTAAATATCTGTTATTCCTTTGAGAAAGAAAAGAAGTTAGCAGTGACCTTTAAGAAAAATCTTTGGAGATTTGTTTTTAACTTTCTCCCAGGTCTCTAACTGAGATAGGTCTTTTGACAAAGATAATGAAATATATTTGATATAAAGAAATAAGAAATTTAAAGTTGTGGTTGGAGCTGGTTGCTGCAGCTGGCATTTTTTTTAATTCAGCTTCAGAGCTTGTGGGGACCTCAATATCAAGCTGCCTGCAGAAGGAAAATGTAATAGAGGATTTGTGCTTTATCACTTACATTTGCACTAAACTTTGAGACTACACACAGATATATGTCCCAGTAGTAATATTCAGAATTAGTGAAATATCACAGATTTAACCAGAAAGTTTTTTCAGTTTATGTTGTAGCTTAACTACTTACCTTTTCTTCTCATTTGAAATCTGCTTTGACTACTTAATGGACAGAAGGACTTTTCTTGATGTTCTCTATGTTTCCATAAAACGAAAGCAGTTGAGTGATAAAGAAAACCATAAAGGAGATAAAATAGCCTCCCTCTTTTTATGGCCCCAATACAGATTTTTCATAACCACGTGTTAAGAGTGTCTGCAAAATTTCTTAGTGTTGTCTGAAAAAGGACAACTTATACTTCTAACTACTGCTTTGAAGTCAAAGATGGAAATGCCAAGGGCCCTAATTCACTGCTGAAGTAGTGCCTCAGTACTCTGAGCAAGGATGCAGCCAAAACAATTGTGCTTTTTTGAGACTCTCCAGGTTGCAACTCAGTTTGACAGAACTTGTATATAATGCAAGAGTGAGCAAGTAAAAACTTTTCCACTCTGCATTGTGTAGGTTGAGCTGTTACAGTCTCATTGCTCAGACATTTCAACATTCTTCCATTAATGTCTTTTCACTCTCCTTGCCTTGTGTCTGAAACTAGACAGAGATCATATTTTTCTCCTTGCACCGTGAGATTCTTATTTCACACTTGGGAACTGTAACCTAAACAAAGGCACAATTGGTTTGCAAACTGGTTTAGAAAGATGGAAGGGTGAAAAAGCAATTTTTCACCCTTATGAATTTTTCGCCCTTCTTATGAATGAAGCAGAGTCAAAGAACTCCCTGTGTTGTTGTTTGGAATCCCATGCTTAGAGAGTTCTGAGACAAATGCAGATAGGAAATTAAGAGTTAAAATAAGACATTGACTATGACAATTTAACTTAATAAATGTCAAAACTTGCTGGAAATGTTTGAAGCAGTTTGGCCAGGTTTTTAAAGATTCTCAAGAAAAATCCATGTAGCCACTGTGGACAAGTGATCCCAGAGTCATGTTCTAGAACAAGGACAACCTACTTGAGGTCAATGCATTTGGGATTTGTGTAAGAAGTTTTGATAGTAGCAGTATTTTTATCAATTCTCTTGATGTTGAGAATATACCTACTATATTTCTGAACATTAGTGATGCCCTAAATTCCAAATATTCCTTTGGGTTATTTCAGTAATAGCTTAAAGTATAATATTAATTTAAAAGTAATAGACTTGAGGGCTGATAAAAAAATGCATATGCAGAAATATATGACATGACAATTTGTAAAGGTTTGAATCGGTCAGCATAAAGAACAATTTTTCATTTCCACGATGTATTATTTTGTCTTTGTCTTTCACTCCATTACTATTTCTCTCTGCTACATTAACACTGAGCAAGTTGTAAATGAAGTAATCTGAAGACAGGGGAGTAAAGACAGGCAGTTTGGCCTTTTAATAACTTTCTGAGTCTTTTCCTCTGCCAAGCCCATCATCACTTGCAGTGCTAGATCTCCACAGAGAGAGATCTTTGTAAGATGTCTGCAGCTGCTGCTTATCCGCTGGTGACTTTCTAAAGGTTTATGTTGTTTTTATTGCTGAAGCCTCCTCACTCCAAGTATACATAAGCTTTGAAGGGAAATTTAAGCCCGTTCTTCTTTTTCTCTTCAAAGTAAATCCTTTCACTGAGAAATCAGAAGAAAACAGTCCAGGCATAGTTTGAGAATCACAGGAGTCAAATTGATTATGTTGTTTGCATTTATTGGTACTTTTTTGACATCCTCTCTACACTGGGAGGAAAAATTGAAGTACAATAAAATAAATACTGGAATAAGAAATTCAGTCAAATCCAATAAAGACAGACAATTGATAGTGAACTTAAATGCAACTGATACTTTATATAAAGTGTGGAAATAATGAGAAGAAAAGATGCAACAGTGTGCAGCTGCTTTAGAAAAAGTCCTGCAAAGTGATCTCCTAACCTGTGCATCAGCATATTGAGTCATGATGTTCAGCATGCATCTTACTGGCAGAGTGATTGGAGGAAAAAGTTGACAAATCATCTGAATGGTTACACCTTTCTGTTTAACGGAACATGTGAAAGTAAGGGGTGTTTGTATTAACAGTAAAATAGTCCCACTGTCTTTAAAATTATCTATATTTTTATCTATACATGGAATTAGAGATCACTTTGATGATGACATATAGGAAGCTAAGTGAGGACAATTTCACATTTTAAAACTAAAGTCTTACTGGATTAATTCATCATCAATATACTTTGTGCTAGTGGTCAATTCTTGCTCATAATACATAGTCGGAACATACGTAAAGCTGTTAGTCTTTAGCAGTCATATTCTAAAAGAGCTGTGGGTGTACAAAGCCACAGAGCTGCTGCAGTATAGTACTGATAGCTATGAGCCCTAGGAGTTCTTAATTGCAAATGTCAAATTAGTCAACCCTGACAGGTCTTTGATGACAGAAGTGGGTTTATCATCTTCTGTGATTTTATTCCTTGCTTGAATCTGAGATTCTTGTACTGTTAACTAGCTCCCATGCAGGGGGTTCTTCTCTGCTTCTGATGCTGCCCACCTTATTTTATTTTGTCTTGATGGTTATGTGTCCTGTGCATTTGGAAAACTGCCCTGCCTATTTGCAGTTCCTTGTGCTTTCTCTGTCTGGTAACTTTTTGCTGCTTAGATGCCACCTGTTTGAAACTCCAGGCATCTTTATCTGCCTAGTTGGTGATCACTCTGTTCACATATGTATGCGATTCTCTCTGGTTATACCATCTCAATATCACAAAATAATTGCATGCTATCCTTAATTACACCATTTTAGTACACCTATGATCAAGTTAGTAGCCAGTTGAAACTTCACTTGTATAAACAGAGGTAAAGAAATACATGTATTATAACTTGAGTTGCATGTGAAAACTGAAGCTGTGTGGAGCTGGGCTCCTTCTATACAAGATCAAATTCAAAGATTTCAAGGAAAGATGGAACAACGGAAGAGGTGACAGGACCAACAGAAGATTCTGTATTGGAAACAGATTCCAGGTGTGTGCACCTGCACAGTGGTTTACATGACTCATCAAGTCTACTTTCTCTCTACATGCACAATTACTCATCTCTAGTATTTTCATGACATGCTATATTGTACTTTCTTGTGTAGCCTATATATGATCTGAGTAATAAAGGATGGAGATTTCTGAAGCAATTATATCAGTGTATTTATTGATAATTTCTGCCTCATCCATGCCATGGTAATTCAATTTTAATGGTGTTCTCTGCATTTCCTTTTGCCCCAGAACAGTGTGTCACAGATGGCCAGAACCTATTACACTTTAGGTGCAGACTTATTCTTTCCTACTACCAAATGTGAATTATGTCCAGATATTTTAACTACTTTTGCAGTATCATAGAACATAAACACTATTTCTGTCCCTACAAAGGACATAAAGAGACTGCTTTAGTGGCTCTGTTTTCAGAGGTGGTTAGTCATCCCTAGGTACCTACAAGAAACATACTTATTGTTATGCTACACCAGGTTTTCTGTTTAAAACTATTTTTATGTGAATGCATTGATTTCATACAGCCACAGTTAAAATGAAGCAGCAGTGTGTGGACATAAAACACAGTGTACAGCTCTGCAATCTTCAATTCAGTCTGTGTTGCTGGCCAGAAGACGTCTGGGAAAATGAGCTTTGGCAAACCAATAGTTACATGGTGTAGACCAGTTCTTGGTATAGAATTGTCAACAACTTTCCACATTCATTAGAAGCTCTGACTACTGGTGTTTGGGAATTTTTGTTGAAAAAAAAGTGGTATCGTGTCAATGCTGATGAATTTTTTTATTTATTTTTTAAATACTGAACTTTTTCTGAAGTACTGATTTAGTTTTTGTTATTTGCCTTCACACCCACCCACTCCAGAATTCTAGTCCCTGCATTGCTAACAAAGAACTGTAGAGAGGAAGGATTTGTCCCATTTAAGTGCAATCAACAAAAATTTTTGTTTTGATTGGAAAAATCCTAAAATTTTTCAGATTATTTGGAAAAATCTGAGACTAACTTTTTTTCCCCCAAATTGAAGTTTGAAAAGGCTTTCACATCTTTGAAATACTCATGGATGTAATAATAAACATTTGTGGCATGTCTGGTGACATAAGGCAGATTCATAGCTGTCTCTTTTAGAAGGGTAACTAGCATACTAGCCCTCTAACACCTGCTTTATATATTCTTAGACTGAGAAGGAACAGTGTCTTAATTGATGACATTATTTTACCAGTTTGTTAATCTCAGAAAAATATCATCCATGAGTAGATGTTTTATCCCACTTTTTTCTTCTCTCTCTCTGTCTTTTACATTTTATTTTATTTTAATTTTCCTTATTTAGTGCAAAGTCAAGACTTGTATTAACAGTCTCTGTGACTACAGCTTCTCCATAAAACCAGTAATATGCTCAAAATTGTGAATTCCTTTAAATTTCCTTTCTGAAGATATATTCCTGTCAGATACAGAAAGTAAAACAATAATTCTGTCTTTTGAGATATTCAGTGTTCCAAGAAATTCTCTCTTGTAAAAAATTCAGAGATCATCCCAATATTTTGCATCATTTTAATAAGTGATCATAGGAAAAATAATCAAAGAATAACACGTGAACTTTTATCTCCCCTTATATTTTGACCAGAACTGGCCTGGTTCATCTCCCTGGATATTTCTTCTTCTCCAATTGGACCTGTGCTTAAACTGAAGAAACAAATATATAAAAATAAAATTGACAATACCTATTTTAAATAATGTGATGTTTCTAATTTTTCAGGACGTTCAAAAATAGATGTTTTCTTTCCCTTCATTTGAATGACTAAGTCATAAGAAAATAGGGGAATATAAAAGTGAAATCTGAATCGTAAAATTAGTCTGGAAAACTGATTAGAAAAACTCTGACTTTTTCACATATAATGCCATACAATGCAATTTTGCTTACAGCTTTGTGTGGCTTGAGATGCATGCTTAGGCATGTAGAGATTACAAGCCTGCTATTTTGGCAGCAATCAGAACTAGGAGCTTTGAAGTGAGGAGCATATGGCTCAATATACAGGATAAGTAATTGAATAGTGGAATAGATATCCTTACTTATAGAAATTATATTGTCTTTTTTAGAAGGAGTTTTGCCCTTTTGAGGTCTCTGAATCATGATAATTTTGGGCTCTTAGTTTCTTTTGTGAAAGCATAGAATATGCAGAAGAAAAAGAGCCCTGCAAAAATATTTCCAATTTTTTTTTTAAGCCCTGTATGAAGCAGTAGCTAAATGATGCTGTGTGAGAGCTTATTACTCTTTTTTTGTGTGACTCATATAACTCATTCACAGCTTTCCTCTCTATGGCCAATGTGGCCAGACTAAACGAACGTTGAGAAAATCTTTATATCATGCTACATGAGTGAAAGACCTCATTTAGTCATGCTGCTAAAGATATTGCAAAGCAAAGAAGATAAGTAGCACACTGCTCATCACTAGCTTCCACTACATTTTTCACAGACTCCACTTAATTGTATTATGTCACTGTATCTAAGTTGCTTTTCTAAACAATAAGCTATGCTTCCAGGCTAGACTTCCTCTAGCAGAAGAAATTTTGACCTACAGTTATTTATTAAGAATCGTTTTTACTGCAAAAGAATACTCAAACTGCTGCTAGCTCAGGATGTAATTAAACAGAGCTCTAGGGCTTCACTTGCTTCCCAACAGTAGACTTTCTTAGGGACACAAAGTTAATATGTCTTCTCCCTTTCTAGGAAGAAGAAGAGAATATTGATTGCCTCAGCTCTTTTTCATTTCTGTGTTTGGACACACGATCTGGTTTAATTTACAGCTCCTATATGTAAGGCATTCCTTCCTTTCATAAACTGTCTCTATATCTATTCTGATTTAATTTTGTTTCACACCATCCAGATCTTACTTAACATTAGTTTCTCTGTGTTTATGCTGCCCCTTTCATTTATCCTGCTTTCCTTCCTCTTCATTCTTCTCATCCTTTTTCTTTCACTGCCCAACCCAGTTTCCTCAAGTGAATTTCTTTTCTCAGTTAGTGTACTATCTAATCTGTACAACTATTTAAGCACCTCCCAAGACATGGAACCAAAGGGATAGATGATCTTCTATTCTGTCCTCATTACTGATGTAAGTTCTCAGTATGTTCTATGTAATGTCAAATTTCATATGGCACTGGCTGCATTTATTACTGAAATATTCCTTGTTCATTTTGTGTTCCTAGTAAATATTATAATACAATGAACCTTTTTTTTTTAAACACTAAAAGTGATGGAACTCAAATGGTATGAAAGTGTTGCTTTATTTTCTACTTTATTCATCTGTTGTTAAAAACTGATGTAAACAAATATAATGACAAAGTTTTCTCTCCCAGCCATGCTGTGAGTGTGGAAAAGGTTATGTTTCTGTACATTCCCCTGCGATTTTTAATTAAAGCACTTAGTTGCTGGCAGGTGTGTAAGAGTATTGTTAGATATTAAACGTGTTGCTTAATTGTTTATTCTTTCCTGTGTTAAAAAATGAATGTATTTGAAAATGCTTTAGTGTGAAAATGAGACTGAAAAGGTCTGTTCTATAAAAGTCTTCATAAACAATCCTCATTCTCCTTTAGAAAACAAAAGAAAATATTATTTAAAATGTCTAGTTTTACTTGCATGAAATACTGACTTTTACTGGGATGCAACAAAAACTGCTTCAAGTTTGAAAATTTTAAATCTCATTGGTCTATTTGCCTGTGAATAAACCAACAAGCTCCAATTAATATCATAGCCTCATAAAAGAATAATAATGAATAACGAGTGCTGTTTAACATCAAAGATTAATCACTTAAATAGCCAAGTTAAACAGTACAGTTTGTATTACATCTCTTTGGCAAATATCTTTCCTTTGTGCATTTCTGAAACTCAGGAAGAAAGCCAATTTAACCTCAATTAAGTTTTTTTTTTTTTTACTTGGCTATCTAAATGCCTAAACTGTTATACTGTAGACTCATAGAGAAATGTAGATGGAAAAAAAGACCCATGTGGTCTTCTGTGTTTGCCTCCAGCCAGACCAGAAATCCACCCTCTAGTACTATCTCGGTAGCCTTTGCTGGCTTAGATGGGTAATGATGGAAGTCATGTGCTTGCAAGATTTTGCTGAGGTTCAACAGAACTCTGAATTAAGTGTTTTCTATCTGTTTGAGCACTTTTTAATTGATTTTTCTCCATTTTCAAAGATTATTTATAATTCCTGCAACTATCATTTATATAATATTCATATCTTCCCGGTACTTGCACCCTCTTTTTAGACAGCAGTCATTTTCTATGCCCAGCCCCTTGATGTTTCAGTTTTAATTTTCTACATCCTGCCCTCCGTTCCTCATACTGCCTTTTATGATTGTCCTGAGTCATGAAGCTTGAGATCCATGATCCCTATATTAAGGTCTTTGACACTTTATTGCTTTTTACAGAACAGATCAGATCACATTTAGATCTATTATTTCCTTTCCCTATGATGAACTAAGCAAAGAAAAGAGGATACAGTTATGATTCACAAACGAAAATGTTTGTGACTGCTCAGGGGTTAATAACTTGGAGCCTGTCTGTGACACTTATACTCCCCTGCTCATCCCCAGCTTGCCCTTTAAAATGCTCTTCTAATAAACCTCAGTACTTTAGAGTGGGTAGTAAGGGAGATAGCAGATAAAAAATCAATCCTTTATATGTACTATGTTAAATTATAAACTTTTAGCCATTCTATAATTAAGTTATTTTGCTGGTACCGAGGACATTCAGGGAGGAGGATGAGACAGTAGGCACAGAAGGGATCATATGCTCACACAACGTTAAAACAGTAGAAGAAATCAGCACGGATGGTAACTCATCATCTACAGTTGCATTGTTGAAGTATCTTTCTTACATACTGAGCTGAATGCTCACAATGAGTGATATGAGGTCCATGTGATTTGACACAGAAAATGTGTAGCAGCAGTATGTGCAATATACAATTAAAACAACTATCGATGAAAAGTCATTCTCACAGGTATTACTCTCTAATCAGACTACTTTCTTGCAAGACTGGTAAGTAGCAGCTACCTGGTAAGATGAAAACACCCCTTCCCCTCTGTACTCTTTATCTTGGCATTGCACAGTGCCAAGGTCTGAGCTTCGTCATGATGAAAGCAGGAGTGACCTTTTTAAAATACAGGCCTCGGACTTAATTCGGAAGTAGCAGGAACAGCGCCTGAGCTATTTGTGAGCAGTGGGGGCTGAGCAATAAATTGGAAGTTCTGGGTCAGGAGTCCAAAAACTCCCGCTTGTATTTTCCCTCCCTCTTCAAGTTGGTACCTCTTTTTCTTATCTGGATTGTTGGCACAATACTTCCAAGACAAGCACTGCTTTCTGAGGGACTTCTGGTCTTATGACTTCATTTTGTATTTGCAACAGTGATTCTGAAGGGCCTGAGGGCTTTAACTCATTGCCTTACCTTCAGCTTTATTGAGGATAAGGGTTTTCTTTGTCCTTTGCCTTCATTCCTCAGTCTCTGTGAGCAGCAAAGTTTAAAAACTAAGAGAAGAGTGAAGATGCTGGAAGAAAACTAAGAGAAGAGTGAAGATGCTGGAAGAAAATGTACTCCTTATGCAACTGTATAAAGCATTTTTGTGTAGACCCTTCTAGTTCTTCCAGTGTGCTTAACATGGCAATCTCAAGGAGCTTTGCAAGCATGAAGGAACCAGTATAATAGGTCTGAGAGATTGTTTTGTCTTTCTGTTTAAGAGGAGAATGAGATTTTGGGAGCTGAGCCTTTTGCTTGGAAATATACACATGTGAAAGGAAGTGGGGAAAAGTTTCCTATCACAGCTTGTTTTATTCACAGAAAAAAAATTGTAGCACTGCCATCACTGGATAAGCACTTTTAAATGCTTTTTTACTTTGAGAGGGCATATGTACAATACAAGTAAAGTATACAAAAAGAATTTAAAATGTCCTTGTGACTAATGATGGAATTCTATGTGAATATATTAAAAAAAAAAAAAAAGAAACCCTGTGGTAATAGTACAAATGTTTGCAAGGTTTCCATTTTCTTTTCATTACTCTCCATATTTTTGACACTTACTATACAAGATCATATTAACTGATGATATAGCATCATGCTGTGTTTTAAATGATTGCTGCTCTTTGCTTGAAGACCTGTTGTCAGTTTTCCTAGTAATGACTATATTCCATTTGAAACTCTAAGGGCAGGAAGTGACATGTTCTCAAAAAATCAGATACAGAGACATACACAGCATTACAGTTCATTTACAAAGTGTTGTCCTTGAAAATACATTGCCCACCAAATTAAGCTTGTTAAGACCTGTTAATATGATTACAACTTGTACTCAGGTAATGGAATAGCAAACTCCTTGTTCTTAGGAGACACTACACTATATACAGGCATAAAAAATGTCACATTTCTCTTCTTTATTCTTATGTTTCTACATTCCTATACTGTCCTGTTCAATTTGTGCATTGGACACAACGTACCGTAGAGTTTATCAACAGGATATTGGTGGAAAAAAAAAAAAAGCGGAAATAATTAAAAGAACAGTATGTCTGTTGAGAAATCTGGGAAGGAAATTGATGTAATTATATTCTGCAGCTTCTTTTTGCATTTTTGAAAGAACTGTTTCTTTTCTCTACTTTTTCATTACATGTAGTGTACCATAAGCTCTTCCTATTTGTATTTGTGATTCATTGAAATGTTTCCTTTGAGGTCAGGAGCTGATTTGGTCCAGGCTTTCACATGTATCAGAATGACAGAAATTCCAAATGACTCTCTGTTGCCCTCTGCCTTTTCACCCTTCTGCCTACATATTCTGGAATCTGAAATTATTTGTTGGTAGTGTCAACTAAACCTGTTTGTTCTTTACAAACTTTCCACGTATTTCCAGGTAGATATCTGCACAGGCTTAGGTCAATCACTTAAACATTCATTACTTTTTACTTTGTCAGGAGACTCAGTTGTTCTGAGAGCAACCTGGATGGTGACTGAATGAAAAAGATGGCTTATAGGCTGCTGTGTTTCTGCCGTGGCACTGGGAATATATAAGTAGACAGTTGGAAACAAGTTCAAGTGAGCAAAGACTGAGATAAAGCACTGACTGCCCACCTTTCATAATAGACCAAGAGATTTACATATGTATCAAAAGTCTTGCATTGTACAGAATGGTCATCTTGCAAAGCATACCTTAGTTAGAGGAGAAATTTGGGAGGACTGGTACTGATTTTAGAGATGTAGGCAGTTGGACTATACTGTACCTGTTCCAAAAAGTGATACTACACACGACTCTGGGTCTGGCATGTGTTCCTAGACCTTGATACAAGAACTATTATATGAATTATTAACCTCAGTGTATGAGAGCTTCAAGATTTGAATATGGAATGTACCTTGTGAAAAGAAGCACTTACCTATGCTAAAACACTGTATATTTTTTTTGTGTAAGGGACCATATGTCACAATAGAAAGTAAAAAAACCATAAATATGAGACTGAACTTTTGGCAGATATTTAATGACTACAAAAAAAATGGTACTCTATACACAAAACACAAAGTAGCAGAAAGATGAATCCTTACTAATACCAACTCACAGTATTATTGCATATTCATCTCAAGGATTTTGAAACATTTTATTCCTCGCTTTCTAAAATAATTCAAAGATGCACAGGTATGTGGATGGACAGGGAAATGAAGTGTTGCAAATTCTTACCAGTTTCAGACATAACTTCTGTGGCTATTGAGCCCTTTAGTTTTGGGCAGATAAGGAGCTAGATGGCCCAAACTGAGTCTGTAATACCTGTGCTGAGCTTCTTGTATTTTATGTAATCCTGAGGTGCAGCTATTTCTAACAAGAAACATTCTGTCTTATTTCTAGAATACCTCTGGACTGCACAGAGAAGTTCGATGGAGCTCTGAGCAGGAAAGGAGGGTTGCTGGTGTTTTCAACTGAAGCTGTGGCAGTAACTGTTTTTGCAGAAAATGTGTGGCGTGTCATTATTCAATAGAAATGGATATACTTCTGTTAAATGTGCTTATCTGGGCGTACTTTTTTATTCATCACCAACTTTAAAGATTTTTCTAGGCAACTTACTATATGACGCAGCAATTATATCCAATTAGTATGGAACTGAAAAAATATGAGTCACTATTGAATTGTCTTTCTGAAACTGGATTCCTTTTGGGTTTTAGCATGGAAATACCAAGGAGGGTAAGAATAGGACTGAATAATAAATGCTTAGTGCAGCCTGACTGGTTTAACTGAAATAGCTTTAAAAATAAAGGCATTGAAGAAAAGTAAAACTCTTAAAAGAGAAATTATTTGAAAAACTAATTAACTGTGGCCTTTCAAGTACATACAGATTTCCTTGAAACATTAAAAAAAAAAGTAAAGTGAAGGTTAAAATGCAATTTCTTAATTAACTGGAGTTAAATTCAAAACTGCTATTTAATGTCATGTAACTTAACTGATATTTAACATAGTCAGGGAACAGCTGTGTGTGGAAGGCACTTTCCTTCCAGTGCTCAGTATGCAAATTTTAAAGATTCCAACATGATATGGTTAAGTGCAGGCAAAACTGATTCTGATGTTTGTGGTCATACTGCGTTCACTCAGCATGAAGGGCATTGTCCAGATATTGTTTGACCAAATAGATCACTTTGTTAGGTCAGGATTTAAGTAAGGAAAATTGGCATGAACCATATAAAATTTTGTGTTACTGTGTTTTTCAGTGGTTTTTGGATTTGTATGGAGTCATGCGGTACTTTGAAATATCTTAGTAAAGGATTATATTATCTTTCCTAAATTCTAATTCTAAGCTTGGTAGACCGAATCATTTAGAGTGTCATGGATTTACGCATGTTGTGTAGTGAGTAATTAGGGACCTTGAGCACTATTGCTTTCTTAGTAATTATGTGTGGCCACTGAGTTCCTGGGCAAAACATCCTTATGCAATTTTCATTTAGGGGAAGAGCTGTGGTTTTATTTTCAGCATGGTGTGAATGAATTTAGCTGCATGACTCCCATTAATGATAATAAGTGTTGTGCATCGAAATAGCTGTGCATTGTACTGAAAATTTACCTCTTGGTGTGCTTAGAGTAGAACAGTATGTGTTTGAAGTCATCCTTCCTTGAAATAACCTGAAAATCTAGTGAATGTGGAGGTGGTGGGAAGGCATTCAGAACAAATCAAAAAAGAACTAGAAGGAACCATGGGGAAAAAAAAAAGGACCAAAGAGATACAAAGCAGATCAAACCATTGTAAAGTCAAGCAGAACATGTTGGAAGCAAATAAGAATGTTAAAATCTTAACAAACCCGACATAGGAATCGCAAAAATGCATTTCATTCAGGTTGTCATTTAAAAAAAGCATTGTGTATCAAAGCACATTCTCAAAACCAGAAATCTTTTCTACTGATTAGTCTGACTCTCAGACTTCTTCTGTAGCTGCTGATAGTTGTGAATCGTGGTATGTAGAAATACAATGGCAGTACTTCTATTCTTTCACCTCAAAGTAAATCTTAGGACAGCAGAGTGATTGATGCTCTTGACTTTCACATTGGGAAGTCTAAATGTATACCTTTCTAATTTTTTTTTCTTCTCCTTGACACAGAGATCAGGAGTTTTACAGTGTCGTCCTGTTGAAATGCTCACAACTGATGCACATAGAGTGCAGGCTTGCAATGAGTTAATCTTTCAGCAAACTGGCATATCCGATCTCTAGGACTTGTGAGGAAGGAGATGGAGAAAGAGGAAAACATGCTACCTTTATTTCCCCACATTCGCAGAGTGGGGTGATGTTGTTGACCATCTGCCCAAGATGGAATTGCAAATTCTGTAGCGTAGGTCAGGCTTTGACCTGGTGGAACTGAACAGTAGAAGGGCTTCCAGTTATAAATAAAATGCAAGATTGCCAGGAAGTTTGTGGGTACAATTTTCTCTGCTAGGTTCACCTTTATAAACGCCAAATATTTCCCTCATTTTCCGTGAAAAAACTAGTATGTAAGATTATAGTCATAAAGGCTTGATGGATAAAAGCCCTCTCTCATCAATAGTTGATATCCAGTATTCCAAGAAGAAAAAACTCTTCATTTAGTTTAACATGCCAAAATATTCTTAAAGAAATAATTTTTTAATAGTGGTGAATTATGGTATGCTCTTGTGGTATTTATTGTGATGCTGTTAATCAAAGGTACTCTGTAACAATCTTTATGCTACTCTGAGTACCCAGTATCGCTGTAGTGCTGCCCCACATTCTGTTTTAGGGCTATCTTTATTTAAAAAAACCAAAGTAGAATATTCCTGGTGAGCCGTATGAGTTTGAATTAATCTATTTGACATTTTCAGTTTTCAGCTTAAGAAACCTGCCTTGGGATGTCATTAAAAAGTTGTGAAAATCGCTTTGTCATTTGTCTATTGTTTCTGGCAGACAAACTCAGAATTTTGACTCTCTGCTCTAGATCTCTTCTTTCTTTTCCTTCCTCCCTTGTACATTTGTATACACGTATTTATAGATGAGTGAAGCTGCCTTGAGGGAAAGAGAGATCTCATAATTTAAAAATAACCATGCACCTCTGTGGTTTTCAGGAAGAGTTAAGTACTTCGAAGAGCAATGACTATGTTACATACTTTCCTTCTGCAAATGTACTATAGTGGTGAGCCATCTGCTGTCTAGATGGTATGGGGAAAGCTTTGGTTCTGACTTATTTAATCTGCATTGTGGCTTTGCTTCAGTGTTTTACCTTAAAGAATATAATATACAGCATTAGTGTGTGACCAAATTTAAATAAAATGGATCAAAAAATGAAAGTGGTGATAAATTATTAAGGAGTCTTGAGTGAATATTGTTTATCTAAAGAGTAATTTATCCTGGAAAAATATCAGTCTAGAATTTTTGAACATTTCAGGCTTAGTGAAATTAGATATTTGATGCATCTATATAGGGGATTAAATGTCTTCCTGACAAAACCCAGTAATTATTTTATACAATGGAGCATGTATATTGATTGCCCTTTTAATTTTATTTTAGCTGGCTTAATCTAACTATATATGCTATTTCTATTCATAAATGTTAAAAGTTTTTGTATCTTACGACTTTCACTAACGTCTGGTGGTATTAAGCTCCACAAATTAATTATATGATATCTTCTAGTACCCCACCATTTATGCATTTTAAATGTGTAGCCTTTTCTATCAGAGTGTCATGGTTTAATCCCAGCTGGCAACTAAGTTCAATGCAGCTGCTCTCTCACTCCTCTGCCCCACAATTTGCCTACCCTCCTTGTGGGATGGGGAGGAGAATCAGAAAAAGCTAAAATCTGGGGGGTTGAAGTAAGAAAAGTTTAATAATTGAAATAAAGTAAAAAATTATTATCATCATGGCTAGGCTTTGTGAATGAAGATTTGGGAAGGGCTCTACTCACATTTGCTACAAGTGCACTGGTGGCTAAAGAGGCCAATGCAAGATAGACATATCTGATTGCAAAAGGCACAGCAGAAGGACTCCTTAGGTGGTATATTCTGCAAGACACGATGCTTTCTGCATTGTCTTTTCTCCTTGAGAGTGATCCTGCGTGCGTTCTCAAAGGAAACAGCTGCGTTATAAATGATGTGTCTCCAGACCTCCTGATTGGAGGCCAGGGTAGACCAGTTATGTTGATCAATATGGCCAAGGCTGAGATGTTGTTTCAGGGAGTCCTTGTATCTTCTCTTCGGGGCTCCTCTCTTGCGGCAGCCAGTGGCAAGTTCACCATAAAGCAAGATCTTAGGGAGGCGGTGGTCCTTCATCCTGGAGACGTGCCCTGCTCATCACAGCTGTGTTCTCAGCAACATGGCCTCAATACTTGTGACTGCTGCTTGTTCTAGAACAGATGTATTGGTCACATAATCTGACCAGTGGATGTTTAGGATTGTACGGAGACAGCGTTGATGGAAGCATTCTAGGAGACACAGGTGGTGGCGGTAGATGACCCATGATTCGGAACCATACAAGAGAGTAGAGAGCACTATGACTTTGTAAACACTGATCTTGGTACTTTTCTTCAAGTGTTTATTACGCCATACTCTTTTGTGGAGTTTTCCAAAAGCACTATATGGCTTTGCTAACCTGTTGTCTATCTCCCTGTCAATCTTACCATCCAAGGAGATGAGGCTACCTAGGTAATTAAACTGCTGGACTGATTTGAGCTCTGACTGGCCAATGGTGATGTGGGGATGATGGAGGACTTCCTGAGGTGCAGGTTGATGAAGAACTTCTGTTTTCTTTAGACTGACTTCCAGCCCAAAGAGCTCAGCAGCATCTGCAAAGCAGGATGTTAAATGCTGCAGAGCTGCTTCTGTGTGGGCAACAAGGGCGGCGTCATCAGCATAAAGCAGCTCCCAGACAAGATGGTTTAAGGTCTTGGTGTGGGCCTTCAGTCGCCTTAGGTTGAATAGGTTTCCATCAGTACGATATCGAATGTAGATACCGTCCTGATCATTGAGGTCTGCCGTGGCCCTTTGGAGCATCATGCTGAAAAAGACTGTGAATAGGGTTGGAGCAAGAACACAGCCTTGTTTCACACCATTAGTTATTAGAAAGGGCTCAGAAAGTGCATTGCCATAACTGACTTGGCCGTGCTGATCCTCATGGAGTGAGATGATCATTTTAAGGAACTTGGGGGGACAACCTAAATGTTCCAAAATCTGCCATAGACCTTTTCTGCTCACAGTATCGAAAGCCTTGGTGAGGTCGACAAAGGTTACATAGAGACCTTTGTTCTGTTCCCTACACTTCTCTTGCAGTTGTCTGAGAACAAATACCATGTCTGTGGTACTCCTGTTGGCTCTGAAACCACATTGGCTTTCAGGTAGAATTCCTTCTGCTATAGCGGGTATTAGTCTGTTCAAGAGTATTCTTGCCAGGATTTTGCCAGTAATGGAGAGCAGAGTAATACCATGGTAATTTGAGCAATCTGATTTAATTCCTTTCTTCTTATACAAAGTGATGATGACTGCATCACGAAGGTCTGATGGGAGTTCGCCGAGTTCCCAACAGCGCACCACAAACTCATGAAATTTGGTATGGAGTGTGAGGCCCCCATGTTTCCAGACTTCGGATGGAATTCCATCAACCCCAGCTGCCTTGCCGATTTTCACCTGCTGTATGGCCTTGAGGGTTTCTCCTAAAGTGGGGGCAGTATCCAATTCATTCTTCACCGGTTGTTGTGTGATGGACTGAATTGCTGAGTCTTGGGGAGAGCAGAGTAATACCACAGTAATCTGAACAGTCTGATTTAGTACCTTTCCTCTCATACAAAGTGATGATGACTGCATCACAAAGATCTGATGGTAGTTCGCCTAGTTCCCAACAGTGCACCACAAACTCATGAAATTTAGCATGGAGTGCTTGGCCCCCATGCTTCCAGACTTCAGGTGGAATTCCATCAACCCCATCTGCCTTGCCAGTTTTCATCTGCTGTATGGCCTTAAGAGTTTCTCCCATAGTAGGGGCAATGGCCAATTCATTCTTCACCGGTTGCTGTGTAATGTACTGAATTGCTGAGTCTTGAACTACAAGGCTAGTACTGAAAAGAATCTGAAAGTGTTCAGACCATCAGTTCAGAATGGAGGTTTTATCTGTGAGAAACACTTGGTCATCTGGGCTGAGGAGAGGGCTTTGGACCTGGTGTGGAGGCCCATATGCTGTTTTCAAGGCCTCATAGAATCCTCTGTGATCACCCGTATCTGTGCATAATTGAATTTTTCCTGCTAGATTGATCCACCACTTGTTCTGGATGTCACGGAGTTTCTGTCGGAGCTTACTGCATGCAAGACAAAAGGCTGGTTTTCTGACATTGCAAGATGGCTGAGCAAGGTGTGCTTGATGAGCAGTACTCTTCTTCCTCAACAATTCCTGGATCTCTTGATTAAAATAAAGCAAAAAATGATTATAATAATAATAAAAATAACAACAATAAAAATAATAAAGGAAAAGAAAGAGGAATAAACCCTGAGAAACAAGTGGTGTGCAATAGAGTTGTTCACTACTCACTGACCGATGCCCAAGTAGTCCCTGAACAGTGCTCAGCTCCCCTGTGGGTAACTTTCCCACCTTATATAGTGATGTCCTGTGGTGTGGAATATCCCTTTGGCCACTTCTGATTAGTTCTCCTGGCCATGCTTCTGCCCAATTTTTTCTGCACCTTCTCACCAGCAGAGCATGAGACATTGAGAAGTCCTTGACTTGGGGTAAGCAGACTAGGGTGGTAACATTAGGGTAGCACATTAGAGCTGAAACATCAGTGTGCTATCAACATGATTCTCATACTGAATCCAAAACACAGCACTATACCAGCTACCAAGAAGGAAATTAAATCTATCCCAGGACATGTTTTCATCACGACTCCACATTATTTACAGGTGCCAAGGGGTTAGTGTAATACTATCAGACATTTTAAGAAAGCATATTGCTGTGACATATTAGCTGTTCATTGTTCTGTTGCTAAAAAATTCTGTTCCAGTGAAGGAACAGAAACCTAACCAGCATGAGTAGTGTGTATAGTGAATAGCTCAAAAACCACCTAAAAATTTAGTTATTTATCTAAAAAAAATTCAGCTAACAACTATGAATAATAGATATATATTTCAAGAAAATTGAGATAAATTTCATTCATCAGTTTGCATATTTTAGTATGAAAGATATAGTCATAATTCCTAAAATCCTAAATATTTTTATTCATTCCAGGAACTTAAATTTCAGAGCAGTGTTGGTCTAACTGGGTTGCTAAGCAAAACATTTGACTCGTGTTCAATAAAAATAATGAAAATTTAAATTATCAAGTGCTTACAACAAGCTGTTGATAGATATATTCCAGACCAATTTATATTAAACACATATATTTTTGAATGTCAGTACTTTCAGATATACCATCAATCCTACACGCAGGAAGCTAACTAGGACATATTGTGTGAAATTATTTGTTCAGATGTGGTGTTATTCTGGCAATTTCAAGATCTGCTTTGTGTCTTCTATCAGACTATAGAAGTAAAATTAAATTATCAACCTCAAAATAAAATGCATCTGCATAGTTCAGCAGCCACAATGAAAGAAATGTCAAACTAAGGATTTTCAAAGATAAATCCTGTATTTATATTTGTCAATTACAAATTACTGTGGTTTAAATAAAGTCCAGTGCAGCTGCAGACTGGGGAGAGAGAAGAGAATCCTGTTTAAGTCCTGCATCCTAGTCAGGTAAATCAGACATCCTTTTCATCCATAATAACAACTAAGGAAATTCTAAGAAAATATTCATACATTCTGGTGAAGTACCAAGAAGCCTATCATATCAGAAAATCATGGAACCCATAGTTGCATTTGATTCCAAGCTATGATTTTCGACCAGATGAAATACGACTATTTATTGAATGTCCACAGAGACTGTAACTGGCTAGAGATGGGTGGGACTATTACCAGTTCTCCCACTTTCCTACAACTTTCTAGAAATGTAGGAAACCATGTAGCTAAATCACACTCCTATGTAAAAATAGTACTGCTATTGTTATTCTTATCTTCACAAGGACCTCGTGAAGATCCATGTCCTTCTCTTCCAATTATAAAAACTAAGACTGTCTTCTTCTTTCCCATATGTAGTTAATAGGCAGATATTTGACTCTGTGTTCAAGGTTTCACTTCCTTGATTATCAATGTGCCTTCTGTTATTGTAAACACCCAGGGACTATTCTTGTGTTTCTCTTTTTTTTTTTTTTTCTCCCCTGGGATGAATACCTGGTCTTGTGTGTATTTGCCATTATTTTGTGTACTCTTATTTTATATTTTATTCGTTATGGTCTCTTAGCTTCATTTAGACAGAATCTAAAAAACAGAGTTTCAATTTCCTCTGCCTATTATTTCCCATTTTTTGAATATGAGAAGCATTGCATTGACATATGCAATATCCAAGTGCAAGACAGCTCTTGGAAGCCTATTCTAAATGCTAGGATTAAAATGCAGTGAGGACCACAAGGCATTCTTGCAGCTGTGCTTGGAAGTGTGATTGCCACAGCCTTCTGCAGACTGAAAACCTTGAGACACAACTTCTCATGTCTCTCTTCTAATTTTGCACTGCCTGCAAATCCTAATTCAGCCCTTAATGAGCTAATTGTAGTGGTGATCTGAAATGGTGGGTTGGAATTTAAACAAACAGCAATACCTGTATGGGAACAGACCAGTCTTTTTTTACTGGTGGCTTGTACAGGATGTTACAGAGAAAAGCACCAGAGAACACGCAGATTTTGTTCACTAGCATTGCATTCTCTGGAGAATAAGTAACCTGTTTGTTAATTAGTTTTATAGTTTATAGTTTTATAGCACTTAACGAGGTTAAGTGCTGCTGCTGCTGAGATAGAGTCAGTGCTGAAATGAAGGCAAGACCTTTTCTGTTGTATTTTCATCTCTGGTTCAAATGAAAAAGTAGAAAGTGCGAAGGCAAAAAAAAGGGAACTGTTCCTTTCTCTACAAATCTTTATTAAGGCCCAGATACGTTCCATGACTGATAAATAAACTATGAAAGAAGAAAAATGCTTGAGAAATATCTTGTTGTGTTTGAATCAATTCAAGGTTTTGGTTTGGATTTTGCTTTTGGTTTTCTTTAATTGTTTGTTATCCAAAATGCAAGGTACAGATGCAATGAAGATAGCATGCAGAGAAATATCAATGTTTATAAATGCAATCAAGTAAGCCTTTCCAATGTCTTTATTTGAACTGCTCAGTTTCTCTCACTTTACACTTACTTTGAAGTGTAAATTTCTGTTGATAATTGAATTTAAAATGTGTTGGCATTACTGACAATCTCATTTACAGCTCCAGGAATCCTCATCTGCAGAACTTTTCTTTCTTAATGAAATTCCGGATGAACTTCTCGTGGAGTTTCTCTGCTTTTCCCATCCTCAGATAAGATCCAAGTGTCTTATAAAAATAATCACTCAACAAATATTGACATATATTGTGAATAATTTGTTAATTATTATGAATAATTCCTTAATTTTAAGGATATTTAAATGCTTTTTCAGCAAAGTAAGACAACAATGCCCATAGACATCCTGAAATATATTCACCTCTCTGTACCTTTTTTTCAGTGCTGAATGGGTTTTCTTTGTGTAATCTTCTGTAAAGTGAACCACAGTCACAAGGGGTGGTGGCAGTTTGTCAAGTGGCTTTGTTTTCTACCATGTGAGAAAAGAAAAATCCTTCAGTCAAAAAGTCCAGTGCTGTAATATCTTGCCAAATTCTCCCAAGTCTGCCTAAGCCTATAACTTTGAAATCATCAAATTCTTGCTCCTTAGCGTTGCTTCATGTTAGCAGTTCATTTTCTATTCCATTATGGATCTGTATGATGCCTTCCAGTCTGTGTGTTAAAACTATTGCCTAGATTCCTGCTTTCTGCAACCAACAAAAAATCTTCCTAAGTATAAACAGCCATAAGCAAATCAAATCTGTGATGGAAGGCCCAGATACACAAGAATAAAAAGGATCATACATTCAACAGTTTGCTGTTGTATTATGTTGTCTAGTGTTCTGCTGACAAACCAGATGCTATTTTTTATCCCGTGAGACTAGAAGATGAATGAAATTTGTGTCTATGGGAGGGGAATGTCTATTTCTTTAATTATCTTCCCTTTCTTCGTGCATGTTATTTCTTAGTTGTTTGTTTAAAAGTCCCTGGTTATTTTCCTGTATTGCTGCCTTTGCTGACTCACTACGAAATACAAGGTCCATATATTCATGAGCAGTTGGGAAGGTATTTTTTATGATAATAGTGGTTCTTTTCACTCACCAGTAGTCAGATTTGTATAAATTACTTTTAAATTCTTCCTAGATGTGCATCTGGATAAAAACATAATATTGCATATGATTGTGGAAATAATTTGTAGATTTATGGCTTTACTAATTTTACAATAATGAAACTTACATTTTCCAGTGGAATTCCTCCTGTGTCTTCTTAAATAGGATACATTAAATATGATTAAATAGCCACACTAAGGTGTTTGGGGTTTTTTCAGTTAACACTGTCATCACCCCTTTTTGCTAAAGCTTCATGACACTTTGTATGTGTGAAAGCAAATTTTAAAGAAGATCACCCTTATTGTTATATTGAGTCACCAGTTAGATATAGAAAACATTTAATAGAAATTATCTTGCTGTTCAGAGATATCATGGGGTCTGTTTATCATTTAAGTGTTATGTAAATCCTTGAAATTAGGCTGAATTTCTGCAAATGGTTTGTGCATGAGGGTGAATTCATCCATTTTGAATGTATGTCTGAGACTAAGTACTCTTTTCACCACATTTTGGGGAGACTGAGGATTCAAGCTTCAATCTGCAATTGTGTCCTTAAGCCTCATTGTTTTCCAGGTTCCCCCAGATTTGTGGAGTGCTATGAGTGGTTAATGACCAAAAATTTGTAGTAGTTGATCATTTTGATTAATGTATTTGGACATTCTGTCTGGTGTCATGGAGTGTCTCCTTAGCGTGCAACAAAGAGTCTTGACCTTTGCATGCACAGAAGTAACACTGACATCAGCACAAAAAAAAAAAAAAAGAGCCAGTGTTCAAGGCTGAAGTCATTGACTAGTGTCTGTCCAGAAGGCAAATTACAATGAAACATGATACACAGAAGAATTAAAGTAGCTGTTAATTTTAGATGTCTACAAGTTTTAGTTATGAGAAAGAACTTAATTAATTTCAGTAGAATTACAGGGTAGAAATGAACAGCTGTTCTCCTGCTCTGGTGGGATTCAGAACGAAACTTTTATGTTAGAATAGAACATTAGGGAATTTTAAGCAGAAAAGAAGGCTAACAGAAGTAAGGGCTATATGGTGATTGGTACCTTCTTGGATACTATCAATGTTTTGTCACGAGGAAGCAGGAAACGATAAAAGGATATGCTGTCAACACATAAGCCCAAATCTTACTTGTGATAGATTTTATTCCACATTTGCTCTCAATCCAAAAAACAATGAAAACTTGGTTCAGCCTCTGGAGAGAAAATAGTGTAAGTCTCAAAGCTATTCTGTCTTCCAGTGATTGGTAACAGCTCAGTGAAATAAGTTTTCACCTGTCCCAGTAAATGGGCTGTCAGGATTGGGGAAATGACTGGCACATATTTGTCTGGGAACAGAATTATAAGTGTGTGAAAGGCTTCTTCCACATTCAAAATGAGAGAACAGAAATCATTCTACAGAAACACCTCTGCTACTTGCAGGTTTATATAGTTACCCTGACAGACTTTGATCTGAAAGAGAGAGAGAAAACACACCGAGAAGCAGAATGAGGGTAAAATTATCAGAGAGGGCCTTCCAAAAGCCAGTTGAGAGTAAGAGTGTAATATTAATCACTTAAGAAGGGAATTATTCTGTTACACTATAGCAGTAAAAACCACTGTTTGCATTGTTTTTTACTGCTGGTATGGGAACGCTAATCTGTGACATGTGAAATTGACAGTTTAATATTTGTGATTTTGGCTATGAAAGATTCAATCTGTTACAAACACTTTCAAGTTGCAGCCATGAACAAAGCTAGTTCAATCATCACTTTTTGAAAGTGTTTGCTAACATGAGCATCACAAAATATTTCAGTTATTAAAACCTAAACAAATAACATGTGAAAGGGTAGATCTGAGCATTTCAGATAGGTTAAAGAAGGATCGAGTCCACATTTGTTGTAGAAATGAAGGTCATCGCAAAACATTGTTAGAAAGATATGCAGTACATACAGAGCACAAAGATTTTGGGACCATCTCTGTACTGCATGTCATTGCACTTTTTACTTTTATTCCTGGAAAGACAGGCAGAAAGACAGAGCTAGGAGAGCACTGCAACAAGGAAACTGTGAATGTACATAGCAAATTTGCCCTTAGATCCAGCCTCAGTACCAGTTTACTTGAAGGCTTAGCTGAAGAATCCAAACACACTGGACAGGTACTCTTCCAATGTACATGTTTTATAATAATTATTAAGAAAAA
Source organism: Pseudopipra pipra (assembly GCF_036250125.1). NCBI lineage: Eukaryota > Metazoa > Chordata > Aves > Passeriformes > Pipridae > Pseudopipra > Pseudopipra pipra. The sequence continues at coordinate 48,122,133 of NC_087581.1, read as the reverse complement.
AGACCAAAAATTTAAATGATACTTTTGGAGTTTCTGATGTTATTTAACAATATAATAGCTTTTTTTTTTTCTTTTTAAAGTTCACATCCAAAGAGAACTGACTTAAAGAAAATATGCTGACCAAAAAACCAAACAGAAAAACTCTGGCAAGGTATTTGTAGGAGTTAGCAGTAAAATTCCTTAAACTGGAAAATGTTTACTTTTTCATCCCCAGGTTTCCACACTCAGAATAATAGCAGCCTTTGAATCACAATTTCATTCTTTAAGCCTAGGATCAAACCAAGAGCCAAGTAGCTACTGCTGACTGGATGTTCCTGCGAGATATAGCTTGTACTGCACAAAGATTTAAAAACAAAAAGCAGCAAAAAAGAGGACCCATAAAAACTTTTAATAATTTGATAGCCTTGTAAAAGCTTTCTATAGAAATTAACTTTTAGGACTTTAGCATTTATTTTCCCGTAACAAGGGTGAATCGATTATTGAATGGTTGAATGCACACAGTGCATATTGATCTCTTCATGCATAGCAGCTTTCTCCCAGCAGGCACCTTGCTGCCTGTAACATATTTTAAATAGGATTTCTACTCATTAAATTACAATGACCTGTAGCAATGGTCAACAAAACTGAAATTGCCTCAGTTCATTCTGGTTTGGTTCACTGCCATTAAATTTCAGTGGCTGCGTTTCCCTAGAGTAAACAGACCTGAAGAACATATATGGTTGAATGCTTCGACTTCTTGTATTTAATCAAGTAAACCTAAAAATGTAATACCTTTATTTGGAAGCTAAGGAAATGCAAGGAATTATTTTTTTGTAGTTTTAGAGACTTTAAAAACCTGGTTTAGGTTAAAACATAACAATCTTTAGCTGATGTGATACACAGGGTCCATGCCATGCCCTGATACATTGGTTTCTGCACGCAGGGGACTTCGTTTTGATTTCAAGTACTGTTGGTCTGGCAGTTAAATGAGGCCAGGAACTTCCATCTAGACTGTTAGACCAAATTTGTGTTTCTTAGTTTGAGACATGAACACAGGAAAAAGACGTAGAAGTCCACTTAATTACATAGTGGACAGTATTCACTGTAGTTTAGCTACTTGGGATCCCAACACTGAAGGATAATTCAAGTATCTAGGAAAAGAATGTTGTAAACATCAAGAAGAAATCAAATTTAAAAGTGGCTATACTAAAATTGTTACTAGAAAATGAAGGCATATTTTATTCTCAGCTACAGTTTACAGCTGCTAATTTGTTCAAAATCCAGTTTCAGTAAATTTAGTATGTTTTTATATTGATAAAACAATAGAAGGGAGTCTTTCCAGAAGATAAAATTGCCAAGTAATGCAACAACAAATGTATTTCTATATTTTGGTTCTCTAATTTAGTTTTTGTTATTCTGCTATGAACAAATGCAAATATTGCTTGGCAGTTGGAAATTAGAAATAGCTCTCAACTCTGTGATGCTTTTGTTAAACTGATGTTGAAAGGATTTAGTTTTTCATTTCACTTAGATAATAGTAGTTTACATTTTTGTAGAAATCTGGTGCCAGCGTAGTACTTCAAAGAGACTTCTTTCTGTAGCAGAAAGCAATATGATGGTCATTTATGAACATAAGTAATAATGCATGAGGGGAAACATTCTGATTTGGATGGACTGAAGAAAGTATAACTTATACATGGTAGTGCTGAAAAAGTTTCATCTTTGCTAACCAGCATTACATTGTAAGTCATAATTTAATTTCAAAAATAAGTCAGCATTTGTTGTCAGATCCAGGGATTTGAAATGCCTGGATGTTCTCCACGTTCCAACATAGAGGAGTCCTGATTGAAATCTCAGCTGATGATGAACTGAGAATGATGTATTGGCAGAGACAAAATACAGAGGATTCAAAGCTGGTTGCTTTCATAAATTTTTCAAACCTAATTACATCTGTAAATTTCTAGGGGTCCTCTGTTTCAAGCTACTGTTTTTAAGGGTGGAGTTGATCTCTTATCTGACAGAGGAGACACTCATGGGTCTCTCCAAGAGACTTTTTGAGACTTTCCATAAAGCTGCTTTAACATGGAGTCCTCATTCCTTTTGCTTACAATGGAGACTGTGCAGTGGCAGTGGTCTTTTCCTCCCCTTCTCTCTCCCAGTTCTCCTAGAGGACACACATACTTGATCATGTGCTGACTTACACCATGCTCCTAGACTAAGTATTGCCAGGTAAAAATATGGGAGTAATTTATATTTCTTTATTTAGTGATGGAACTGGAGGCTGCTACCTACTGTTTTCCAATTAATCCAAAGTTAAATTATTTCTGAATTTTTCAAGAATAAAATAATTGCCTAATATTTGAGATATTTTTAAGACAGACAGAAACTTGAAGCTATTTGCAAAGACAGTGGCACTGTCACCTTTTATACCAGGAAGCCAGAGATGAAACCCAGGCAATACAGCACTTGGAGTCAAATTCTCTTTCAAACTCAACTGAGAGAGAATTCTGGATCTTCTGTATAACAGAAAAGCATCCTAAGTGCCAAAGGTAAAAAGAATTATTAAAAAAAATTCTCACATAGAGTATTTTGATGTTCTGTGTATCATACTGCAATTACTATAATTAATATCTTTCTGACAGAAGTATGTATTATCAGTGTTTAAACTATTAATTTACTTTCACGTGAAGACTTAAAGTTGAGGTTTGATAGAGAAGAAAGGAAGGAAAGGAGGAAGGGAGGGAGGGAGAAATGAAAGAAGGGAGGAAGGAAGATTGATTTTATGCAGGTAACAATGCCCCTTTTAGAAAACAGGACCTCTTTCATGCAAGTACATTCTATTCCATACTGCCATTAAGCTTTTGTCTGTGATTTACCAGCCACTTCTGTAATGTTATCTTGTGGCTTTTGTGATGTGTTTCTAGAACTGCTTTGAAAAACAAGTTGAAACAGTAGTGGACATTTCTCAGTTTTGTAGAATCTATTTTGGATTTACCCAAACATGTATTTCAATCTGTTTTTACCGTGAGTGAGAGTTGTAATGAGATGCATTGGAGGAATGTGAGATGATTGCAGAGTGAACATCAGTCTCCTTGCAGTCACATTTTCACCTGCTTATGTGTTATGCACCTGTGCCTTGTTGGCAAATAAAATTGGTATTTTGCCACACAGCAAATTGCTCTTGCAACTAATGAAGTATGTTTTTGTCAGTTTGCCCTTTCAGATGATACTGGATGTTTTCTAATGGATTCTTTAAAATTTTATGCTTCAGAATTGCTCTCTTTCACTGTCATAATTTAGCTTGACTAGTCCAAATCCATGTGTCATGGATAATGCAGACATAATGCCATTAGTTGCATCTAAAAAAAGCTTTGTGGAGAGTGAAATGATTTGCCCAGTGAGATTGAATTCAAACTTATTACCTACTGTTAGTCTCCACTAGACAAGCAGTCAATAGCACAGTTTGCAAAAATAAGAGGAGAGTCTACATAATTTCCAACATATTCCAAGATGGGGGGCTATTAAATGATGCACAGCAATATCTCATAACAGATGATGTCTTGGTTTTAATTTTTAGTTCTGCTTTCTAACTTAGCTTGAAGGCTTCATTTTAAATAGATATTCTAAAGAGTTCTTTAAAACTCTGATTTTAATAACAGTAACCCATTAATGTAATTTCACCTGTGCTTATTGGCTGTTTTCTTTTTCTGTAGAGTCTTTTCTGTTAGCTACAGTGAAGCCTGAGGTTTGTTCTCCATGTAGGCTCTGAATATGCAGCTTCTCCTGTCCTAATTTTTCCTAATTGTATCCTAATTTTTCTGCAGCAATATTTTGTCATTTACAAATAAGTAATAGGGTATAGAAGTTTTAGATTTACAGATGAAAAACACTGAGCTCAAAGTAATGAATCAGTGCATACTTTTCATTTTAAATTAACAGAAAAATAAAGACAGAAAGTGATTGCTCAAGTGGATAAATATATTAACGTAAGGACAAAATAATCTTTATACTCATGGGGCAGGTCATTTCCAGTTGCAGTTGGCTATGTATTTATGTATTTCTATGTGCCACAAAGGTACCAAAGTTTTGTAGTAACAAAGAAAAGATAGGAGAAAATTATAAACACTTAAATCTATTCCTTAAAGTAAAATCTCACTGGAAATCTTTGTTGCTTTTAGCTTTTAATTTCTCTGGAGGATGCTTCCGCCTAGCCAAGGGCATTTGCCTAGGGGGTGGCAAATGTGGGATTAAAAGTTTTGTTCTATAGCTTCTTCAGAACTACTGCAGCTCTTACAGTGATATATAAAAATAGGAGCTAATTATCTCCCTGGCTATGTGTCGGCTATATATGGAGCATTTGCCATATATGATTCTTGAATGAGATGTTATCTGATGGTGTGTTCATAGCATACTACTCAAAAGATTTAAGTGTCTAGCATCTGGATCATCTGATCAAGGAGTTTGGGGTGGATTCTGCATGAGACTGCAACCATACGTAGGCCAGAAAAGCAAATGAACGCAAACTGAACTGAGATACCTCCAGGATTTGGCACAAGACATCATTTCAGTAAACTTCTTGGTTTTGTTTGAATGAGACATCTAATATGAGACTATTAGGTCTCATGTTCAAAATGAAATACATGTTTAGTCTGTGCCTACCTTATGGTTTGATGGTATTTTGAACATGCTCGACTTCAGACTGTGGTAAGAAATGGACTATCTGGATATTTTGTGTTCTTCACTGATATTCAGAGACCAGGCTTTTCTCCACTTGAGTAGAGAACCTGTTATGTATGGATATTCGGTCAAATTCCAGCTCCTCAAACATTATGCTTATAACCATCCCTGTCTTTTAAGAGATGGCCAAAAGGGTAAATAATGGTGTTGAGGCCTCCTTTTGTATAACCTCTGTCATTTGGTCATTCATAGAGGAAGCAGACAGCTTTGGTCTATTTTTCTCTTCCAACGAGAAACTCACATTTTGATATTTAGCGTTCTTATAAGTGTCACAACCACTAAATTATTTGAACGTATGTCAGTGCCTACAGGATTTTTAAAGTTCTGTGAATAAATGGGGGTAAGCACCCTCTTTTAAAATGCTTATAGTGGATGAAGACTGCTTTGAAATTAGAAAATCTGAGATTTAGGAAACTTTAGCCTCCACATTTTCTTATGTGATAGTTGTTTAGACACATTAGTTTTCAATGTATTGACTCAATTGTTCCATCTTCCTAGACAAACTGTTTTCAATTTCTTGAACCTAATCTGAACTATTTTGTATAGTGTTGAAATTACTCCTGTGACAATCACTCCTGTGACTGCTACCTACTGATAGGTAGCAGTATCTTGCAAAGCATAGCAGTACAAAGATTTAGCATGAATGAAAGAATTCCACTAAAACCTTTGAAACATGCTGACAAGGAAGTTGGATTGAGAGTATGTGCTGTCAGTTATTTTGGAAGTATCATTTATGTCTTGGTTTTTTTTTGTTTGCAAAATATTGCTAAGCTAAAGGAACTTTTGCTACTTCCAATACTGATTACTGAGCTGCCTCTCTCTCACCCTTATTTCTGAGTCTAACATACCAATTCACAGGCTTCAGTTAGAGTGAAACACTGCAGCAGGGACAGTAAATCAAATCTGTGATTTGCCCCTGTCATTTCTTGTGCTGGCTAGCAGTTTAGTGACACACCAATTTTGAGTTTTGTTGCTGTCTATAAAGCTTCCCTTCTCCATTACATGTTGGTAGATTTCTTTTGCCTGAGGATGGGATGATGCTGCACAACTTGTTTTTCTAACTAAAGAGAGTTTCTAGGGCCCACTGGCATCTTCTGTCATCCTGGAAAGGTTGTTTTTGCTCATGTTTTAGAATTAGAGAGACTGTTTTCTTACTTAACACAGATTTTGAGAAACTTAGATCACATGCTGTGTTTTATAGTGGTAATGCCTTTACATATCCCTCCACATAAACAGCACACAGCAGCGTGCATGGTACCCTATTAGCATAGTGATTACCGAATGATGGCACTTTTCTCAGTGTTCTTTAACTATTTAGTGGATGACATTATATTTCACTTTCTTCTTTCCCTCTGATGCCTTATATACTGGTTGATTTTTTTTTAATAGGTTTGGGTTTTGTTGCAAAATAGGTATGTGTTGAAATGTAAACATTTAACAGTTAATCAGCAGATTTGATACCTCTTCTACTCCTGAAAAACCCCCAAAACAACAAACAAACCCAAACCCAAACCCAAGCCAACCAACCAACAAAAAACCAAAACAACCAAAAAAAACCCCCAAAACACCTAACCCCCCCCCAGACCCAACAGTTCTGATATGTTCAAAACCTGCTTTTAACATGTAAGTTAAATAATAATCAAAGCTAAAACAACTTGGTTTGTGGAATCTAAAAACTCCTTTCATCCCTATGTTTCAGTTTAATGACAGTAGATGTTCTCACTCTTTCCCTTTAGTGTTTTTTGACATTTCAGAGAACCTTAGGGTAGAGCAGAACTATGTTCAAGTCTCTTCACTACAGTGACATCAGTCGTCTTAAATGGAACAGTGGCAGAGAACATCTGCAGTTACTGGGAATCATCTGCTTATACGTTTACACTGTTAAAATGACATGCCTTTTGTGTTACTAGTCAGTGTTCTCACAGGTGCTTGAGGTTCCTGTTCAGGAGTTAGTGTGATCCAGGAACCATTCCTGGACATTTGCACATGGTACCTCCACACTGAAAGCTTGGAGAGTTTTGGTAATGTGCACATTGGATGTCATGTGCCAGTTGTTCTAAGGTCAGAGGCCACTTTCAGGCAACTTTAATTTAATTGTATTTTAACAGGTCAATTGTATCACACAAATAATTCTGTTAGCAGACAGAAATCTGTGTGGCTTATTTCAAGGTTTGGTGTTCAATAATTTTCTGAGTGAGGTTTACTGAAAGCCAAACAATCCCTGAGTCAAAATGATTTATAATGTTGTGCATAGAAGAATATATAGCCTGACAACAAAAAGCTTTCATTAGAGGCATTCCAGCTCTTTTTAAAAAGATGTAATGTGAACTCCAAACTCAATAGGTAGGTAGTGACTAAAAAAAAGGTGAAGTGAGTCATGTAGCAAACATAGCATGATGCCATTTTCCCCTCACAGTTTTCAGCCAAGCTTTTGACCTTTCCATCAAAGACATTTAGTTTCCTTTTAAATTATTATGAGGGAATAAAAATCTGGGGAACTAAATAGTTCTTTTTCATGGGACAGATGTCTCTGTGGTATTCAGTGTTCTGCTGGAAGAATCTACTAGAAAAAAAGAGCAAATGGACCAACAGTTTAGGAATGCTACTAAATCTAGCATCCCTTCTGAGTGTTGTATTCTGTGTTTTAAAGCAGGCCTAACCAGGGAGCAGTTGTAGTAAATATATTAAAGGTATTCTTGCTTTAAACTTCTGATCTGTATGTATTCCTTTAAGTAAGCAAGTAAATTTTTTATATAGCTTACATTCTGTGGCAAAGAATTTTTTAGTCTAGTTATTTACTGCTGCTATCACTTGTTGCCTTTTTAATTCAGAAAATGTCATGTTTTGATTCTGGCTATTATGTCCTGTAAGTATTACTTTTACAATGTATGTGTACTGAATATATAGAGAAAAATACTCTATGCTTTGCTACAGGTTGTTCCTCATTTCCACTTTGTTTCTGCTGTGGACAGGACTCCTAGAGGTTATTTAACAGCTGCTTTTGCTACTGCTACTTGTCTACAGTTTTGAGCCATATCTTGATGAACATAATTTTGCATTTGTCTTAAAAAATGTGTGCTACATAAGTGAGGGGATGCTGCCACAATGATCTGTGTAATATGATTATTAAAGTAGCTGGATTTTCTTAATGAGGTCAAAAGTCCACAGAAATGGGTACCCTAATAAGAGTACTATAAAATATTTGTTCCTGCAGTTTTGTGAGAGAACAAAATATGTGATGTTCTCAGCTGAACAGACTATGTGAAACATTGACATTGGAAATTGAAGGATTGCCCTATAGAAGTGGAAGCTCAGTGGATCTTTATTGATCAAAGTTTGACTGAGCATCATAATTCTCTGAAATAATCTTTTTGCAAACTTTTTCAAGGAAAAAAATGAAAAATATTAATGTTTGTAGGAAACTGTTGCTTGCTACACTGCTAAAACCAATCTAGTTTGTAAACCTCATGTCTTGGAACATGTCATTAAGGGATGGTCATCATAACTCAAACTAGTGTTTGTTCCCAAATTAAAAATTGTGCCATTAACTTACGAAAAGTAATTATGATATGGATAGCACCACACACTTAGGGTGCATCTGTGGATCATAAAATTCCCGGTCAGATAATGGGAACAATGATGTCACATTCCAAATGTGTTTAGTAATCTCTCTTCACTTAGTCTGTAGTTCCATTGTTGATCTAGCTGTGGGGGTTTGTGCCTACAGCTTTGCATCTATGCCTGACCTTGTATCTACCTCTTTCTTTGTATGGGCTTTGCTGCCTGTCAGCCTTTTTGAAGAGTTTTTTAATGGTACTTATACTTCTCTTTTTGCTAAATTTCTTATGAGTTCATATGCTTTTCAGTGTTTAATGTGTGATGGGTGGAGCACCACGGAGTGGGTAGAATGTATGTAAGAGGGACCCAGCTTTAGGTGGGTGTTTATTTGACACATAAGTTATTACAAGGATTGCAAACTTGCTATTTTGCAATCTTTAATCATTTAATAATTATTAATGTTAGGGACCAATCTGTTTTAATTTTTTTTTCTTGTAATTAAGGAGTTGTGCCACTATACTCATGCTTGAATAACAATAATTTCAAATGGCTTATATTAAGAAAAGAGAAAAATAGGATTATTCTTGTTTGTTTGGGTGACAAACAAGACATAAGCAGAACTTGACAGGAAAAGGCTGGGATTCTGGCTGCCATTTTCTCCTCTCTGTAGCAGACAGAATGTGTGTGTTTGTGTCTGTGTTTCTGTATTTGTGTGAAGGATATTAGGTAGATATTCCATGTTTTTTCACTGGAGACTTTCAAAGGGAAAGCAAACTACTGATCTTTGGGAACTAGTTTATCAAACTCTGCTATCTGTAATGACTGATATGTTACTTGGCAAAGTGGAGTTTACAATTTTATCTTAAGGAAGCACAGAAATGAATGTTAAGAAACTTGGTTCTACTCCAGGCTGTTCTCAAACATATTATGTGACCTGGCAAATTCACCACTTTCCTTTCTGTGACCCCCTCATCCTTTGCATATGTAACAGGGAAGGGACTAAACCAAAGGGAAAACACAGGTTCGAGAGATACTGGTACGTGAATAAACCAAACACTAGTTTGCTAGTTGGCAAAAATAATAGCTATTTATTAGGAAAAGGTGGCCAACCAAGGAAAAGGGAGAAAACAAAACAGGCGCCTGAGGGAGAAGGATTGGGGCGGAGGAAAAAGTGCACCAAAAGACCCTAGGAAGAAGGCTTCCCCCCCATACTCACCAAGGTATCACCTGTAAACAAGTCTTACCCATCCTAACCAATAATGAAATCCCCCTGCAGCAGCTGCGGGTTCATGGGGGGTGGCAGGCTCCCACTTCAAGCAGGCGTCCCCGCTGAAAGCAACTTGGTCCATCGTGAAGAGCCGGCCCCCCAAGAAGCGTCTCTGCTTTTTTATAAAGTTTTTGAGAGCACCTGCCCTGGAGAGGTGTGGCCAGCACCGCCCCGTCAGGGCTCTGAATCCCACCCCTTCTGTTATGTAAGTGCACCCCTCCTGCGCGTGCGTGAGCACCTTGGAAAGTCCCCCACGCAGGCGCAGTGATTTGAGTGGGGTCTTCCCAAATGAGTCTGTGGGCTTACTTCATCACCCTCCTCATCACTTTGTCCTCCAACTGCCCCTGACGAGCAATTGACCAATCACAACAGACCAATTAAAACAGTTTACACAGAAGCTCTCCCTCCAAGGCCAAGTTCACTGCTTTATCAGAAGACTTGGCAGGAGAAAGCATAAACTAACTGCAGGTGGCTAAGGCCAAACACAGACCAAAAAATAACATCCCAACTTCGTCCCGATACAGCATATTAGACCTTTATATTTTTTTTTGAATGGTCACAATAGGCTGCTACCTTGTACATTTCCTTAAAGTCTACAGACCCTTCTTTGAATGATTGTTATCCACATCCAGATCTCTTAGTTAACTTTCCCCGTCTTGAACTCTTAGAGCCAAGCTAAGAGATTTCTTTTTGCTATTCAGAGACATGATTCAAGTCTCTGCCCCAAATGTGCCCTGCTGCCACCCCAGGATTTGCAGAGGTTAATTTAGGTTGTAATCTGATCCTGTAATTGCACATGACTAACTGTACAGAAAAAATGATAGTAAGAGAGCTTTCATTTTTGTCCCCAGCCTGAATATAAATTAAAGACCAATTAAGTAGTTGTGTAAATGAATCTTTGTCATTGCTGCAGGAATGGACTTGCAACCCTGTTCTAACTGAACAACTCTTATTTAAGTATCACATTATTACCACAGTACTGTAGTATCTGAAGATGTGAGAAAACTCAAAATTATAAAAAAACTTGCTCCATTTAATCAAACAGCAACCCAAGAAAGGGAAGGGCTTACAGAACTCTGCTTATGTATACTTGAAGAGAGGTTGCATATATGGTGCAACAGAAGTGGAAAAAACTAGATCTTATGTGGATTTCCTCTGAACCATGTGCATATGTATATATTTACAGCAAAAAATATCAGATCTTGTTTTCCCGGGGCTTCTCAGCCAAAACTGACTTGAGCGAATACAGGAAAGATCTTGTGCAGTTTACTCTCATTGTCAGTCTTGCTGCTGAGTAACTCTGATTAGAACACCGTATCAGTGGATTTCAGTCCACATCATGTTGTCATCTCTAGTGGCAGGGCAGATGCAGTTCTCTTACATGGAAAAAGTCCTTAATTGTGCTTATAGTTTATGAGAAAAAAATAGCTCCACATTTGAAATCTTCAGAGACTTTATTTAGCATATGTATGAGGTAGTGTTATGTGAGGCAACTAACTTTTGGTCAGGATATGTTGTCATCACAGCAGTCAAAATATTGAGGAAATTAGGAAAAAAGATTTTTTTATAGGATTAGTCACATTTAAGATATATAAATACTTGGAAATTTTGGTTTTGCTGCCCCTGAACATGAAATGGATGTTTTGCTGCTGAATATGTTTTTTTTGTCAGACAATTTGGGTAAAAACCCAAACCCACTGGTTTTCTCTGACCAATAGTAGCTGAATTTTCTCTAACTGACAAATTCTTAGCTTTACAGTTTCAAGGTGATGTACAACAAAGGCCAGGAAGGCTTTTGAATCACCCGTTATACTAGGAAAGATGCCAGCCAGCCTTTGCTCTAATTGTACTTGTTTTTCCTACGGTCATTCACTCTCTATATTCATAAATAAAGAGATAACACAAAAGTATGTAATTTGTTATAATCTGACACGGGTCATTAGTGTTTCTAGCTTATTGCCATCTAATAGATGGTCAGTGACCTAATGTGGTGCATTGACCTTGGCTGAGTGCCGGACTCCCCACCCAGCCACTCTCTCTCCTCCAGATCTTTAATGGGACAGGGGGAGAAAGAAAGGTGGAAAAGCTCCTGGATTAAGGTAATGACAGGGAGATCAGTTACCATTACTCTTGGGCAGACTTGACTTGAATATTATTTTATTGCCAATTAAAAATAGAGTAGGATGGTAAGAAACAACGACAAAATTAAAATACTTTCCCTGTTGCTCCCACTCTGCTTTCCAGGCTGAACACTTCTTCACTTGATACTCCTCAGCCTCCTCCCTCTGAGCAATGCAGGGGGCTGGAGAATGGTGGTTGCTTTCAGTTTGTAACGGTTCCTCTCTGATGCTCCTTCTTCCTTATACTTTTCATCTTCTCAGGTGTGGGTTGCTCCTATGGTATACAGTTCTTTAAGAACTACTCCAGCATAACTCCTTCATGCGGTGCAGTCTTTCAAAAACCGACTGCTGCAATCTGGATCCCCCAAGGGCTACAGTTCCCACTATAAAACCTGTTCTGTGAGCGTTCTTCTCTATGGGCCGCTGCTCCTGACAGGAGCATGTGTGGGCTCTCCACAGGCTGCAATTTTCTTCATGGTATCTCCACCTGTGTGGCATCCTCCACAGAGGCAGTATGGATGCCAGCTCCAGTGTAGGCCTTCTTATCTAGGGAGACAATCTGCTTAACCACCATCTTCACCATGAGCTTTCAGGGGAATCTCTGCTCTGACACCTGGAGCACCTCCTCCCCCACTTTCTTCTCCAGCCTTGATGTCTGCAAGTCTGTTTCTCACACCTTTTTTTCCTTATTCCTCTCTCACAGTCTGCTGTGCAAGGGTGTATTTTTTTAAAAAATACACTGTCAGAACTGCCATCACCTTGGCTGCAGGGCACAGTGCCCTGTGATGGGTGTGTTGGAGCCCTCTGGAAATGTCTCTTTCTGGGAGAGAGCAGCCCCAGCCTCTCTTCACAGAGGCCACCCCTGCAGCCCCACACTGCCAGCACCTGAGCACTTGTACCCAGTAGAGCTAAATAATTTGAGCTTCCAGTGGACAAGGAGTTATTAACAGAGATCACCTCTGCAACTGGCATTATTGAGCCTTTTTACAGGTAGTTTCAGTGGAGAAATCAAAGACTGAATGTAAAATGGATAGTGATTTACCTATCTGTCCTTGAACTGAATCCTGCAGGTACTTTATCAGTGAAAAATGTTGGTAAAGCCAAGTTCAGGCAAGGGCATCTCGCATCACCTCCATCCCTGGGGGAAAATGGTTGTTGAAGTCATTAGGGTTCTTCACATGACAAGTCACATAAAACAGTAACATCTGTTATGTCATTATGTTGTTCTCAAGGCAGACTTGCGTCTTGTTCCCTCTGCGGGTGAAAATAAGCTGTTTGTAAGTTGGGCCTTGTAGCCTAAACTAGTCCTCTTGCTGAGGTGACTGGGAAAAAGAGTCATCTCCAAGAGTATTTCATTCTGTCTGAGGGTAGAAGTCTTAGACAGAGGTGACATGGCAAGTAGATGATTCATTTAGATTATGGCCACTAACCTTTTGATAGCTAAAGTTAGGCAAGGGAAGACTTGTCCTAAACTGCCATTTGGAATAAGCCAGATGCACAGAACCCATGTGTCGCCATGATATTTAGGAACTTTGAGAGAAAGACTTTTTCTGAAGACTGTGGTAATGTTGCAGACATGGGTATAGTCCTTCAGGACCTCGGGTAGAAAACTGGAGACTGACAAATGCCTCTTCATGTTTTTATTTTTTACTATGTGCTCATGTTTTTCTGTCTTTCTGTGTCAAATGTTCATTCCTTAAGAAGTAATTTTTTGGGGATGTAATTCTGGTGCCCTATAAAGCAGTACAGTGTCTGGCTTCTTTCAGTTTTCCAAGTCATGTAATGAAGTCTTGGATAAACGTCCTAATTTTTAATACCACTTCAACACTTGGGCAGTAATAAAAATATTGTTATGCCTTTTCTGGGACAGATTAATGTCAATATAAACAACAACATCCCACACCCCACCCTCTCACCTTCCACTTCTTTTGAGTTTGTTCTTTGATTAATTGTAAAAATATGACCTCACGTTTGGTATGTAGAAAGTTTGTTGTCTGTACATGTCAATACACAAGTTCCAAGGCTTTTCAGGGACATCATGGTTGGCATTCATAGAATTTCACTTACATTTGTTGCTGTCTTATGGCTGTCACTGTTTCTCACGTATTCCTCAATCAATTTCTGTAATAAAGTGTTGAAGCACATTTTATTGAAGTTATCTGAATATACAGGCTGGTTATAAATACCTATGATTAATAATGAAAAAAAATTACCATTTTATCATTAAATTACACTTTTAAGACAGTTTAGCAGTATTCACAATACTTAGGAATGCTTTTGTGTGAAGCTGTGAGCACAGATAAGCTAGACAAGCATTATATAATATATTTAGGAAGTGTTACTAAAGTGATTTAAGTCAATTTTTCATGCTCTACAGAGTCAAAGATTCATATAATGTAATTTAGATGTTTACAGGGTTAAATTTGTATGATTCTTTCAATCAATTGTTGCCATGTACAACAAGAGAATGTGTGTGTGCATGTGTGTGAAAGTGAAAGTGTGTGTGTGAAAATAAGCTAAAAGGAAAATTCTCAACATTCTTATAGGGAAGAACAATATGAATCAGCTTCTAGAGCAGAGAGGATCATAGCAGAGGTAAATAATAAATCAAGTTGGTAGTTTTTACTCTGTAGACAAAACTATCACAAAAAGGTAATTTTCAAAATTCTATTTCTTTCTTTACTTTAGCAGTTACAAAACATGCCTAATAAAACAATCTGATTCAAATCAAAGCCCGGAATCCTGGTATCAGCTGGAACAGAATTTGTTTTCTTCATAGTAGCTGGCCCAGTGCTGTGTTTTGGTCTCAGTGTGAAAATAGTGTTGAAAACATACCAATGTTTGGCTGTTGCTAAATAGTACTTACCCTAAATCAAGGATTTTCTGGTTTCCCATGCTGCCAGTGAGGAACTGCACAAGAAACTAGGAAGGAATATGGTTGGGACAGGTGATCTGAATTGGCCAAAGGGATATTCCAGATCACAGAACCTCATGCCCAGTATACAAACTGGGGGCAGTTTGTACAAACTGCCTGGGAGGAGCTGAGCACTGCTTGGGGATGGTGAGTGGGTGGTCAGTGTCTGTATTGTGCATCACTTGTTTCTCCTGACCTTTATTCCTCGTTCTGTTTTTCCTATTATTATTTTTATTGTTATCAGTAGTATTAATATAATTAATATTATTGCTACTCTTGTTAAATTTTGCTTTCAATTTTTAAACTGTTCTTATCTCAATCCATGTTTTTCTATTTGTTTTACTTACACTCAGGATCTGGGGGAAAGTGGGTGAATGTCTGCACAGTACTTTAGTTGCTGGCTGAGGGCCAGATCAAATTAGTGTTTACTGAGTGGGGAAAGTATTTTACAATAGAAAAAATGGAAATACACTAAAAAATAATTTAAAGCATAACCATGCTTTACTCACAGACTCCACATTTTGTGCCTTGTTTTGTAGGCTCAAACACATTTGTAACCCCAACCCCCTTCTCTTCTGTCAAAGCTTTTTAAAAATGCAATAAATTTATTGCGTGATCTAAGCATTTCCATTTCTCATGAGAATATCTGAGGATTGTGTGATACTGCATAAATATTGAAACAATACCTAATCAGATATTTGTAAATAATCTTCTGCAATACTTTTCCCCAGTTCTGTTTTTTTAGGTCCTCCACAAAATTTTTGGTGCTAAGCAACAAATACTTGGCTGCAATACCATATGGCTGCACAGAGCTTGTTAGCATGCCTCCTCATAGTGCAAATATATGTGTATAGGAGATGTGTGAGAATAAGGGAAAGTGTGAGTGTTGAAATCATACTGACGTTGTGATCTTCTAACTCACACTGTTTTGCATTTTTTTTACTGGATGTTAAGTAAAGGGAGAGAATACTCTCCGTTTTTGAAGTTCAATGAAAATGAATAGTCTGTTATTGAAATCATGAAATACAATTTCAAATAATTTTGAGCACAAGGGAATTATTTCTTTCAGTGGAAGCCAACACTAAATTTCAATTTCCAATGCAAAAAGGATTCTTGCTATTTAAGTGAAGGGAATACAGCTTGTCTTTAGAAGAATTGGGTGGTCTGTCTGTCTTAAATTTTAGTGATATAGAAACATCCCCTATAATATTCTCCAGAGCACTGTGACATTCACTGGATTATGAATACAGTGTACCCTGTCTTCTTATGCCTTTTTAGGTCAGTGCAGAGTTTATAGCCCCTGCTATTAGAAGCCTGGCTCCTGCTAAAAAAAATTTTGAAAATAATGCATTAATTGTCAGATAGGACCTTAAAGTAACACAGAAAGATGTGGGAAATGTGGAAGAAGGAGCTTCTCTAAAATGTCCTGCAAAATGAAGAAAATTGTTAAAATGGAACATAATTATCATTGGTCAGAATGGCAGAGGAAGTGTCCTGTTTCACAGCTTCTAATATAATTTAGTTCTTTGCAGTTGAATGTCCTAGTTAGGACAGCTGAGACCAGTTCATCATGGTATGGGTGTAACACAAAACTGTGTATTCTATAGCCTTCCATGCCATTTCCCAGAAATTGTTAGCAGTAGAGGCCTGTAGATGTTCCTGTCCTCATACCCTTTTGTGGAATTCCCCGCTCTGAGGGAAGGACTGAGCATCCTCATACCCTTTTATGGAACTCCCAGCTCTGAGGGGAGGACTGAGCATTCCTGCCTGAACTGGAGAATATATAAACTTGGAGTTTTGGAACCTTTTTACCACTTGTGGGATCCAGAGGAAGACTGCAGCTTACCGCTCTCAGCCAGACTGAGACCACCACCCTCAGCTGGACTGCAATCACCACTTTTGACCAGACTGCAACAGCTCTCCCACCAGCAGGTTTTTCCCCTCTCCCTTTACTTTGGACTCGGGGGGGAGCCAAGGAACACCACTTTGTTCATGCCCCAGGGTGCTGGGTTATATATTTGGGTTTTGTGGGTTAAGACCAATTGTTTGTTTGTGTAATTGTACTTATTGTATTATTTTATTAAATTGTTATTCTGACTTATAATCTCTCTTTTGAGTTGAGTTCATTTCCTCTGCTGGTTAACTTTTAAACCAGCACATTGAGGGATACATTTGGTGTCGGTAGCTCAGTGAGAACCTGCAGTCCAAGTTGCAGGTTGAACTCTGGGTGGCAGGAGCCCCAGGCAAGAGGCTGTGAACTGGTGCTGACCCTTTGTACAACTACGGGCACAGGGACCTCTGTGCCAGTGAGGTGAGGGACACAGAGACACAGCAGCAGCCGAGGACTCAGCAGGAAGACCCCAGATTTTCACGCATTTGGGCTGTGAGGATATAAAACCCCATGATTTCCTTTGTTCAGGGTCCCTCCTTGGAGGTACCAGCTCAAGCTGTTGTGGCACCATGATTAAATTATTGTAATGATGCAGAGATCTGAGACTCTGCTATGGAAAACAGAGGGTCAAAGTGGTCAGGAAAGCTAGTCTGGCTGTGTGAGAGTGGGGTTTGGGGAAAGCCAAATGGGGCTCCCATCAGCTCACTGGAGCTGTCTGCCATGATAGGGTTTCTTTCCCAGCTGTGACAGTCTTGGGTAGTGGGAACGTAACTTAAAGTGGCTTCTGAGTGGTCAGACAGGGAAGTTTCCTTAACACATACATCTGTTTAAGGTAACTGGATGAATAAACTGAACATAGTCACATGTTATTAATCCACATGGTCAGTTTGGTATCAATCATCAGACCATCTTAGATTCCCCAAAGGAAGAGAAATAAAAGAAGAAAGATTATATACAAGCCCAAAACAGTTCTGACACTACCGTGATTAGCTCAGCTTCAATGAACTTAGTTGAACTGTGCCCATTTGCTGCAGCTTGGGATCTTGTCCTCTATATCTGTTTAGAAATGAGACAGAAATCAATGATGTTATCAAAGCATAATTTGATCTGTGAAACAGCCTGTGATCTGGAACCAGAAAATATCTGAAGAGGAAGGCTGAGGATTATGAACCAGGTTGAAAAGAGTTTAATTACATCACCAAGCATTTAGCAAAACTAAACTCAGATTTTTAAAAGTAGATTTAAAATTCATCCAAGTAATACTTACTGCACCAAATTAACTTTTACTTAACAGATTTGAGGACAATTTTTTTTTTTTTTAAATTTTCCTTGCTTTCAAATTCATTACTTCATCTTTTTTGTCTAACTAATAGAAATGGTGGACCAGTAGGGTTAGGTGTAAGGCTCTTTTGAAATGACTATTGCTAATTTCCCAAAGTATCGGATGGCTGATGTCCATATACTGTGAGGTGACATCGACTGTGCATTTCCGCTCAGATAATTGAAAATTGACAATTTACACGTTTGTGGTTAATTTCCATGTAATTTAAATTCTGCAACCACTTCTTTCCTTTTCCCTTACTCTGATTTTTTGTTCCACAGATTATGCCAACATGGACTATAAAGCACAAAAAGAATCAGTAAAATCAGATTGCATAGCAGGATCGCTAATACATATCATGGCATTTCTTGGTCTTTTATACCTTCATGATTAGAGGTTCTGTTTGTTTATGCTAATGAATGGACATTTTTAATTATACATCAGTAATTTGTCTTTCAAGTTGTTATCTCAGTTTCACATCAAAAAGAAATTTCCGTTTAGCAAGTGTCTCATCTGCATGCAGCTCAAAAGATATTTAATAAGATACCTAGTATTTCATATCTAGCTATCCTTTGCAGCAATCACTGCCTTTGCCATGTTGTATTACAATAAAATGCAGATGGAAAGAATTAGAGGTCTGGTTTAAATTATGTAAGTTGATTTTGGAATTCTGGGAATGAATTAGGAAGTAGGGTTTTTCCTAATATTTGATTCACGCTTCAGTATATTTCTTTATTATTAAATTGTTGCAGGTTCATGGAAAAGCTTACAGGCTGAGAATTCTCCTGATAGCAAGAGGCACGAAACAACAATAAAACTAAAGCAAATACTACTAGTATTATGCAGATAAGTCCGCTTTAGCTTGCATTAGATAACACATCATTCATCAGTACAGGACTTCTGTATAGCTGTGAGAAGATCTTATTGAATAGAATACTTAAGCAGCAAAGAAGGTCAATATCAACTGCAAACTTTCTTTGTTTGTGCATCAATTCTGGCCTTAGGTATGTATGATTGAAAGCTCTTGCAATCTCATATACAGTACAGGTTTTCATCCTAAGCTTATTGAAGCAGCATGTCAGAAGTCTAAATATGGCATATCAGGAGCTCTATGTACTTGTCACATTCTGTCATTAGTTAAAAGGATAGATTGGCTGATTAGATGTGATCAGATTCAATCAAATGAATATTTTTGACATATGAACCATGAAAATAATGCTTATCAACATATCAATGGTGATTTTAGCAGAACTTAGTTATTGGCACTACTCTGTCCTGACTGACCAGAAACCGCATATGTAGACTTTGCAGTATAATGGTCTGCAAGCATGTTGCACACTAAAACAAGTTCTGTTTGGAGTAAAGACAAGTTCTGTGCTTCCTTCTACAATTCCTGTTGACATTGCTGTTACTTTTATAGCTCTGGGTTTTTTTTGTTTTGTTTTGTTTTGTTTTGTTTATTTTTATTTTTTTTTTATTTAGCTCATATAGAGAAAATATATAAGGAAAACTCGTATGAAGCGACAGCTGAAACATTTAGCCATTCTTATTATTTGTGATCCCGGTATGTTTTTTGTGAAATGTTACTTTGTCTTTTTCTGCTTTTCACTTCCATATCCCATACAATTATTGCTTCTCAGATGGAGTAAAGGGGAAAGCAAATGAACAGGAAAGGACACATTTTCAAGGACCCCCAAAGGTCTTCTTTGGGCTAATTAAATTTTAGCCAGTGAGGCCACTCAACACTGAGGAGCAAATTCAGTCTTGATATGTGGTAATGCAGTCTCATTTCCTTTCATTTCAGTAGATTTAATAAATAATTAATAAACCACTGAGTTTATTGCTCATTTTATCCAGGAAGACAATGTCTTACTGTTCTTAATAAAGTTCTTAATAAAGATATTACTGAACTTAGCTATTCAATAAATTATTGTGATATTTGGTGTATTGACAAGACAGCATTGTTCTCCATTTTTACTTTCCTTCCAGGATAAGTTCATGTGGGCAATATGAGTGTCCGGGTTTGTATGAACAGTAGTTCTTCCTTTTCTATTCAAAGAAAAATTAGTGTTTAGCGAAGGGAATGGCGAATTGCTGAGTTGGTGTTCACATGAGCCTTTATTTCTGCTTCTTGGCAGTGACTGGTAAGGAGAAAAAAATTTAACGTATCTTAAAATCAGGGTGAGTCCTTAATTTAGAGTAAGCACTACTTAGCAACAGCCAAAATGTCAGTGTGATTTTCATGATTCTCTCATGATTCTCATACTGAATCAAAGATACAGCACTGGACCAGCACTTAAAGGAAAACTAGGTCTGTCTTGTTCTGGAATCAGGACAATCAGGAATATAACAACTGTATTAGAAAATAAAAATTAGATTATTTCCTAGTGCAATAGATATAATGTAATAATAAAGCAGTTAATAAATTCTAGTATTTTCCAATTTTCTACCATATTTATGTTAAGGACAAACCAATTTCTGTAAAATCTAATCTCTAGCTTATATTAGAATATGATTTCTTAGCAGAACATAGTAGCTATATATTATGGCCTGTAAATTAATTTATAGAGCAGTTTAACTTATTATGTTGTCAAGGAATTACCCATGTGTACATCAAAGCCTCCAGACAGTGTGGAGAGTGACTGGAAAGTACTTCTATGAAACTGGTTTTGCCTATTTATTGCACTCCCACTTCACTTTTCTCTCCTGTTCTCTTTCTTGTTCACTTGCTCTCTGAGTCTTTCTTTTTTCTCTCTCTGTCTTTTCTAAGCAGACCCTAGCCACACAGACATGCACACAACTGCTCCTGCTCCTGAATATTCCAGCACACTCATTGCTTTTGTTTCTATCACCTTTAGAATTTTATGGTGTTGCTAATTGGGTCCCAAGACTATATAAACCACTGAAAATAACAGCATGCCTGGGGATCAGATTGCAGGAGTAGCTTGACCTTCAAAAAAACAAATTAGCACTGGAGGTTTTGTAGAGTCAAAAGGAAGATATAAGGAGGAAAGCTGCAAGTTAGCCATTATGATGCAAAGTGAATATCATGGTCTCACAAAAGGCTGAAAAGAGATATTTTTTCCATCTTTTTACTGATTTAGTTGCTTAACAAATGATTCTTAATTGTGGAGATTCAAGGAAAAAATAAAAACACCTTAGTAATGTCAATTTTCATCTCTATATGATTCAATACATTTGGTCAGTATTTAATGTTTTCTAAATTAAGTAAGGTCAGCTCTAGTATGTTTACAATTCAGCTAAACCTCCAATATTTCAGATGAAAATTTATTATTTACTCACATCAGAGAAATTTCACTTAATTTCTCTGTGTATGCTTGGTCATCTAAAGTCAATAAAATAAAAGTTGGGTACTACAACAAAATTTTAAGGGTTTCTCCTGAATGTGGAAATGCTGGTCTTCAGAAATATTTCTCACTTGGGTTTTTGGCAGTGTAAGATCTGTGGGCAGATGAAATATTTTTGTTCACTTGACTCTTGCTGGAATACTTACCAAATGTTCAACCACAGTTACTGAGCATGGGATTTTTAGGTAGTTTCGAGTAGTGTCTCACTGACTGAAACTGTCATGCTGACAAAATCTGGTACATATGTTTGGTATAAATATAAAATTTTTCTAAGAAACAGTGCATTCCTTGCACTGTACTAACATGCAAATCTTCAAGGGTACATTTCTAGATAGATGACTCTTTGCAACACAAGACCGAAAAATGCATTATGGCTGGAAACCTTCGCTTTTCAAGCATTGAGGCTCAGCGCATGAATGAAACTTGGATAGCCCTCCATGGGCAGGCTCGGTGTGAACTAATACTAATAACCAGTTGCACATATATAGATCACTTGATGGGCACTACCACATGAGCTGAAGCACTTGGTATTTAGATACCTGTCAGTGGCTCTTACTGACTAATACAAATTAAGGAGTTATTATCAGAAGATGATGGCTTGGCCAGTCAGCAAGACATTCAAGTAAGGATGACCCATATAGGAGTAAGAAATCCCAGCAAAATTCAGAGATCTGACAATCAGAAAAAGGAATTCAGTAGAGAAAGAGATATGGTTTGCAGGGGCTCAGGGATTGGAAGGTAGCAATCCACAATACTCACAGAGCGAAAACTGTAGAGGAGATCTATGAGGATTATTTGAGTCTAATAATGTAATGATGTAAGGTAGAGACACTATTTTAGCCTGTAAGAAACGCACATATTGATGAAATTATCCAAAACAGTACCTATCCAACAGTGACAGGATTTCAAAATCCATAAAAGAAATATATACTGTAAGACTGGCAACATCATGGCCTGGGTATTTTTGTTTGTTTGAATTAACACCTAACAAAAGATAGAATATTTTACTTTTTCCAAATTTACTTTTCTTTTTTTTCTTCACTTCTCCCTCATGTTAAAACTAATAATCTATTCTTTCTCTGTATACTATTCTCACCTAGAAACACCAGTAAAATAATCTCTAAATGACTGCTGCTAAACATGCAAAAGCAATGACTAACCAAAAAAACCGCACAAACAAACTAACCCATGAAACACATGAATGTAGCATATGTAGTCAACCGTTTTCTATTCCATGCCCTAATCAAAACCACTCCCCTTGATGCTCAAGTGTCCAATGTCCAACTTAGCTCCATGACTGTTTCAATAACAAAAATCACAGACATGTTTCTAAAAGATGCAAAGAAGCAGAGACAGCAGTGCATATCAGTTTATTCTTTATAAAAGTAATTTAGTGGGAGTTGGAGAAAAAGGCATTTCCACAACTTAGAAGAAGTGTTTGAACACTTGAATAAATCTAAAAGGAGAAAATAAAAATAGTTACAAGGGGCTGGTTACACTCCTGAGATGTGATTTAATCATTGAAAAGCTCACCAGTTTTTTAGTATCAGGAATGTAAAGTAAACAGGATCTTTGTATTAGTTTGTGTTTAAGTAGAACAATATTAGCTTGAAAAAACACCTGGGTCAACATTGATGCCTGCATCTCAAATTCAAAATTATTATCTGTCATTATAACAACATAAGCCTTTAAAAACATTTCCTTCAAACTTTTTTTTTTTTATCTCTAGTACCTCAGAAATAGCCGTGTAGATGATGCCAAGAAGACATATATTATATATCTTTTCACACTGTTATTTTGCTATGTCTTTTCTTTCCAGTGGTAGCATGAAGTTTCCTGGAAAACAATTTTTAGTGCTATTGCTCCATTGAGAAAGAAAGGCAATGTTTTTAACTTAGGAGCTACTTATTTGTACAGATGCATATTTGGAAACAAAAAAAAGATGCCTGATGAAGGAATTGATGTGCATTTTTATGAAGAGGGAATGCATTAGCTAATTATCTGGCTCTGCATTAGATGACAGATAATTATCACTGTTTAAGTGTTAGGCAGCCTACAACTATTTTGTCAGTTTAATTTTTTAAATTTTTGTTGGCTTAATTTTTTTTTTCTGGCATAAATCTTCTTTATTTTGAATATAGGCAGATTGTAACTGAAAAAAAAAAGCGTCAATGTGTAACGTTTCTTCCAGACTAAGAAGTAACTTTACTTTTTAACCTGCTTGAACATTTTAGATGCACTCCCCCGGGGCTTTTATTGTATTTTGCAGGAGATAAGAAGTCTGTATACCATAATGATTTTCTTTAGTCCAAATTGTGTTTTGATAGAGCATCTCTAGAAATCTTTATTGAACATAATTAATATTATTTCCATACAGTATTGAACGAATTAGAATGACACTTTGAAGTCCAAACAGAGTGATAATGATGTAGCACATAGCAAAACAGTTGTGCTGTCAAACAAAATCTGTAGTAGAGGCTCATCAGCCTGTAGCCAAGAAATGGTATACAAAAAGGGAAACAAAAGGAAATGAGAGAGAACTGGGTGGACAGTGGGCTGTATATTGTAAGGAATTTCAAGAATTCCAACATTGGTTTAATTTTAGTTGGGAACGAAACCATAAGAGACTGAAATTCTAGCTGCAATTTGGGAGAACAAGTCACTTAAGGAGATAAAAACATTTTGATAGGGCATGCTGCTTCTCAGTATTTGAGACTCCATTAACAAACAGAGAGCTTGGTCTCCTTTTGACATAAACCCTCCTGTATTCTGTATGATGCAAAATATATGCATCTTCATCAATTATGAGTTTAGCAAATGTGTGAATGCCAATATATTTTTAGGAATTTTCCGAATCAACTTTGTAGAAAACCAGTGACTGGAGTCTAGAGAAAATAAAAAAAAAAAACCCATGAGTTGTGAAAATGGTAGTCTAATTACAGACGCAGACCTATTAAAGTTACAGGTGCCAAGGTATTAAAATATGTAGTGTCTGTTTGTACAACTGATTACCCTAGAAAATATAGTGTTAAGTAAATATAAGAGACATGATAAATGTACAGGAAACAAAAAATTATTTAAAATGGGTAGATCAGAATTTCTGCTCTGTCTTTTTCACAGTGAGTGAGGTTTCATCTGCCCAGAGAAGTTGTTGATACCTCATCCCTGGAACATTCAAGGTTAGGTTGGCTGAGGCTCTGTACAACCTCATCTAGCCCCTGCTCATTGCAGAGGAGTTGGAGTAGACAACCTCTAAAAGTCCCTTCCAACCCAAACTATTCTATGATTTTATTATGTGATAGAAAGTAAAATCCTGTGCTTCAGGATTTTACACAGTACTTGGTTATTGTAATATTCACATGTCTGTTAAAATATTTTCCTGTACTTCTTTTATATAGCTAGCCCCTGTTGACCTCAGGGTACTAAATGAGATGGGATGAAGACGTAATCCTTTGTACCACTGCCATGAGGTCAAGAAATAATTAAATATAGAGCTTAGTTAGAATCTAATTAAACCCTTGTCTGTCTTCTCCCTCAGGCTCTGGTTCACTGAGAGCGGAACAGCCATTCAGGCAAATATCAGTCGATTATTGATTCGACTAAAATCAGTAGGCTTTATGTTTAAAGTTAAGCACATATTTAAGTGGTTTCCTGAACTGTATCTGCAGCTATATTTAAAAAAGCCAGCAATGTTTCAAAACTCATGTGTTTATGGCTCTTAAAACTCCAGCAAACATCTTCACAGACAAATATATCTTTTGCATCTAGAGAAGCAAGTGCGAAAATATCTTTAACGTGATAACATTTCCAGGTCATTTCTCCTTCTTCTTGCAGCAATCTGCTGTCATTCTTTGGCAAGATTCAATGCCTTAATGATTTCTTCAAGTTATGCTCCTTTTCAACAAGGTTAGAGTCATCTCATCAAAGAACTGAAATCATACTGCGTTTACAAGCTAAATAGAGCATAAAAATATTTGTAGATTAGGTGACAATAAAGGTCTAATGGACACTTATTGAGAAATGGATTGTAGATTAGCTGCAAAGAGAGAGAGGCTCCCTGTCTGCCAATGTCAGGCGGAAGTTCAAGGTGTCCAAATTTATTTTAGAATATACTCCCCACTGATGATCTCAAAAATAGTAAACAAATCTTAAATATATTCTACATTCAGTAACAAGGAGTACTGCTTCAAAATAGACTGGTCTGCTGAGTTTGGTTGTATTTCTCTGCACAGCAAATACTAGTGTCACACCTATAGTTTGTTTGGTCTTTGAATATTATTGTGTCTATAGTCATGTTAGAGAGCTGGTGACATTAGCCTCCTGATCTGAGACCTGAGTCAATCTATAATTAAAAAAACCCACCATTAAAAAGTCAAAAACTTCCCACCTGAGATATCAGTTAGCTTCCCTTTCCCATTTGTCTTAAGACCAGCTTACAGGCTTGTCTGCTTAGGAGACATGTAATATTCTAAGGACAAATACGATTCTGTTGTACATGGGTAGATGACTTTAGTGTTAACAAAGAAAACTAACAAACAAACAAACAAATTGTCTTGGAAAATAAGGAAAGCAATGAAATAACAAGTACAATTGTTCTGCCAAAGGTAAATAATTTCTAAATGTGGCACTTGTTAAATACTTAAGGCCATGACAATGTTTAAAGAACACGTTATTACTTGTTCAGTTGTTAGAACTTCCAATGGCTTATATTAAAAAAATCATAGTTTGTCTTATGCAGTTTGTGCAAAAAACAATTTGTAGATATCGAATTGTTCAGACTTTATTAATAAAGCCTTATTAAAAATTCTCTTGATGCTCATTTTTATGACTTGAAATTCAAATGATATCATCATCCGTGTCTTGACATAATTCCATGACTGCAGCAATCATAGAAGAGCTTGTCAAACATCAATATTGCACAGCAACACTGCTTTGTTTTTCTGTCTGATCACTGCAATATAAGTGACCTCCTTCAGGAAATTAATAGATTCAAAAGAATAAGGTTCTGAGATTTATATAATATATAATTCATATAATAACTTCGGGGGAAAAAAAGAGTGTCTCAAAAATGCATTAAAATGAAAATGAAAATTATTTCCAGAAGTCAGGATATTAGAATACATATTTCCTAAATTAGTAGGAGGAATAAACTTATAGTATGACTATAGTCCAACAGAGTTTGCATATTGAAGAATGCTTTTTGGAAAATATTTTTGTTTTGTTTTGATTTTGTTTGGTTTTGTTTGTTTGTTTGTTTTAATAATTGTCAGAAAGGAGATTTTATTGAAGGAAAAGAATAACCCCTAAAATCTATATTAACGTATTACACTGAACCAATATATTATACGTAAACGCTTGTAATGGAAAAGTTCTTCTAAGATGACTTATATCAGGAACTTTGAAATTGCATTACCTGCTTACTAGACTGTCAGTTTGTGCATTCATGCTTGAGTTGTGGCCTCTACCCCATATTTAATCAATGACATATGACAGCAATAAGGTAAAAAAGTATTCCCGACAGCTGGAGAGTTGTGCAGATGAAACAGTAAATGTTAAGATCCAGGCTGTCTTTCCTTCTTCTGGACTACTTCTGACTTTAATTTTAAATAGAATTGATGAATATTTGATGTAGTATCTGATTATGACATCTAAACAAAAAATTGAATAGTATTAAAGCAACACAAGATGTGAGATTTGTGCTTGAATTTCTTCAGCCACATCTATGTAATCTGGCAATTTTTACAGCTGTCAAGTGGGATTCAAAATGTGATAGGTAGCTCTTTTTATTGCAAGACACTGGAAACTGGCTTAAGGTTTCTTAATGACAACACAAATGGAACATGACTTTATCTACATCAATGAATAAATAAATAAATATATAAATCCCTTTGCAAGAACAGGTGACATGTAAGCACTAAAATCTTTTCCACTCCTCTAACAAAGAAAGACAAAAACATCTAGCCTGATTGATACTATTTCTTACTTTTTATGTGTGCTGTGAGCATGTCTACAGAAGCAGAAGATTTCAAGAATAAAAGGGGAAATTACTTAAAAGAAGCCATTTTTTATTACCAATATTGGTTTGGGGTTTTTTAAGCACGTGTTGGGTTATCTTTTCTTTTTTTTGAATAGTAGTCTTTGAAGACAGAAAATCATCCAGGACACATTCTGTATTTGCAACTATATTAGCATGGAAAGGACAAAGTTTCACTGAAGAGTTAATGGAGGTAGAAGTACCAGAGCCATAAGAAACCAGTAAGCTCCTGTAAAGAACCGGTGGATTGTGATTTTGTTATTCATATGTTAAGACATATCTTTTCCATTGGCTGCAGTCAGTCTTTGTTTCAAAAATTTGTGGGAACCATGGACTGGCTTCTGTGTTTAAATGTCTGATTCTGTAGTGGTACTCAGTCCATTACACAGGAGTTTGCTTTGCTGGAGCAGTTGTGCCTGAGCCCAGGAACAGCAGTGTGCACCACACATCATTCTCTCCTGCATGCCCACTCCTCTGTGGGTAGGAACAGACATGGGGAATAAGATTTCCTATTAGTCAGCTACATTCTGAGGAGTCAGAGGGACCAGCTTCTCCTATTAGCTCCCCTGCTGTACCTGTCAAGGGACTGACTTAGAATTGCTGCTGACCTGATGAAATTTGGGGTCGGGGACGGGCAGAAGGAAAGGATGGTGCCTCAGGCACTCCTGTGAGTTTGAATCATGCCAACATTTTTCAAACTGCAGTATGTTAATTTTGTGGGCCAGGCAGATCTGAAAAACAGGAAATTTACCTCAGCTGCTGTCTAGTAGCAGTATGTGAAGCGTGGGTCTGAAAAAGCTGAGCTGCTCTCGATGTGAATGATTGAGCCATGCCTATGTGAGGCAGTGACTGCAGCAGGGAGCTGAACCTGGGTTAATTGAAACAGAGTACCTGTGGTCTGAGGTATACATTAGCCATGGAGCAAGCAGGAGAATGTGAGGGTGTAAAGACTAGGGAATGTGTAGATTAGGCCTTCTGAGACATTGGCATATGCATGCTCTTGAATGCAGGCTATTAATAATGGCTGGAGCCCAAGAGCATGCTTAGTTGAGTTAAATAACTATATAAATAGTACAAGGTTGACACTCAGTAGAAGGCTGATACCTGATAAAAGTAAACATGGTATCATTTGAGATACAAGAAATGTGTATGAGGAAAAAAATGGGTTTAAGTGTGATACAGTTTAAACAGTATAAATGCATTAGTGTTTGCACATGTATATGGCACTAAATTTTCAGTATATGAATATTCCTGCTGTGTGTCATTCTCCCTTAAGAAATGAAAACAGCAGAGCAGTCAATCTAATGCTTAATTGAGCTTTGGGGCTAAGCATATCTGGGTGAATCAAGTCAATTTGGATCAGAAGCGTATTGTGGAGTAATCAAAAGTAGCTGATTGATGACCATTCTCACACTGGTGTACTAGTGGGTCTGAAAGAAGCAGCCACTGTATTTTGGACTTACAGTTCTGAGGTAATTTTTTAGATGAAACGAGGGAGTCTCATTTGCTGTGTGGAGTTGACCCTTGCAAAGGCAGCAGTGTCCACTGAGAGCAGGGACACCCACTGGCAACTGTGACATTCACAAATACTTTGAGATAAAAAAGACAAAATTAAGTGACTGAAAGGGAAATATTCATATGTATGTATCTGTATGTATATGTATGCTGATAAAGGATCCAGCATATCCATATACCTTTTCATCCATCAAAACAGGTCTCCAAAAAGAAAGAAAGGAAACATGCTGTCCCACAAACTGTTGATCACATACACAATTAAAGAATCTACTGAAAAATATATTTTTTAAAAAAAAGTAATAGATAAGAAAGAAAAAGACACTTTTGGATAAATTAAAGAAAAATAAAGCTTTGCAGAATTCAAGCAAACTGTATTATAGTAAGAACCAGAATTAAAAGAATCTCTGCATATTCCTTGGGAATGTGTGTTTTTCAGAATGACTATGGGGAGAGCAAGATTTGTTTATACTTACACCAAATGATTTGATATATTGATACTAACATGGAGAGAAAAAGGTGCAAAGCAAATCTTCAGAGTACAATTCTGACAGCAAAACAAGAGGGAGATTTTCCTAATTTGTTAATTGCACCTATTAGATGTAGAGTTGGACTTACATGATCAATTGGTAGAAAACCTAAGGATCTCCAAGTCGACTGTAGATTCTGAATGAAGATTAAAAAAATATGAAATTGATAAGAATATGGTTGCCATCACCTCAAAATATGAAAGAGGAAGACTTGTAGTATGAAGAAAAGGCATTACTAGAACATGTTGAAGGGAAATTCAATAGGGAGAATAAAGTATACCCTGTACATGTATGTCAGCTCTGTGCTCTATGAGAAAATTAGTCAGCTACCCAGAGATCATAAAATGAAACTTTTATGAGTTGCCTTAATAACGTACTGACATGCTGTCTGCATCAGCTGATTGTGACTTGGGACTGAATCTGCCTGATTCTTGTGATGATTCTGGCCATCAGAGGATCTTGAAGTAGCTGGAGAGGAAATTAGTAGAGGCAAACCCTGTGCAGAGGAGAAGTTTGAATAATCTTTTCAGGTCTGAGGAACCTATCTCAGCTGTCATCTCACATAATGGATTCTGTGTTATCAGTTCATGGTGCAGAGGGGAAAGAGCTACATTGCCTAAATGGCTATCTGCTAGTAATTGATTAAAATATTATTTTTACCTCTTATAGTGGAAGAATTAATTGACTGTAAGGGAAACTAAGTATTGTTAATCAAAACAGGAATTATGTCAGCCAGAGAAAGGGTCCTGCGCTATGGGATGCACAAAATGGAATATGTGCACACATTGGACATTCATGAACAGAGGGTTTAGTGAAATGTATTGAGCATGGGACTTCAACAGTGCAGATAAGATTGTTAACCACTTAGACAGCAAGTGGTAGAAATATGGTAGAGGGGTGATAATCAATTGAATAGTATTTGATGTGTTGTAAGAAACAGTGATATGTATGAGAGGAGTATGTCTATGGTCTATGTCTGCTGGACAGCTGTGTGCTCTCTACGAGTTGTTGGTATATCAGTGTCGTTTTTTAACCTTGTAGAACTAAGTGGGATATGGAGTAATTGTGGGGGAATGAAGTTGAACTATTTTGCTGTTTAGAAGGATCAAATTTAAAACAGATTTAGAGGCAGATATATTTCTGGATGTTAATACTGAGACTAGGTCCCTGAATGCCAGCAGGAGTTTGTAAATGTATGTGATGAAGATAGATCCTAGAAGATATGCTGGATATAGTGCATTTGTGCTTCTTTGGACGTAGATACAGAATAAAGTGTGATATTAGAGCACAAGAGATGTAGTCCTAAGTGGCAGTAGGATAATGAGGAGCCATGCTGGGCTATGGGAACTTTGGTCGGTTGTCACTAATCATGTGATCGAAGTGTAATGTTGTATTTTCAAAGTCCTTACTACAATAAGAGAAGTTGGAACAACTTTTCTCTGCTTATTTTTAAAGACTTTGATGTTGGAAGGTAATGTTATTTTTGTAAGCTTACTTTGGCAAGTTAAAAACAAGAAATGGGCTTGGCTGTTTATGCTACAGTGACTTGCAATTCCTGTCATATAACTAGTTTGCCCTCAGAGTAGTAAATGTAATATTAGAATACTCTCAACAATTTTTTATTGTTTTGATATTTCCCTTTTTACACAGGAGATAAGATAATTGGGTCTGTGAAACTAGTTAGGGCAATTCATCCCCATTGTATCCAGCAAGATATTATCATTTAGTAACTTCTGAGAAACTGGTTTGTAATTCTATATTATTTCTATCAGTAAAATAATTTAAAGTAATTAAAGTAAATGTTCTTTAGCTTGGCCAACTAAGAACCTTCCCGTGAAATACCTCAAATTACTTTTACTGGATCTTGTTTTTAATGGAGGAAGAATGGAGTTACAGAGGAGAAATTATATGGATATGATCAAGAGGGCATTTATTTTCTTATGATTCTACTGAAGATTTTAGTATATAAGTGTAAATGTCACTTAACCTCCCTAAATGTCAGTTTATGCAAGAAAGGAAGGGAGTTTTCATTTTTCTGTCTGGCAGAAGTACTCCTAGCCATCAGTATAATTAAATACATGCAAATATATAACAAGTGTTATTAATTTGAATTAGAATCTGTGAGATTTATAACCAAAAGCAGAGTCAGGAATGGTGGATGAGCCACTTGGCTGAGATTTTGGGAAGGGTTGTTTTAAAGAGGGCAAGGAAAAATGATCACAGAATGTTTAAGTTTGGAAGGGACATGGATCAATGACACAATGGGTCATCTGCTCCAACCTCCCTACTCCGGGGTCATCCTGGAGTACATTCCACAGGATTGTGTCCAGACAATTCTTGAATATCTGATAATGATACTCTGAAGTAACAGGACTAGTAAAATTGTCTCTGGTTTCCCGTGTAAAATTGAAACATTGTTTAACTGAACTGCAGTGTGAAAATTACTCTGGAAAGTGGAAATAGTTCAGGAGATATATACAAGTTGAAAGATCAGGATACTGAAAGAGATATTATCTCTGTTACAGTAAATCTGATTCAGAACATCTCAGTTTGCACCTGGGGACTTAATTGATAAATTCTGTCCTTAAAAAAATGTACAAATACAAAACTCTTCACTGCTTATGGCACTAAATCCCACTCTCTTTTGTGAGAGAAAACTCTTACTGGATTTTTCAGCAAGCATATTTGTATTTGAAGTTAGAATCTTGAGCAGAAAAACTGCTTTACTTATTTATTCTTTCCAAGGTAATTAGAGGCACAGTACTGTCATAGTTCCATAAGAAAATTCCTTGCTACCTTCAGTGAGACTTCTAATTAAAAATGAGTGCAAAACAAGCTCTATAGTTAATTAAAAAAAAAAAAAAGTGCACTTTTCTTTGGAATTGGCTAGGTACATTGAGCTCTTTAAATTATTTAATTTTGGTAGCATCTGCATTGTAATGGACAGTCTGACAGCACAACAGATGTATCCAGAGGAGCAACCGCAAAGACCTCAAACAGGAAAAGTAAACAGAAATGCTAATAAATAAAAGGTAAGTCTCCAAGCTGTGCGGTGATCATCTGTCTCAAAAGACAGATGGACCATTTTCAGCCATTAATTCCCACATAACATAATAAGTTATGAGTATTATTTTGGAGCACTTCTTTAGAAATGTGCAGAAACTGCAGAGCCCGTAGCAGCCATGTGCACCAACTCATGAAGGTAGCTGACACATGACCCCATCAAAAAAAGTGTAGAGATGCTTTCCGAAGAAACAGAGATATTGTCAAGTCTGCCACCATTCCCCATCCCTTGGCTCCTTCAGCAAAGTAAGATAAAATCATTTGAAGCACAAGGAGACATAGGTTTTATTGTAAAAAAACAAAGTTAAACTGGGAGCAATGACAAAAAATGTCATTGGGGGGGAGGAATTATAATAACATTGACTCACAGAGAAATGATCTTCCTTTTGCCCTTTTGACTGTCTAACATGTAACAAGATATTTTGGAATCAGGGTAAGAGGAAAATGAATATATGCTGTGTCTATTATTATTTGCAATTTTTTTTTTGAGATGCATAATCCCGTAGAATCTTTTATACTATGTACATTATCACTATCAAATCCTAGGGGGACACATTATTTTCGTAAAGGGTACAGAAATGCTGGAAAGAAGACTTTCCCTTGGTCAAGTAGGATTGTGTTATAGAACACTTACGCAAATTTGACATCTACAAGTCTGTGGTCTCTGATTCTCAGCATCCACAAGGGCTGAAGGCACTGGTGGACACCATAGCGAGGCAGCTCATGTTATCTTTGAAAGGTCATGGCTATCAGCAGAGGTGCCTGAGAACTGGAAGAAAAAATATCACCTCAGTCTTCAAAAAGGACGAGAGGGAGGACCCAGGGAACTACTGGCCAGTCAGCCTCAATCCCTTGAAAGGCGATGGAGTGCTTCATTCTGGAGGTCCTCTCTATCCATGTGGATGACAAGAAGGTGATCAGGAATAGTCGGCATGGATTCACTAAAGGTAAATCATGCTTGACCAACCTGATTACCTTATATGATGAGACAACTACCTGGATAGATGAGGGGAGAGCAGTGAATATTGTGTACCTCAACTTTAGCAAGGCTTTCAACACGGCCTCTCACAACATCCTCATAGGCAAACTCAGGAAGTGTAGACTGGATGGGTGGACAGTGAGATGGATTGAGAACTGGCTGAATGGCAGATCCCAGGGGGTCATAATCAGTGGCACAGGGTTTAGCTGGAGGCATGTCACTAGTGGTGTCCCTCAAGGGTCAAAACTGAGCCCAGCATTGTTTAATTTATTCATCTTGGATGAAGGGACAGATGCCTTCTCAGCAAGTTTGCTGATGACAGAAAGCTGGGAGGAGTGGCCAATACCCCAGAGGGCTGTGCAGCCCTTCAGAAGGGCCTCAACAGGTTGGAGAGATGGGCAGAGAGAAACCAACTAAATTTCAACAAAGGCAAATGCAGGGGCCTGCACCTGAAGAAGAATAAACTGAGGCACAAAGGCAGGCTGGGGGCTGACCTGCTGGTAAGCAGCTCTGCAGAGAAGGATTTGGGGGTCCTATTGGACAACAAGCTGTCCATGAGCCAGCTGTGTGTCCTGGGGACCAAGAAGGCCAAAGGAATCCTGGGATGCATTAGGAAGAGCATTGACAGCAGGTCAAGGGAGCTGATCCTGTCTCTCTACTCAGTCCCAGTGAGGCACATCTGGAGTGCTGGGGTCCCCAGTACAACACAGCCTTGGAGCTCCTGGAGTGGGTCCAGTGGAGGAATATAAAGATGATATAGGGAATGGAGCATCTCTCTTACAAAGAAACCCTGAGAGTTGGGCCTGTTCAGCCTCAAGATCACTGAGAGGGACCTCCTCAATACCTAAAAGTATCTGTGGAGGTGTCAAGAGAATGGATCCAGGCTCTGCTTGGTGGTGCCAAGCAATAGGATAAGAGGCAACAAGCAGACACTGGTGCTTAGGAAGTTCCACCTAAATAGAAGGAATAACTTTACTGTTCAGTGACCGGGCACCGGAACAGATTGCTGTCAGAGACTGAAACGGTTAATGATTTATGCATTCTGGGAGACTTCTACAGGCTTTTGACTTTCTGGTGGGCAACTGGGCCCATCCCCCCCCCTCCTTCATTGCAGAAGATGTCAAGACCCGAAAAGGCGGGAAGAGCTGAGTTTGCCACGCCCTCCTCGTGGACTCCGTGCCAAAAAAGGAGGACGCCAACCTATGGGGACGGCTCCCCGCCCTGGGGGAGGTGCTAAGTATATGAATTTTGACTGGTGACTTTGGGGGTTTGGCGGGGTTTTTGCTTTTCCTTCTCCCCCCACCACCTGCGGATCAAGACATCGCTGGATCCAGTGGGCGATGATTATCTCATCTTCTTTCTTTTTCTTGCTCTCCCTTACTCTCACCCTGTCTTTCTCTCCCCTATGCATTTTTCTCCTCCCTAGAAAGGTTACAGCACCCAAAAATGTTAACTTACCTACTGATTCAAAATTGTTAAAATAAATCTTATCCATATATGTTTTCATACACCGATTATTTAGTGTTGTTTCGCTGTAATCCACCCCAAGGGAATTTTTGATGGAACCTGAGTTACCCCCCTCTCCCCTTTTCCTGGGGCGGGTCATAACAATTGCCCAAAGAGATTGTGGAGTCTCCATCACTGGAGATATTCAAGAACTGCCTGGATGCAATTCTATGCAGTGTGCTCAAGGATGACCCTGCTCGAGCAGGGAGGTTGAACAAGATGACCCACTGTGGTCCTGTCTAATTCTACCCCTTTTGTGACTCTGTGATTCTACTTTGCTGAAGGAAATATATCTACCTGGATGGCTCCTAATACCATGCACTCTGGTAGAAAAAGTGTTTTCCAACAGATAGCCACAAAATCAGAGATTTTTTTCCATTTAGCTAGCAACCTACATTAAATTAAAAAAAAAAAAAGAAAAAAAGTTTATTCCATTTGAAAGAGCAAAGCAATAAACTCCAGTAAAGTCCAGTGAAACAAATACACTTGTTAGGTAAATGAGAGTAGTCTTGTCTTGTATTCTAGAGTACAAGATTATATGTCCCAAAATTGCAGTAAACTGGCACTGATCTGGCAATCTAAGCTTTGATATATGCTCCTAGTTTAAGGATCTGGAGAACAAAATAAGAAAAGGTAATATTCACACTATTTTGGGCTTTATTGGGGAGGAAAAAATATGATATTCTATGGACTAAGACCATAGGGATATCAATTTGTTGTTTTTGTGTTTGTTTTACTTGTCCTTCCTCCCCTCCCCAAGATTAGACTGTAACTACTATTTCCATGTTAGGACAACAAAGGATTTTCTCTCATTTCTCTGGGTACCAGGCAGAATGCCAGCTGCTATATTGCATTTTTGAAATTTATTACTTTGCTCCTAAAACAGATGGATTTTCAATTGACATTTTGACATCATCAGAGTATGGAGACTGTCCTGCCAAACAATCTTCTAGAGTCAATTAGGAAACAACCATTAAGAGAAATGCAAAACAGCGGGACTTT
Organism: Pseudopipra pipra; assembly: GCF_036250125.1. Taxonomy (NCBI): domain Eukaryota; kingdom Metazoa; phylum Chordata; class Aves; order Passeriformes; family Pipridae; genus Pseudopipra; species Pseudopipra pipra. The sequence goes on along the minus strand of NC_087581.1, from coordinate 48,086,352 downwards.
TTTCTAGTTTTTTGTTTCCTTTTTTTTAATTATTATTTAGTTGTTTATTTGTTTAAATTGGCCATTTACAGGGATTTTAACTGTGCCAAAAATTACTTGATATAAGTCAAGTGACCTTGACAATCACAGCTTGTCACAGCATAAGATGAATTCCTCTTGTTAATATGGTGAGATAAAACATTGTAAATGAAATAAGGAGTAGTTGTTTTTACATTTCTCACACTATAAGTTTCAAGTAACAGGTAAAACTTTTTTGTTTGTTTCTAATAAACATCAAGTTTTAATAACACAACCTAGTTTTATAGCCTTGTTTTTGAAAAAAATGCTGTTCTCATGCAGTCCACTTGGCATTAGAAATTCACAGAATAATTCACAGTCGTGAAGAGATGCTGGCAGGTACTTTGTGTTTTATCTGTAGGTAGTGATTAGTCTTCAAACATTAATGAAAATATAAAATGATAATGAGAAAGGCTTGCTCCCAATCTTTACTAAAAAATAAGATTCTTTACAAAATAGGGATACAACTACATATAGAATAAAGACATCCCAAAGGGCTCATAACTCTGTAAAAATGAAACATAGTATGGGGAAGAAATGCAACAACAAAAGAAAAAGTGATATATATATTGCCATTTCTGTAAGAGAAGAAATAGGCTTGCTCTGTCATCTGTGTTACATAAAGTGGATCAGTTTTCTGATGCTTGTAAATCCTTTTCTGGGACTCCAGGATGTCTCCAGCTGTTCTATGAAGATCTAGATCCTGAAACTGGAATTATGCTGAGGCTGTCTTCTTTTCTGATAAAACTTTACAAGGCTCTGGTTGCAAGTTGAACTATACCAAAACCCCTGGGCATGGTGGCAAATACCGAGATGTTCAGAAAATCTTCGTTATGTAGATGCTTTAGCCTAACAATTTCAATGTAGCTAGCAGCCAGCCAATATAAATTTGACTAAAATTATTAAACCACTTTTCTTCCTTAATTTCAGGGTTTTTTTTCCACCTCTTTACTCCAACTGATTCTCAGGAGGAAGCAGAGTAAATAGGTTACCTTCACTATTTTCTCATAAAGCGCTAATATCTATTTGAGGTTTCTGTGGGATAGATTAAATCATGTGCACAAAAGACTGTACATGTGGAAATTGTAAGGTAAATGTGAAAAAATTATTCTGCAAACAATTTTTGCCTATATCACTTTCTTTTTTCTTTTGTAGAAATTCCTTTGATACTATCTTCCAAAGGACAAAGGACTTTAGAAAGTTTGCATTTTGAAGGGCTCTTTTCTCCTCAGTTTTTATGTATTCTTGAAGCATTGAGTACACTACAAAGCTACTGTGTTGAAAGATGCTTATTTAAGTCCAGTGAATGACACCAAAGACAAAATTTAATTCACCTTTTGCTTGAACTTTTCAAAAAATGAATTGGAGAGTAACAGAGAAGCTTTTCAAAGGATTTTTAAAATCAATTAAAAAACCTTGTTTTGAAAGAAAGCTCATTTAGCTGCCATATGAGATGGCATTTACTTTTTTCACTCCACATTTTCCATAGCTTACTCTTAATGGCCTTCCATTTTTCCCCCTGCACCTTCAGTAATCATATTGGTTCAGTGGTCCTCACTTCTGTGTAAAGCTGTTTAATGAGTAGGAAAAAATCAGTTATCCTTGACCTTACCTTGAACCTTGCATCATGTGTTGAACCCAGCTTCAGCCAGCAAATGATTATTTCAGAAAATTCTTACATTGAGAGTCCAGCTTTCCCTAAAAGTATGCAAGGAAATCCTGAAAAATTAGAATTTAAGAGGTTTAACTGCTATTCAAATAATCTATGTCTATCAGGCCTAAATGCACAAAAAGGCATGTTCTCAAGTTTGGAAGAACTAATCACAGCACAACCATATAACATTTTTAAAATAGAATTTTTATTTGTCCTGCACTGTGTGCAATATTTCAATATTTGTGTTTCTACACCATGTCCTGCATTGATCAAGTAACATTTTATCTACATCATTATCATAAAGGGATATTTTGATTTAAAAAAAAGTGAATGTGAAATGGCCTAATTCAATAGGAATTTTTGCTTGTTATGCTCCAGAATTGTTCACAGAATCTAAATGATATTAAAAATAACTGTGTTTTTTTAATTTAGGAATCAAAATAGATAAGTAGGAGAACCATGTGCTTTCCCTAGAAAGCCCCTAAGTATTTTGAGTTTCTTCTGTTCTTAGTAGCTAAATAAGACTGTGTGGAAGACTGAGTATCTGTAAAAGATATTAAAACCAGAGACAAAAATGCATTGCTTGAGTTCCCCCCCTGCCTTTTTTTTTACTTTAATTTGCAAAACAAACTGGAAATTTCTCATTTAAAGGAGAAAACCAGGTGACCCACTGTGGTCCCTTCCAACCTTACCCATTCTGTGATTCTGTGAAATGAGATTAACCTCTATAACTATGAAAAACTATAAAAACATCCCCTACCATGAAAACTTCTGGCAGCTGTGATTCTGGTTGTAGCTATAAAAACAAATTTCAAATGCTAAAGCTACCTCTAGCACATGGACTAGCACTCTGTACATGATCTACTGCTTATGCACAGGCACAGCTCAACGATGTTTTCTGTGCAAGGAAAGGAAGAAGTATATATTCTGATTTCATGTGTTTTTATTGTTTTCCTCCATCCTTTGTCAGAGATGATCAATGAGATGATGTTCAGATAGGCAGGCATCCTTTTTAAAATATTTACTGTGTTCTAAATATCCAAATTGGGGTAACCAGACCTTTTAGTGGCAATTTTTTTAGTATTCCTTTCCAATCTCTGTAAATACTTATTGGCTATTTAGAACCCGAGCCACTCTTCAGTCTAATTCCAATGCTAAAATTCACTGCTTTATAAGGATAATAAATTTTAGAGTGGTAGCTGGCTAAGTGATTTTTATATTATTTATTGAAAATTATTATTTCAAAAGGAAATTTATATTCCCAAATATGTCAAAGGCATGCCAGTAAAAAATATACATCTAAGTTACTCTAACACTCCTTGGAAACATTAGTTCCTTTTGTTCAGTACTGATTGAAAATATGCATTCTAGATCTCTGTAAGAGAATCTTAACAGTTCTCTTGGGAGATTACACTCAGTAAAACATGTGAAACATGGTGGGAAATACATTTTTGCATTGATTTTTATACATGTATAATGCACACAGATGTCAGCTTTGCTACATTAAGATGTGAAGAATAAGAATATCGAAAAGTACATTCATTGTTAAGTACTTGTTAAAATGGGCTAAATTATCTTCAAGTAACTGGCTGTCAGTAATGCAGTATGATTTAATGTGATCCCTTCAGAAGTATTCTCTATGTGACAGAAGTTTCCAAGGAAGGTCAATGATATCTCTAAGAGATTATGACAGCTGAATTATGGATTCAAACAGTGTTGCCTTTTACAAGACCATAGAAAATTGACTGACTTTTGATTTATAGCCATTTTATCCTAATATACATTTCTCCATTATAGTTCATCTAAATCTAGGCCATTCAGGTTCATATCTATCTATCTATCTATCTATCTATCTATCTATCTATCTATCTATCTATCTATCTATCTATCTATCTATCTATCATCTATCTATCTATCTATCTATCTAATCTATCTATCTAATCTATCTATCTATCTATCTATCTATCTATCTATCATCTATCTATCTATCTATCTATCTATCTATCTATCTATCTATCTATCTATCTATCTATCTATCATCTATCTATCTATCTATCTATCTATCTATCTATCTATCTATCTATCTATCTATGTATCTATCTATCTATTATCTACCTATCTATATGTATACATATATACATATATACACATGCTACATTTTCCCTTTGGGGGTGGGGTTGCTAATTTTGTAAATAGCTAGGTTAAATAATTTCAGTGTTGATTACCCAGAACTCTTAGACCTGGTTTACAATAGGGAAAAACGTAGAATATATCTATAATGACACAATTTAAAGGCGTGTATAAATATAACAATTCTCTTTTATATAAATAGTAAGAATATTTTTAAAATGGGATTAGGAAATATGAGTGATTTGATCATGTAAAGAAGATTTTTGACACTGACTGTAAAAGGCAACATTTTAAACTAAACATGACTGAAGTCTAGAGTGCTCTCTCTTTTCACCAGTTTAAGCATTCAGGAATACTTTTATATTTAGGCTCTGATTTTTCTAACAGCCTTATTTTTCCTTTTAACAGTAGAGATGCAGTGATAGTCTCTGATGTTTAACTGATTGAAAAGATACTACCTACCTCTTTTATGTAGTATTTAAATAAGGAAGAAGTGGATCGAATTATGAGCGTAAGTTGCAGTTTCTTTCAGGTGTTGCAGTAATCTTAGAACCCTTTTGAATACCTCCGTCAAGGAGAGCTTAGAAATTTTTCTGTTGCAATTTCAAAATTTTTTGAAATCTGGTAGGGATAGAGAGGAGACACTGATATCTTGGAAAATCAGCCTCTAAACAGTATATTTAAAAGGACATAGCCTGTCTGACCTTATATGCTACACAGGACTAACAATAACCATATTTTCCATCTGAGGGCTAGTAATTAGCTCTTTCTCTGTCTGGTTTGCTTTTCTGTACAAATCTTATTAACAACTATTAAGCGATATATTTCTTGTGTTTTCCTAATCTTAATCTTCCATAACATTGACCTTCATTAGTGCATAATTTTGTTCAAGCAACAAAATATTTGGATAATTGAATCATGTTTTATTCTGGTTTATATTTTTTATTATATTTATATAAAATATATTTATATTTTGAAATAAAATAATAATAAAACCACCTTGGTACAAAGACCTATAGATGTTGTCAGTATATCTGGATACTTTAGCAAACTTTTGATAATGTTTTACAGAAATAGACATTAAATATATTCTGCTGGTTTTCTGTACACTGCCAGAGATGCACAGGAGATGCATGTGTTATATTCAGATTCCTCAGGTGGCCATGAATCTGATCTTCTTTTAGAGTGGGTGAGCCTTTGCTCCCCTGTCCGTGTCTTGCAATCCATCCACTCAAGCGATGTGGGAAGAGAGGTTGCTATTGAAGACAGAGGCAAAAAGTTATTGAGTACCTCAGCCTTCTCCTTGTCCGTTGCCACCAGTTTGCCAGCTTTGTTTGTCAGTGGGGGCATGACTTCTTTGACCTTCCTTTTCTGGCTGGCATACTTGTAGAAAGACTTAAAAAGTGAGTTTACAAAGGAAAAACTGATGTGAGACCCCTGGCCTGCAGATTTCTTTCAGGTGATGATAACCTGGGAAGAATTGGTTTAATTTCCAGTGCTCAGAGTGATGTTTTAAAAGTGGATAAAAAGAAATAGAGCAAACGTCTCCAAAACTTCTTGTCTTAAACTGCCCAAATACTGGCTATACTAAATATACAGGTTTGTAAGTCTGTTTTTACTAAGTTACTGGAAGGATCAGAGGTAGGAAAGAGTCAGATCTGGTATCACAGAGTTGAATATGGTGAGGATTTTGCCCAAGGTATGGTCTAGTCTAACAAATATTTTTGGAAACTTCAAGCATAAATCAGGAGGTGGTTGTTGCATTTGTTAGCCACTTGGGTTTTTTTAAAAGGTTCCACCACAGAGAGAGTAGTCCGACTATTACAATTCACAGATCTGTGAAGATTCTGATCTCAAAGATAACAGAGGAAGTAGCTTCAAAAGAGTTAAATGAGTCTTAAATGCAGATGGAGTAATCAGTGCTAGCAGATTATGTACACCTCTTCTCTGAGTATTGCTGGATTTTGTCTTTCTATACAAAATTCACCATCTCTGGCTCTACAATTACATCATTTAGTGGAAGAGCAAGTGCAGTTAAAAAGAGGAACATTTAAAATTAAATACAAAAAGCACATGATTTCCGGAATGGTTTCTAATTTCTCACTTTTAATTACATTGAACTTGGTGCTTATATTAATCTCTAAAATCTCTAGAATTCATTGACACATGAATTGATGACATTCAAAACCTGATAATCTGATAAAAACGTAAGATATATTTCCTATATGTTTATGTTATAAGAATATCTGGAGTTACAGTATGTGTATGTACTGAATTCAACTCTTCACCTACTTCAGGCAAAGAGGAATCTAGTATTGAGGACTTCATGTCTGCACAGAGAAGAGTTCCTGAAACTTTTTATGTACCTGTTTAAATATTCTGGTCTATTCATTTGTAGCCAATGAATTAGTCCTTGAGGGTTTTTTCCTAAGTTCCTGTAATAGGAACTATTAGATAACCTAGCGCTGCTTTCTTTCAGTGTCTCTATTTTTTTTTCTGTTTTGTTTGCTTGTTTGTGTAAAAACAAGTCAATTTAATGTGATGGGAAACCTCTTGCTTTCTGTGTATTAAACAGCTCAATTATACTTGAAAGGAAAAGAACTCAGTTACTTTCTGCACTGTTTCCATTTTATATTCTGAAGTGTATCTACATTAGATTTATGCTGCACTGAAATGTAAAACCAAGCAGACAAAAAGTAAGCTAATCTACTCAGAAAGCAATAGCACTTTTCTACTGCAGTTTGGTGCACAGCAGGGATTAATTTAACCTATTACCTGCAGCTAAAGTAATCTGCACTGAACTCCAAACAAAGTTGACATTCAGAGGGAAGGTACTGTAATTAAATACTCTGTGTTAATTTAAACCTTTTATAGAATTTGTAATACTAAGAGTGACAAATTTTGAGAATATTCATTAATGAGTTCAAATAATGGAAGATGAAATGAAAACATGAAAAAAATAGATTTGAAGCATGAAGCAGAATTAGAAGACCTTTCTCTGTATTCTCTGACATTTGGAAAAACCTGGAACATCGAAATATTTGGGAAAAGCAGCTGTCCATAGAAGGAAGAACAAATAATTTCAAGTATGTTTTGCTTTCAAAAGGTACTCAGACAAGTTAAAATCTATATACGAAGAAAAAAAAAATAGCTGTAAATTTCACATCCTGGTCATGCTAATAATGGTAGATTTCATGGGTTAACATGTTAAAAGAAAAAAAAAATATTAAAGATGCAATTATCTGTGTTGTTTAAATAAATTATTAGAAAAGATTATACATGTCTTCTGAAGGATAAAAATGAATACAAATTAACGTCTTCCAACTTGTGTTTTATTAATTCTTCAGATCACTGCATTATCAAGTATAGTTCTCACCCAACTGCACTTGCTTGCATACAGTACAACAGGTTCTCAACTATGTACATCTGTTGACTCCAGTGGAATTATGCTGATATGTCTCAGCAAAAGATATTCCATGGTTTGTTTATATTGTGAATCTAGGCAAAGTTTTTATAATCAAAATGAAGCAAATGTTAACTCACTTGTTTGCTTTTGCACTTATATCTTTATCTATTTGTTGGTGGGATGAAAACACCTGATTCTCAAATACCTGTCCATATCTCTTGAGTTAGAAAGTAATTATGCTTTTCTGAAATACAAGAAAGGTCACTGGAATAATTTGCTTTATCAACATAATTTTACATCTATTCAGAGCACTCTGTTTAACTTTCATTTCATGCTTAGTAAGTCTGAAGACTGAAATGATTTTCTGTTAAAATGTTTGCTTTCCAAGTCTCTATATTGCAATAATTAAAATAATAGTGTGATCATTGTCATCTTATAGTTTTTCATCCTGGAGGACCTCCAAGCAAATCTCATTTTTTGGTAGTAGCAAATCAAACAACAACATAAAGTCAGGAAAATGAGTTAGCAATAATAGTTTATACTCTTACAATAATATTATCTTCTTAATCTTGTCCTCAGTGATGTAGCTGGGAAATGGAGATAGCAAGTAATTAGTGTTCCAATGCCATGGAATTTTAGAAATGTCTGTTGAAACTACTTGTTTAATGCAGCACAGTGTAACCATATGTCTTCTGTGTGCTACTGACAACACAAGGACAGAGATCACAAATACTTGGCTCACTTATATTTATGTCATCTCTGCTGCTGGAAAGAAAGCACTGTTTGAGCATTTGTGGTTACAAAACAGAGGTTGGTTGCTTTGCCTCACATCTACATGCCTAAATTAGGATCTTCAGGCATGCAGTTATCATGTGTACTGGCAGGAGGAAGAAAGAACCTTACTGGATTATTGGAGAGCTGCTTAATTGTGATAGAGAGCTATACTGGTGAAGTTATTGCTTTTAAAAGTCTATGAAGATGATAAAAATACTAAGACAAACTAAAGTGTGTTTTCAGTCTTCTGTATTTGAAAGTCTGATAAGGTCTTTCAGGCCTATATTTCTTATTTTTTTCTAAACTCTATTTTTGCCAGAGGTAGTAACTGTCTGTGTACAGTTTCCTGGAAATCATTATGCTTGTAACACATAGCTTCCTATCATTTGTATATTTGTGCCTATTATTCCAAAATTTTTAGACAGTTCTCCTCTGTAGAATAGAAGCTCAGACAAGTTAGAGCTATTGGTGACACTTCTTCTGGCTATAAATATTCTCTCCCTGCCTTTGCTTTTAAAGCTTGTTTTATTCCAGACAGCAACTGGATGAAATTCATTGTCCCTTCAGAGACTGGTCCTTTTTCCGAAGGTCTTCTTTCTTGAAAAAGAATGCTGTCTTTTCTGTATAAGTCAGGAGACTAGTATGCATGTATCTCTTCTCATGTCTTATGTATGATCATGAACTTTTCAATGACTCTTCTGTGACCTTTATTCTGTGGTGATGTTTTCTCCTTTTCACATGCAGCTACCCTTACTCTGTTTTCATAATCAATAAAGAAGTCAAATAGAAAAAAATTGTCCTCAGTTCCCCAAGCAAAGGAAAATGTCATCTCTGTAGTGAATTCTTCAGGATTCAGGATTTTAATTCAGGAAATAAAAATCACCAATTGTGACGGAGGATTCTTGAAAGATTCAGGGTTTCAGTCCAGGTGCTTTCCTAGAACTTTTTGAATATGTCTTCAGCATCCATGTTTTTTCACCAAGAACAGTTTTATTCCAGCTTAATATCATTGACCTCCTTGAATTGTCCCTTATTTACAAAGATGCAAGAGAGAAATCAGGCCTGTGTGGTGCATAACCATTTATCTATAATTTTTTTCCCCTGTTTTATAAACTATTTTTTAATATGAAGCAGAACTGCTGAAAACACTTACTTTTATTTATGAACCTGATTGGTATAGACAGTTCAGAGTTCTTTGAATATGAAAAACAAAGTTATTTCAAAAGAATGTTTCTAGACTGAAAAGGAAAAACAAAATCCTCAGTAAGGAGTTTCTGCTTTTTATCAACAGATTTACTTCTTCAATTCTTGTTCTTTCAATTCAGCTTTGAATCTGCAAGGGATTCACTATAGAAATTCTTAATTTTCTGTTTAAATATACAAGCATTTCATTTAGTGACATGACCTTAAAATATTTCAATATTGCAAAAATACGATATTTTATATCAAGGATATTAAATATTGCTATTGCAATATTTTTTTCCTCCTCTGTCTTTAGCTATGTTTTAATCGCCTTGTTTGGTTAACTGATGAGACTACAAGTAGACAGAGTAATGTCAATTATCCTATGGATCCTTTTATTACTACTTCTGGCTCTGCCTTGACAAGAAGGGAAAGAAAAAAGCATGAAGAGAAAGTTAAACACTTCTGGTAATGCAATGATGAACAACAGTGATATAGTTCAATTTTGGAACTTCTGGCAGGGGACAAAACCACTAAGTAATGAAACAAGAATGACATGAACAAGCAAGAGTATAATAGGTGCATGTAAAGAAGATAAAGGAAATGATCCCATAAATTCAAATTTAAATTCCTTCTTAAATTTCTGTAAAGTGAGATCTCCATGGTGGATACCTGGGAGGGCATTAGCATTTGCTATTCTCTTTTATTAAAAACCCTAAGGAGAGAGAAATTTACTCATATACATTTTGGGGATTAATTCCAAGCCTTTGAATTTATTCATTTATTTATTGTCCAATTTAGATCTTTCATGATAGTTTTATACAGTAGCATAAGTTGCAGTAGGGAATTCTGGCTGTTCAGTTTTTTTTCTTTTCACAGCACTAATAAGCAGTGTATTTAAGAGCAAAACAGCCTCTTGTCCCTTCTATAGTACTTAGGATTTTTACTGCTGTTAGTGTAAATCGGTAGAAAGGCTGCCTCCATTTGCTGAAAGAAAAAAAAACGGCTGACAGTGCCTTCTGCTCTGCAGCCTCATATTTGTTTAGAATTTGTTCAACTATTACTTTCAACAGGAACTTGAATATCAGAGCTATTTATAGAGGGATTTTCAGTGATCCGTTGAAGAGATATAAATTCTGCAGTTCACCATTTGCTTTTTGCAGAGCTGCTTCAGTCCAAATCATTTCCCAGAGACGTCTGTTCCTCCTGCCCCCCTGCCCCAATCCTCTGTGAGATATAATGTATGCTTGCAGAGGTAAACATTTCACATTCTATCAGCAAAGCTCTCTTATCCCATATTAGTATAGGAGACACAGGGTAGGGCCTTGTTAAGATGATTATCTGGGATCTACAGAATTTGCTTCTGGGTGTGAGATAAACTAACAAAAGGGGAATTTTACAGAATGTACTTGCACAACTCCTCATATCTCATCTGTGAGACATACAACACAGAAAGATAATCCTTTGAAGATAGATCAATTTCCCCTCTCTTCTATGAAAGGCCCCTCAGCTGTAGAAGTAATGAAATGCTGTGCTGATGGTGGGGAACAGAATAATTTGGGATGAAGAAGAATAAAGCTAAAGGAATAACTGTTGGCTGGTTGTTTGTGGTTTTATTTGTTGTTGTTTTGTGTTTTGTTTATTTGGTGGTTTTTTACCCCTTATAAGTGGGAGGGGAGGTGGGATTATTCAGTCTATCTCATTTCTGGTTTGCCTGGCGCCACCATATACACTAAAACCTTAACACTGTATTCAAACATTTTATCATCTGTTCATTCCACATGTATTTAAATAACTGCTTGCTCTCAGATTCCCATTGATTTGTGCCTTGTATGACCCATGGGGCTCCCAGAAGAAACTGATTGCTTCTTGAGTCTGTAGAAAAATTAGAAAAATGCCAGTTATACTAATCTATGCCTTTATGTAGTCCCAATGTTAGCAGAATATCTATTGTTTGTTAAAGGCTGTCTTAAAAAGCATTTGGGGAATCTGAGAGTGAATTTCTCTGGATACTACTTTTCATAGTTAACTTATTATATGAGAGCACTTATTCTGGAGATTTTTAACTGTGTGGTTGTTCAAATGAACTCACGTCTTAGGGTGCTTTGCCTGGGACTTGCACTGGCAGAATCACATTTCTTGAAATACTCCAAACTTCCTGTTTTTTGCTCTTGGGAGGTTGCTTTCACTGTATCTTCATTCTCCATCAGCAAAATGTGGGCAATGGTCTTCTTCCACCTTCTACAAGCAAGCTAAAGGGAAACTATTTAGTCATAAAATAATTTTAAAAAGCCTAATTATAGAGTTAGTAAAGCAAATTTTTTTCCCATACACAACTTCCTTTCACTAATGTCTCTGTATCTTAAATGTCTGCAGAGAAGAGTTTTGGTTCTGCCTCAGTAATTTAGAAAATCTGAATTATTTTGGATCCTATTTCTCTCATGAAATAAAGAAGCTGTATTCACATATATGTGTCATATTTGGTGCTGGGCTGAAATTCACAACTGGCCATGCCAGCCAAGGAGAGATTGGAGACAACAGAGTATAGAGTTACAAAAGTATTTATTCATGCATGGGGTTTTACATTCAGTTCTTATAGGCCTTAAATGCTCAGGTACAATATGATTTGACTAAGTGTAGCACCTGCATTACTGATTACTAACCACAGTAAAAGTTTGCAAGGCAACTCTGATTTTGCAGTATTCTTGCAGTTTGTCTATTGATCCACATGTCCCTGTGATCAATCTTGCAGCAGTGACCTGTCTATGATGCCAAACATTGCTGGTAGGGTTTCAAAGGTATGTTAGAGGGGCTGGGATGCTGGTGTTATCTCATTTGTCCAGAGGTATTCTTTGTCCTCCATGGACAGCTCTAAGCTTGCAAGAAGCAAAATTGTTATTTCCAGAGCCAGGATGTCTTTTAGTTTGTTTTACTTAAGCATACCAAAATCTCCAGTAAAATTCCACTAACTCATTATGCTACCATATATAATGTGAACTAGTATATATATATTAACAAATTTAATACATATTCATACTATAAAGAGTGGTGTAATAGGGAAGGAAACATTTATAACACTATAAAAAATACCTCTGTAATGAAAAATCAGAAATTTATCTGGGTAGATTGCCATCTTTTTCTTGAGATTGTCCTTCATTTGTCGTAGCTACTGCTACTGTACTTGTACCTCTAGAATATTTTTGTGCCTTCCCCCAAAAAACCTCTAAATGTCTATATTCTTTCTGCTTGGCTTTGCAACAAAATTAGGGTGATTTACACCAATATTTAATTATGCAATTGCAAAATTCAGGTACAAATGTGATGGATAGATCTTAGAGAAAACATATCATGAGGTGACTGACCCAAGCAGAAACAGAAAATCTATTAGAACGTAGGGTAAACTTTGCATCATCTTACACCAAATGCTTTTTTTTTTTTTCCCAGAATAGGCATTACAAGAAATCAAGAGCAGCTTCTGGATGAAGAACTTCAGCATTGAATTGTTGCATAGCCATTACGAGAAAGGAAATAATACAAATTGCCTGGGCTAGGACTAAGTAGAATTATGGAGTTGGTTAAATTAGATTTGAAAACTTAGCTCATGTTTAAAGCCTGCAAACCCTGGAAAGCTACTCTTTTGAGCTTCCTGAAACAATTAATATCATCTTTGAATGTTAAGTCTGCAAAGATGATACTTGCCAAGTGAGGTAATATATTGAAAAGCATTCCTGTGAGCACTGTCCTTAATGGTCATCCATAGCAGAAGATCTATGTAAATGCATTGCTAAATATTTAAATGTAATATGTCTTTTAACGGAGCACAAGACAAGACATGGAGAGCAGTTGTACACTGAAAGCAATATAGTCCTTCTTCCTGAAAATACTTGAGACAACGAAAACACTTTAAAAATACACAAGAAAGGGTTAGAAAGACTTTCAGTCCAAAAGTCACATTCCCATCCTTGCTCTGCAGCAAAGCGTCAGGTTCACTTAATGCAGAACCTAAAGGTGATGCATAAAGTCATGATAAATGTGCTTGGGACAGTCACAGGATCATTCTGTAGGCTCTCACCTTATGTTTCCTTTTGGAATATGTATTTAGACATCTTTACTGAATCATAGAATCATAGAATCAGCTGGGTTGGAAGGGACCTCTGAGATTATCAAATCCAACCCTTGACCCACTACCACCGTGGTTACTAGACCATGGCACTAAGTGCCACATCCAGTCTTGTCTTAAAAACCTCCAGGGATGGAGAATCCACCACTTCCCTGGGCAGCCCATTCCAATGCCTGATTACCCTCTCTGTAAAGAATTTCTTCCTAATATCCAACCTAAACATCCCCTAGCACAGCTTAAGACCATGCCCTCTTGTCTTACTGATAGTTGTGTGGGAGAAGAGACCAACCCCCACCTGGCTACAACCTCCTTCCAGGGAGTTGTAGAGAGTGATGAGGTCTCCCCAGAGCCTCCTCTTCTCCAGGCTGAAGAGCCCCAGCTCCCTCAGCCTCTCCTCATAGGACTTGTGCTCAAGTCCCTTCACCAACCTCATTGCTCTTCTCTGGACCTGCTCCAGGACCTCAATATCCTTCCTGAACTGAGGGGCCCAGAGCTGGACATAGGACTCAAGATGTGGCCTCACCAGCACTGAGTACAGGGGAGAATCACTTCCCTGGTCCTGTTGGCCACACTGTTCCTGATGCAGGCCAGGATGCCCTTGGCCTTCTTGGCCACCTGGGCACACTGCTGGCTCATGTTCAGCTTCCTGTCAATCCAACCTCCTAGGTCCCTTTCTGCGTGGCTGCTCTCCAGCCACCCTGTGCCCAGCCTGTAGCACTGCATGGGCTTGTTGAGGCCAAAGTGCAGGACCCGGCACTTGGCCTTGTTGAACCTCATCCTGTTGGAATCAGACCATCTCTCCAGTCTGTCCAGGTCCCTCTGCAGAGCCCTCCTGCCTTCCAGCTGATCAACACTCCCCCCCAACTTGGTGTCATCTGCAAATTTGCTGATGATGGATTCAATCCCCTCATCTAAATCATCAATAAAGATATCGAATAGAACTGGGCCCAACACTGATCCCTGGGGGACACCACTAGTGACCAGCCACCAACTGGATGCAGCACCATTCACCACCAGTCTCTGGGCCCAGCCATTAGACAGTTCCTAACCCAGCACAGAGTGCCCCTGTCCAAGCCATGGACTGCCAGCTTTTTCAGGAGAATGCTGTGGGAGACGATGTCAAAGGCTTTGCTGAAGTCCAGGTAGACACATCCACAGCCTTCCCCTCATCCACCAGGTGGGTCACCCGATCCTAAAAGGAGATCAGGTTGGTCAGACAGGACCTGCCCTTCCTAAACCCGTGCTGGCTGGGTCTGATCCCTTGTCCATCCTATAGGTGGTGTGGGATTGCACTTAGGATGATCTGCTCCATAACCTTGCCAGGCACTGAGGTCAGGCTGACGGTCCTCCTTCCAGCCCTTTCTGTGGACTGGCATGACATTCTCCAACTTCCAATCATCTGGGACCTCCCCGGTGAGACAGAACTGTTGGTAGGTGATGGAGAGTGGCTTGTTGAGCTCTTCCGCCAGCCTGGTGGAATCACCCTTGATCACCCTTGGATGGATCCCATCTGGTCCCATAGACTTGTGAGGATCCAGGTGGCTCAGCAGGTCGCTAACTTTTTCCTCCTGGATTACAGGGGGGCTATTCAGCTTCTTATCTCTTTCTACAAGTTCCAGAAGCCAGCTGTCCTCAGGACAACCTGTCTTACTGTTGAAAACTGAGGTAAAGAAGGTGTTAAATACCTCAGCCTTTTCCTCATCTTTGATAACTATGTTCCCACCCATGTCCAGTAAAGAATGGAGGGTTTCCTTGCCCCTCCTTTGCTATCGATGTATCTGTAGGACTTTTTGTTATCCTTCACAGATGCCACTCACGCTGTCCTCTGGTACTAAAGCCAGGCTCAAACATTCTGCACAGCCAGAAACTTGAACAGCTGCGTCCGTCTTGGTGTCCTTCCTGGGAGGTTCCATCTATGTTACCCCTTGTGATAACAGCAGAAGCAACAGCTTTCACTTTTTTGGAAACCATTGCTGGCTTGAGTTATGGGGGAAAAAAAAATGGAAAAAAACCCCCAACAAAACAAACTCACACAAGAGAACTGGGAGGTGGCTGTGTCCCTCCTGTGTGAACTGCCCTGCTAACCGCTGCGCCGAGTCCCTCTTTGCCTGCTCCAGGTCACCGCGCTCCGAGTTGCTGGTTCTCCCTCATCAATGGGCTGGGTTCCGCCCCCTAGTCAGCTGATAGGCCCCCCAGGAGACCTCCAGCAGGTCACTTATTATAGCCATGCATATGTATAGGAAACATATTCTTACATGGCTTAAGACGGATAAGGGATGGAAAGTAAAGGACATATTATGGTGATCTCCAAATGATTGGGTAGTTGGTTTTATGTTGAAACAACGTGAAATTTACAGACACCTCTAGATAACTAGATTCAGATGGGAGAGTGTTTTTTCTGAGATTGTTTCATTTACACAGTTTTTATATATAATGAACTAGATTTTGCAGTTTTATGGATGTGAAAGATGCTTTCATTCATGTAATTAGGATAAAGGCCATTAAAGTGCTATTTGGCTAGACCTGAAGGCGTGATAGGAAGTGCTTAAACTGCTATGTTTTTTACAACACAAGGTATGGAAACTATGTGACATATACCTTTTCTAGACTTAAAGGCTATATCTTTCACAGTGACACTATTCATTTAGATGTGATGTCAGTAATTTGAAAAGACACACAAATATGTTATGATATATCTATATTCAGCTATTGAAGGCAGCAGTCTTCCAAAAAAACTAGCAAGAAACGATCAGTTTAAATTTATTGTCCAACATGTAATTGAATGAAATGGGAAGATTTCTTTTTAAGAAAATAAAAGAAAGTCTCAAGACAGTTACAATTCTAATGGATGGAGAAACTGTCAAAGTTGAAAAGCAGCAGTACATTGCACACCTATCAGGTCCAGCTAGAGGTAATCTCAACAGAACCACAATGGGAGTAACATATAGTTTGTAACACATGAGTTGTCAAGATTTTATTTTTAGAATTTTGCTTTTAGAGTTTATTTTAAATTGTTAAATACTTCACAAATCTGCAGAACATTCATTTTCCGCAACTGTGGGTAACCTGTTTCAAGAGAGGATTTAAAGTGGTTAGGATATATGCTTGCTCAGAGTTCTTTATAAACTCCATTGTTTTGCCAGCATGCCATAGCTCGTTACTGTTATTTCAAGTATTTACTCTCAATTTACAACTCCTTTTACAACCAACACAGGTTACAAAACAGATAATTTGCCTAAAAAGTTTGCCCTTCAGACAATTTACCAGTGTCATTATCTGAATAGTATTTTGTGTGTTCACAGGAAGAACAGATGGTTCAGCGCAGGGTTCCCCAGCCTTTTTCTGGCTGCCATCATGATACATGTGAATTCATGATGGACCACAGTGATGCCAGAGAGCAGCTAAAAAGGTTGTGGCAGTTTGGCCTGGCTCTCCCACCAAGTCCAAGCTGTCTCCTCCCCCTCCCACTCTCCAAAATGAGGGGAAAAAAAAATGAACCACAGAAAAACTGAAGTCCGGATGAAAATGGGATTATATTAAAAATATATATTTACATATATTTACAATTATATATATACCATTTGAATATATTATACACACAATAGGGAGCTCTCGAGGGCAAAACAGGGGAAAAGGGAGGGGAAAACAGGGATAAAAAACCTAAAACCAAATATCCTCCAAATATACCTGTTAATAGAGAGCTAGCGAATAAATACAAAACCTGAATTAAATACTTCCCTGAACGAGATAGCAGAACTGTACGAAGCACCAACCAACTCCCCCATGCCTCCCGGATGGACCGGGGATAACAGCAGGTTCAAACAGGCAGGCCCTGGTCTATACAAACAAAGACCGTCTGCAGAGAGACCTGTCGCCTTCAGCCACCGGAAGAGAGAAGAGAGTGAGCTCTCTTATCTGCACCTTATTTATATTATGTTACGGAAAGGGATGATATGGAATACTTCCTTAGATTTCTGATGCCTGTTGCTAAGGAAGGCCTAAAACATCCAAAAGTCAACCCACTACAAAAGTGTATTTCTGCAACAGCCTTTTATAGTTGTGTCTGTGTCTGTGTCTGTGTAAGTGTGGTATGCACAGTCCCAATTGCCTGTTTCTGGTCTTTTAAATGGGGATAGTCCTTCAAAAGGCATCGGGAATTAAGATCTGTTAGTGACTGTGAAGTTATGAAGGCATGGAAAAGGAAGACTGAGCTGGTTATATACCTTTTCAAAAGAAAGTTGCAAATGCAAAATTAATAGTGCCACAGTAGTTGGAATCACAGAAAGGCAGGGCTGCAACTGGCCATGAGAGAGCATTTTGGATAGCTGGATCACTCACATGCATAATATTTTCTTTTAGTTTAATGGTTTGATACAGGACAAGTTTGCAGAAGATAAAGCTGTTGTCCAGGGTCTCTGGTTGCTCTTTTACAACTTGGTCAGGGCCAATTGAATAAGCATTGTGCTTGGATTGCATAAATACAGTGTCCAAAACATACTCCACAGTTTCCATAGGAATTTTCTGATGAGAAATGTAGGACCCCTAACTGTAAAAGACTGGCAAATGCTGGTTATGTTAGATATGTAGAAACTGAGTATGATCAAGAACATGGCATGATGAAGAGAACCTGAAATCACTCAGACCAGATTTAAAGTCACTACAGAATGTTCTCTCAACTGGCATATCCGCTGGCCTATAGTAGTGACAAATGAAAAAAGTCAGTTTAGAGAGAGCTGGTGTACAATACCACTTGTAATTTCCCAATTACCCAATTACCTCCTCCCAAAAAAGGGAGATTAAAATATACATAAAAAGGAAGAGCACTGAAAAGTGCGATCAGTGAGAAGTGCAAGGTTTTGCTTTTGCCACCTTATTTTTTTTTCTTTCAGTGTATTGTATTTTAATGATGACATGGGCTCAGAAAGAGAGGCAGATATATCAACATGAGCCTAGGGCAGACAGACATGAAGTAAGCTTTAAGCACAGGTCTTCAAAGCTGAAAAGCTAATGAATTAAAAACTGCTGCTCTTTCTGTCTTCCTGCTCTGACTTCTTAATTGCAGAGAGTTATGCATGATCTATACTTCAAGTCAAGTGTGCAGAAGAAAAGTGATTTGGTAAAGTAGGTGACAACAGTTAAAAATGACACTAAAAATAACCCAGTCCTTTTATAATATATTATTTTCAAGTGCCTTGGGACATCATGTTACATGAAAAGTGCTGTGCTAATTGAAATTGCTATCTCCTCTCATAATAATCGACTTTATGAATCCCTTTTCTCCTAGTAGAAAATGAGAAGGAGAAAGAAGAAACGGCAGCAGACTCTCACTTCTTGCAGTACCAAAATAGGGAAAGACAGTGAGAGAATTCTCTGGGAATGGTGTGAAATTATGAAGTTATAGGCTGCAGGGCACACACATGACCTAGATTGTTTAGATTATTTTTGATGGATAAGAATTCAAATAGGAAGAGTGACTAAATATAGGTGTAATGCTAGAGGTCCCTGGGGCTTATTATGGGAGACACTCATAATTTTCAAGGTATTGTCTTTCTGGGGTTGTGGGCAGCTGGCATTTAACAGAAAATCTTCTCTGGTAAGGGCTGTGAAGGAGCAATAGTAATCAAAAAGACCTATGACTTCATTTTTAATCAGAGATAGCATTGGGATGGAAACCTTGCCCATAGTTGTGTTATGTGTTAGTTTTTGAGAAACAGAGATGAGAGGAAGTTACATGGATAGATAGTTTGTTACAAAATTTAATGTCTTTGAAAGGCCGGAAGATAAGGTTGTTGGCACTTATTAATTTTTTAAAAGAATATCTGCAGCTAATTTATTCATTTTATCTCCATCAAGTTTTTCTGTTTGTTTGTTTGTTTGTTTGTTTGTTGTTGTTGTTGTTGTTTGGTTTTTTGTTTGTTTTGTTTTGCTTTTTTCTCCCTTTCCTTTTGTCTACTTGCTTCTCAGGCACTAAAGCTTTCCAATTCAAACATTGGGATTGTAGTTTGCTTGAAGAAAGGATAATCTGTGAAAACATTTGCACGTTTTTCTTTCAGATATTTCAGTAGGAAAACTGATAATAAAATTAATTCACTATACCATTAATGTCTAATTTTATTTGAACTGACTAATGAAAGCTTCTAACTTCTTCATACATTAATTTCCTACATGTGCACGTGTAGAACATCATGGCATATCCTGGGACAGCACAGGTAATGAAGCAGTATTTGTAAGACAAATAACATGAAGTAAGTATTTGAACTTCTGTATAAATTTAAACTATGATCTTCTACCATATTGTTGTCATAGGTAAAGCTTTAACAGTAGATTAAGTGCCCACTTCACATGAAGTGGCATGGACTTTTATGATTATCATCCTTGGTTTCTGGGTGCATGTAATCAAACTGAATTTCATGGTTTAACCTTTAAATTCTAATTTATTTTTGTGAGGGTTTTAAAGTTGCTATGATTTGCTCTATAGAAAGCTAAAGCAACAAATGTTAGTAATTCTCTGTCCAACTGTTATTAAAACAAATTCGTTCTCTGAATGTATGATAAAAAATATTATTTAAAACATTACAGGATTTTCTGAAACTCTAGTCCAGATTCTGGACAGCCGTGCACCAACTTTATGGTTAAGGTATCTTCTTTCATCAGAAAGGCATGATGAACCATTTAGTAATCCATTTAGCAATACATTAGCAATTGCCTGGGTGGTAATTAAATAATGATAATAATTGTGACAGAACACGATTCAGGATGGGAACAGTTCCAGGCATGGAGAAAAGCATACAGCAATTGGCAGGACTTTCATATGGACGTTACTGTTATTATGTGGTTTCATTGTATTCATGCTACAGAGTGCACAACTGCACATGCCCAGGCTTGCCATGAGTTTGCCTGCTCCCTGCTTCCCCCACTCCTCCCCCTTTTGCCTGTGCCCTATTCTGATTTGCTCCACTGTTTGTCTGTCTGATAGCCCACCCTCTGTTCTGCCCCCTTTCCCTGGCGGGACGGTTAAGAATTGGGCGCACGCCTGAATAAAGAACTCGGCTTGCACCCTTCCTTGTGTCCTGTCCCCCCTTCGGACCACGACAAATAATAAATCATGATAATGTATTATCAGAGAAAGAGCTCCATAGGTCTGAACAAAATAATTTTTGATTCCAAAGCTCTGGGACAATGTACATCCATTCAGAGAAGGGAGAAAAAATATGGACAGATAACAGGAGGAGGGCTCACTTGGTTTGGATAGTAGTACATTAAAAAAAGATCAGATACAGTAGAATTGAGTGAATTTAGAAAGTATTAGAGTAAATTTTGAACAATGCCAAGTTGTATGTAGTATCCAGAGAAAGTACATCTGAAGAATCATCCACGTAAGTATGGAAGTCCTCCTGGCAATTATATGAAATTGGATGGTTTTGTCAAGACCTATAGGATTTATGCTTTTTTTTTTTTTTTTTTAATATGGAAATTGGGAAAGTATTTCTTCACCTCTATCTGTGTCAAACATATATTTGGTGATGATTCTGAGACTGTGATGGATCTGCTTGTTGCAAACAAGTTTGCAATATAGGTCCCCAGCTCTGGCTTTCTGTTGATTCCTATTTACATCCTCTATTCTCTATAAGTTGTAAGGATTGCTGGAAGAAGAGGAAAGAACAGTTTTGGAAGTTCTGAAAAATAGATTCCCTGTTAATGTTTTACTTAAATTAACTGTATTTTTACTTAAATTTACTTAAATAATTAAATTTACTTTCATTTACTTGAATTAATATTTAACAGTTTTTTTTGGTGGGATGTGACTGTGCTGAGTCTCTGAATAGTGTGATTGGAGAGGTCAAGAATGATAAGAATAATTTTCATACCTTTGAAACTTGGAGAATAAAGATAAGACTGTTCCACAGGCAGCAGGAGCAATGCATAAAGCTGTATTCAGAAGAATCATCATCAGAGGAGACCCATGTGTTTTCAGGTAAATTCAGCTATGAAGGAAATGCTGATTCAAATGATACGTACTTTAAAACTAACATTATTTGGCGCCTTCTATCTGAGCTAGGATTAGAAGTAAGCATCTTTTGCCTCAGGATCTTATGCCTTGAACCTTTGCAGAGATAGATTGCTGTTTCGTCCCTTCCAGATGAGGAGAATCAGTACTCAATGTTATAAGACTATTAATTTAGTCTATTTTGGAACATTTAACTTTGTTTCTTGGTGGCTTTTTCTTTATGAAGTGCATTAATCCTAAAGACTTGGGCATTTACAGGGTTGCACATATGAAATACTGTGAAATATCATGTAAAGTATTAGGTTATCATCATCATCTATTTACTAATAATGGATATCCACAAAACCATTTATAACATTTAAAATTTAATTCTGCATAATGGTTAAAGTTTACTATTAAATTTCTTCACATTATTTTCTTTAAAAATTCAATAAAAAGTGATAGATATGTGTAATACTTCCTTTAGGAATAACTGTTAAAGTGTCAGATGGGCTGGCTGAAGGAAAAAGAGCATCAGCCCTTAACAGGCTTTTGATGCTACTGTGGGAGAGTTGTAAATTTCCACTAATAGATGCTATGAGATCATTTAGGTTTATCTGCATTTTTTTTTTTTTTTATGTATTGCAAACCTCAGTAGTTTTGTCACAAGTTTAAGGCTCCCAAGTGGTGTGTCATACAATGAAGATCACTCTGAAGAATTAAGAACAAACTCTGTGAAAAAGTTTCCTAGTTAACTCAATGTAGAGTGCATACTCCCTGGTGATCTCGGATGTGAAAGCTCTTTCTACATCTTTCTTTGGTGACCCTTGAGGAGTATTACATCTTGTTTGAAAAACTTAAATATGTCTGGGCTAGTATGTCTGTCCTTTCCTATTTGAAAGCAGGAGTGATAAAGTTACCTTGGAGAACTTCCAGTATAATATTTGTGAGATTTCAGAGATCTGAACTACTGTCATTGCTGAGCTTGACTTTATGCTGACTCAAGATCTTGGAGAGAGATATCTGCCTATAGGGCAGATATCTCAGTCATTTATGATCTCTCTCAAACAGTGAAAATATGTGACAGCTGATCCTGGCATCTTCTCTTTGACCGTAGTGTTAATAGTGGGGGTTGCTTTTTTTTACCTAACATATAAACACATTCCTTTTTAAGCCAGAACAACTGTATTTAAGAGACATTTTAGAGAGGGAGAGGAGACAAGACAGAGAGACAAAGAAACAGAGAGACAGAGACAGACAGAGAGGGAGGGAGTGAGCTGATACATTTATTTTACTTAGAAAAATAGGAACTGCATTGGAAAACCACTAAATTTGTGTAGTAGTCTTTTATTAATATACTGGGTTTGTTCCTGAGGTAATAGATAGTTCTCATATACTTCATGTGAACTCAGGAACTCTTTTTTTGATTGGGGAAAAATTACTCATACCTGCATCAACATTAAGGAAAGTTTTGTACTACTTCTAGGCAAGGAAAAACCTGGTAACTTATATCCCGTGTCAGCCCTCTGGTACCATTTGAACCTTGAAGATTGTGCTGCAAATCCTGTGCTTGTACTGTGTGAACTGCACTGTTAACTGTGTTGGGATTTCTGCAAACTTTGTAAACTCTATCATTAATAATTTTGTGAACAACTGCTTTTTCAAGAGCCAGGTGAAAGAGAGTCTGCAAGGGCTGTTACAACTGGTCCAGTAATGAAGAAGCTGAATTTACTTTTCAAGCAGTTATTGATCAACAAATATAGAAAGAGAAATAGTATTACTAAATCGTAAGTATTTTGTCACATAGAGCTCTTAATAATACTCAGCGTACACACCTAAAGAGAATACTGTTCACCTGCTAAATAAGCTGTGATATACTCTAGGCACCAGTGACTGTAGCAATGCCATTTGAAAATTATATTGAATTCAAGAACCTTGTTATAGAAAAAATGCTCTTGTTGCACAGGAGATCTGGGGATTGTTTTTTCGTTTTCTGTAGATAAGGTATTAATAGTAAATCTGTCTGTTCATAATGAGCTATTGACTGGATTTTCATATTAAGGGAGTGCATTGGATATCAGAAAAGCACTTGCTGTAGATGACTGTAGTTCACATCTAGCTTTTCCAGGGCTGAATCTGACACGTTTTGTGTATGTATGTGTGTGTGTGCGCACGTGTGTGTGCACATATACATGCATCTCTGTGAGTGTGTGAAAGTGACAGTACAGCTTCCTAATGCAATAGATAAGGAAGTTCATACTACTTATTTTATGTATGTGGTTAGATCATTCTCAATGAAGAGTAATAGAATGCTATCTTCACAGTTACACTTTTGTTGTTCCTTGGGAATAACAAAATTACCATGTGTGGGTTCTCTGGTACTGAACATCTTTCCTGAACTTTCTATTTGTAGCATACTTCTGGCATAGAAGCTCTTGAAATATATCACAATTTTCAAAAATAAATATGCTGTAGTTTCTGAAATTTTCCCAAATCCAAATCCTAAAGCAGCTTACCATTTTAATAGAACAAAATGCCTTGAACATCTGGGGAAAAATTGGTTGTCTTTTTTATAAATAGCTTATGATTTTTACAAAACCTGGAATAGATTCAAGTCCTGTAGTTCCTGTTCAAGTCAATAACTCTACACTGTCCTAGAAAGAACAAACACTTGTGTGGTATATGTTATTCTTAAATTTAGAGGAGTGCAAAAAGTGCTATTTCTCTTGACATAATTGCTGTATGTTCAAATGTAATTTAAAATTGATGCTATATTTTAATGGAAATTTCAAAACATTGTATTTAAAAAATGTGAGAGCACTTAGAACGTCATCCTCCCCAGGTACTTTTAAACTGAAAAGAAATGTGTTACTTTTTTATGGTGTTTTTTGTAAGATACATTGTCTCACATGCACAAACACATGCATGTATTCACACACTCTTCCCTCTCACTCACTTATGTTTCACTGTTGCAGCTGCTTTGTGCTTTAGGTCCCATGCTGACCTTTACAGTTGTGACAGTGATTAAAGTTTATCAAATGCCTCTGGTGACTTGTACTGTCAGAAAGCGATGAAAGTGACTGATGCATTTCTTGGCCTCACCTTCTGAGGGGAAAAATCCACTTCCTAAATCTCTTTCTAAACATAAGGCTTCCTAAGCTGTCAAAAGCTTACTTGGAAAACAAATGAAAAAAAGAGAGTGAAAAGTAAAAAAACGCATGTACCCAATACTTTTTCTAGATGGAGAGAATGCAGGTTTGTATGAGTGTATATGCAGCCTGTTATATGAGAAACCCCCATGCAATGTGCCATTACCCCTGCATTTAGGCAATTAAAGACAGTTATTTCCATCTACTGTTTGGCAAACAATCTGTAAAATATATTTGTAAGTTTAAGAATAAATATCATCCAATAAGCACACTAGCAAATAGTGAATCTTCCAACTGTAACCAACTACTTTGTAGAACAGTAAACTACAGGGAAAAATATATATTCCCCAAAACTTGCATGCTTTAGATCAGAATTCAAAATTGTCTCACTGCCAAGCTACAGTCAAATGTCCAAGCACCGTAATTACTGGAGTTTACAGTATGATTCCAAATGTTGCATCTTTGTGTTTGATCTGATTGGATTTTGCTCAGTGAGCTTGCTTTTTATTCCTACAATTAAGTAGCTGAAACTGCAGAAGCATTTGCCATGCAGCATTTAAAAACTAGTGTCTATGTCTTTCCTCTGGGTGCCTGCTATGCTGCATCTGTATTTATTTTTACCCCATTTTTTCCCCCTTCACTTTCTGACCTGTTATACTCCATGCCTATATAAAGGGTTCTTCAGCCTGAGTTCCTTAGGAAACCAGACAAAAAAAAGTTGAAACAAATTTGAAAGCCTTGGGACTTTTTAAAGAATATTTTTATTTAAAATGCTGTCATTGTAGGTCTGTTTGTGCCTTGCTCAAAGTAGTAATTCATTCTCTAGAAAAAGAATGTGGGCAATTTTCTATAATGCCCAGGAAAATTAGCTGTGAAACATGAGAAAACCTGCCAGGTTAATTTTAGGGGTAGATACTTAAAACTGAGTACCTACGACAATATTAAAAACAAATAGACAAAAGCTTTGTTGCAAGGAACACTTGTAATTATGAGGTAAGGTGCAGTGAACACAGTATAACATATATAGATGTATGCATGAACACAAACACACCTCAAGTCATTGTGGAAGAGACAAGACTTCATTACAATGAAAACACCTGGAAAGTAGGAAACTAACCCCTTTTGTAATCCAAAACATGTCTCTTAGGCTAGATACCAGGTCAGTGGGGAACTGATAGTGAGAATCTTTGAAAGGCAGAGGTTACATTGCTGGCAATGCAGAGATCTAGGAATTGCTATTGCAGATCAGGTGAGTTCTTAAATTAGTGTAGTTTCCTATATCTCACAGTAACTAAAGCCAAATGCTTTAGTAGAGCTATATCTACCAAGGAAAGCTATGCCTGAAGCATTAAGGTTGAGCTTTCCACATTTTTATTCTTAGAAGGAAGGAGACGTTCTTTCTTATCATTAATTTAATGTCCAGATTTCTCCATGCCTCAGCTGATTTATAGGGGGTGAAGGAATGTTAAATAGGGTTTTCTTTCACTGCCGTTCCTGATTACTGAAGAGTGACCTCCATGTTTGTGTTCTGTCCTTGCTCCTTACCTAGCACATAGATGAGGGAAACTGCAGTGCAAAAGGACATTTATACTCCCAAAAAAGGACTTTTAACATAGGACAGTAGCCAGAGTTTTAGAAATGATCTCAATACATTATTTGAGACAGGGTACCTTGGATATCTTGGATCAGTTGTTTAGCTTGTCTGGACCTCAATATGTCCTTTCTAAGCTGAAACTTTGGATCCTTTGAAGGATATTATGAGAGTTAGTAAACTAAATATTAAAGAATGCAAGGAATTGTCACAGTTATCACATGACCTAAGTGACAAAAATGAATGCAATGATACTCAGCACTTAGAGGTGTTATTCTCATACAATCAGGGTATTTCTATTTAAAGTAAATAGTTATAAACAAATATTCTCATGACTCAGTATCTCATATATTTTCACTGTCTGATCATATATGCATGTTTCAGGTTAAAAAAGACACAGATCCTGCAAAATTGTGGGTGAAAACATGAGAGACTGATGACATTGTCACTACACAATATATCCCTGTACCACTTCGATAAGGAATTGTCTGGATTTATACAGGCCCAGAGTTGTGGTCAATGGGTCTGTATTCAGTGGAGGCTGGTGATTAGTAGTGTCCCTCAGGACTCTGTCTTGGGACTGGTAGTCTTTAATATCTTCATCAATGATATAGACAATGAGATTGAATGTGCCCTCAGCACCCTTCTGTGTGAGGAATTAGGTTGACCATTTTTCCTCCATGGTGAAAAGAACAAAGGAATGTTAATACTGATTAAAAAAGGGAAAATTAATTTAATTTCACTCTTAAATTAATACAGAGATAGCTATTTCACTTATATTGAATATATATAGCTAAATATAAACTACATATAATAAAAACAATATATACTTTGTATGTATTGTTAGTTCAGAGAATAGAGTGTGAGGGTACTGGAGAGTGGAAGAAAGGATAAAACAAATGAGATGAAGAACTTCTGGATTTCTGGAAAAGCAGGGTAAATGTATATGAAAAATGGAATAAATGGAAGATGAAAAACAAATAGTTCCAATTCATATCACTATGTCTTATTCTATTCTGCTGAATAAATTGAAGATTATGAGGTGACACATACTAATATCTCTCCAGTCTGGGAGAGCCCTGCAAGGAACCTGAAGAGTCGTCCTTGATTTGGTTTTCTACCTGTCATCCTGTTCTTCAGATTTGTGGAGATGGATCTTTGATGGGTTGGTGGCTCCTGCAATGGTCCTGGAGTATCCTGGCGTGGTATTATTTGAGCTTTCCCTGCTGTGTCTGTAGGTTTGCAGAGCAGCTTAACAGATAGAACCTCTGGACTCATCAGTCAAGGGTGTGGAAGCTAGCAATTTTCTCTTAGTCAGCTTCACTTCTGTTACACAGAGTGTAAAATCGAAAGGGAGAGGCTGGAAGACAGAGGAACATTAGGTAATGGTATTCCCGTGTTCAACAGAATATGTGTTTGAACCAATGAAATTAGAGGCTGAAATAAACTGCTGTGGGAAAAGGGAGAAATCTTAAAAACCAATGTTATGTTCTTACTCTAAATGTTCTTGGATTATTTGATGCTAACTTAGAAAGAATTTAGTTTAACATGTGTCCCACAAAAGAGAACAAAATTGTGAAGACACCTGCTAATTGATTTCAGTGTACGTGTGTGTTATGCATCTTATTATTGTTTGGAACCTAAGCTTTTTTGAGGTATTTAGGCATAAAAGTGGAAGATAGGAAAACAAAAAGGCTGAATTATCAGAATACAGAACTTCAAACAACCGAGAAAAATATATTGAGCAGCGCAAAGCAAGTAAAATCATCAGATCAGCTGCATCAGCATTACAGAGATATTTTAGGTGAGCTGATGTACTATTGAAAGCACTAAACAAGAGCGGAGAGCTTTGAAGCAATCCTTTCAATCCAGTTTTAAGGATATTGCTATTGTGTCAGCTGAATGACAAGTGCAAAGCTGTCTCCTACAGGAGTCAAATGCTCAAGTGATGCAAATCCAAAATACCTTCAAAGCACAAATTTTTTTCATTTCGATGTGACTTGCAACTGATTAATGGGCATATTTGGAAGACTGATGCAATTTAACTTTATTTTGGGGGGGGGTTAAGTGAAGAAAAGAGACAGTAAAGAAGGATATTTGGAAGATATTTTATTTTTTATTGGATTGTTTCTGAACCAGACGTTTTTCTAAATTGTGGTCAGTGTTATTAATGCTGCAATGTTGAATATTTTTGAACAAAATTTCTATTTATTAATGCAGATAATATATTTTATTTGCTAAAGCCATGAAACTAAAGCCGTTTTCCAAATACTGTACCTCATATATAAGTAATAAGATTAAGTCTTCCAGAATTTTATCTATGACCTGGATTTTATTAAATAGAATTTGATAGCTTTCCCTGTAAGCAAATTAAAATTGTATTGGTGTCTGGAGGAAAAAGAAAAAAAAAAAGGCAAAAAAATTAGGTTAGATTCTCAGCTTCTGCATATATGGAAGAAGAGAACCATAATTAATTTCTTTACACTATATTGAAAAATAATCCAAACTTCTGTCCTTCTGTAAGTAGTTGTCTTCACATGTAGGGTGACTTAGTTTTATCAACATGGTAAAACTTTTGCTTTCCCTGACCATGTTTCATAAACCACAGGGACACCAGTCATTGCACAGCATGAAGGAGAGTATGATCACCAGGAGAGGTGTAAACCAAGCAGCACAGAGTGACTTGTGACTTGGCTGATTGAAAATAACACATATCCTAGGGAAGAATCAATCGAAATATGAAAGCACAAATGAAGTGTTAGCTACAGGGCCAACACAGAGGATATATAGGAAAGTATATAAATTTGTAGATATGATCTGAACTTACATTTCAAACAAGATTAATGGAAATTTACCTTGATTACTGTATAACATAGGCCTTGAATAACATAATTTTCCAGCTAGATTGTTTGCAACCTGGCTTATATGAAAACAAAGATACAAAATATTACTGTAAAAAAAAGATGGAAAAGATGAGAGTTTAACAACAGAAGACAGAAAATCTGCTGTTCACCAGCAGTTAATTATGCAGCTTAAGTAAATGATTGAGCTCTAATTCCAATTCATTTTTATTTGTCTTTGTTCTGGCCTTGGAATTTCTCTAATGGCTTTCAGCATTAGGTCTAGTAGTTCACCTTATATTAATCCTTGCTGACCCATATTACTTTGCCGTGTTTGGTTGAAAAAGTTGCAAATTAATTGTCTGGGTTATGGACAGTTACATCAGATTTTTATCCATTTCACAGAGGATAAGAATGGGAGAGATATAGCAGTGTTCTATTTCGAATAAGAGCCCTAAACAAGTGATTGTGTATGTACATGCATACTTTTTTTGAAACCAGAATGGCTTGTCATCTCTGCAATAGAACTATTTAAAGGTATTGGTTGTCTGGTTCCAAGTATGTTCTACCCAGTATTAAGAAACAGAAGGGGCAGTTCATGCACCAAGTAACAGAGCTCAGAACAGGACCACATGTATTGTAGCTATTTTAAAATTTCTACATAGAAAAATGTCATTTCTCCAATAGGTGTGATTTCCTAGTATACATAAAAATGAAATACAAATGTTTTGCCTGTTCTAATTCAATGGTTCAGAGGGGTGAGAGAGCTATATGGTACTATCAATTTTCATAAGATAAATCAGTAAGAGTAGGAAGCAAATTTCTGTCTTTGCTAACCAAGGCTATCTTGAGCCAATTCCTTTAATTTTCTCAAATTGTTAAGCTGTAAAGTTGGCTTAAAACACTTAGGTGGCTCAAAAGGTCCCAGTGAGTCAATTTAGTTTTGTTTTCACAAACATAACTTATTTTGCTAAATATCCAGGTTGGTGAGCCATTTGTGTGATTGGAAGTAATTCTTCCAATAACACTTTTTCTATCTAGCCACTTTACTCTGAATATGTGCTGCTTGCATCTGTAGTGAAGGCAATTTAACTCTTGGATGTATCTGTTGGTGTTCTATGATTTGGATTTATTCGTACAGGTCCATGCTGAGAACAACGCTTAATATTGGTATTTACCAGTTACTGTGGCCTTCTAAAACTGGATCTTGCCTTATGCACTAACAGATGTAGCCACTAGATTTATGTTGCCTAGGCAAGTAAATGAAATAGTTCTACAGTGTTTTACCTTTCAGAGATGGGGTTATCTGATGTCATTTTATGTAGCTAAACTTTTACTTTTGACTTATTGGCCATAAAGTCAGAAGTCATGAGCAATTCCAACTAAGCTGTAGGTCTTCTATTGCATTTCATTTCTGATTAACTGCGATGTGCAGGTACCATCAGCGAAGTCGATATCTTCAGGCATTTCAACTTTTTATCCTTACAATTCATATTTCTACTACAGAAGACCCATGGGAAAATGAAAAGTGACTATAAGGACAATGATGTGAAGACATACTATTGTTTAACTGCAGTAAAGTCAACTAAACTGATGAATTCACAGTAGCTTTTGTATCTTCTCAAAGAGTCTTAAATATATAGGGTTTTTTTCCATAAAGGAATTAAGATTACCAGCAACTGGTACTGTCAAAGGCTTTCTGAAAAATGATAAAATGCACGAGGAGTATTAACACATTTTGTGTAACAATGGTATATGAAGATATCTCATAAATAGGGAGAGTGAAACTATCTTCTCAAGATATGCTCTTATTGGCACTGGGATTTTGGTTCAGCTTACACTGTTAAGGAATTTCCTGGGAATGCCAGGATGGAGGACAGCAGGGAATAATATGGCTACTCTACTAATTACATTTAAAATCTCTTTCCAGGCATTGCATAGATCACTCTTTTCTGTTTCATTGTCCTGCATCTTTATTGTATCTTTCATATTTCATGCCAACGTGTCTAGACTATTTGAGCTGGACAAATTTCAGCCATTACTGCCCAGTCCCAGTTTTTTAACTTTCTGACAACTACTTTAAGTTTTCCAGACCTAACTTTTGACTTCTTGCATATAAGTGCTGTGTTCAGTTTAAGACCAAAAGTACTTGCCTTTCCTTTTGCTCTTCAGGACATGGGGAAACTATTTCCGTGTTATTCTTTGTCTCTAGTAGAGTTGTGATGGAAGTTTAGATGACTTTTGAGAGCTTTTGCCTCCCTACCCAGGATGACTGATCAATGTAAACTTTCCTTTGTGATTTTTGTGATGACCTTCACCATGCTTTTGGTGAATCATTTTCATACTGCTGTACTTTGGATACATCCAGTGGTATACATACTGTTTGTTACCAGACATATCAATACTTGTCTTTCTCAATATTATCTGACAAATAAACAAACCTAAATCCATGAGAATGCCAAGGAAGAAACAACTAAGTAAGAGATATTTGAATGTCAGGTAATCAATAAACACTAGATAGTGCTTTGTAGAATATTCAGAAGGATTTTCTGTCTGTGTCAGATAACTGATATCTTTGCGCAAAATGACTAACACAGAATTTCTAAGGAAGGCTGTTTAGTGTCAAGGCAGATTCAAGAGTTAAAAAATACTATAATATTTTAAAAGGCAGCCTAAAATGAATTAAAATTGAGTAGCAGTCTTGCTGTGCACAGTCATAATTGCCTTATATGAACATTTATATACTGTGTGATTAAACCAGAATCATAATAAAACATGCAGTGCTTGTTTAAATAGTTTGGGTGCAAAATGTTTTGGTAGTATTGGACTTTTTGCCTATCTAATGCTTGTATTATTTCTTCAGAGCAATTCTGTGTATCTGTTCCCTTTTATTTTTTATTACTTCATCTGAATTTTATTTTAAAATAAGATATATTAAAAAATATATATGTGTCCAGAAAATAGTTAATTCAATGTGAAGAATGAGTCTTCTATTTAGTATAGGATGCCTAAGAATATTTACTGTTACTGAATCAAGTGTTTCTTTTTTTTTTATTCTGGAATAAAAACAAAATTCACTAGAAAAGCAATGAGTTTAATTCACTCTAGCTTGTCAGTTTATGTGGTTTTGTTTTCTTTTCTTTTTTTTTTTCAAAAGGCCTTGAGCAATTACTGAATATTTGCAAAAAATAGTTAGCGATTCCTAAACAATTATAACTTTCAGTATTTTTTTCTTTTTAGATTTCATATTTGACATCAGATATTTATTTTGTAGTTTCTCTTTTTAAAAAGTTCCATCTTTCCTCGTCAGAAGCTGAGACTACAGCATCAAAAACAACTAACTAAATGCAGCAGAAATAATTTATTTGCAGTTTTTCTATCCATTTTTATTGCAAGAACTATATATTTACTAATTATGAAATATATGCAGAAAATTATTTGTAAATGAAAGAGAGGCAATGTAAAAACAAACCTCATTTCCAATTAATTCAGTTCTCTCTGATTTTGTCACAAACGTTCTACAAGAGTATTTAATCTGAATTTAAATTCCTCGACAAGCAAGTTAAAATACCATTTAAGAAACTTCAGAGGAGAATTAAGGAAAAATTGATTTAGGGTCAGTTTCAGCTGTAAGGAAAGCATATATAGCAGGAAGAACAAATACAGAGAGAAGTCTTGCACAAATGTCTTCTACAAGGATTTAAAAAAGGTAGTTTGGGAAATATGTTCTAACAATATGAGACATATTTTGTTAAAAATGGCAAAAATCTGATTTTAGAATTAGTTCTTCAAAACTAAATTTTCCTAAATGTATAATATATTTAAGAATTTTATTTCATATTTTAGGCTTCCACATTATGAATTTATGGGAATAAAAAAGACATAAAAAACCTCAACCATACTGTACCTGAGAACAACATGATCTGCTAGATTAAGGTTGCATTTAATTAATATTTCATTATGCAAAGTATTTCAAGTCTTCTAATTTAGATTGCACTTTGACTTTTTTCAGTAAATTGTCTCCCCTGGAAACCAAGTGGAAAACTTGAGATATGTAGAAATATTGAACCGTCTGTTGGTCATTCTCAGTTAATTTCAAGGAGGAGACTGGGAATCAGAGATGATTTAGTTAGTTAAAATAAAAATTTCTTAAAATACAAGTTGTGTTATGTACTATTTTAACATAATACATAAGCATACTACAAAGTATGTTCCTCTTTTAAGAGCTGGGTGGCTTTCTTTTTAACATTCAATTAAAAGATGTTATGTAAAATTACAAATGTCTTATGTTAAAAATGATTTATTAGAGAAAGTATAAGAACCTATGACTTGTTCTATGATAATCTGAAATACAAGACATAACAACAGTGACAACAAAGAAGAATTATGAACTTCTTTTGCCTCCAAGGTTCAGGCTGCCTTTCTTTTCACTCACCTCAGGTTTTAACTTAAAACACAAATCTGATGGCTACTAATTTGAAAATATGTTTTCAGCTTCTCTTGAGAAGAAAACAAGGTATCCCTGGGATAGCAAGAGCAGTCAAACCTGGCAATAAGCACTAAGAGTTAATTTTAAGAGAGTAAACAATAGGAATTGCAATTCATAGTGGAAGGATATGTAGTACTGCTGCCCCACTGAAACACAGTTTTGACCTGAAAGGAGTAAATGCAAATGAAAACTAAAGAGCTGCTGAAAGTTCTTGGCAGAAAACATTCCATAAACCAAATCTTCTTAACAGGTAAAATTGATTTAGTTAGTATGAGACATGGAAATAAGAACAAAGTTAAGAACATGTCTTATACATGATGGCATAGGTGGCTTCCATGTTTAACTTTTTAAATGCTTCCTCTGTTCATAGCGGAATCCACACTCCAGAGAAAAATACCCCCATTAAATGTCTTTCTTACCCAGTGTATGTTTAAGAGCTTTAGAACACTGTTCTAAAACAATTTAGCATTCAGAGCAGGGAGCTGTCTCAACATTGCAAATAAGAAACACTGAGTATATGTTAATGACTGCCACTATCTGCATCCATTCAGAGTAATCCGCCCTTGAAGATGCATGCCAATTCTGTTTCCTTGAAGTGTGAAGCAGACAAATCAGCCCGGCGGAAGAGCCTCAACAGGAGGGAACTATCTTGCCCAGACAGAGGCACTTCTGAGCATGTGAAGAGGTGATACTGTAGGCGTTTGGAACAGATAAGTTAAAAAAATGCAGCTGCTTATGGTGTTTACAAGGCCTTTATAGTTAGCCAGGAGGATCATTGATTTGCAGGTATTTCAATTCCCACTGTAAGCATCTGAGTCTTTATGATCTGGCCACAGGTTATTCAATGTGCTGTTACAGAAAGCACAGCAGAATGAAACTTGGTTTCTCTGTGGGGTATTGTATTAGTCCATCTACTTTAGCAGGGAAATGAATTTTAAACAACTGTTCTAATGACTGACATCTATCAGGTAATTACGCTAGCCAAAAGACACCATTCTCTTTGTCTGTCTCCTTTCCTCTCTCCACAGTTCTGCATGTGTGTGAGAAACAGAGAATGAGAAGGAGAGAAGATTGCCCCAAAATAGCAAAGGAACTCCTTTGAGATGCAAACACAGGATACAGAGACATCTTGTTAGTGATACATCATTTTTCTTCAACTTCCAAATTTTGGAATTTTCTGTTTTAGAAATTATTTTCAGCTGTTAAAGGGCAAAAAGACCTTGAACAAAGGATTTGGTCTGTTATAAGCCTTTCTGTTCACCTTCTGCATACTCTGTTAAAATCCATAGGAAGGTATAATAAATAATATCCTGAATGTGACTTTCAGATTGTAAAACTGATAACAGTAATGGCGAGTCATCCTGAGATTGTATTCCTAAGAGGCCACTTGCTTTCTTATTTCAGTTCCAGTGTCCTTGTGTGCCTGATTAGGGCATCCCTTTTAGCTGATCAGTATAAACTGGCTATGTACATTACTACCCTCAGGGAACATTTGAAATGCACATAGAACTGACTGCCACAGCCAAGAAGATAATCTTTGTCTGTTAGTTGTGTTTCTATCAGCATGCACGGACAAGGAAAAGTGGGATGATTTGGATTATTTGATTATTCCTTAATTCAGCAATAGCTATCTTTGATCTGTGAGCAGAAACCCCTTGTAAAATCCCCAGTAAAGAATATGATCATGAAGGCAAGATGAAAAAAAGGTATTTAAAATATTAAGTTTTACTTCATCTCAGTAGAATGTGGGATGTTTGACTCCTCTCTTCTGAGAACGAAGTAAAAGGAGGATAGTTACTGTTAAAGTAGTAACAGTTTTGTGATTAATGACGTAATAATAATCCTGCTCAGTATCATTAACATTTGTGCAGAGATCTACGGCATGTGTTAATTTTATATATATTATGAAATATACTAACAGTTTATTTATGATCCACTTCATAAACAAGAAAAAAAGCTGATCTCTATTTTTCACCATTGATCTTTACTAAAAACAGAACTGTGTCAACATATAAACAGCTGTCAGATTCTAGTGGAAGTGTTACCAGAAAGTACCTGGTGTTGAAATCATTTACCAACATTTCAAAAAATATGAGGAATGGAGATGAAGTTACTCTAAAAATTTACCTGAAAAGCATTGGATTTATAGTAAAGAACTTTCTATGTTTCATTATATAATTTTTGTGCTTTCCTTTAAAAAATCCGCCTGTACAGCTGCTACCACACTTTTCCCCCTCCTTCTAACTTCATTCTAAGGTAAAATTAATGAAATTCCAAAATTCACCATAAATTCTGTCCAAGCTGTTAATTACCGGCAGGGGATCTGTGGTATATTAATATAATATAAAGAGACACGACCTGGCAGCTAGCTGGCAAGTAGCCAAATCTGCTTATTTAAAAGAAAAGTGCCTCCTTATAAACCCTCTGGAGGACATGTGACCACCTGACCAATGACAGCACAGCACACATTGCCCATGTGCCCCAGTATGCTCTCCAGGGACTTCAACTCCCAGAATGCTTCCCTCCGCATTCTCGGGACACATTCCTACATCTGCCTCAGTCTACATATTTAAGGTGAGTCACGAAAGCAGTGCAATAACAACAGTGCAAATAGCAGAATACCTTTGAACAATTACCATAGCATCGAAGTGACCCAGCACACCGCTCACTTTGGTTCCTTAACAGCTTATATATCTATTGAAAATGTTTTCTTTAACCTTTTAAACCTGTTCGTATTACCTTAAACCTTTATTTTCCTAAGGCGTATGGTGTAATCTGGAAAAATAGCTTTATTAACCTAAGGGCCTTGGCCCAACTGCGTACTACCTATAAAATGATAACCTTTATTTTTCCTCAAGGTTTATATAAACTGGAAAAATCAACTTTATTTCAAGAGCAAGTTAAATTTAGTAAACTAAATTTTCCTAATTTGACCATGTGGCTGAGGTAGTGATACTCTTATAAGGTATTTGATGTTTAAGGTGCTTTTTACATTCACACAAGTCTTTCATTCACTCGCATACACTCACACGGGTGACTACCTTCACTCTTCACATACACACTCATGGGTTTTTGTAAACTCTGCATTTTGCCACACTGGTCATCTTCAATTGTAAACCTGAAATGTAAACATCATTATCAATTGGTAAACATAACTGTGTTTTTAAACTCTACATTACTCTGATTCTTGCTGCTGTGAGGATATACCTAGGTAAGGTCTAACACATCTGGAAGCTGAACCCATTTCAGCTCTTTTCCTGTAGATACATGGATAACCCTGCCCCCATGTCACAAAATCTACTGGTCCTATCCACTGTCCCGAAACTAGATCCCTCATCGTGACTGGTGGTTTGGGAGAGGAGAATGCCTGAGGTCTATGCTGCCTTTTGTACCTGCTTTTTTCAGCACTGTCACAATTTAAAAAATTTACAACATATGTTGCTTTCCACAGATGCTCCTGTGGCCTACAGATGGATTCCCCCTTCTTCTGTTTAAGCAACGTGTCTTTTAAGGTGCGATGTGCCCTTTGTACTATGGCCTGTCCTGTAGGTGAGTGTGGAATGCCTGTAGAGTAAGAAATTCCTCAGTTTGACAGGAAGATTTTTACCTTTTCTGATATGTAAGCTGGTCCGTTATCGCTTCTGTTTTGGGATACCTAGCGTTGCAAAACAGCTAAACCAGTGCCTTATCACATCCTTTGCCTTTTCCCCAGTGTGTGCAGTGGCAGTGATGTATTGTGAGTGTGTGTCAACTGTAACATGTACATATTTCAATGGGCTGAATTCAGGTATATATGTTATGTCTGTTTGCCATATCTCATTTGCCACTAATCCCCTGGGGTCAACTCCTTCCTGAGATGGCACTGGAGTTATTTGTTGGTAATCTGGGCATGACATAACTATGTCTCGAGCCTGATTGAGTGTGATTTGAAATTGTCTCTTCAGTAAGCATGCATTTGGATGAAAAAATGAATGAGACAATTTCGCTCACTCTTAGACTCTGGGCACTGTGTTAAACATAGGTGCTGCATCCGCTCTCTGATTCCCCTCTGCTATTGGCCCTGGCACTTCTATCTGCAATCTCATGTGCATGATCAAACCTCCTGTGGTTAACAAGAAACCTAACAGTACGCATTTCAATGAACAAGTGAGGGTTTGCAACATCTCGAAGGAATGAACCTTCGAGACAGGATACTAAACCTGCGGCATAACAAGAGTCTGTTACAACATTAACAGGTTGTTCTGAGAACCTTTCCAAGGCAATACGTATAGCAGCCAGTTCCAGAACCTGTACAGAACCTTGGTTCATGGTCTGCACCTCTTGTTCCCATTGTCCTGTATCAGGATTTACTCATGTCACTGCAGCTTTCCTGGTTTGTCCTAATGCATAAGTAAAGACCATGAGGCCTTTTACTGGTTGGTTGTGGCTTTTAAGGGTAAGTTACCCATTTCTGCCCAAAGCCTGTGTTTAGGGTAATGTACAGAAATGTCACCATCATAGCCTGCCAAGGCAGCCTGAAATCTTACATCTTCGGCCAGCAGCCAATCGAGGCTGTCCTTAGTCGCTGGAATGTAGATGGTCACAGGGTCCTGTCCATCCAGCTCCTGTAGACATCCTCTGCCTTTAACGACAAGCTTGGCAAACATTTCATTAGTGGTCCACACAGTTTTAGGGGGTGAATGGGGCAGAAACAGCCACTCTAGGACCCTCAGTGGATTCTTTTCAGTTTGATTCCACTGAAACAAAACTGCAAATGGCTGGAACCTGCTAGGAACAAGAGCAAGGTAGATTTGCAGTTCAGGATCTCTCCTTCTGCCTTGTCTGCTCTCGATTGCCTTGGTGCATGTCTCTAACTCCTGCTTTGCCTCTGCAGTCAGAGACCTGCTAGACATGAAGTCTGAGTTACCCTTTACACAATTCAAACAGGGGGTGTAGCTTCTCTGTGATTAAGCCTAAGATAGGCCTTAACCAATTGATGGCTCCTAAAAGTTTTTGCAGTTTGTTTAAGGTTAAGGGATCTTTTACCTTAATCTGAAGTGGCTGGGGTGAGATCTCCTACTGCGTGATTCTCCATCCAAGGTAAGTCCAGGGCTGCGATCGCTGGATTTTTTCTGGAGTGACCTGCAATCCTGCATCTTGGACAGCATTGGTTGGAGCAGTAACAACAGATTGCAATTCAGTCTCTTTGACAGTGGCGATTAAAATTTTGTCTATCTAATGGTAAATGATTGCTGAGGGATAAAGCCTTCTGATGAGGGGAATAGCTTTTGCCACAACATTCTGACATATGGTTGGACTGTTCCACATCCACTGAGGAAGAACGACCCAGTGGTATCTCTGTATGAGCTGTGCATTGTTCAGAGCAGGGACAGAAAAAGCAAACTGTGGAGCATCCTCAGGGTGCAGAAAGATGGTAAAAAAGCAGTCCTTTAAATCAATTACCATTAATGGCCATCCTGCTGGAAGCATAGCAGGTGAAGGGAGTCTTGATTTAACCCATGCCCCCATGGGTTAAGTCATGCAACATCCTCCACTTGCCACTTTTCTTGGGGATAAAAAACTCAGGTGTATTCCAGGGACTGGTGGTTGGCACAATGTGTCCTGCCTCAAGCTGCTCTTTTACAAGTTCTCTTAAATGAGCAAGCCGCTCCTTTTTTATGGGCCATTGATCAATCCATATAGGCTCATCACTTTTCCAAATCAGCTTAATCTGTCCTTGGAATGACTGTTCAATGGCCCCTATTGAAAAACCTGGTTGTCTGCAGGAGCAATTTGCATGACTGTGCCAAATTGTCCTAAGATGTCTCTCCACCACAACGTGCATGGTATAGGAGCAACAAAAGGACCTATCTTGGCCCCAGAGGGCCTCACGAGGAGGTCAGCTCCCTAGTGTCTCAGTGTCTGTCCGAGCACATCATAGACCAGTGGTGCAGGAACTTAAACTGTGGATGATAAACAGACAGCCACACAAATTCCAGCACAGGCTTTTTCATGTCTGTGAAGGGGTGATGCAGAATGTTGGCAGGATGGCTCAAGTCTGAACTCCAGACCCTCCCCTTCATTCACATGCACACAGGACCAGGGCTGCTCAAGCATACCGTGGTGAAAGCGCACTTGGAATTATTTTTAAATGCTCACTCCAAGCAGCCTTTTAAGGGTGGTTTCCTCAGGCTGCTGTTAGTTTGGTGGAAAATGGCTCAGTAAAACAGATCCCAGACAAGCCACTCACTGACCCAATGTGCTGCCTGTAGGACCATATCCCAGCCCACAAACTGGCCCCCTGCAGCATCTGCATGCTGCATTCCTTATTGAGGAAGAGAAATGTGTAGGAAAATGAAATACAGAAATATTGGAAAATTCCAAAGTGAGAATAGCTCCAAATGGGTAGAGCGCCTGTGAGGAAAATTATATTCGTGTCCACCTTTTCATTCTTCCTGAGGCAGATACTTAGTTGTCAGTGCTGGAAATCAGATATTGGGTAGCCAGACCCTTTCTGATTCAGTTTTATGTTCTTACAGGGTAAGAAAGGAGAAAAAGGAAGAGTCACAGTAAATGAAGAAAATTATGATAAGTATTGTCATCTCATTAGGTGTGTAGGAGGACAGAAGAACTGAAATGTAGGTGGGAACAAGGTCTGTTGTGACAAGCCTTAAAAGTGAGGACAAAAAGTTCTAACTTTCCTGCTAAAAGAAAACAGGAGTTGGCTGTAAAAGAAGAACTAACTCACTGAGTGTGGCAAGAAAATAATATTCTTTTGTCAGCAGCAAGTTTGATGCATTGAAAAGGAACAAATTGGGATGCAGAGGAGGACTGCAGTAAGTGCACTACATCACACACGAGGGAATAATTTTTTATAAGAGAACATGGAGACCTTGAGGTGAGCTCCTACTAATCATGCTTCTCACTGTTAAGGATTCTAGATTGTGAAATCCAAGAGGCACTTCTTGTGTTACAATTAGACTATTACACCTTGGAACACAATGTGTTTGATTCTGGATTCATAATCAAATGAAGTTCCAATATATGCATGTAATACTAAAATTTTGACCAGTAATCGAGATGAAGTCACACCTGCAGGGTCCTTTCTGATGAATACAATAGGAAATACATAGAAGTGCTTACTGAAAGAGTAAAAATTGTAAAATGTAAAAAATGTAAAATACCTTTGACCTTTCACAGTCTCTGATTTCAGAGGTTTGTTCATCAGGATTTCTACTGCAGAAGAGAAGCTAGAAATAATGGGAGTTGCCTCTACGAAAGAGTTGAATAAAAGAAATGTAAGCAGAGTCTTATTCTGTCACTAATCATCACTGAGAGCCTGGCACTCTTCTCTTTGCGCCTTTCCTTCAACTATTTATGTATATTGATCAAGTCCCCCCTGAGCCCTCTGTTTAGTCCCTGAACTAAAAAGTCCCAGCTCTCTCAGCCTTTCTTCACAGGAGATTAGGTCCAAGTTTCTTCATCATCTTGGTGGTCCTTTGTTGAACTCTCTTCAGTATGTTGGTGTTTCTCTTACCGGGGAGCCCAGAACTGCACACAGCACTCCAGGTGTGGCCTCACCAGTGCTGAGTAAAACGGAATGATCACTGTGACCTGCCAGCAGCTTGTCTCCTGGTGCAGCTGAGGGCATTGTTAGCCAGGCTCAGAAGCAAAGGGCACACTGCTGGCTCATGTTCATTTTCATTTCCACAAGGACCCCCAAGGCCTGTTCTGCTGCTGTCCCAGCTGGGCAGCCCCCAGACTGTGCTGGTGCCTGGGATTGTACCTCCCCAGGTGCACGATTTTGTACTTCCACTTACTGAATTTCATGAGGTGCCTGTCAGGTCCAGCCTTTCTCAGCCTGTCTAGGTCCCTCTGGATGGCAGCAAAACCCTTTAGCATATCAGCTCCTCCTCCAGCTTAATGTCATCAGCAAACTTGCTGAGGGTGCACCAGCCCCATCATCCAGATCGTTAATGAAGAGAGTAAAAAGGACTCAACTCAATACTGAGTCCTGGGGTACTGTGCTAGTTACTGGCCTCCAGATAAACTGCTTTAATGTCAATGGCCTGAAATTAGAATCCTTAACTCCTTCACCTCTCTTTACCTAAAATCATTCACACAAGCATATATACTTATTGATAAAGAAATAATACAATTTGGAATATCTTCAGTAAAATTAGCGATTCCTTCAGCGTCTCTTAAATCTGAGAAGTAAACTGAAATATTTGTCTGAATTTACCGTAAGATGTATAAATTTTTCCAATTTTTCCTTTGACATTTTCTTTAATGCAGGAACAATTTTCCTCTGGATTAACAGGTTCCAGAGCTCACTGCATTTCAAGACCATTTGCAGTATCCTGAATATCCAGTGAATCCAGTCATTTATCAGACTCTAAAATATTGAGTGCTATTGTTTCAGAATAAGATAAAGCTGAAGATGAATACTGTCAGCCAGTTCAAAACTATATAGCTGGAATAAGATCAAGAGTGTTGGCAAAAGGGCTGTGACATGAAGGTGTTCAGGGGAAACATGATTAAATATTCAGGTGACCTTCCCATCACAAGCATTTGTTAAGTGTGCATAAGAGATGCAGTACAACACCTATGTAAGTCTTATTTAGTCAAGTGTATGTTGTTGAGCTCTATTTATATTTTTAATCCTTTTCAACATTTTCCTATATGGTTCCATTTATAGTTCTAAGAATAGAGTAATAAATGATAAAAATAGAAAGTGGATATATACTATTAATTCAGTGATCTTAACATCAATTCATTTTCCTTTGTAGCTAGCTAATGTTATATAATACTTGCCAAATATTTGCCATGTCCACAATTCCCAAACACTTAAAAAAGCTTGGGTAGTAGAGAGGTTGCATATTAGACCACCTTTCATCCCATTCACAGCTTTGTAGACCAATCTCTTTCTAATTAATCCCTCTGCAAGTTTTTCAGCAATTGGTCATACAAAAAATTATACCACAAAGTCAATTTTATAAATCTTT
This sequence comes from Pseudopipra pipra, assembly GCF_036250125.1. Taxonomy (NCBI): domain Eukaryota; kingdom Metazoa; phylum Chordata; class Aves; order Passeriformes; family Pipridae; genus Pseudopipra; species Pseudopipra pipra. Next base: position 48,043,989 of record NC_087581.1, on the reverse strand, counting down.
TCAAGTGATATTTCATTAGCCAGTCTCCCATTGGTTGGATTGCTTGAGAATAGCTACCTCAGTTCTTCATAAACTCAATATATAGAACTGGAAGAATGAGGCACACACTGCTCCAGTGGGAACTTAGTATCAGGAAAAAAATTTGGATTTTAATTTTTTAAAAATGATGTTTTTTCTGTCATTCGTACAAATCTGTTTTTGCCAAACCACACACAAGTGCTCAAATTATTAATGTGATGACACACATATCTTTTGAAGAAGATATGCTTAAAAATACTATCTTCTATTGCTGTTATCCAGGCTTCTTTTCAGTCCTTGACAGAGGATTATAAAAGGATAATCAGGACTGCTAAACAGATGATAATTTCTCAGCCAAAAACTGATAACAGAAAGTGACTTCTTGTCACTGTCCATGGCATCAGATAGTTCTTGGTTTACTGGCCTAAGGCTCAGCAAATGATTTCTGTGGCTGCAGGATGCATGAACCTCTGTCTACATATATGTGAGGCCTGTTGATGTAAAGCCCAAATGCCAAAGCAAGTGAGAATGTATTAAATGCCTTCCTTATTCGTTTAATCCCAGGGCATGTAATCTATTCCTGTGATAGGTACCAAATGAATTTAAAATAGTGTGGTACTGCAGAGAATTTTTTCTAGCTCCAATGAAGTGAGTTGATGTAAAACTTTAAAGATTTTTGGCAATTTTATTTTCTTTCCTCTTAGTAGTAACGGTAATAAAAATAGTATGAATTCTAGTTTGAGGATTTAATTAATAGAGGAGATATTTGACTGCGGAGCTGGTTAAATTATAGCACTGTAGGCTGAATAGGCTATATAGGTGATAGACTAAAGTAATGATTAGGAGTCCTGTGGAGAGAATTTATTTGGAGGCCAGAAGTACAGAAGATGGATTGAGGAAGAAAATGGTTCATGTGTCAGAAAATTGATTGGCAAGTCTGGCAGAAGAGAGAGGATGAATTGTTGGCAAATTAACTAGAGGAAGAAGAGAGAAGTATTGACAGGGAAGGAGAAGGTAGAGCAAAAGAGAGGAGGATTCTTGAGTTTTTGGATCTCAAAGTTATTGGCAATAACTTGGATAGTGGTGGAGTGACAGTGTCATAACCTAAAGGGTTATCCAGCCTGTGGGTGTGTAGAGATCATAGAGATCATGACTGTGGCTTTGTAGAATTCCATAATACACAAAGACACAGGGACTTTATATTTCTGTACTTTATTACAGTTTACCATAAATACTACAAAAAATACCCCTACTATGTAAACTACCACAAAAATCAGCACTAGCAGGTATATATGTGATTAATATAAAGTGTATACACACACACACATATATAATGCTATTATAAATACACATATTATATATATATAGTGCTATTATAAATTGCTATCAACAATTAAATACAGCACCAATCAGTAGTACAGCAACAGTAGATACAGCAACGATCAACATAACAGCAACAACCAACTAGGTATATACTATTACATGTTACTACAAGTGCATCATTGATAAGCAAACTTATCAACAGTGTGACTCCAGATATACTTACAATAAGATGCTTATATGGATGTATATAATAAAAATATAAAGGCAATTATTCAGATTTCAGAAGAAGTTAAACCATAACAAAGGGGAAGATGATCTGTTCCCAGAGAGGGATCTAACCAGCCTAGAGGTGGGAAGACAAGCCTACAAAAAATAGGGGACTAATAAGGTAACAGGCAGAGTCTCACATCAAAAATTATTTTGTCAAGGAGTCAGGTGCCAGTCAGGTATAGGGATTCCATTGTCTCTTAGAATGTCTGAGTGGGATCCAATCCTCTTAGGAAGAGTACATGTAGCATGAGAAGTTTTCAGATAAACATGCTCCATTTTTTATAAAAATTTTATATCTTGGAGATAAGAGGTCCTAAGGCACCACGGCTTCAAACTGCCAATACGTGCTGTTAATTTCTGTTTTACATCTGTAACAGTCAATGACGATGAAGTTTTCTGTTCTTTCAGACCTGTTTTATTTTTTTCCAGACTGTTTCCACTTTTCCACATTATAAATTGCTGAAAATGTTTCCTGATTCTGCACTTATTCTTGGTAGCTCAGGATATCACTGCTTTCTAGGTTTGACAGCTGTACTTTGAAGAGGCCAGCTGTACTTTTCAAGGATGTTTCTTATTCCAAAGCCTAGTTCCCAGGCTCTCAGCTCCAAAGCTGGGGGGCAGTTTCTATGTCAGTATTTTTCTGTGGATGTTTTCTTCTGTTCTTTCTTCTTCTAAGAAAGAACACATCAGACGCCAGTAGGACTGGGCCCCCTCCTTGAGCTTTGGGCAGATTTTTTCTGTTCACAAGAACTGCCTCCTTATCCATGCTAATGCTCTGCCACTCCTCCTTATTCCTGGTTCTTCACACAACATGGAAACAGAAAATGGGTGTCAGTTCCAGCTGTAAGCATCGCGAGCAATTTGGAAATAATGGGGGCAGCATGGGGAGGAGGCATTATAGAGAAGAAGAATCTTTTTTTAGCTTACTGGCCCTTTACTCTTTTGCATCTCTTCTTCACTCCCTGGAGTGGAAGATGAAGAGAGATGTTAGAAACAGTGGGAAGAGAAGTCAACAGTGAGTGAAACCACGAGGCTTTGTCTCTCCCACCTTTGGGGAGTAAACAAGATAGGAAAGAAATAAAAACATTTCATGGTGTCCCAACTTTTGTCAGCCTTGCCCCAGGCCAGTGAAATTTAATGTGATTTAGTTAGAAACTCATTAATATGTGAAAACAATTTGGTTAGAATGAAAATCTGAAGAGGAAAGAGTATGAAGAAAAGACAGGCCAGACAGGTATAATGAATACTGTTATATATACAGTTACAAGATAAAGCAGAGAAAAGCCCGAGGTTTTCCATAAGTATACACTGCCAGTGAGAAGAAAAAAACAATAAACCTGTTTGATTCACCATAAATGTGCTTTGCATTGTTCTTTTATTGTGACCAGTATTGACCAGAAAGGCTTAAGTAGAGATGTTTGTCTTGTTAGCACAATACCAGAGTCAATTAAATGTCTGTATGAGGTAAGAAAAATTCTGATTTCACAGTGAATTTGTGTTATGTGGCAGACTCTTCATCCTCTTCATGACTTGCAAAATAGCCTGTAAAACTTAAAGAATGGGATTCTAGACCCAGAAGTCTTTTGTTCAGGTCCAATATCAAGCTAAATTTGAAACATATTTTCTATCTTGTTATTTGTACCACATTTCTTACGGTTGCTGCTTAGAATTAAAAAAATATTAAGAAATGTATGAATAGATTAGAGTATCAAATATACCTAAGAAATTTTATCTTAGTTCACAAATAGCAAAAGTGATATTTGATTAATAAATTATTTTTATTGATAATTAACCGAATTCTAATTTAGAGTCAGCTGGCTTTTTCTATACAAACTAAGAGAGGACAGTCAGCAATTATTTGTAATTTAAGAGTTTTTAAAAAGTTGATACTATTTCTCACTGTCTCTTTATTTTTTTCTCTGCCTCCCCACAATTATTTTCATTAACAGACACCATGCAATCTTGCCTCTGGCCATGAGCACAGAAATTAGTGCTAATGTATTATTTACAAAGGTTGATCAAGTCTTCCTAGTGTGAGTAGAAAAAAGGTACATCTTTTGCCTTCAGAAAGACAGGTATGAATTCTAAGCATGAATCAGATGAACCTTTAAATGAGATGAAACTATCCATTCAAATTTCCTAGTCACAATTAAAAACAAAAGCAAAAACAAAAACCTCACTCCTCTCATAGCAAGATGAAAAGTGATTTACTTAAAAAGCAGATTGTAAGCTGAAATAGGGATGAGATTGTCTTACCTTTTAGGCATATTAACAAGTTTTCAACTGTTCACATTTCCTCTGACCTCTGGATAAACAGAATGAAAAATCTGGCCAGCTGCTCTGCACTACATTTAAGAGTGTTAATACAAAGGAAGGTGCACTCTTTTTCTGTTGTGCATACATAACATCCAAAATGGATTACATAAAAAGTATTAAGATTTTAAGGTCAACCACTTAAGAGCAATTTCCTGAAAAAGAATTCCCTATAACCTTAAAAATGCCCACTCGTGCAAGTGCTTTATGGTTACAGTTTGCAATTAAAAATTAATTTTTTAATAGGAAGTTTTTGGCATGGGGGTGTGAGTCAGTCAATATCAGGAGAGAGATGTCTTTTGTGCTGCAGGAGTGTGCAGACACACAAAGGCCATGGGCTCCATTCCAGCCTCCAGAGAGGTTGCATCAACCTGTGAGTGTTCTTTGGTATGAATGGAGTCTTTCCATACATGATGGGCTGGAAAACACATCTAGAACCATGCCACAATGTGGGAAGGGGAGTCAGGTAGGGCGTGTGGTCTCTTTTTTATTCCCACAGTGACTTCATTCTTGGTAAAGAAATCTATTGTAACATCACTGCTGTCTGTGGTGAAGATTTCCTGTCAGGTAGGCAGATGATTTTTTGGAAGCTGGTAGCTCCTAAAATCTTATCTCATAGTAACTCCTGATTTGCTTTTGCACCTCATTAGGTATCTTTATTTATCTTGGATATTTTTAGATCTTTTGCTTATGGCTGTTTGCCAGATGGCTTCAGTGGCTTCCTAATGGTAGGCTGTGATTTGTTGATGCAAAATCTTGACAAGAGTCCATGTCTCAAAAAACAACTTTTCTCAAAAGACAACTCATAGGAGTCACTGTAGTGAGAACAACTCATGAGATTTTTCAATTTCTGCATCAGTGAAAACTGCTGGAAGTGCTGGCTAGTGTTCCATTATAAGGTTGCCATGTCAACTTTTTCCTTACTGGTAGTGGAATAAGGAGGTAGTTTTGTTTTAATGTTTGCCTTCCACAAGTAAACTTTAAAACTATGTACAAAACTTCATGGAAGACCAGAGTGTTATTTTCTGTTTGCATATAATGAATTCATATTGTCATTGTTTTGCTTCAAAAGATCTATAACCTGTATGTGTCTGTTCAGTATTTTTATTTTGCACCTATACAGTTTTTGAAGAGTCTTCACTGACACTGTAGAAATCTAATTTTCTCCTTACTGACTCTTCCTATCTTATTGCAGTCTCCCTAAAAAGGCACATCTCTTTAAGTTACCAGTTCAATTTTGTGATTGACTGTTGCAGAACCTGTTCATTAGATATCTCTGTGTTATATCATTCTCAGATGACTGCTCTAGATATGAAGTTTATCTTCCCAAGGAGCTCTTTTAACTATTCCTTGCCTGTGGTAGAAAAGTCCATATTTTGTTGGATCCCCTTGTAATCTTTCGCTATACTCATTTGTTGTGTTAACACCATGGTATATTAAATAACACCAGTGATATGTCCATATTATGGAATTAAAAAAACAAAATAAAATAAAGCTTGGTCCAACAACATCAGCTTTTTCTTTTTCTTTTTTTCCCTGTGTTTATTATGTCTCCTTAGAGACATCTGTAAAGAGAAAGTTCAGTGGACTTTTCTGCCTTCTATACAATTAAACAATGGTTACTGTCGTGATTTGACTCAGGGAAAAATTTTTCAAATCCCCCCAAATTTGCTAAAATGTAAGAGAAGTTTCTAGACAGGCAACAGACTCAAAATGGGGGAATAATATCTAAACTTATTGCTAACAGAATGGAAACTATAGAATAATATATACAACAGTCCTAACTAATCCTCCTATGATGATAAAAGTATGTATTCACAAAAATCACCCCTTTTCCCCCCCATAAAGTCCAGGAGGAGAAGTTTCTCCTTCACTCTCAGGGCTACAGCTCCAATTCACAGTAGCTGGAAAATCTTCTCTCTCTCTCTTCTATAAGGTGTGGGGTCCCAGTACCCCACCTCTAACCACTCAGCTCCATTGAGGGTTCACCATGGGCTTCGGGGGAAACACCTGCCATCACCATGTCTTCACCATGGAGTACAGGGCTTCTCTGCTCCGAGCTGCTGTCGGCTCAGAGTCATGGCTGCCAGCCCAGCGTCCTCCCAGCCAGGGCCAGCAGGGTCCAGCCAGCCTATCACCATCCCTCCTCCACAGTGAGGGAAGTTGGTGAGGCTGGCCGGAGAATTCCTGGAGAGTCTCTTTCTGCTCTGCTTCACGATTGCCACTGCCCCCACTCGCAGTGGGTGAAAACCCCCCAGCCCTTGGCCACAGCAGCCCGGCCAGGGGGAAAAGAGGGGGCCTGGCCCCTTGGGGGGCCTGCCAGCCCCTCTGCTGTCTTCTGCTTCTAATTTCTAACTGAGCCACCACCTTCTCTTCCAGTGTATCAAATATGTCATTTCGCAAAGGAGTAACTACAGCTTTCGATTGGCTCTGCATTGGAAGGACCACTCTGGAGCAAACCATCTTCAGTCCCAGGGGAGGGGGATCTCTCAAACCATGACAGTTATATTTTTTGATTTACCTTTGGTATTATCTGAAGAAACTGTTCCCAAAAAAAAGTTTGAAAGTTTGAAAATGCAAAGTTTTTTTCTGTTTCATTGTCCAGAACCCTGTTGATTCATGAAACCTAGAAAACTACTTGGCATGGAACATCTCTTTCGGAATTTTCTACTCACAGGTTGTAGAACCACTTTTGTCTTTTCACACCTTTATTTAACAATATTTTAGCATACTTAGAAGCCAAAGTTTCAGTCTTTTTTCTTGATTACTTGCTTCCTTTGCTTTCACTAGAGTGACCAACAAGTTTAACAGCCTTTTCTTCTTTCTTTGCTTGCTCTGTAATGCCCAGAGAATGAACCTATCCAATTTCTCTTTTATTCCCTTTCTTAAGGTCAGAAGAATTTTCAAAGGAGCAGAAATTGGGATCCTTTAGGTCTATTCTATTCTTTATTGACAGCTTTGCTTTTTCTGGCAGCAATTACTCTTTGAACTTGTCCACAGGTGAAGAATCAGTTCTACCAGTGAGAACAACCTCTTACGAGAACTGTGGACATGACATGTTTTGAATCCAGTAATTGGTACTTTTTCCTCAGTACTGTGATAAATTGAATACATGCTCTTCCTCCAGCATTTGACACAAAACTCTCTTCAGAAAGATAAGCCTTTGAGCCCTAAATTTCACCTATTTCTTTCCTACTAAACATTTTTTGTCTGTTTTTTTTTTTGCTTTTGTTTGGTTTTGTTTTTTTTTTCCCCAGTACTAATTCACTGCCACAAACATGCTCTATTTGCCTGTGCCAAACTTACCAGAACCCTCATTCTGCTTCACCACTGCCTGCAGCCTTTGTGAAGAGTTTTTTGGAACTAATAGCATTCTTGTTATCTGATTTGTCCATGCTATGCATACTCTGCTGGGGCTTGCAAAATGATACATTTAACTGCAATTCTGTCACCTTTCTCCAAATACTGTACTGTAGTAATGTTTTGTCGTGTAATGTGCTGCGGTTGGTTCTTGTGCAGATCCATGTACTGTCCTTTTGTGAATCCTGTTTGGGAACACTGCATGATTTTTGTCTCTCAGATATTTTCTTGTAGTATTTGAATTCTCTAGGGTTGTTCTTACTAGGCAATAGCCTGGAAGAGGTGACATTTTTGGGTGGCCTATTCTGGGCAGTTTGCCAAATTTACTTCTCTATTTTCCAGCAGTCACATTTGGGCTATTTTGTCTTAGATCTAAACTGGGTTTGTGTTTTTTGTCTGGGACTTGGCTCTGTAAAATTACTGCTCAGATGATTCACAGTCTTCTTTGTTAAGTGTTTCCTTCTTCATCATACTGCAATGATTCCTAAGTGTTGTTCAAACTTTCTTAATTTCTTCCTATGTTTCTGGATGCTAACACAAAGGGATTAGTAATTTCCCTGAGATTCTGTTTTCTCTCTTTTCTTTTTGCTGCAAGTAAAATTCCATGGACATGGAGAGTGAAAATCAAAAAGAATTCCTCCTATCAGAAGTCTGTTTTAACTTTGTATAGTGTGAAAGACCACACTGGATCTGTTTGTGTCCTGGCTTTATTAAAGATATCTGCTCTTCATTGTAGTCTTTCTGCTTTTAGGCCTAATGTCTAGGGATAGGGTGGCTGTGATAGATTAATCCATGCCAATTTCCTGGAAAGCTAGAAGAAAATAGTCACAGTAATTTCTGGAGATCCTTGCAGCATCATGGAACAGGAGAGTATGGAGTAGACCCAACAACTGGTTGTACACCTCCCTAACTGAAATTGTCAGAAAATAATTTAGGAATAGTATTTGTAAATGCCCATTTCAGAAATTGTTCAGATGTTGACATTTTTACCAAATATGACTTTCAAATGTTGTAGACTCGGCCAAATATTGTTGTAATTTATGTAAACAACAGAATGCTCTTTCCTGGACTTGTTTTGTCCACGCTACTTCTAATCTAATCATATTTCAAGCTATTACATAAAATTTTGCACTTGATCAATGTGGTGGGTTGACCTTGGCTGGATGTCAGGTAGCCACTGAAAATGTTGTCTCACTTCCCTCTGCAAATGGACAGGAGAAAAAAAAATAATGAAAGGCTCATGAGTTGAGACAAGAACAGGGAGAGGCCACTCACTGATTACCATCATGGGTAAGACAGACTCAACTTAAGGAAATTAATTGAATTTGTTATCAAAATCAGAGAAGGATAACAAGAAGTAAAACAATCCTGAAGCACACCTTCCTCTCACCACTCCCTCCTCCTCATCAGGCTCTACCTCCTCCTCTCTAGTGGTGCAAGGAGACAGGAACAGGGGTTACAGTCAGTTCATCACACATTGTTTCTGCCACTGCTAAGGGAGAGGAGTCCTTCCCCTGCTCCACTGTGGGCTCCCTCCCATGGGAAACAGTTCTCCATGAACTTCTCCAGTGTGAGTCCTTCCCATAGGGTACAATTCACAAACTGCTCTGGCATGTGTCCCTTTCCATAGGATGCAGTCCTTCAGGCCAAGACTGCTCCACTGTGAGACCCCACAGAGTCACAAGTCCTACCAGAAACCTGTTCCAGCATGAGCTCTTCTCTCCACGGTTCCTCAGGTGTCTGCCAGGACCCTGCTCCAGCCCAGACTTCCCATGGGCTCACAGCCTCCTTGAGACATCCAGTGGGTCCCCTTTGTGGGCTGCAGGTGGATCTCTGCTCTACCATGGACCTCCATGGGCTGCCAAGGCACAGCTGCCTGCCGATGGTCTCCACCACGAACTGCAGGAGAATCTCTGCTCCAGAACCTGCAACGTCTTCTCCCCCTCCTTCCCTACTGACCTTGGTTTCTAAAGAGTTGTTCCTCTCCCATATTCTCACTTTTCTCTTCTCTGAGTGCAATTACATCTGCACAATAACTTTTTTTTCCCTTCTTTATCACAGAGGCTCTGTTGCCTTGTCTGGTGGGCTCAGCCTTGGCCAGCTGTGGGTCCGTCTTGGAGTCGGCTGGCACTGACTGGCTCTGTTGGACAAGAGGAAGCTTCTCACAGCTTTTCACAGAAGCCACCCTGTCACACACACACTGCTACCAAAACCTGGCCATACAAACACAATACAATCAATAAAACTATTGAAAGAGCCAACTATATTTCCTAGAGTTTATACTTGCACAATTTAAATCCTCCCACTATTATACAGTCAGAAATGATAGGATAGCTTTCATGCAAATCCTATTAAAACTTAACTTCAAGAGAAGAGAAAATAGGGAAAATTAATTCAAAAAGTGCAAATTTTGGAATTATAAGCCTGACAAAAATGCAGATTAAGAACTGTCAGAGAAACCTGAAGAATAACAGATTCATAAGAGTCTGATGAAATAACTAGCCTGAATTTGCTTCCTTTTTGACTGACCTAATAGTGGGCTATTAGAAAATGAGATTTGTAGCGCAAAATGGAAGAGAGGATGAAACAAATTAAAACAAATGCAGAGCTAGTAGATTAACTTCAGTAGAAAATGGGGTTTCTCCTTTTGCCACTCAATCCTTTGATTCATTTTACAAATGAAAAAGCATATTTTTTATGGGCTAAAACTTCTGTAGGAAGGTGTTCCATATCTGCAACTCCAAACTACTCTTGTTACTTATATTATAGTAATTATAATGTGTTTTTTCCCCCCACCAAACTTGTTTATCTGTGCTCATGGAGCTGAAGACCATGATGCACATGACTCTTCCTTATTATATATGACGCATTATTGTTAATAAGAAACACCAAACCAATACATATGTGGGTGCTTGCACTTAGGATTCTTGAAGCAGATAATCCTTGTATGTGGACTTGCCACTCCTGATTATGACAAGTAATACTCCTTTGTTTGTCTGTAATGACATAAAAATTTTTATTCTTCCACGTGTTCCTGTGATCAGTATTCAGGGACTTTTATGTTAGGACAAGATCTCTTAGGGATAGAATGAAAAGTAGTACTGAAAATTTTAAATAATGTAATTATGTAAGTACATTTCTTGCTATTATCTGGAATCTGGTCTATAGCACTTCATCTGAAAATAGATATTCCTATTGGTGAAAAAGATATGACGAAACTAAGGCCAGATAAAATCATATGGTTAGTGGGAAGTAGTAGAGAAATATTAATTAAAAAAGTGAGAAAGGTGATTTTTTTCCACTTGAGAATAAAATCCCCAAATGTAAAGGACTGAAAAAAAGCCAGAAAATAATGGCTATAAAAGAATAGGGAAACCAGATATCTCTTTCTGTCTTATAAGGGTATGGTAATCATCAATATAAGTGAGAGGAAGCAATTTTAAAAAAAAATTAATACCCTTTTTCAGCAATGCCATTATTTAATTAATACTATTTATTCTGCAAGTAATGATTTAGAATTAAATTGATCTAAAAAAAGGGGATTTTAGGTGGAATAAAGTCCTGCATTAGGGAAGCAAGTCAACTTAATCTTTGCATATGGGGTGGAAATTTCTTTAGATGGATGTTCTACCAAATTAGTTTTGTACGCTCATCAAAGGCAACTGGGAGCAGCCATTAGTTGGCACAGGTTATAGTAGTAAGTGAGCCGTATATGTATTCCAGAATGTAAATGCTTGTATTCTAACACCATCGCCACAATGAATGGAAAATTTTACTTAACTTTGATGGGTTCGGGCTTTTATCCTCAGTTTTGAAATTCTTATCACTATTGCAAAGTTATCTCAAGGAACATTTTAACACAGCTATATCTCCAAAACTGTAAGTTGTAGACAGGCAGGGGAAAAAAAATAAATCACATCACACATTCCTCCTCTTTGTTTCTTCCTGTTAGACTTGACACTCTGCATTGAGAGGTTTGTTAGCATTTCAGCTAAATGTCTGCAGTTTGTGTACCTGGTTCTTAAGAGAACCATAAATCTTTCATGACGACAAATGTCTCTTTTCTGCATAGAACTAGGAAAAGAGATTATTCCCTATGACTGCCTTCAGAATTATTGGCATAAACACAACAGTGTAGCCTCTGGTACTTTGACTTCAAAGTTTCAGCTTCTCCATGTAATCTTTTTAATATATGACCCTTTCTACAATCTGTTTAGTTTCTTTTCTCCCTTGCTTCCTCCCTCCCTTTCTGTTTTCCCCTCTCTGTTTACTCACAGACCTCTCTTTTTGGCAATGCTTAGCTGGCTGTCTAGCTCTTCAAGGTATTCTGTCAGAAATTCATCTTACAAACAGTTTCCTTATTACTGAGTCTGATCGATCACTGGGACTTTCCATTTTTAAGAATTGTATGGATTAGGTTAGACATTTGGGATGCCTATTTAGATACTTAATGAAGTTTTAAAAATTTCATGTACTAATTGTTTCCCAGCAATTTTCTGAACACTCTAATTATTTCTAGTTGATGACTTTGTGTTTATCAAAAAAATAAAGATAATGATCTGGCAACAAATCAGGGTAATGTAGCATGAGGAGACCTGTACATTATTTTGCTTCATTCTGGTATCCAGCAAAATCTCAATGTTTTTGTTTTTTTGTGATCAGGCTACATTTGAACCTGATTTTTTGTTCTTAAAATTTTATACTCAAATTTGGAAATGTGTGGGTAATCAGACAGCAGTCATGAAATATCAAGAAGTCTTCATAACCTGTTTTATTGTTGAGTGAACAAAATGTCTCTTATTGAAGCTAATATAGATTTCAGGTAGTGAGCTTATAAAATCTAACTGGGGCCAACATTCCTAATTCAAAACTGAAATAAAAAATATCCAAAAATTACATTCTGGGAGAAAAATTTTAGTTTTTTGATAATCCTATAGAGATGATGTGGTTGAAAAAGCTGGTAGTATACAATAAATTTATTTCTGTGTGAAATCTCTTATTGCACTGTGGGAAAAGTTTATAAGTATTTTTTTTAAAAAAATGTTTTCTCAAACCAGAAAAGGAAATGCTTCTCTGTGAATCTTTCTATAGCTCCTGTGTTTATTTGCAAGTACTAGTTCTGCAGGTGAAGTCCTATTTAGCTCATACTATTTTTTTCCAAATTGTCATTGTGAAAGGTAAAATAATAGAACTTAAATCTTAAATTTTCTGTCTCTAGCAGAGAAGAAGTTAACAGATAAATGAAATACTTCTTTTTTCCTGAAAGCATGTTTTAACATATCACAGACCACTGTTAGTTAATTTTAAAAAGTAACAGTATGGAACAGCTATCAGTACTATTTCTGAAAAGATTCACTAAAAAAAATAAAAAATCTTTAACAACGGTAAATCTTGCTGTTTGTACAACAGTAAACTTGGTTGCGTTATTCTGTAACTTTGTTTCTATGACCATTTTGGTTCTGTAATATAATTTGCAGCTGTGTAAATAATGTTCATAAATACAAGTCTGTTCATTTTTCATTCAGCCTGCACTAACTTCTTCTTTTCTGTTTGCATAAGGAACATAGTTGTATGAGAACACAAAGGCTTTTCTGTGTTCATACGAATGTTAAAACCAGAAATGATCCCTTTCCTGATTCCCCCTGTAATTATGTAATAATCCTACCACAAATAATTCAGTTCAGACATTTGGAAAATCTAGTCAATTATTCAGTTGTGACATATGTTATCAAGCATGGCAAAAAATCTTGCCACAAGGTTTCAAGTTGTCTTAAGCTGACGCTCCTTCTACTGTAAGGGGAAAAAAATCCAATATTGTTGTATTTGAATGTTTTTGCTCTGATCCTCCCTCCAGAAAAATTCTTTTTAGCACTGTGTAAAATAATTACAATCACAATTTCTATTATCAAAAGCGTTCTGAAGTAAATTGGAGATGAACTGACCGAAATACAATCCTTTGTACTAAGATAATGTCTGTTTTAAAGACCTGACAGTAAGTGATGTAACACATGAATGCTTTGACTGTTTCACGTCTAGTGACTCCAGATGGTATGTCTGTACTCTGATGGTGTGCTGTGTGTAAATCATCATAATCAGGATCAATATACATCCAAGAACATTCTACTTTTTTTTCTTATCGTAGTTATTTACATCCACTTATTAGACCCTTTTCACAGTATAACTCTAGATGGACACCTAACAACAAACATTACCTTTTTTTTTTCTTTAACTCCTGTAAACTTGCTTCCCCACCCATAGTATTCCTATGTCTTGGCTTTCAGCATATTCCTTCAGGTATGCACATGTGCACTTACACGTAAGTGTCAAAGAGTAGCACATGGAGCTTTATAAGGAATCTTACAAAGCAATATGATCTATATTAAAATTACTCCATCAATATCTGTCCCATAATGCTTCATCAATTTTTACAAGTAGAAAAAAAAAATGCTATTCACTGATAGTGGAGGTTCTAATCTGGACTCAATTTCCAACTGAATCTATTTCCTTTATGGCTGTGAATGTGCTTGTACAACTGTCAGCACCAAAATTTTTTCCCTAACGTGGGAATGACTGACAGAATCCATGACTGACAAAAGACTTATTTGATCAGACCATATGTATTATCTTACCTAGGAAATAAAATTTAAATTTTCAAAACAAAAAGTCCCCCTTTTTTTATGATTCACCTTAAAACTCTACTCAGTACAGATATCATTGTATTTCGTTGATAATTTTTTTACAACAGAGTAGTTTTCCAGTCATAGGCTCTTCTTTCTTCAGTATCTTTTAGTGAAAGTTATTTTGATTTTCGCAGTGATGCTTCAGACGCAAAAGAAACCTTGCAGTGTATGTGGGTTTGGTGTGGAGCAATCTCTAGAATATGATGTTGCTATTAAAGCTGCTTCTAAGGAGAGTTATTTTCAATAAAAGAGGTTAAATATTCAAATGCAAATCACTTGTCCATAAAACAGGGAGTTCCTAAACTGACCTGAAAACTGGAAACTAGTGACCAGCTTTATTTTGGTTGACCTCTCTTTTTTTTGCACTGATTTTAAGGCATATGGGAAATGCAGTGAGGTAGATAGATGAGTTTGAAAATTTTAAAGTGTGCAGACCGATGAGATCATTCATTCTGTGGTAATGCCATTATTTGCCTTCCTAAGAAATGTTCACAGAGGCAATATGTATCAAGCTGGCCTAAACACCTCCAAGAGATTTACACAACTTTCATTGCCTTTCTTAACACAAATCATAAAATAGATGCCTTTGTCAGGCTCTGAGAACATATGAGGATGCAGGTGTGACCCATTATAGTAATTGCTCTCTTGATAAGGATAGCATAGAAGTGCAGAATATACTGTGACTTACTGTGGAGTAATTATAGGATGCTACAGCTCTACTTTCATGATTCCCTGTAGTCCTAGGTACAGCTGCCCTGATCTGGCAAAAAAGAATGGGTTAGGGCTCTCATTACCATATGAGCAAGAGAGTAGGCTCCAGTACAAACAGCAAGTAGTTGTTTTTCAGAGATTAGTGTTAATTCAAGAGTGACTTTATTGAACTCCAATTTCTGAACATGTATTTGCTTGCAAACTAGGTAGTTTGCAAGAACTGCATACCTAGAACATGTATTTGCTTTTAGAATCAATTTTTCTCATCGGTTAAATAACAGGTTAGTTAATCAAGACTGTATTAAGGAATTTTCAGATATAATGTTGCTGAAAAAGCAGTGAGCTGAATTCTCAACCACTCATTTTTTCTGACCCGGAATAGCTTTCTAGACACTTACTGTTGCTTTGATTTGCCATGTCAGCATCTTCCTCTTAGTAGCATAGAAGCTAGAGTAAAGAGAGGAAGGAAGGTTTATCTATGAGGAGTAAACAGCAAATGTGTTACTTTAATCTCTGAAAGTTTACAGAATCACATCTACTGCTTTTAGAAATGGAAAAGTTTTTTATGGTACGTATAAACATTAAAGGCTCACCCAAGTAGTTAGTATATGAAAACTCAAATAATGAGGTAAATTCACATGGCACCACAAACAATATTATAAAATATTTACCATACAGATATTTGAAACAAGTAGGACAAGAGTACAATAATACCTTTGTTTAACTAAATATATGCTGAGTAAAAATATTCACTGCAGCCAGAGGAAATGTGCTTCACAGAGGAAGTGTGCTTCACAGTGGTCTGCAGGCTTGGCAAATTTTCCTGGAAACATAATCCATAGGGCTCCTGGATAAATATAAGTAAATCCTACTGGTCAGGAAAGAACTCATCCTTATTCTTAATGTTTAAAAGGCTAAATGGTCTTTAATGAACTATTATTTATTTTGTCCCTCTGATTTTTGTTTTCCCAGAGGAAACCTTCATGGTAACATACAGTTTGATAAGGAACCAACTGAGCTGCCATAAATGTCTTTTTGTGGACAGCCAGTGCCAATTAGCAGATTAGATTAAAATTAGTGTATTCATCCTTGGGCTTCTCAGGTTATCTCATTTTAGCTCAAAGAATAGTTTACAATACTTAACACAAGGAGAAGGTCTATTTCTTTGTGTCCACGCCTTGTGTCTGTGTCTGTGTCTCTCTGTTTGTGTCTCTATTCCATGGAGCAGAAAGTGCCTTATGCAAAAAAAGTCCAAACCACCACCACCAAAAGATTTAATTTCTATTTGCATTATTGGCTCATTTATGAGGTGGTTCTGTTATTTTTATTTTTAGTTAGTAACTGTACTTTAAATTAAATTAAGGTTACTATTTTGACTGCAGAAAGAACTATGCTTAATCCTAAAGACTAGTCAACTATGCCCATATAGTTGTGTAGCACAGCTTTCTGTGAAATTGTGTATATATGATTTGAAACCAGGATAGTTATGGATGCTTTTCTGTTGGGATCACAGAAGAAACAGCAAAACTGATAACTATAAAGAAGGTAATTTTTTTTTTTTAATAAGTAAAAGGAAAAAAAATAACTTTTAAATATTTTGGATTTGGACAATGTATTTTGATAACTCAGGTAGTCTACATGATTTGTGTAGCTATATGTTTCCTGATTAAATTTGGAGTACTTGGAACCTGTTTAAAGATTAGAACTTGATTTTTAGCCCAAGATTTCTTCAGTCCACAGAAACTATGCAACTGGGTGGGGGACAGTCCAGTTTACTTCTTACTTATTAATAGTAACTGTGCTGTTTTGGTTTCAGATGGAAGCTCTAATAAAATCATTAGACAGTGTGTTTAGACAATGTGTTTATGACTTTTTAGGACATCAGCAAATTACAGAGGGATTTTATAAGGACTTGTCACTTTAAAATGCATTATTTTAAGATGATAGTAAGTAATTACATATATTGACTGTTTCTGCTGCTGATTTTGTTAAGACAGTACTTTATACTCTCAAAGATTTGTGAAAATTATTCTCAAAATTAATATCCTGGCGATTCTTAAGTAAAGTACAATACTATACAGAGCTGTCAGTTTTAGAAAGGGGTTATATTTTTCACCATCACATGATTTTACCATCAAAACTAAGTCTGAAATGAGTCTTTAAGAAATTATCTGCCTCCAAAACAACTTTGATAGTTATGGAGCTAGACATTAAGGATGTTCAGAAGAAGACTGTTTGATGCACAGTTTTTAGCAGTACTGGTTGGGTAATGTAACCGAAATAGCAGAATAAAATTCAGTCTGGCTGGAATTAATGGTGTTTTGATTCCTGAAAGAAGAAACAGCTCCTACTTCTACTTGTAAGATCTAGGAAGTTTTGTCACCTAAAATTTTCTTATTGATATTAGTAACTTGTCATCTACTCACACAACAGAGGTTTAAGAGTTGAGGAACTGGTGTGACCTTGACTGACTGCCAGCCCCCCACCCCCAGCCACTCTCTCATTCTCTTGCCTCAATAGGAAGGGGGAAGAAAATAAGATGAAAAAGCTTGTGTGTCAAGATAAAGATAGGGAGATCGCTTAGCAGTTACTGTCATGGGTAAAAACAGACTTGAAGAAAATTAATTTACTTTCTTGGCAGTTAAAATAGAGTTGGATGGTGAGAAACAAAAAGAAAAACTCAGTACACCTTCTTTTTCTTCTTCCCCTTCTGCCCAGGTTCAACATAGCTCTTTCATTCACCACTTTGTCATCTCATCCCTGGTGATTGGGGTTGGGGAATGGGGTTTGGGGTCAGTCCATAACAGCTCCTCTCTCTTTCTCTTTCCTCCTCATGCTTGTCCCTGCTCCGGTTTGGGTCCTTTCCATGATCTGCAGTTCTTCAGGATAATGCTTCCAAGTGGATCCTCCAGTGTCTGCAATGGTGGGTCTCTGCTCTTGCATGATCCTCTCCACAGCCCATGGGGAAATCTCTGCATTAGCACCTGGAGCACCTCTTATCTCCCCTTTCTTGACTTAGTGTCCCTAGAGTAGTTTCTTTCACTTTCCTGCACTCCTCCCTTCTCTCTCTGATGCGCAGTGGTTTTGTTATTTCATAGATACACTTTCCCAGAGGTGCCACTATTTTGGCTGAGGGACTCAGCTTTGCCCTGTGGTGGGTTTGTCAGAGTGGGCAGGAGCCAGCTGTGTCCAGCACAGGGTTTCCTTACAGAAGCCACCAGCGCAGGACCCTGCAGTCAGTGCCTGGGCACAGACACCTGGTAGAGGGGCTAAGCGTGTGTTATGAATATTGAGAACCCAAACTCCCAAAGTCTCTCTGCTCTCACTTTCCTGTATTCTTCACTTCCCTCTTTAAAAGGAATAACCTAAATCAGATTTACATAGTCAGCCTGCACAGTACAGTACCAGGACAAAGGGAAGTTGGTAACAAGTACCGACAGGAAACCATAGGTGTCAGAATAAGAGTTCAGAATATCAAAGCTCACCGAGATATCTCAGATACAGTATGGCATATGGAGGAGTTTGGATGCCAGTTTTGGCAGGGTCATTGCTGGTTCCATGTGAGCCATTGAGCTACCTTGTGTCTCTTAAGTGTACTAATCAAATGATACTGATACTGTATTGAATGCTCCCATTGGTTTAAGCTAGTCCTTGTGAATCTTAGGTCTGTCCTGTTGAGCTATGGGATGTGGAATTGTGTAGTTTTAATTATACATACCATAAAGCATCATAAGGGAACTGAGAGTCATCAACAAAGAAAATTCACTGTCTGGATCTGGGAGTGTTACTGCATACTATCCCTAGAGGTAATACTTATCTCCATAAACACAGAACTCATGTCTATATGTGTTTCATTATGTGCTGTACTTGAGTTCTCTGACCCACATGTACTTTAGTTTCCTTCAGTCACTCTCTGCTGAGTATCCTGAAACACCACCAGGCACTTTGAAAGAATATGTTCTGTGGTTCTTGAATGCTATGCTAAAATTTTGTATTTTGTATGAGATTAGCACATTTTCTCAAGAAGATAGCAAATTTTAAATTTCATTTTTGTAAAACTTTATTTAGTCATGCATGTAAGGCTCTGTGTTACACTGTATTTATCAGCAGTCTTTTCATAACTTGCACAAATCAGTCACACAGACTTTCTGTTTCTAAGTTATGAGCTGATCAAGAAGGTTCCTCCATTTTGACTTCTAAATTAAATTGAACAGGAAGATTATTTAACACTGCTAAATCATGACTCCTTTTTGATAGAAGGTTATCTCTTTTGAAGAGGAACTAACTTTTAACTAACACACTCCATTCTGCTTATCCTATTTGTGCCCTGGAGAAGGGATTCCTAATTCACCATGGTTGAGACCAAGATAATTCTCTTTTGTGTAGGTTCCCTTGCAACTGGATCTGTACATCCATGAGATGTTAATCTCTTCCCTGCCAACTTCTGAATGTCAGGTTACTACACAAAGGGACATCTCAGCAACATGGACTTTGTTTATAGACTCTGAAAGACAGTCTTGAAGTAGGTCATACACAGGCTAAATCCTTTGATTGTTGCCCTCATAGAGAAAAAAATACTTTCGTATTAAAATCCAGTTTAATTTAGTCTGGGAACACAAATGCCATTATACATTAATGAGAATTGTATCATTGAAAATTATGTCATTACTCTATGGCATTGGTCTAAACAGAATCAACATTCTTGTTTATTTAAGGATTTCCAAAGCATTGTATCTTTGGGTTTATTTCACTTTTAGGGAGTACATCTATATTTCCTGGCTTGTAAAATTTTGAGAACAAGTTTTTTGTTTGAGCATTTCACTCCAAAATTCTGAGTATTGTTTTTATAGAGTCACAGATTTGAGGTTTTAAATATCAGGCATTCAGGTGAATAAACCAAGGAGGTAGGAATAAAATCAGTGGTTGCAACTTCTCTTAAAGTCTAGGTCTCATCCAGAGTGTAGCCATCAATGGCTCGGTGTCCTGATGGACATCAGTAACAAGTGGTGTTCCTCAGGGGTCTATTTTGGGACCAGTTTTATTTAATATCTTCAGTAATGAAGATGAAAGGATTGAGTGCACCCTCAGCAAATTTGCAGATAATACCAGCTGACACACCTGAAGGACAGGATGTCATCTAGAGGGACCTGGACAAACTCAAGAAGTGGGAACATCATGCAGTTTACTAAGACCAAGTGCAAGGAGCTGCACCTGGGTCTGGGCAACCCCTGGTATCAACACAGGTTGGGGGATGAACAGATCAGACCAGACCTGGGGGAGCTGGTGGATGAGGGGCTGGACATGAGCTAGCAATATGAACTCACAGCCCAGAAAGCCAAGTGTGTCCTGGGCTGCATCCAAAGCAGTGTGGGCAGCATGTGAGGGAGAGGATTCTGCCCCTCTGCTCTGCTCTGGTGAGATCCACCTGCAGTGCTGCATCCAGGTCTGGGGTCCCAGCACAGGAAGGACATGGATCTGTTGGAGAGAGTCCAGAGGAGGCCGCCAAGATGATCAGAGGGATGAAGCACCTCTCATGTGAGGAAAGGCTGAGAGAACTGGAATTGTTCAGCCTGGAAAAGAGAAGGCTTCAGGGTCGCCTAATTGTGGTCTTCCAGTACCTGAAGGGAGCCCACAAGAAAGATGAGAGAGACCTTTTACAAGTGACAGAACAAGGGGGGATGGCTTCAATTTAAAAGAGAATAGATTTAGATTAGATGTTAGGAAGAAAATCTTTACAGAGAGGAATGGTGAGGCAATGGAACAGATTGTTCGGAGAAGTTGTGGATGCCCGATCCCTGGAAGTGTTCAAGACCAGGTTGGATGGAGCTCAAAGTAACCTGATCTAGTGAAAGGTGTCCTTGGCCATAGCAGAGGGGATTGGAACTAGATGATCTTTAAGGTCCCTTCCTATCCAGGCCATTATATGATATCTGGCACAGCAAGATCAAGGAACACACATGGGTGTTTGGGCGCTGTGCTCCCAGATGTTGCTGTCTGTTAGCAACAGCAGCTGCTAGAAAAAGGGGCAACAGAAAATTTGCTGGCATTAGTGGCAGTGATTTCACAAACAGAGAGCTTTGACTTGCGTTCCTTTGTGTGCCTATAGACTGAAATGGTTGGCTATGTAGATTGATTTAAATCCTAGAAGAGTGTGTGAAATGAACACACTCAGCTGAACTGCTTGTCTAGCTAAGAGGAAGAGGTGATTTCTGAGTGGTACTTGAGGCTCTTTCTCTCAGTATTATTCTTAAACAGAGCATTGATTAACTAAATATCCATCTTTGTTGTTGAAATTAGCATGCCTGCTCATGCTTCTGAAATTCTCCATGCTCTCCCTCAGGGAAAGGAGATAGAATTACCTGATATGTGTAAACAGGGATTAATTTAATCTTCAGCCAAATCCACAGATTGCCGTGGAACTGAAGTTTGCATAAGATTATGAAGGCAATTTAATTAGATACAGACATCTTGCTTTTTGAAGATATATTTCTATTTTTTAAAAGATTAATTCATCATATCTCCTGATTCAACATTAAAAAGAGATTAAGAAAAAATCAAGTTTGCATTACAGTGCATATACAATGGGAATAAAAGTTGCTTGGCACCTAGGAAAGGGAGTTGTGGCAGTTCGAGCCACATTAGAAATCTAAAATCCAATTTCCAGGCTTCCCCACCCCTTCCCACAATTTATCCCAACACCGAAGAGAAAACTTTCAGGCTAGAGGCTTCTATAGGGGAAGGGGGAAGTATTTACATTTATTTACCCAAATAAATATACTGTACAAACTAAAAGCAACTATATATATATTATTACACTTCTATCAGTCCCTTCGAAGCTTCTCCTTTCAACTTTAGTCCAGGAAAAGCCTTTTCAGACTGAAAAGTAATGAGTCTCTCCCTGGTGGGAGTGTTCGGGGCCCCTGAACACTCCCTACCAACCTTCAGCTGTTTGTGGAAGTCCTTCCTTCCTCAGAAGTCCAGGAAGGTAGCTCTGAGTCCTTTCTCCTTGGTCCTCTGTCATTTCTGCTGTGTGATCTCTCCCTCTTGGTCTCATACCTCAGTTCTCTAGGCTGCTGTAGTGTAGCTTATCAATGTATGCATCCTCCAAGTCAGTTTTCGGCTCCCCCCGGTCATACCTTGGCAGGGCAACTCCCGAGCCCTTTGGCCCGTCTCCAATTCCTGCCTGAAGTTTTTCCACCTGTTGCAACGAATCACAACTGTTTCTCCTGGCAACCGAGCCTCTTCCTCCGGCCCCGTCTCTTGGTTCAGCTTCAATGCTGAGCCTTGCACCACTCCCACTAAACAGTGAGAGGAAAAACAGCCCCCTTCTGCAGCCTGGCTGCAAAGTGGGGGGGAAAGAAGAAGAGGGCCTGGCTGCAAGGCCTGCCTCTCTCTCTCTCTCGCTTACCAGTTGTTTGTGAGTCGTGTCCCTCACAAACATACACTCACTCCAATGCTGTCTCTAACTCTGGCCTAGGCAGAGTTGGGGGGGCCGCAGGGCTCCCCTCTCCCCCCTCCGGGGGGGAAGAAGGAGCCCAGCCACCCCCTGGCCTTCTACACCTACACGCAGCAGACACCAATAGAAAAACTGCCGGCACCTTCCGGTGCTGTGTATATATGATTTTTCAGCAGAAGCAAACAAGACGAGTGGTGATTGTCTCTCCAGGGAACACTGCCCTGGCACCCAGTCACCTCTGAGCCCCTGAATCTCAGGGGGGGCCAATCTTAACCCATGACAGGACTAGATTTCATGTCATTCTTAAAGACACATCAACCCTCTCTGCAAAATGACAATTTTCTTTCTCAGATACATATGTTGAAACAGTATGCATAACTTGGGATATCTTGCTTGTTTTGATCCTCAGTACTGTTCACTACTTGATTGAGTGACACTTATTCTGCAACATATGAATGGAGGAGTGAAAAAAATCCCAAACAAAATAGCTCCTCACACCCCTACCAAAACAAAACAAACAAAAAATGCAAACATACACTTCATATGCTACAAGGAGCTGAAAAAAGTAGTATGAAATGTGATACTCTGTTATAATTTAGACTATTATATCTAAGTAATTTCTATCTATGTATTTCTACATAACTATCATGTTACTGATAAAACTAGTCTTGAAACTGAGACTTGTGAACCCAAATTTGACAGAATTAAAAAAAAAAAAGGCAATTCAGGTCTCATGTCTGACCTTCCTAAAAGCAATGAGAAAAATTACCTTAGAATTTTACTGAAGGTACATAAAACCTTATATCCTTTTATTGCTTTGCTGGTAAATACAGTCTCATTAGTTTGAAATGAGCACAAATAAGGAAGAAATTTTTAATTAAATAACTACAGATAAATTAAAAAATATGGTAATGTATATTCTATATACATTCTAAATAAATTCTATATTTTTCACAGGTAGATTGTGGAATGTAAAAAAACACTGTGTTTTAGATTAAGAATGTGAAATTCATCTAGTCTGTCAATTGGGAAAGTATTTACTATGACATCACACAGTGAAACTAACTGTATAACTGAAAGAATTGTATAACTGTGCAGTAGGTAGGGACCTAGTAAGAAGAAGGTTTGGGCTAGAGTTATCTGTGTTTCTAAAGAAGCTGATCATGGCACTACTTTAATTTACATTTTCACAAATAGGAAGTAGAAGTGTCCTAGTGAATCTTAGGATGTCAAAAAGGAAACAGTTTGAATTCATTGAAGGACTGGAATGATATAGAAAGAATGAAAGCAGCCTGTGGACAACAAAGGCAGAAAGGAGATGAAATTAAGCAATACAAAATGCAAAGTTCCATTCTTTGTGACTAATATAAAATTATTTCAAAAGCTGGAAGATCAGAAGTTAAAAATGTCAGAGAAGAAAGCACAGCTACATTAATCAAATGCAGAATGATTGAATTGCTGATAAGATAATGGCAAATGCAGTCTTAAGCTATCTTAGATATTTCTAGCAAAGATGTGGAATTATTAAAGATGTTCTACAAAGTACTGGGGAGACATAATTTTAAATACTATGTACAAGAAAAATGAATTCACTCTCACTTGATGAAGGAGAAAGCCTACTGGAAAGTAAAGGATCACAGCTTGTTTAGGCTAGCCAAACAAAGCCTAAGAAGGGACATAACAGATGTTTATGAATACAGTGGGAGGGATAAATGAACCATGGATAAATTGAAACTGGGACTTTTGTAACCCTCAGGGGAATGAGATTCTGAAATGATTTTTCAGTAAAAGTAGTGTGAATGAAACACAAAGCTTCTTTTAAAAGGTAATAATTATACTGCAATATACATTGTGATTGTTTGTGATGTCAGAGGACTTAAAATTATGACCTAGGAAGTATCCTTGAGTCCTGTGTTTTTGCACCAGGCAATCATGTTAGAGAAAATAACTGCTCTCTGAGTTTAGTGTGAATGTCAAGCAACACATGGTAATTTTCAATAGTAAATTCACATTCTGTGTGTTATTTAATCAAGCACAACACAATTTTAGAACTTTAAAATAAATAGCTATAATCTAAAAAAAGTAACTTAAAATTTTATTTTAATATTATATCTACTATAATAAAATTTTGTTACAAATTCATATATACATCAGAAATAAATAAAGGAAAAATTAACAAATACACCTTACCTTCCACTTGATTCAAAATTCTCCATACCAAAATAAATAAAATGAGAGACTATTCTGACATCTGAATATTTTTCACAGTAATGAAGACTACAGTTCTGCTCTCCATAGGCATTCAACTCAAACTATACAAAAAAGATTCCAGCACACAGAAAGGAGTGAATTACTGTTCTGTTGCCTCATCTGTATGCTAATCTGGACAATGTTTTTGAGATCTTTTGATTCTGTGATATGTCCCATATATGTCCTACATGTGCTTACATGTGCTGAATACAGTTCTCAAGCTCAGAGGAGTCTACTGAGAAAATCTCTTGGATATCTTTAGGGTATAGAGACAGATGACACATCTCTCAGTGGAAGATTTTTCAGTTTTGATTATTGCTTATTGTGTACAAGAAAATCTCTCTCTGCCTGGAAGAGCTTTTCACCCTGGCTGGCAGTTGCCAACCAGGAGAAGTCAACTTTTAACATGGATTTATCTTGCACAGTCACTCGGCATCTCAAGGTTTTATACAGTGCCATTACATAGCAAGCAAAGGCCTGCCATAAGACACATTGAAATAAATAAGTCTTTCAACCAGCAGTTAGCTTTGAATAGGGTTAAAGACATCAAAATTAAAGGCAATCTAAGTTTTAGTCTCATGTTTTTTAGGTTTACCTGCACTGAGCCTTTGAATGATATTTCAGCCTCCACATTAGTAAATTTTGCCGTGTCAGGTACCAAAAAGCCAAAATACCACCCAGCTTCTGGGTGTTTGAAAATGTTTTCTCATCATGAATGAAGCTTTTTTCCCCACTAAATTCATCTTTAAATGAATGCAGTCTCCCTCATATGCAATTCCATGCTATCTTGTGTTTTTTCATTGCAGTGTTCATTTTAGTACCCCAGGCATAAGAGCATATCTTATTCTCCATGCCAGCTTGAACTGATGTTGTACCCCCTGGTTTGTTACGGACTATTTTTGTATCCCCGGTTTCTTTTGGTTTTTTATTTTTTCAGTACACATTTATTTTTTATTTAGTAGCAAGGGTGATTATGTTAATTTTATCTTTCACTGGTTTTATGTCTCTTTTTCTTCTTCCTGGACCTCCTTTGGGAATAATTACACAGTCTCTGAAGGTGACAAGTCAGACAACTGAAATGTCAGCATAGCATTTGCTAAAGAAAATAACTGAATACAGAATATATATATATATATACTGTGGAAGTCAAACTTCATTTTTTAACAGGCTGTGGGCTACATATAGGATTCTGTGAAGAAATGGAAGAGGAACTCTGCTTTATGCCACTGTTTTACTTAAAATTATCATCATCATCATCATCATCATGGCTAGGCTTCGCGAATGAAGATTTAGGAAGGTTCTATCCATGTTTGTTACAAGCACACTGGTGGCTTATGAGGCCGATATGAGATAGACATATCTGATTGCAAAAGGCACAGCAGAAAGACTCCTTAGGTAGTATATTCTGCAAGACACGATTCTTTCTGCGTTGCCTTTTCTCCATGAGAGTGGTCCTGCGTGTGTTCTCAAAGGAAACAGCAGCCTTATAGATGGTGTGTCTCCAGGTCTCCCAATTGGAGGTCAGAGTAGACCAGTTATGATGATCAATATGGCCAAGGCTGAGATGTTGTTTCAGGGAGTCCTTGTTTTTTTTCTTAAGGGCTCCTCTGTTGCGGCAGCCGGTGGCAAGTTCACCATAGAGCAGGATCTTAGGGAGGCGGTGGTCCTTCATCCTGGAGACGTGTCCTGCCCAGCGCAGCTGTGTTCTCAGCAACATGGCCTCAACACTTGTGACTGCTGCTTGTTCTGGAACAGATGTATGGGTCACAAAATCCGACCAGTGGATGTTTAGGATTGTACGGAGGCAACGTTGATGGAAGTGTTCTAGGAGATGCAGGTGGTGGCGGTAGATGACCCATGATTCGGAACCATATAAGAGAGTAGACAGCACTATGGCTCTGTAAACACTGATCTTGGTACTTTTCTTCAAGTGTTTATTACGCCATACTCTTTTGTGGAGTTTTCCAAAAGCACTATATGCCTTTGCTAACCTGTTGTCTCTCTCCCCGTCAATCTTACCATCTGAGGAGATGAGGCTACCTAGGTAATTGAACTACTGGACTGATTTACGCTCTGATTGGCCAATGGTGATATGGGGATGATGGAAGATTTCCTGAGGTGCAGGTTGAAAGAGAACTTCTGTCTTCTTCAAGCTGACTTCCAGCCCAAAGAGCTCAGCAGCATCTGCAAAGCAGGATGTTAAACGCTGTAGAGCTACTTCCGTGTGTGCAACGGAAGGGCGGCATCATCAGCATAAAGCAGCTCCCGGACAAGATGGTTTAAGGTCTTAGTGTGGGCCTTCAGTTGTCTTAGGTTGAAAAGGCTTCCATCAGTATGGTATCAAATGTAGATACCGTCCTGATCATCAAGGTCTGAAATTATATCTTTGCTGCAATGTAAACATAGACTTCCAATATTATGGGAAGCTATCACTTGAAGGTATTTTGTATAATTTATTTCAAAAATTATAATATGTTTGCTCTGTTTTTTATCTGTTTTTGAACCCCAGAGTATGCATACAAGATCAGGCAGTAGTGTGGTCCAAGGGGAATTCTGCAATTCTATAATTAAATGTATTTCTCTCTTGAGAAATATCTCATATCACACAGAGAATGTCTTTCCAGTTGCAATGTGGGCAGGGGACAAGGGAGGGAATGAGGAAGTTTGTCACAATGAATATGTATTTAAAAAACTTACCTTTTAATCAATAAGATACTCAGATTTCTTTAGCTACAGTAACGACAGTGGATGTTGATGTTGGAAAATAAAGAGTTTGGTCCAAACTATAACAAGTTGGCATTTTTCTAAAGTTAATTGATTTTGAACTCATCTAACATATTAATTGTGTAAATTACAGAAAATTTATCTTATTTTCTATTTTCAGCTTCTTTTTTTTTTTTCTTTCCCCATGGGTTTAGATGGTACACTCAAAATGTCGGTAGACCTCTTAGAGGCAGTAAGTGAAACTCACTTCAATTTCAAGCTATATTAATTCTTAGTGAAATCAAACTTATTCTCACATACGTTAAGGCAAGCAAATCCTTATGAAAAATTGCAGATTTTTAATAAGGGCATTTGTGATGATTCCATCCCATTCTGACAAACTCATAAGTCAATAGCTGTCCTTCATCCGTATGGATTTATCAGTTCTTGTGAGTAAATGTGGTAGCCAAATACTGCGGAAGGGCATGCAGCAATATCTCTGTTACCATGAGAGACACAACTTGGGCTCAAAGATGAGCTGTTTGGTTTGTTGAAGCTTTTAGTCTGTGGCTTTGTTTTGCTTTGTTTAAAGCATGACTTAAACTATGGGAAACAAGAAGAAAATCCTAGTCTAAAAAAATATTTTTCACACTACCTCCTGCAAGGTAGTGTGCAAGACTACAGTTAATGAAAAACGCATTTTCCTCTTGACAACATCCTCACATTTTCCTTCAGTTAACACTTAAGAGAGAAAAGAAAGGATAACTTTGTTTACAACATTATTTGTCATAAAGGAAGGAGGATAAACATTATTAATTTCTAATATTTAAATAAAAGTCCCATCCATGATCAATAGCAAATATAGAACTCACCATATGTGTAACACAAGGATTTTCCTTTTCTTGTAGTGATAACCACATGACTATCATTTTATGTATGTAGTAAGGCTACCATGTCAACTGATGGCATGCCCAAAGTGATTTTTGAAGTAAATACAGCATTCAGTACTCACAGATTCTGTTGGCTAATTAAAAATAAGGAATTTTATGGAAGGCACCTTGCTGTTTATTAGTTTGGACTTTAAATTGTGAGAATGCTTTCAATAAAATACACATGCCCACAGCAGGGAAAAAATTACAGAAAAATGCTATTGGGGGTGCAATCAGACTGAAAAGGAGAATATTCAAGGTCCATAATTTTACATTGACAAAATTCTTTGGAATGAACATTTTGGGAAAGTAGAGAAAGAACAAATTTATGGCAGTATCTAAACACAAATCACTGTTCAAGGGTGCTGAATAGATAGTTAGGAATATTCAGTAGTACCAATTTGTGTCTCTTATTTCTTACTGCCAGTCATGGAGCTCTGTAATTGAAATGCTGAGTAACAGTTTCCCTCCTCAATTCTAATGAAGCCCTTTATAGTCCTCTTTTTAATGCCGTGCCTGAACTTTAGAAAGGTTCTTCACTGCCATATGTCTGTCCATTTCAAGATGTAGCAATGGAAAGCCTCTTGTTTTATTCACTTTGCTAGATAAAGTTCTTGTGAACCAATAAGATTGCCAAATGTTTGGCTTCTGTTTCCTCTTTATTAAATAAAAAAAGAGAGTAAAGTAAACCCAGTAAAAACAGCTCTTCTGACCCACTCTCCCACTGACACCAGGGCAAACCAAGGTCATGTTATTAAATTTAGGGGGAGAAGAATCCATTTAGACATCATCTACTTCAGGAGAAAAGTCAACCTAAAAACAGTTTCACAGAGAATGTAACCTGTTGGCAAAGACACAATTCATAATCATGAACCGATGGAGACTTGACAACTTTTAACACTGCAGGTTCATCCTGATCAACAATTTATGTCCACTCTCGGTTTAAACTAAAAATTCTTTTCTTAGCAGGCAAAGTTCAACAAAACATGGAGATTTATTCTGATGTAAAATCACATTGGCAAACCCTGTTCTGCATTGATATTCATTGCTAGTGCAGCACTGATGCACTAAGTGCCTTGAAATAGACAAAAGCTATAACATAAAAGTGAATGGAAGAGATTTGGTGCTGCAGAACTACATAATTGTGGAAGGTTTTTCTGTCCACTCTGTATGGTTCATATTAAAGCTGTTTTCAAAGCTTGTGTCTGACATTGGGCTTTCCTATATTGCGTACAAGGCACTAGACTATCTCCTGCTTACAGCTCCTCGAGGCACCACTTATTCATTATACGCTATATACATTATTCACTTATAAATTAAGGCTTATTCCTTTCATAGAAATAACTGTGCTCTGCCTTTCTTGCATCAGTTTGGAGAGTGTAAAAACCTGATTTTTTCACTCCAAAATCCTATCTTCTGGCTAAAACAAGCACTCAACCAGTCTCTCACCTTTCCTTTAATTTAAATAGTGTCTGTGTAAGCACTTAAAACAAGTTCATGGGTTTTTCCCTCTCTGATGCTTGATGGATAGATAAAAGGAAGACTCTAAGGGGATGACGGGGATCAGCTTCCTTGAAAATGAGAGCTGACTATTTGGAGTAGTACAGAAGAAAACAGAAGGCTCCTCAAGGAGAACTGTGCAATAATCAGTGGCTAGAATAAGACCAAAAAGTTCATAAAAAATAAAAACACATTGCTCAATTCCTCCTATAATTCAAACATAATGCCTGAATAATTTAATCACTGCTTAGCTGTGCCCTTGATACAGGACTAAATGAGAAAACCTTGGCAGTGGGAACTCTTGGTTGAGCAAGGCCTTTAGCAATGTCCTACCTCTGTCTGCTTGTAGTGCTCAGAAAGCAGAGCTCTCACGGAACTTTAATATCCTTAGCAAGTTGTTTAAAATCCCCCAAATGCCAAAACATTTGGTATGTCCCACAGGAAATGTCTACCACAACTGAATAACCTTTAACATGAGCACTTGCTGTCCTCAAGCACCACGTGACCAGACAGCTCTGAGCATCTCATTCTTCAGACTGTTCTGGGTGAACTGGGAAAGGACTTGGCTGAAGCCACAATGACTTTTTCCTGTCACCCTAATTACAGTCTTTCTTTCCCAGGTTTTACATGGGCTGCCAGCCCAATGGCTAGCTGTGAAGTGTCTCCTTTTGCAGCTGAGGTCCAAATAAGCTTCTCTGCAGAAGCGTTTTATGGGTGAGCCTCACTGGATGGCAGTAGCAAAAGGAGAGGAGTTTTTTCTGACCATTGTAAGGATCTGACCATCTGTAAGGGAGTCTTTCAGTTACCTTGATTAACATACATGTTGGTTTCAGATATCCCAGGATTTTTTGTGCAAATCCAGATGTCAGCTACCCCTTGTTCCAGACTGCACATTGCTATAAAAACTTTACCCATGCCCAAGCATTGAACCCTACACCTGCATTACCTCTTTAAAAAACAAGTCACTCACCATTTGACAGCTTGATTTCCAGACACTGCTTTGCTTTGACTGTCTTTTTTTGGTTCCAGCCTTGAACAAGTCACTGATCATAGATGTCCTTGCTTGTAGCAGAATGATATGGTAT
This sequence comes from Pseudopipra pipra, assembly GCF_036250125.1. Lineage (NCBI taxonomy): Eukaryota > Metazoa > Chordata > Aves > Passeriformes > Pipridae > Pseudopipra > Pseudopipra pipra. Next base: position 48,013,391 of record NC_087581.1, on the reverse strand, counting down.
GAAAAAGATGAAACGCTGAGCTTGAAGGAAATATTGGCTAATTATACAAAGGTAAATTCACAAGCTTTGAAAACTGCCTCTTTAATGTGCATAATAATCTCAAAAGTTCTTACAGAAATATTGAATATCTGGGTGCAAATTTCCATAGCACCTTGTACCAAGTGATTAAAAAAGAGATGAAGAATGTTTCAGTGTAAGCAGAAGGTGTTGACAGTGCTTCCTGTATACTTTACACTCACTTTCCTTAGGTTTACACGCAGAGACTTACACTAGTGTAAACTAAGATGCCAAGCAGCAGGGAGTTTGTGTTTTCATCCGAAGACAATGTCATGGTTTAACCCCAGCAACTATGCTCACACCCCCTGTCTGGTTGGGCTAGGGAGAGAATTGGAAGTGTAGAAGTGAGATAACTCATTGGTTGAGGTAAACACAATTTGATAGGGAAAGCAAAAGCCTCACACATAAGCAAACCAAAACAAGGAATTTGTTCACCCCTACCCATGGACAGGCAGGTGTACAGCCATCTCCATAAGACCAGGGCCCCATCACACATAATGGTGATTTGGGAAGAAAAACACCATCATTCTGAACGTTTCCCCCCTTCCTTCTTCTTCCCGCAGCTTTAAACATCACTGAGCATGACACTGTACAGTCTGGGATATCCCTGTGGTCAGCTGGGATCACCTGTCCTGGTTTTCCCCCCTCCCAACTCCTTGTGCACCCCCAGCCTGCTCCTTAGCGGGGTGGGGTGAGGAGCAGAAAAGGCCTTGATGTTGCCCAGTAGTAACTAAAACATCCCTGAATTATCAACACAGTTTTCAGCACAAATCAAAAATATGACCCGATATAGCTTATAGAAAACAAACTCTACGCCAGCCAAAACCAGCACAGACCATAATCCTTTCAAATTGTTATACCTGCAGATATTTTTGACTTAATAGATGGCAACTGAGAAAATTCAGGAAATTTTTTTCAAATCAAAGTGGCTCAGTTATCATTTTTAATGATTAAAAAGTGTTTCTTTCATACTAAGCCGTTACATTTTAGATGATTATCAAACTTTGTGTACTGTACAGCTTCACTGTCGCATAGCTTGTTTTGAAAAGCTTACCAGAGACAGATGAAGGAACTAACTCATTTATTTGTCCATTTCTTCAAGACTGAAAATTTTTATTCTTTGTGTGAAACTTCAATATCATATCAAGTTCCATCCTGCTTCAGTTAGTGGAGATACCTGTGTCTGTTTACCTGATAAACTCATAAAAATGAATACTTTTATGCTGTTACTTGTACTTTCTGAAAGAGTTTTGATCTGTAATGAAAATAAGTGTAAAATCTTTGAAGATATGACTTTTGCAAGGCTGAAAAATGCAACACTTTTTTTTTTTTTAAGCACCAGAATTCACTACTAAAAACTATAGTTCTGATTTAGGCTACCTACACACACAAGAAAAAAAAAAAGCTACCCGTAACAGGATGCATAATGCCTTGTATGGTCAGCAGGGCACTGTTTGAAATGATATTAGGAAATGCTATAAATATGCCTAAACACCTTCCACTCTCTGGAAATTGGATGCTCCTTTCTGGGCTGTATAGAAATGTCCCGAGGTAAAAAAGCCTATGCCTCTTAAAAAAAAAAAAAAAAAAGAAAACAAGTAATGAGCAAAAGCAAAAAGAACATCCTGCTTTCAAAGGAACAGTGTGTGAAGGCATTCAGATCTTGTAAGAGTCTGCATGTCAGGCCTGACTCTTCACTGCTCTTTAGGCTGCGGAGTCCTGCATGGATAATCAGAATACGAGGCAACCATGTCTACTACACATTTCAGTGTTTGGTGGTTTGTGGTTTTTGGCTGGTTGGTTGGTTGGTTGTGGTTTTTAAAGTTTTTTTGTTGATGTTGATTTATTTGTTTGTTTTTAAATAATTTTGGTTTAAGTATACTCCAGTAGTCTCTGAACAACTTTGACTTACAGTATATGCTGATCTGGGGACTTGGTTCTCTCCACATCACTCTGACCTTTGAAACAAATGTAACCCTAAGAATTAGTGAATATTGAAGAGGGACTATTTTATTTCTAAACTGAAGTTCTTTCAGATAATACAGTAAAACACTGGCCTCATACCAGAACTCTACAAAGAAACTGACATCTCATTGCTGCCCAAAACAGTGGCACATATCTAAAAATAGGTCTCCGTGTGATGGGAATAGCTCTTCCACTTGTCATGGCCACTACCTAAAGAAAATCTGGACATATTTTGTTGTGCTGCTCTATGGTATATAAAGAAATGAAATTATGTTTACAAAAAGCAACAACTTGTTGCCTAACATTTAAATTCATATCTTGGGCATTTTGAATTAAATAACAGTCTTAGAACATCAGATGTGTCAAGGTGTAAAAAGGTAAATAACCTTAAGGGAAATTGATTTCTGTTCACATTTCAGTTGGTTACTTGTTAATATTAATTTAATTTAACTACATAGAATATTTTTCTTTGAGAAGGAGAAAGTGTGGATCCAAACATATGTTTAGGTACCATGTTCTGAATTCCAGCCTGAAAAACACTTAACCTTACTCAGCTAGACCTGGGGCTTCTTACTGTCTACTGAACTTCTGACTGCAAAATTGCAGTCAGGATCTCATTAACCACATGAATCTTTCGTTCCTTTCTCATTTTACCTAATCCCAACAGAAGCACCTAGGTATGTTTTTCCTAAAAGTTGCTAGCAACCTTTTAGATATTACACTTCACTGAGAAATATAGATTTAATTCCTTCCTGCCAAAGGAGTGACTCAAAGCTACATTTTTAACTGCCTGTTTTCTTCATAACTTTGTACGGAAGATGGGCGGTGCCAATAAAGTCTCTGTCATCTTTACTTAGTCTTTTGAATAATAATGTTTTCTGACTTCTAGGTGTATGACTGGACTTAGAATCCAGCATGTTTACAGGTGGGTTTCATGGTTACATGGTAGGGTTTAAAAGGTCTTTTTGTTTAGGTCTTTGTGATACTGTTTGGAAACATTAAACTCCCCTATTTGGATTCCAATGTTCTCATAATTTCAGTAATGTTTGATGAATTCTGCTGCTCTGCCTAATTCAACCTATCTAACAAAATTTTTAAAATAATTCCTTGAGAAAAATAAGCCAAAAGAGAAAATAAATATGAAGAAATCCAATCGTAGGTTCAATATTTCTTTTTAGGGTGAAAGAAAGAAGCAGCAAAATACCGCTCAGATCAACTTTAATCTCAATGTGCAATTTAAAAATAGGTCAACTGAATGTTACAAAAGGACCTAACCAGCAGAATTGAACTAATGTTTTTCTGACACCAGTTCAGAAATTCACTAATTCAGTGTCTTCTGCAACATGAACCACATGGGTATAATTGTAAGCATTACTCTGAGAATTTAGCCCATATTTGCAATACACTCTCATTTCTAATGAGAAGAAAATATTGAACTGAGGAAAATCTGGATTTAAAGCCAGGAAAAAAATGTCTATGTTATCTTTCTAAGAGGGATATTTTAATGTAATTTGCACCTTTTATTCTTTTTAATAGCCTACTCTATGTCTAATAAAATTAAACAGGGTTTATACACTGCTATAGCAAGTGTTGTCTTGTCTGGGGTAATGTTAAACTCTCTCACAAATCATTATTGATTTAAAATTATTCTGACTGGTTTCATATGGTTGGGAAAGGCTGCAAGTGGAATAAATCTAGATGTCGTCTTTATGTTCTTAGTCCAGCATTGCCCTCATTACGGAGGCTTCATGTATAGGTTGTATTGCCAAACTGTGCTTTAAAATACAAGCCTATGCTTTATGTGAAGAAGGATAAATAGATGCCTTCTCATTACATAGAAGTTTCGTGGTGCTTGCAATGCAGGATCAGGGGGCAGTCAGAAAATAACATCCAAGCAGAAAAACTGTATCTGTAATACATATAAAGGCATCTGGACTTCAGATATCATTATTTATTATTTAGCATCCTCACTTCTTTTTGACTAGCTATCAAAATATGCTGAGATTTATAGAGCCACAATACATATTTGGGAATTTAAAGTGTTTCTGTGATACATGTGGGGATCATATGTTCTTATAAATGAGGTTTTATGATTAGCAGAGAGACTAAAAAATCTTGTATTTTCCTTGCTGGATCAGAATTCCTGTAAGTGTTAAAAAAGCCTGTTAATTATAAATGATATCTCTTCATTCCTTGCAAATATTACCCAAATCACCAGTAGTTTTACAAGTCTTTATAGGCTCATTACATCTCTGGGAGGGATTGTAAAAGATACACTGTAAAGAATGATACTACTTCTTATAAAGCAAGTCCAAGTAAGGGCAACAGTGAAAAACTTTTATGTGTAGATTGTGTTCTTGTCTTTCCTCTCAGGCTGGAGAACATAGAGGATGGGTTATTGTGCTTAAAATAAACCATCACTTCTTCATTTAAAAAAGATGGTAAAATATATTCATTAACTTTATAACTAGGTCTCCATCTGAAGAAAAGGTATAAGAAGCAGAAGATAATAGATTTGTTTGTTTGTTTTGTTTGTTACTGTTTATTCTTTTGCAGTCTAGTTGCAAAGTTTTGGGTGAACTGCGCTGTGGAGTCTGCTGAGAGTAAAAGTCCAGTTACTCTGCCTGTTAACTGGACTTTGATACAGAACACATGTTCTTCTACTGCTCTGCACTGAATAAACCAACACACTTCTCTGTGTGTCCAGGGAAAGACTCCTTAAAAGACAGGGAGCTCCACTGTCCAGCACTGAACTGTTGCTAGTCTTGGGCAGCAGTTGAGCAGGCATTTTTATTCTGCTTACTTGGAAAGTTTAGATACTGTTGTTTTAGGTTCATAAACCCTCTCAGTAAAGAAATGCTTCCTAACCTAAAGACTGCACCTCTTCTAATGTAGCTCTGAGCCATTCTCACATGTCTTGTCACTGGATCCCAGGGAGAAGAGATCAGGACTTCCCTCTCCACCTCCCCTCCTCAAGAAGCTGCAGAGAGCGATGAGGACACCTCTAAGTCTCCTTTTCTCCAAACTAGACAAACCCAGAGTCCTCAGCTGCTCCTCACAGCACATGCCTTCTAACACTTATACACAATAATAATGATTAGGCAAAGAGCAAATTAACTGATGACTCTTGTGTTCATGTCCTCAGAACACAACAATGTAGAGTCACTGAATGCATGGGAAAATCAAAGTAATATACAGAAATAATCACATAATATCAAATAATTCCTATTTCTAACTTATTTTCCACAAAGCAAAAAGTTTTCAATTTGTAGAGTTATGTAGCTAGCTATAACATATAAAATTATATGGGATAGTGTTTTTGGAATGGGGAAATATTGCCATAATTCCAAATATTAAGTTGATATTATAAACAGTTCCCATCACCTTAAGGCATGCAATAGTTAGAGAAATGGAAGAAAATGATCTTCTGTAACAAAGTTGATGTTAGCGACTCCTTGCTTGCAGTTTCTCGGAGAGGGTCACCGTGGTGCAATTCCCCTTCAGTAGGAGGAAAGAGCCACTAAGTCTCTTCTCTGGATTCTAGTGGTGAAAAGTGGTTTATTTGAAACTCCCATGGGCTTTTAAGGTCTCTGGAGGAGGGTTTAGAAGGAGGAATGTGATTGGGCCAAGGTCCGGGGGAAAGGGAGTGGCTTGAGGGGTCTGCTAACCAATGGGGGATACAGGAGGACCAAAGCCCAATAACAAGCCAGGGATTGGGGAGAAGCGAATGAGACAACCAATGATGCTTGTGCAGGGGCAGGGACCAGTTCGAGGAGGGGAGACAACATGGGGGGGGGGCCGCATGGGTAGGGGAATTACAAAGTCTGGGGGAAAACTGTACAACAAAAACGTGAATCATTGGTATTTTTCTACTCTGCTTGATCCCAGAGGGCTGCTGCTGTGACGGACCCACTTCTAAAGTCATTCTTTCCAGGATTCATAGTCTTTGCATTCTCCCACACTTCTGAGTTTCTGTATCTTTAAAGTATTTTCTCTTTTGTTGAGAGTTACATTGTGGTGGTGCATATCCCCCCTCCTTGGGCTGCACTGTGGTTTCAGAAATGCTTGTTTAGGCCTCAGAGTTAATAAACAGCAGCTTGAGCTTATCAGAAACAACATCTTCTCAAAGGAACTTCTGTTGGCTAATAAGCTCATGTATTTTAACACACATTCATTCACCACATACACAAAACTATTAACTGGGTGAAAAGTAGTGAGTGGGGTAAAAGAAATCTCAACCAAAGAAATCATTGTCACAATAAATGTTAGATAAAATGCTAGGGCAGATTATTTTAAGTTTGATGATTTTATTTGAAAAGTTTCCATCTTGTTTTTTACAAAGATTGATGTAAACATTGCCACATTTATGGTAGACATTGATGCAATAGTAATTTTCCTTTTTCTTCTTTTCTTTCTTCCCAAAACTAGATTATTGAGGGGAAGAAAATTTTACTGCATGTTCCAGTCAAGAAACACTGGCAGCAATATTGTAACTAAAATAGTTATTTATTTATTCATGTTTTAAAAAATGATCAGCAGTAACCAACAATAAAAGACAGTTCACACTCCAGCTGCCTGATTGGCTGATGTCAATTTTATTTGACATAAATGAGGACTGAGGCAAGTGGAAATGAACACTGAATGGATAATGGTCTCTCATAGCAAGTGAAATGTTGAGGCACTGTAAGTGAAATTATATAAAAAAAGTGCTTAGATCAGGCTGAGACATTTATTTTCAAAGCAAAAGACCAATTTCCAGTCACAAAGTTTAATTTCACTGTCCCTGTTGCTATTTTATAAAGGATTAATATTATAAAATCAATAAATAGATGAAAGTGGCTTTATGGATCAAAGTGCTATCTGCACCAAAATCCTATGGTTCGATTGTCTCAGGCTACAGGATTCTTCCCCGTTGCATCCATGCTGAAGCTGGTTTAGTTAGGAGTAGGAGATATGAGAAAACAAAAATACTGAGGTGACCTTCTGATATGGTTTGAAGCTGGCTCCCTGCCAAGTCTCCAAACCTTACCACCAGAAGTCATCCCCCCCCCCCCAAAACCTCAGGGAGAAGAGGGAGAAAAAAAAAGTAAGAAAACCCGAAACGAGAGAGAGACAACCAAAGTGAGATATATAAATATATTTACACTTATATACAATTAAAATATACAATTTCACAAGGGAAAGGGAAGGGGGAAGGGAAAGGGAACAAAACTAAAATAAAAAATATATATATCCCAATTAGTGACCCAATATCTAACGACTAAAAAGGTTAGCAAAGAAAATAGCTCACTACTCTCCTGGGACAACCGAGAGTCACTCCGGAACGATCTCCGGCAACCTCTGTCTCCCGAGGTCGGCAAGGCCTAGACAGGCCTCGCTCCCCAACACAACAGACTCAACAGCAGGGAACCTGCACCTCCAAGCCACCAGAAGGAAAGAGAGCGAAGGCCTCTCCTCCTTTCTTCTTATAGCCTGGCTTACGTAAAAATCGTAGGGAATACTGGGTACATCTGGGCCCTTCCTTGGTTACAAACTGGTCACCAAGGAAGGCCTAGCCCAAACCACCACACCTTCTAGGCAGTATGAATCATTTGCAAAGCTTTTTAGATTAAGTCTGAAATTTTTCATAGCAGGAAAAAAGTATATAATTTTATGTTTGTAAGAGCCAAATTCAAGAATAAAGTGTAAAATTGAATAATTTAAAAAAGCATGATAGAAGGAGCCCAAACTGGTGGAATATACATGTGGAGAGCATCAGAAGACATCAGTAAAAATTCACTTTCAAATTTAACCCAGAAAGTGAATTAGAGTCTTAACGCAAATCTTTATTTGTCAGATAAAGCTAAGTTTAATTGTCAATGGGCTAATTTATGGACAATGAAATTTTGAATGCCTGTGTGAATGACATGAAGTCATCTTGAGATCCTTCAGTCATCATGGTGAGTGAATAAAATACATTTTCTTCCCACTTGTTTTTGTTCTGCTTGTCCCATTACTGTTCTTCTCTGTTCTCATCCCAGCCATGAGGAGACCTTATTCAGTGGCAGCTTCAGGAAGAAAACATGAGATCTGAAGCATGAGCATGGTCCTACAAGGAGGAGTTTTCGCCTCTGGTTGAATGGTGCTGTCTCTATCTTTCCTCACGACTTTTGGATTAGGGCAGACGTTTTTGTTCAGAGAGCTGGGTTTCTCAGTTCTTCCTGAGCTACTTACCTCTGCAGGCATCACCTGTCTTCTGAACACTGTCTGAAAATCCATTCCTGTGTGAGGATGTAGAACCAGTTTTCTGCCACTCAGGGTTGATATAGATGGCTGGAGGTCACTCTAGACAAATCATGGTATAATGTTGGATCATGGTAGCACGCTCAGACTAACCTGAATCTAACCAAGTTGAGTATTTCTTCCATAATGACATGATTTTCAGAACAGGATGTACAATACCCATGAGATTGCTAGCCCATGTGTATCACGGTGAATTTATGCTGATACTTTTGGTCTGTGTTTGGCCCAGACAACTGTAAAAGTTTTGTTCTTTCCCTGCCAAGTTATGAAAAACAAGTACTGATAAGTGGGTCCTTGGAGAGAGAGCTTTTTGTATAAACTGTTTTAATTGGTGTTCTGTGGTTGGCTAATTTTCCTCCAAGGTTGCTTGAAGGGGAGATTGAAGACTGTAGTGAGGAAGGATGCCCCCAGACTCATGCAGGTGCAGGGAAAGCCACATGTGCGCAGAAGAGATACACTTACATAACCAAGGGGGTGGGTCTAAGGGCCTCTGGCTGGGTGGTGATGACCACTCCTGCCTAGGCTGAGGTCACTCAGTTAATTGTATAAAAGCAGATAGCGCTTTCTTGGAGTGGAGCTAGCTTCACATCAAGGACAACGTTGCCTTTGGCGGGGGCGCCTCCCAGTTTGTGAACTTACTGACTCTCCAAGGATGCAGCTTCTGCTCTGGGTAATTATAGGCATGCTAGGTCGGTAAGATAACTTTATGGGCAACAGCTGGGTAACTGGGGAGGTCATGCTGGGGGCTTATTTCTCTCCTCCTTCCTCCCTTTTGGGTTTGTTCGTTTTGTTGGCCGCCTCTTGATAATAAACATTGGTTTTTGTTGATCTTTCAACGGTGTCATGGTTTCAAGACTCAATATGGTCCGAAGCCTCCCTAATATACCATGCTGGGGCCCCTTCACTCTTTTTAGAGTAATCAAAGCTCATACCACATATTAATTTGACTGGCCTTAAAGGATTTATCCTTGAAAAATTTTCAAAAGCTTGTAAAATATCTTTTTGCATTTTATATAACTGTCTCAGACGTTGTGGAAAACACTATCTCCTGTTTACTGCTTTCCATTGTTCAGTCTAGAGAGGAGAAATTCAAGTTAATCCAGAAACTGTGATGTGGCTTCAAAGGCTCTTGCAAAAGTGACGGCATTGGCACTGAGTGATGTCAATGACTTGACAGGGACTAAGGAAGTTCAGCTTCTGTAATCATCTGTGCTTCTGTTGAACTTTGCCATTTTGTCTTTCTGGCTTCAGGGTCAAAATAAAGATTATAATTAGCATATTGGGATCTTCAGGTAAAAGGCTTTATACAATTGCAAGTGTAGCTCCAGTCAGAGGTAAAATAAATTGCCCTTGTTAATAGAATGTGATTGTATATTTTTAAAACTGTCTACTTGCTCCTGCTTTGTGACCTGAAAAACTCTGCTCAATAGATTTTTTTATTTCATTAATCCGTTTATGGCAATACCAGTTTTAGTTCTGATTGTATCACAATATTTCACAGTGAGATGCTTATGTGTAAAGACACCATTTTACTTTGACAAGGATAAGCAAGGAAATAAAAAACCTATCGGAAAATGTAAGTCTCAGATAAGAGAAGAAAATCTGTTTTTGCTGACTTCTTGACATTTTGAGCCTGAGAGATGTTTCGTTTCTGTGTGTTGATCAGGAAGCAGTTAGCTGAAAAGCAAACTGCTCTATGTGAGTGAGGGGAAACACAAAGAATACGAAGAACATACAAAAAATAGGGAAAAGGTTAAAGTGGTATTTTGAGTCAGTCTTCTCTTGGAAATACTACAGCAACAACTTATTTAAAATGTCACCAACTGGATCTTTTTTTACAGACACAAACTTTGGGGGTTTTTTCAGTGTAAAAGCTTGGTTTCATCAAGAAAGGAGTAGAATAATGAAATTTTATGAGTTTTGGTCATTAGACAGAGAAAGAATCACACTTTAATTTTTGATCTTTCTTAATTTTTTTGGAAAATTTTGTGTGTGTGTCTGAAACCATTTAAAATGAGCTTGTGATTTGTTTTCTTAACTCCTACCGTGTATTACTTGGGCACAGGTCTCTTGAAGAACTTTTTCTTTGTGATCTACTAAAGGTTTTGGCTTTCCTTCCATTTCTACATTTTATCTTGGTATAACTTTTTTCCCTCTAAAAAAGTTTTGGCTAGTGTTCTTCCAGTCCTGGCCAAAAAGTTTGACTTGCAGTCAAACTCATCTTTTATTTCACATACTGAGAGCAATTAAAACAAAGAAAGAAGAAACATCATGGGAGACTGTGCATTCTTTACTTCCTGTGTAACAATCTGATCTGAAAAGAAAATTCTAACCTATTTTTAGAACAGCAAAATTCTAAAAATACAAATGTTCAATAAGCAGAAAAGAAAATGGCAACAGGCACAGATATATTCAAACATTTATGAATCTTATCTTAAATGCTTTCTTTAGTGGATTGTATGAGTTTCAATCACCTCTAGAGTCATCCATTAAAATAACATGAAATAGACTGTAGAATTGCTCTAGGACTTTTTTTCCTGGGTAGAAATCACGAAACTCTATTAGATTTGACTCTTTTATTTAAATAGCTTTTTTTAAAAAAATTGGAACCTTGCAGTGAACACTGAGCTGAGATCCAGCTTCTTTTACATTTGCTGTAAGAAATAAATTAAACCATATCATTTGGATTTCCAAACAGCCATAGTTTCACTACAAAAGCTTTTCAGCTAAACATTATGACTGAATGAAATTTCTGTTCCTGCTTGCTGTCCCTGAAGTTGTTATGCTTTTTCTGCTTCATTTTGAGTTGATATTAGAACTGTTATTGCGAGTGGTATCAAGTTACAACTCAGTTTAAATTTAGCAAGGAACTTTTCGATTACCGCTTACATCTGTTGAAACCTTAAGGTAAACATAGACACCTGTCAATAATTCACACAGAATGTTCCCTATTAGCCTGTGTTACGAAGAGCAATCTTCATAGATACAGTTTCATTCCATTCTCCAAATTGGTTTTGAATTTCCTTGTGACTGACTTCAGTTACTAGAGTAGAAAGCACATTCTGAAAAATCTCCTGTCTCACTTCCCAGAAACGTCCCTTTTTTTTTTTTTAGTCTATAAGTTCCTTCACATTAAGAAGCTCTGGCATTTACTCCAAAACAAAATAACCTTTACAGAGGGAACTGGGAACTGAGGTGCGCTTTTGTCTGTCCGTATAGTGCCTTCTGCATCAGCGATGTGATTGAGTCATAATCTTTTGGACATGGATTATTGTCTGATAAATCGATTTAGTATCTCTTTGTATCTCTTTATCGTACATCCCATTTATAACCACTATCTCTACAGCTGAGTGAGTGGGGCACTACTACCCTTAAAGGATTGTGACTTTTGTATGAAAAAGGAATCCAGTAATAAAGTAGGAGCTATGACTACAAATGTAAGACATAGAAATATAGGAAGAATGGTATATCAGGGCTGACAAACAAATTACAAGGGTGGGGAATAGCTAAAACGAGGGAAGGAATGAACATCAGAAGAAAATGAAAATTTAGTTACATTTTGAAGCCAGTTTTGAGAAAACAGCAGTGATATACAATCAGTGCTTGATACAAAATGACCAAGTAAGATGAATTGTTCTTATCTTTAGGTTTTACAACTGTATAGATATGTTCAGCACAGTTCCTGTCTCCTAGAAGCAGAACCACTCTCTCAGGAGTGGGACTTGGGAGCCAAAAGCAAGAATTTGTTGATTAATTTTTAAAAAGTTACAGAAAGAAAAATATCCACAAGACGCCTGAAGGCTGAATCCAGCAAAACTGCAGTTTTGATAGAAAAGAGTACAAATAGGTATGATAAGCTCTTACTCCTACAATGAGTTTTACTTCTTCTTAATAGCTATCAGTGCTTCACCAAGATGAGGAGTTTAAATTATGGAAGCAACAGGTATTCTGGAAGCTATATAATTTTATCACTGATTTATTCTATCTTTGACAGAAAAATGCCTAATGCTATTTTTGGGAAATGTTTATGCCTACAAATGTGCAGTGGTGATCTTGGCACCTAGTGCTTTAGTATTTGTTAGTCTTCCCTGAGATTCAGCTTTAAGCCACTGCTATCTGTAAAGATTCTGATTTTCATAACAAATTTAGAAATTTTGCATCTTTTTGAGCTTGTATAGGACTGGACACATCTGTTTTCTAATGTCACTGCAGTCCATGTTTCCACCCCTATTTTTTACTAAGCAAATGTTGCATAGCACGTGGGAGACAGCTGAATGCTGAAAAGCCTAATATAGGAAATTTTCCTATGTAGAAGAAGAATTATACCTAACAACCTTCTTGACCTCAGTAGGAAAAGTGAGGCAAGACAGGCTGGTTTTGTATTCCCTTTTTGCCACTTAGAAACCTCTTAGTAAAATTAAAACATCAAATACATTTTGCCCTTCCTGAAATAAGTTAAGAAACCCCCTTTTTCTCTCAAGCTTGAGGATTATAAATTGTCTTATAGATATCAATGGGTGAAAAACTTCAGTTATGTGATAGTTGTTTACATTAATTAATAAACTTGTTATATTATGCTCTAAAAATGCTATATTAAATTTAGTTTTCTGCAGAAGATTTTGGAAGAATTGTTTACATTTTACAACTATGTCTTACCAGTGTATTAGAGAAAGAATTATTCCACAGGCAAGACCATAAGGCATACTCAATATTATTCAGAAAATGTAAGAACTGAAGTTCAAACACCTACCTGAATTTCCTCTGGAAAGTCTTTAAAATGTCATATAAAGTACCTTTAAAGCAAAGAAAGGAACAAGAACATATATGCAAGAACATATTCTATTCACGGATTGAGTCTAGGAAGAAATCACTGAAGAAATTTATTATTTAGTTAGTTGTCCATAGCATGTGAGTAATGTGAACTCACAGCAGAAACAAAACTATCTTTTAAGCACATGAAGGCTTGTATCAGTCGTTCCACAATTTTTAATGGGAATCAAGCTCATATGACAAAAATGATGCATAAATTACCCCGAATCTCTGCCTATCCTTTGTTCTAGACCTCCTATTCCTTGCAGAAGAGCTCTCCCTGGCTCCTCGGAAGCGGTTAACAAATTCTACTCTCTAAACGTTGGTGCTCACAGTGTCCTGGGTATGTACTGTGTCCTCTATTATTGTGCTCCATGGCAGCAGGTAGACAACATAGCCAAGTAATCTCTTGCTTACGCCCTTCTGCAATGAGCCTTTTGCCCTAAAGGCCACCAAATACATTTGAAATTCCAGAGTGTGAGAAGGATGTCATTATTTTTATACAGAGCCATTTATCACAATGGAAGAGAAAATATTTTGCCAGTTCTCCCCCTTCATATATATTCCTGTGATTTGCTTCTTGATGAGATCCAAATAGGACAAATGTTTGCTGAAACCCAGCCCATCATTTTTTTCTCAAAAAATAAGTTATTGAATGATCATCAGAATAATATACCTCAGTAGAAAAGATTGACTTTTTTCCTCTTTGGCAACAAAATTTCCACTGTGTCTTTGTTTATAACTTCTTTTTGAATTCTTTGCTTTTTAGTTGTTTCAAGGTAGAGTTGAGTTATGAAAATATCATTATGAAAGTGTCACATTTTAGGTTTTTTTTCCCACTTCTTAAATAATCAGTGGGAAAATCCATGGGGATTGATCTACCCCTTCAGAAGAAGAAAGTAGAAGGGGGACAAAGTGACTGAGGGAGACACTTTCTCTCACAGTATGGCTTTTACTATGAAAGAATGTAAAATATTGCACATGATTTTATTTTCAGCTGTATAATGAGAGTAGGGTCAGCCGTTTTGGAAAAGAAAGAGAAAAAAATAAGAAAAAAAAAATCTGTTTTAAAAGTAGAGTAGCAACTATTTTTAAAAGGCTTCTAACAGTTTTGTTTTCTCCTCTTTTTTTTAGTTCAACAAAGAGTAAGGATAAGAAATATCTAAGAGAAGATTCTCTTGTAAGATTTTTATAGGCTGTCAATACTGATATTTTTCTAATTTTATGTTTTATTTTGTACTGAAACTATACCTTCTTTTGCAACTATATTTTTTCCAACTTAATCATGTTTTTTATGCCACAGTTCTTCAACTGAAACCAATGGGGATAAGTGTATAGAGGGCAATGGCTGACTAAGTAATCATGGGTTACGGATGAAATAAGCTTTTGTATAATGGTGTTTTGATATCATTTAATCACAGAGATGCTTTTCTACTTCATCCTATGGCTATCTGATGCTTAACAAACTGTAAACCTGCTCTACATATATATTAAGATAACACAGTTTATCTTCTAGGCTTTTCTGCTAGGGAGTTTAGGAAAAAGTAAAGTGATCATCTTACTTTGATTGAATGCTTGTCTTTCTTTTTTTTTCCTAACAAAAATGAAGTTTAAATTTAGTGTAGACATAATATATCTAAATCACTTATAAAATCCACCTTTGCCAGATTAAAATATCATGAGCACTCTCTGCTATCAATCTAGTTATAATTTACAAAGAGATTTTCTTTCTTTTAATTTCGATTACCAAATTAAAATTCAGATCTGTCCTCAATGAAAGAACTTCTAGTCTTCACCTATCTGGTAGAATGACAGTGGCTACAGTCACACGGGGCAGTTCGTACACATCTGGTTTTTAGTAAAAGCATTTTTATAGCCTTCAGAAGATATGAAATGCAAGAATTTCAGCATAGTTTTATTTTTGAATGTGTTTACTTAAGCCTGATTCTAAAAAGTAAACCTAAGAGATCTCTGTTCTATTAATCTCAGAGAAAGTTTATAAGGAAATTGCCAGTTTTAATGCAGCCTAGTAAGAGAATCAATATGCTGACTACAGTAATTTTCCCTATTCCCTTCCTTTTGGCAAGACTCATCTTGTCTCCTTCAATTATTTTTGTTTGTTTGTTTGTTTGTTTTAATTTTCTTTCTCATTTGTTCTAGTTCTGTTACGTCTGCATCTGCCTTGCACACCAGCTCCACTCCTACATATTCTTTGCAGGGTACAGAAATGGCCTAAACATTTCAAACTACCTCATGACCTCTGGTTTAAAACTAATTCAGACACATTCTGAAAATACCCAGGACTCAGTTGTTTGGATTTTGATTCAGATCTATACATAGCATCAACTATTTCAATAGACAGACCTAGAGTACCACGTTTCAACAATCATCACTCTGTTTTTTTTCTGTAGATTAATTTTTGTTTTAAATGTAAAGACAAAATAGGATTCTAGTAAAAAGGAAGATGCCTGGCAGCAGTAGAAACTTTGCCTAATGTCTACCTATTATTTATCATGATGGCCACAAAATCTAATTTGGTCGAAAGAACATGCAGTATTACAAAGACCTATTTTGGTTACATGTTATATAAACCTATCACTGTTAAGAGTTCAATATATGTGATTTATAATTACTATAGCAATTCACTTGTTTGGCTTTGCAGCAGTCAGTGTTACAGCTTCCTTATGAAAATCTTTATTGGGTGCATTTATATCATCAGTTATTACTTCAGCAAGTTTCTTGTAGACAGGGTGTTTCTCAGCCCTTTAGTGAGGGTGCTTAATATCTAGTGGATCAAATGAATCTTCCTATCGTTGCTGCTGTATTAGGTATAGCATGGAGCAAGAGGTAAGCCAGAAGTTTGAAGATTGCTACTAAAATGCTATTTCCAATTGTTTTGCCCTTTTAAAAACACAAACATAGGCTACTGGAGCCATTAGCATTAAAAATTTTTGAAGACAATGGGTATCATATGCCTACTACCTGCTACATGAGAAATCATACCCTTATGTTTCATTTAATACCCAGAGGTTTTGAAGTGGAAGGGCTGATAAATAGCTGGTCTCTCTTGGCCCTGTTCATCATATTCATCATACTTGTGATTATCCCCATCGCTCTTCTATGTACTCTTTCCAAACATGAGTGAGTCAAGGACTTGTACTGATGAAGTGACAATCTCTGTCACAATACACCTTTTTTTTTTAATCATTACTAGCACTTTGTTGATGTTTTCATACAGACAAGTTCTTATTCTTGAGCAGTAATGGTCAGCTCCAAGCCATTGTTTTATATGTGGAGTGGGAACTAGGCAGAGGAGTGTTCTCTTTTGCATTGCTTTATGTTGATCTAAACTGAAATTATACTTCCTTTTTACCAGACCTGAACAAAGTCAAACTTTTACTCTGAAACACATAGTTCTGTATTTTGGATATTGGAAAGAAAACTAAACAAGACAAAATCAAACAAAACAAAAAAAGAGAAGTACAGGTCCTTCAGCTTTTCTAGCAGGCAGTCCATAGACGTAGCTGTAAAAGCATTTGCACAGATGTGAAGTGTCTACATTAGAGATGTAACTGAGATTTACAGCAGAAAATCAGTTTCTGAAGGTTCTATGTCTTAATGAAAGAGCATGCAGGGAAAAAAATCCCGAGATTAGTTTAATAGAGAAATGTTTACAATAGCATTCAGTGAGGTCTGCTAATAAATACTGCTTCTGTAACCACTGTGTCTTATTGTTAGCTATATTCTGATAACATATTTGAAGCAAATTTCTTCTTGTAAGATTTTATATAAAAGAGGTTGTTGTTCCAGGTCCCATGTGAAAGAGACGGGCCCAGCTGTGAAAAGAGTGGCAATATATTCATTCTGATTTGATCTGGAAGATATTCAAAGCAGAAGAAGTAACTAGAAAGAAGGCAAAGGGCAAGAATGTAATACCTAACAGATCTGTGCATTATACTGCAGTTCAAAAGTCAGTGTTTGCTGTTAGTAGTTTTTTGATCAGAAATGTACATGCATGAATGAGTGCAAGAAATTTCACAGTGTGGCTCTGATTGATACTTGAGTATTTCAGGCCCTACTCCTGCTCCCAGTGTTAAGTGAATTTTCAGTTGTCAGCTGGAATGTGCCCAATTAAGAGTATTAGGGAGAGAGCTGTGCTTGCTGTGAAATAAGCAAATAATAGAAATGCAAAAGGGCAAGTATATGCAGAAAAGTACTTTAATCCTGAGAAATCCCACATTGTACTACTGTGTATCATCACTCTTGGTGACAGATGATATAAGTCAGAATATTGATTAGTAGCAAAGGAGTGAAGAAAAAGAATGGATGGATTTGTCAATGGAAGGCAAGAGAGTAAATATACAGTAGGGTCTGAGGGGAAATCCATACAGTCAGAACAGTCTTTGTGGTACTTTCCCTACCAAACGAGAAATGGAGGAAATATCTGTTGCTTGAGAATTGTAAGTGAAATGTTTAGTCATCACAGACTAAGATATTAGTTATGAAGCTGTGACACATTGTCTGTATTCGACAGTGGAGCACCATGCTGTGCAAAGAAATTTAAACACATGGACATTGAACACAGTACAAAGAGGCTGACAGGAAATTGATTGATCTCTAATGGCTTTCCACTGTTGGTTTTGGCATTCTCTGCTTATGTGAAGAATGATAGAGCCTCACCACTGAATAATGCTCATTTTGGCTAGAGAGCACTTGACGATCCTCTCTATAGGTGGTGTGATGTTACTTGCTGGAGTATTTAACAACCACAAATTACTTGATTTGCTGAATCCTGCTACTAGAAAGGAATAGCCTATTGATTACCTCTGGGACGTGGCAATACTGGAAGGACAGCAATTTCATCCTGTGACACATCATTTGCAGGCTCTTGAAATGGCATACTATGCTTTACCATTATAAATCCTCTTATACATAAGAAGGAGGTAGTACTCATTAGTACAACACAACAAATATGAGGACTCATATGAGAGGCCAGACAAAGTCAGATGAAGGGGCAACAATAAGCTGTGTAATCTGTCTCACTGTGAAAGGCAGCAACAGTAAGTTTTCCTGACATGTATTGCTTCTTACTGTGCCTCTCTCTTCCTGGTTTTATTCTTAAATAATTAAGTGGTTTGACTGGATGTCTGTTTATTCAGGTTGCCTCAGGCACATATCTATCTATATCTATCTATATAATCTATATGTATATCTATATATCTATATCTATATCATCTATATCTATATCTATATCTATATCTATATCTATATCTATATCTATATCTAATCTATATCTATCTATCTATATATCTATATCTATATCTATATCTATATCTATATCTATATCTATATCATCTATATCTATCTATATCTATATCATCTATATCTATCTATATCTATATCTATATCTATTTCTAATCTCTATATATCTATCTATATCTATATCTATATCTAATCTGTATATCTATCTCTATGATATCTCTATCTCTATCTATCTCTATCTCTATCTCTATCTATCTCTATCTCTATCTCTGTCTCTATCTCTATCATCTCTATCTCTATCTCTATCTCTATCTCTATCTCTATCTCTATCTCTATCATCTCTATCTCTATCTCTATCTCTATCTCTATCTCTATCTCTATCTCTATCTCTATCTCTATCTCTATCTCTATCTCATCTCTATCTCTCTATCTATCTATATCTATATCTATACCTATATCTATATCTATATCATCTATATCTCTATCTCTTTCTTCTGGTCCTAGTTGCGTTACTGCAGCTTCCACTTTTTAACTCACTAAGGTTTTCACAGGCTTAAGTAATAAGAAATGACACTGCTCATTCTTGGTATGGATAAATTTGTCTCAGCAGCTCAGAAGCTTTCTGATATTCTGCTCTACTATGCTGAGAGTTGTCCTATTATTCCGACTCTGCATCTGCTGATCATCTGCTCTTCCATAAGTACCACCTGGCAGAATTTAGCAGACAGATAAAGAAGCAACTCTTACTTCTAAACAAATATTCAGATTTGATACTTGCGATTATTTTATCCAGTGCAATATGAATGGTAAAAAACAACAGCGAATGGAATACAAGAGCACAGTCTAAGTACTTTTTGTTGCTGCTTATAAAATTGTAGCTCTGGAGAAGTACTAAAGAAAACCAAAGCTTTAGGACTGACAGCACAGATCAGGAACTCACTCTTTTTAATCAATATTGCACAGATACATAAAATATTTATATTGATGGTGGTTTAATTACCTTTTGGAACTTAGAAGTATTAAATTTTTTCAAAAAGATATAATAAAATATCAGTGTGAAAATATTATTGCTTTTTGTACTTTTTGCACCAGTGTAATATCCTGTGATTTCCCTTCTCTGACAAACATTCAGGACTTTGAGAATTTACTAGATGTCAATATATGCAATAAGTTTTGTCAAATCTTACCAAGCATTAAGATTTGTCTTCAGCATCTTCCTCACCAGCTTTTTGGGGTATGGCTGGGTCATTATGCTGAGATGCAGAATGTCATCCCCTTCACAGCCCCACATGCAAAGTGCAGCAGACTGAGCTGTGATGTGTTACCGTGACCAGCTTCAGCGGCTGCCACTTGGACTGGAGGGATGTAACAGTGTGTCTACACTCCTCAAATAAAACAACCTTTTTCGTGAGGCATTGCATAGCTTGTGTCTTCTCCAAGGCTGCTTGTGGTGTTCTTATACACATTTCTTTCATTTAGAGTGGTTGAATTAATGTGGTTTTGGTTTTGGGGTTTTTTTGGCAGCCTATAGAAGTCATGTTTGCATAGCAATGAACTGAAGCTTGTATTGTGTGCCTTGAGGTGCAGTAGGAAGGAAAGCGGGGCTGTCTGAAGGTACACAGCTTGACAATAAAACAGCTGAGAGCTCTGCAGGAGGTGAGCAGGAAGAGCTATGGCTGGTGTGCTTATACCTGCACTGTTCTCTGGGAATGTTCCTGTAGATGCCACCTCCTGAGGCACAGCTGGGCTTCACGTCAGCTGTGCCTCATGTAAATGCAGTCTCAGTTGATTCAGAAATCCCTGGTATCTTGCCCAGTCGTGCGATGTAATTGTGTAGTACATGGCCTTTTTTATCATGGGAGAAGAGTAGTAGAAGAAAATTCAAATAGAGCAGTATTTGTAGAACTCACCAAGATTTCATGATCACATGCCAGATTATGTCAAGGGGTTTTTGATGACAGAAAAGTAAGTGCAACAACAATTTAAAGGATTTTAAGAGTCTTACATAACACAGTAGCAGCTTGACTGAGAGATTCATTTTGTTGTGGTAAGACTACATGTGATAATAGTAATATAACTAATGATGAAAATATTCAGCACATTTTTAATATAAATCCTTAGTAATAAACTAATGAATGTAACACTAATTTTTTTCTTATTTTATTAGTATGGTCACTATGCTTTTTGCAACAAAGCTCTTTTGGACCTTTCCTGGCAAAGACTTTTTTTCCTGCTCAAAATTAATTGCAGCTTGATTGTATCACAGAAATAAGTACACCTACATCCACCTAAACTACAGCTGAATTTTCAAATTTATGTTTTTCCACACTAATTAGCCCTGCTTGCTTGCTCGCTCTATAGGAATACAGAGCTCTCTTTTTACACTAGATGTGGCTGCAATTTTTTATTATATTTTTCCTGTGGATTTCACCCTTTAAAACTTTATAAATATTTAGGGCTGTTTCATTGTAAGGATAAAGGAGAATTAAATTATTAGAAATAAAATATTTTAAAATTTAGACTGTTCACCTCAGTAAAAATAATTCAGTATATATATGTATATAAAGAGGAAATTCTGTTTTCTGGTGCATTCATATAAATCAGTAGAATTACTCTGCATTTGCACAGTTCTGATGTAATATCAAATGTTGTTCATAAACACATCTAGAGATAATCTCAGGCTAGCATTCTAGGATTAACAAACCTTAGAACTATGACAATAGAAGTTGATGAGAGGTACAGATTTTGGTCTAGATACATAAATACACATACAGGGAAGTAAGTTTCTTGTTGCACAGATGTTCATACATAAGATTGAAATGGTGTGTGGATTTAAAGTTTGCACATTTGAAATTTGTTTTAATCAATTTGCAATAAAAAACCCCACACATTCTGCAAACTAAAGTAAGAGGCAGAAATAAGTCTCTCAAAAAATTCAGTGATGCTCTCCAAGTTAACTAATAGAGCTGCTTTTCTTCTATGGAAACAGTTTCAGTTAAAGACCATTAAACATTCAATATGCATAAAGGATGAAAATACTACTTTGCTATAACTTCTGAGTGGAAATTAAAACAGAGTATGTGAAATTTCTCTGCCATTCTCTTCAACTTCCTTCCTACTGTAATTGTGTCTGCCTGCTATCTCCCCACAGATCCCTGGTTTTCAAAAATTATCCAGATATAAATGTTTTTAAAATAGATCAGTGTCTCCAGACTCTTTCATCTTTCCTAAAACAAGGATTTTCAGCCTAAATACACACTACTGAAAAAACTCCAATCAGATTTATTACCTACCTTATGGTACACAAAAAGATAAAATATATTAGGAATGAAATCCAGTTTTCCTAAATTGTGGATCAGGAGTTTCATACTCAGATTATAATTTAATTCTGTCTGGTGGTTATGATTGTGTTATATATTTTAACATATCTAGACTTTTTTTCTCTTCTGCTTGTTCATAATCAACTAGAACCTAGAAAAGTGCCAGGTATTTGGAACTGACATTGAGAATTGTTAATTGGGACCTGTCTGGATTTGGCCTTAAACTAATCTGTCACATATCAAAAAAATGGAATCTAAAATGTTTTGTCTTTAGAATATAATGTCTAACACATGATCATTAAAGTATTACAGATCATGTGACCAAAGTTTGATGCAGAACAATTCTGCTTCTCGGGTACTTCAGTTTTTCTCTGACTGATTTGATTTACTGAAAAAAGGAAAATTTTACACTTTGAACATACTGCATGAAAATATTAATGTGCCAAAGATCTCACTGGGTAAAATATTAAACACTGTGCAACGTTACACTTCCGTTGAGCTAGTCAAGCTGTAACTTCTGCTTCGTCTCAAATAACAGAATTTATAAGTTAATGTTCTTTTTGATATTTTTGACCATGAACAGATTTCAGTAGATTAACTATGGGGTTCTATTACATACTAAAAAAACCCAATATTTTTCTGAATTAAAGGAAATGCATCTGGGTTCTTGTGTCTGATGAGCTGTATCTGCTGGAGAGAAGGAAGGCTCTACAGAGGGATATGTCCAGGCTGGATCAATGGGCTGAGACCAATTCTACGATGTCCAATAAGGCCAAGTGCCAGGTCTTGCCCTTGGGCCTCAACAGCATTCTGCAGTGTTACAGACTGGGAACTGAGTGGCTGGAAAGCTGCCCACGGGAAAAGGACCTGAGGGTGCTGGTTCACAGTGCTTATCATGAGCCAGAGAGTGTCTGGGTGGCCAAGAAGGCCAATGGCATCCAGGCTTGGATCAGAAATAATGTGACCAGCTGTTCACTCTCTACAACTACCTGAGAGAAGGATGTAGTGATGTAGGGGTCAATCTCTTCTCCCAAGTCAGAGATGACAGGACAAGAGCAAATGGCCTCAAGTTGCACTAGAAGTTTAGATTAGATATTAGGAAAAACGCCTTCACTGAAAGGGTTGTGAAGCACTGGAACAGGCTGTCCAGGGAAATGGTGGAGCCACCATCCCTGGTGGTATTTAAAGACATCTAGATGTGGTGCTGAAGGACCTGGATTAGTGATGGACTTGGCAGCGTTGGGTTAATGGTTGGACTTGAAGATCTTAAAGGTCTTTTCTACCCTAAACAATTCTATGGTTCTATCTTCACATTCTCTCAGGATATTTTGATCAAAGCTGGGAACAGAACCATGAACTACCACCTTGTCCTATAGTTAACAGGCTGTGGAATGATAATCAGCAATGACAGCATCCCAGTGCCAGATTTATGTGAGATATCTTGCTATTTCTCCTTATGCAAAAGTAATAAACAACTTTGGTTTTCTTTTTTCTGATTCTACTAGGCTGATATCTTAATTTTCTCTCAAGAAAATATTCAAACTTCTGGAGTTCGTCTTCCCAAGTATCTGTTACATGTGATGAAGCCCTCCTTTCCAGGAAATGGCCAAAAACAACATGAAGGAGAGAATTAATTCCTTCTTTTCCTTTGTTAGAAATTTTTTTTCTTTGCCTATTAAACTGTCTTTATACAAACCCACAAGTTTTTGCATATTTATGCCTCCAGCTATCCACCATCCCACTGTGGGAGAATGAGGAAGCTGTTCTGTGGTACTGCTAAGCTCCACAGCTAACAGTCCTCAAAACTATTATTTCCTATTATTTCCAACTGCCATAGGTTTACTTGTTCTAAAGCGCAGGCAGGGAATATTTTCTTTCCCCTACATTGCTGTAAGGGGGTGATGTTGAATGAGGGAGGGTAGTTTTTGCCTTGAGTGATTGACCCACACAAAAGAACTAACCAGCAGATCCACATTCCAAGTTGATGGCTCTCTGAAGACTGTGGGGAGGGGTGAGGAGTTTGTTTTTTCTCTCTCCTCCAAATGGGAGGCCCTCCACTTTAGCCCAGACAGAGGGTGTGTTGGAGGGATCTGAGGTTCACTTTGTTTTCGGCCTGGTAATCTGGCTGTTTTCTGGCCCCAGTTTGCCTCCATTTTCCTGCTCCCTCCTCTGCCCCAGCCCAGATCTGCTTATATTTCATTGGAGCGACTTGACTCATCTGCAGAGGAATCCTCTGGGGAGGAGGTCGCCCTTTCCCTCCTCTGTTCCCATGTTGGCAGTGGCGTTTGTCCACCGACGAAAGGGGGGAAATCCTGGCCACAGGCAGCCGCAAGCAGCGTGAGTTTAGTGGGAAGAGCCCCCTTTTCCCCCTTTTCCCCTTCTCTGTGGGGCGGAAGATCTCCATTTTCAGCTTCTCCCACACACCGAGGCCCCCACGCGTTGATGAAAAAAAATAATGGTGAAAGCAAATAATGTTATGTATAATTAATGTTTATTGGAAGGTAATGACTTCAGAAGACCATCTCTGCCTGTGAAGTAGAGTTGGTCAGTACAAAACCTATGCTACATATCTATTGGACTTTGATTAACTATTAACTGGAACATTCTCATGTGGAGCTTCTTCTTCTTCTTCTTCTTCTTCCTTCTTCTTTCTTCTTCTTTCTTCTTCTTCTTCTTCTTCTTCTTCTTCTTCTTCTTCTTCTTCTTCTTCTTCTTCTTCTTCTTGGGTTTTCTTGGGATACCTGAAATTGAAGTTAGGAAAATAATTGTTCCATGTTACAATTAATTTCTTCTTTTTTAGTCTAGTCACTTATGCTTCAAATTTAGATTTCTCTTGTTTTTTGTCATACCTGTTTTATTTCAGGTTAATTTTAAAAAGAAAGCTCTGTTTTATCCTCAAATACCTCTGCATTGCAAACTTTGATGAAACTTGTTGAAAATTAGTATCAGAGTAATGCAGATGAAGAAAGCAAGATGATCACGTGAAGAATCATAAATATGTATACATATTAATGCACACGTGATTTATGTGATAAATTCATCCCTTTTTAAAGTATTACAAGCCATAGTAAACCCAAATTGTTTGAAAAGAAATATATTTTTCTTAAAAAGTGAAAAAAAAAAAAGGTATAAATTTAAGCTAATGGTCCCAAATGCTACAATAACACTATGTAAAACTGCAACTGCTTTATTGACATTGAACAGTATTAGGTTTAGTGGGTGATACTGCATTTGTTAACTAAACACATGTTGTGGAAGTAATTTCAAAGGAATATTTGATGAATGTTATTATACAGTTACCCTGTGATTGTCATTACTACAACATAAAAAACCTAATCTGTCTCAGGTATAACTTCGTCACAGCAGTCAGCACAAGCTCTGTTTTCAATGGCACCACCAAGCTACGAGTTATGGAGCCAAATAAGTCAAGGAGAACAGAATTTTCTCCCAGATAGTTACTCTAACCCCAAGATTATGTTCAACATAGACTGAACACAATATAAAGTAAACAAGCCTGAAATGCATTTTTAAAAGTGAGACTTTTTACCAGGAATGCTCTTACATAAAAACCTTGCTGTGTGGTTAATTTTTGAAAGCTAACCTTTTATTAGGTTAAAGTAAAGCTAAGAAAAGTGGGGTAACAGCAGAGAGAAAGGCCTAATGAAAAGATGCCTTTATCAGAAGCATTATTTGAAAAAAAAGTAACGTAAGCCTCAAAATATTTGCTTTAAAAAATGACAAAATTTTGGTCTTACAAAGCATTGCTCTGTGTTTTGATAGGACTTCTAAAATATTTTCCAGAAATTCTGATAGCTTTTTTACTTTCATACTTTGACTAAATAGTTGCCTAAGTGACTCTCTCCTTCCCCCCTTCCATTCTTTTCCTCTTATTCTTCAGATTTTTGCACACTGAGTAAACTCAACCACTTTGTCTAAATCTTGACATGAGGCATTCTGCCTTAGCTGAGGTAATTCAACATGAAAACTTCATTTATATCTGCAAACACAAAGAGGGAATTTTGCTGGGAATCTAAGAGTATTGATCTATGCAAAAGTTGTATTGCTGAGCTCTCTATAATTATATGTCACAATATAGTTTGCCTCAGGACAGACTTATTTTCAATAAGCTTCCACTAAAGATTTTTTTTAAATATATACTTGCTGAAGGGATATAAAAATGCTCGAATATCCACCTGTTTATTTAGAATAAACAAACTGTAATCCCAGAAACAAGCTGGCATTAAATTGATAACATATCACCAGACATGCAACATTTGGAAGTCAAGTTTATTGATTTCTGTTATTACTAGTTCCAGTTTCCCTATGCTGCTACAACATTTTATCCAAAGTCAGTACATGCCATTGTGGTAAAAAAAAATAATCATAACACACAACTGAAATTGCACCCACTACAGGTGGGGGAAATGGTCCCTTGTGCAGCATTAAATACTGTCTGTTGATGAGTACAGATAACCTCTGTGTAAGTTACACAGGAAAATGAGCTAAATAATGCATAAAGTGGTGGAAGTTGCTCCAAAAAAAAGCCCCCCGAGTGCATTTCCTTGCTCTGTTAAGCATCAAGTGATGTAAGTCTATCCTTGTTTCTTTCTTTCTTGATAGACTTGCTGCCACTCAGCTTTCATCTTTCATTAAAATTCCTGCTGGTGCTGCTTTAGCTGCAGTATAACATGACATTTAAAGCTACTGGAAGACTACTCCACTGCACTTTTCCTCTATTGTAAAGACTAGTCTCTCAGAGTTAATGTCTGCCATAATAAAGGATGTGCCCATTTCCACTGTGACACCCTTTGGAATAATAAGATCAAGATGGGTATGTATCATCTGGTACCAAACTTCTTTTTATAATATTGCTCTTTTGTTTATTGTGACCACACCAAGTTGCTGTTTTTTAAAGTAAATAATATCTTAAGCTGACATAAAGAACATCAAGGAGCTGTAATTGAAGAGTGAGAAGAGTAAATAGAACTTTTAGTTCATGCTAGTGGTGCAGTTCAATACTGACAGCATCCAATAAGCAAGAAATTGTTGTCTAGTGTTTTCTATGTCTCCCAAGGAAGCTAAAAATAAAACCATGGAACTCCTTACAGAGGTCTGAAAACAGTAATTTTTTGTCGGTTTCTCAGAAATTTTGTCTTAGGTTTGTTTATTTTTCTTCTTCTTCATTCCCACCTCCCTCCCTCCCCCTGTGTGCACTCCTACATTCTGAAGGATCTATAACGAGGATTTTCTTCTGAATATATAAATCATGTCTTTCAAATTGGATATAGTTTTGTAGTTGGTCACCTTCTAAATGCTTCAGCATCTGTATTACTGAGTAGATAGAAAGACTTAAAGGATTATGATCCTGAAATCTTTCTTTCCCCCACAACACTGGTTTAAATAAAAACAATGTGTTTTCTCTACAAACTTTGCCTCATTTTCACACACAACTGTCATGGATGAGGTAGCAATTACTGCAGTGAACACTGTTAATTCTGATGTCTCTAATTAAGGGCTTCAGAAGAAGCTTTTAAGCACTTAAATGAGAAGGGAAGGCTTCCGGAGGTTCTCAGCACTGATGTCCTTGCTGAGAGCTGTCAGCTTTCCAGAAACTTTGAAAATCTGGCCAAGGCATCTTGATACCATACAGTGCAGCATCATCTTACTGATACATAATTTTTAGAAGAGATCTGGTAAGTCCATCAAGCATGTTCCTATGGCACAGTTCAGTGCTGGGCAGAGCTTGTTCTGCAGGAGTCATGTAGCTCACCAAGGGGGAGCTGATACACTAGCCACCTGATCCTCTCTCTCAAACAGGTTTCACTAGACTTTTAGCAGATCTGTGGAGATCTCCCTCAGCAGGAGGGAGGTCATTTTCACACATCAATACCACTGTCACCATTTCTGGTTCTCTTTTGCAATTCCAGAGTTTGTGCTGGCATTATAATATGTTTCCATGCACCATTAACAGTTGGAACGTTAGCTGTGGTCATTCAAAAGCCTGGATTAAAGTCTGGGAGCAGAAGAATTATGAAAATATTAGCTTTTCTCAGCTTTCTATGACTTGAGGCAGAATCGCAGAATCATAGAATCATAGAATATGCTGAGTTGGAAGGAACCCAGGATCAATGAGTCCAGCTCCTAGCCCTGTACATGATCATTCCCAATAGTCATGCCATGTGCCTGAGAATGTTGTCCAAATGTTTCTTGAACTCTGGCAGGCTTGGTGCTGTGACCACTTCCCTGGAGAGTCTGTTCCATCACCCAAGCACCCTCTAGGTGAAAAATCTTTTCCTGATATCTACATTAAACCTCTCCTGACTCAGCTTCGTGCCCTTTCCTTGAGTCCTGTCACTGGTCATCAGGGAGAAGATATCAGTACCTGCCCTTCCACTTCCCTTTGTGAGGATGTTGAAGACTTCAGTGAGGTCTTCCCTCAGTCTCCTCTTCTCCAGGCTGAACAAACCAAGTGACCTCCTCCCGCTGCTCCTCATACAGGTTCCCCTCCATTCTTGTGTCATGCTTTGGACACTCTCTAATACCTTCATGTCTTTTTTTATTGTAGTGCCCAAAACTGTACACAGGACTCAAGGTAAGGCCACCCCAGTGCAGAACAGAGTGGGACAATTCCCTCCCTCGACTGGCTGGTGATGTTTTGCCTGATGCCCCCCATTTATGAAGATGTTGAATGTGGGAACAAGTTAAGTCAGCAGCACCTGAATTCAGTTAATTAGGATCAAAATGGAGTGTTTTGGCCTTGACTGGTATTTTTGATAAAGAGAGTGCTGTGTTCTCAAAGTGAACACCACTTAATGGTTTGTACGGTCTCCATATTTTTCCCGTGGCTAAACACAACCACCACATGATGCAAGATGAATGTGTGGGATCAAGGCACTGGTTTAGGGTTGTCCTGGGAATTTCAGTTAACTAAAAGACAAACTTCAGGTGCTGTTTATGAGAGAATATGAATAAAAGGGGAGCACCGAAAATGATTGGTGGACAAATCTCGAAACTGAACTCTGTGTGCTGTGCAGCCTCACCTCTTTCGGTGCCCATATTTGCCATATTGATGAGCACAGGGCCTAAGATGGAGCCCTGCAGATCCCCACTTGTGACAGGTTGCCAGCATGTTCACCATTACCCTTTTTGTTCAATCCTTGAGCCAGTTGCTCACCTATTGCATATTGTGTTTATCCAGCTGCATGCTGGACATTTTGTCCAGAAGGATCCTGTGAGATACTGTATCAAGAGCTTTACTGAAGTCCAAAAGGATTACATCAGCTGTCTTTCCCTAGATCAATTAGGTGGGTTACCCTCTTGTAGAAGAAAGTCAGGTTTGACAAGCAGGACTTTCCCCTCATGGAGCTGTGTAGAAGATAACTTTGCAACTTCCAGCTCATCTTTCCTGTAACTAGCACAAGGTGAATTATTTTACTGAAGGCTTTTTCAACAAAAAGGAGATTCTTGATGAGCAACAAACTGAACCCAGTTCTGTCATTCTTAAACCTGGAGATTTCTTAGCAAAAGAAGCTGAGTATGCAAAATTGCAAGGAAATCAAAATGCCTTGTCCCTTTTCCATTTAACCTGATGTTTCTTTACTGGGTAGATAAATTAGTTACTTGGTTTTAAATTGCAATGCAACAGTAATCAAAGAGCTAATTTGTTGATGCTAATGATGATTTAGCCAAAGCAAACATATTGCTCAAAGAGAGGAAAAGTGCTGCCAAGTATTTGCCATGTTTTCCTTAGGCATATTAGCTATTTATTGGTGAAAAATTATTTAATTATGTACATTATGGTATGCTGGAAAAGAGTTATACACGCTCATGTTATATATCCAAGAAGTTTCCAAGTGCACAGAAGGGGAGATCAGATGGATACTTTGTCCTAGTGGAAGTGTGCTGCTCTATTCCCTGCAGATACAAAGAAAAGAAATAGGGAACAGAATAGGAAACTCGTTCTTTAAAATGAGGTCTTCAAGAAGCCTCTTTTTTTGTCCACTGCATAGGGAGGCAGCTGGGCTTTGATTAGATTTAGTAAATAATCCTGTGCCCTTCAGTCCATTGTTTTTTTTTAATTAAGTTAGCATGAAACAAAATGCCTTTACATATTTATGTGTTATGGAACTTGACAAGGAATCTGGGCTGCACTTTGCCAAGGCACTGGAAAGCTGGGATGAATTTGGTGCCCAGATCTCAATAATATTTAAACCTATTGAATCCAACACTTACTGCGTCCAAAGGGATACAAATTTTGTGTTTTTACTCAACATATTGAAAGGCTCTGTTCTATTTTCGCACTATCATCTGCAAAAGACACCTTTTTAATAAACATTATTATCTGTAGGTAAAACGTAATTTTTTGAGACAACTAATCCATTAATTTAAACTTTTTTCATTTTATTTTTAATGTCTTAAAGAAACATTAGGTTTTAATAGTCAATACTTTTCTCAGAGGTTTTTGACTGGTGACTGGTAACCGATCAGTTGGGAATTTCTAAAGATAGTCAGCTATTCCTGGTCTGTTATCACTTAAATTTGGCAGTCTAGTATCAAAACTCATAAATCAAAAATATTTGTGAACAAATGCAAAGCTAACACTCCAACACATCTTACTAGTTATCCTCCTCCTTTCAAGTACTTAAATATTTCAAATACTCCTGCATTATATATTCTCCAGTTCCAAGGGTTTACAGAAAATAATTTTTGAACCATAGCATGTCAGCATTTAGGTACTGATGTTTAGTTGGCTGAATTAATACTTCTTAATACATAATGACCTATTAAACAAGGACATCACTGTGTTTTGTTGAACAGTACTTTTTGGAATAGTTTAAATCCAGAAAATATTAAAATTCTCACAAGGGAAGTTATTACCACACAATCCTCTGCACAAAAAATGTTGTGATTTTTGAAAATATTTGAATGAGCTCTGCTACAGTCATATTTCCCTCATTTGTAGCCAGAATTCTTCAATTAATTCCCAGTGATTAGTTGGGCCTTTAGTTTTCCCTCAGAAAAAATATTTTTAAGGGAAACTAAAATGCACTCTCATTATTTAAGTTTCAGACAATAATAACAAATAGTATACTTGCTAAATCATTATTGATTTATTATATACTGATTATTGAGAAAAGATAAGATTACATTGTATTCAGAAAATATATATTGAGGGAGTAAACTGTAGAGTTCAGTGAAAGAATTTAAAATTATGAGGAATAGAGAAGAAAAGAGCAGTTGAGTAGAATTTAATTTTATGAAATTGAGAGAAAACTTGTGTCCACCCCAGGTGTTCTTGGTTTTTTGTTTGTTTGTTTGTTTTGTTGTTGTTGTTTTTGTTTTTTGGTTTTTTTGTTGTTTTGGTTTTGTTTTTGTATTTGGTTGGTTGGTTGGTTGGTTGGTTTGGTTTGTTTGAGTGTTTTTGTTTTGGTTGGTTGGTTTGGTTTTGTTTGGTTTCACTTGGTTTTGGTTTGGTTTTGGTTTGGTTTTGGTTTGGTTTTGGTTTCGTTTGGTTTGGTTTTTTCATTTTTTTTTTTTGTTCTTTATTGTGGTTTTTTGTTGTTTTGTTTAGGTTTGTTTTTCTTTGTTTATTATTTTTTGTGATTTTTGATTTGTTTTGCTTCATTTGATTGCTCTTGTTTCTAAATTTCCTACTTAAATTCTCTTGTTGATCAGATTAGGACTGTATTCTTGATACACATGGAAGATGAATGCAACCATACCAATACAGTGTGTGTGTTTTTTCTCTGTTTTGATATAACATGGCCTAGATGAAATATTAACAGAGAGGTCATCTTGTGAATTTTCTGAAGATCACTGTGATATGCTCAGGACACTACACATCAAAAAGTTGACATTGCAAGATCCAGTGCGTAACTTTGATCACATTTCTTGGTTTCTAGAAAAAGTGGATGTTGGACTGATCACAATTAATACCAATTTCAACAGCAGCAAAATCAGAATAAAGACTAACACTTATTATACCTGTAGTGTCTCACAAATCAGAGAAAAAAAAAGTATTGAAAATGGAAATATGGGAAATCAGAGAAGTGGAAATTTTTGGGTAATCGAATCCTTTCCGATTGCTTTGTTTTGCTGAACTGAAACATATCAAAACATCTCCTGCTTGCTTAGACACAAAACAAACAAACAGCCCCACCCTAAAACCCAGAAGAAACTATGAACATTTATTATTTTGATTTTTAAAAATTGTCTTTCTTCTTTCAATTTTTCTGTGATGCTTTTCCTATTTTTTTTTTATTCTTTGTCATGCCTACAGTCAAAACGTCTCCTAATTGCAGATTACCCCACGACTGTTTCACAGCACATACAATAAACAGGCAAAGAAATTGACACAAAGATAAAGAAAACATACTGTGTCTCCAAGCTCACTATTCAATAAAATCCAGTATAAATAGCCTATTGCTTAGATGGCTTTATATGTGTTCTCTCTTCTGCCTACAGTAAACCATATTTTGAGTGCCAAAATATTGCTTTATTTCTTCTCTTTTTTTCTCCGCTTTATTTTTCTCTGTTTTCTCCCAATTTCTCCTTATTATTTCCCCCTAAATCTTTCTGCCAAGATGAAACATTGTAAGATGTTCACACAGTTTAAAAAAATAGAGCCAGTGAGGCTGATTCAAATGCTAAAGTATGCTTCTAGAACAATGTTTTAGCTTTGGGAAGAAAGGCTATACATAATTATATCTAGAAAGAATTTATCTTTTGTCCTGCTGCTCTCCTGATTCCTTAAAACATGAAAAATGTGGATAGATTTCTGATAGTAAAATAATATAACCTAATAAGCATTTAAAATCCACTGATGTTACACGAGAAAGGATGTGTTATTAAGACCACATCAATAATTACAAGAATAACGTGTATTAACTTCTTGCTTAGTTTTTTCCTGGCTGTTTACTTGTTTGTAAAGGTTCATCAGTTTTTTAACAATTATGTCCACAGCAGGTAAGTGATTTCCTAAGTGGATGATTATGATTTTAATGCAGGGCAAAAGGAACAAAATCAGGTGATCTCGTGATAAGGTGAACTCCTTTTTACCTCTCAAAAAACCCAAAAATATGACGTAGAGTATCATTCAACTTTAGCAATTGAATGTTTCCCACTGTTTTATTTTGACTTAATAAGAAGATGCATTTTGAAAAGTAAGTGTAAAAATACCACAGTTCTGCTCTGCAGGATGCAAAATTGCTCAATTTCTATGATCTAGCACTTTGTATGTGAACAGAGATTGGAAAGGACAAAAGCCTTTCAGCTCAGTAATTGCTAGCCTGTATGGTGTTGCAGTCGTTACAATATCTGTGCTGTTGACACTTTTTAGAGTTGCATATAATGGATCCACACATGTCCCAGCTCTTGACTTGGATTTCTTTGTGACTTACCACAGCCTGCTGGGTAACAAGCATGACTCCCTTTTGGTCACTGTGGGATGCTACAGATGACTGAGGAGTAAATTCTCATAACAATACTTTATTTGTTCTTCCAGCCAGAGGTCACAGACTACATGTACACAAACATAGTTTGGAAGGCACTTTTGGAGTCATCTGGCTCATTTTGTACAGAAACAAATTTAAAAGGAGTCCTGTAACTTTTCAAATCTTCCATGAGCCGGACTTTTACTTACGAATGGAGAGGAATAGGTCTAGCTTGTAGCATATGCTGTCTGCTAGTGTGAGTCTTCCCAGATTATCAACTTGGTCTCTAGTGGTATCTTTGCTTAGGCTCATGCAGCGTTATCTCCTCCCCTTCTATAGAGATGTTGTATTTTGATTCCTTTCATCACAAACAACACACCTTTGACACCAAGAATGAGGTGGAGTTCTTCAGATATACAACTGAGTAACTGAAACAATGCTGATGATCTATAACAAGAATTTTATCTTTGCTGTCTGACTGATTTCAGCACAAAGTTGAAACTGTCTTTGATTTAACACTGAAGCATCCAAGCTGGAAGCATACAAAATTGAAGGAAGAAGAAGGTTCTACACCATATGAACACATGGTGGAGCAGGTGTTTTTCTTCCCAATTGGTTATGCAGGACAGAGGTGTGTTTGCAATTTCTCTTTAAAACAAGTATAAAGGTAGCATCTTCCAACATACTTTCCTATTGCCCTTATACTTAATTATCTAAATCTGCTTAGCAAGAGTAGTAATTATCATTGATAGTTTAATTGCTAATGGGCAAGTAACAATTCTATTAATTTGTGTATGTCTGCTGTATGTTTTTCACGACAACCCAAGCTTCTGACATGAGGGTAAAGGTTCAGTCCTTCACAACAGTATCATTACTAGATAATTTCAACTTTGTATTTCCATGGCAAATATAACTATCTCCTTCTGAATTTAAAAAATCTCAAAAAATGTGTCTTATTGGAGTGATTGATTTTGACAGGTGTACACTCGTAATGCTGCTGTATTTGCAATCATATGTGTGGCATTGACTGTGTAAGACAGAAGAGAGTACATTT
The DNA here is from genome assembly GCF_036250125.1 of Pseudopipra pipra. Taxonomy (NCBI): domain Eukaryota; kingdom Metazoa; phylum Chordata; class Aves; order Passeriformes; family Pipridae; genus Pseudopipra; species Pseudopipra pipra. Next base: position 47,979,210 of record NC_087581.1, on the reverse strand, counting down.
GTCAAGAACATTGGATTTGCCTGGCAAGGTCCTGGTAGTACGGAGGACCGCAGGGATGCCTTCTATGAGAAGATGCCAGAAGCTTTCTCCATGTTCAATAGACCCAATTCCAACCAGCTTCAAGACAGATCTGCCACTGGCTTAAGCGGAGCCAAAAAGTCATACTGGTAGCACATCTGCGTTAGTGTGTGTAAGGGGCAAAAACTACTTCACAACAGCAGCCAGGAAAGAAGAATAAGAATATGAAAGGAGCAGTCTTGCAGACACCAAGGTCAGTGAAGAAGGAGGGGGAAGATGTGTTCCAGGTGCCAAAGCAAAAATTCCCCTGAAGCCTATGGTGAAGATTATGGTGAGGTAGCTGTGCCCCTGCAGCCCGTGAAGGTCCATGTCGAAGGAGAGATCCACACCAGAACTGGTAGATGTCCAAAGAATGCTGTGACCCTGTGGAAAGCCCACTGGAGTAGGCTCCTGTCAGGACCTGTGATACCACAGGGAAAGGATCCCACACTGGAGCAGGTTTTCTGGCAGGACTTGTGACCCCATGGGAGGTCTCATGCTGGAGAAGTCCTTTCCTGAAGGACTGCACCTTGTGGAAGTGACCAATGCTGGAGCAGTCTGTGAAGAACTGCAGCCCATGTTAGAGAAGGAAATGGAAGACTGTCTGCTGTGAGTGGGATCCCACGCTGGAGCAGGGGGAGAGCATGAGAAGGAAGGAACAGCAGAGACAATGCACAATAAATTGACTGCAAGCAGAGACAGTGCATGATGAATTGACTGCAACCACCATTCCCTGTACCCCCTGTGTCACTTAGGGAGAAGGAGATATAGAAAATCTGGTGTGAAGTTGAGGTTGGAAAGAAGCGATTGATGGGGAAATGGTGTTCTAAGATGTATTTTTATTTCTCATTGTTCTACTCTGACTTTTTATTTGCAACAAATTATATTAATTTCATGAGTCGAGTGAGTCTGTTTTGACTGCAATGGTACTAGATGAGTGACCTCTCCCTGTCCTTATCTCCCTCCATGAACTTTTCTTCATCCGCGTGAGGGAGGTAGAGCAGCTTGGTGAGCACACAGCATTCAGCCAAGTTCAACCCAATCACAAGAAGTAAGGGGGCAGGATTAGGTAGGAGCAGGATTATTCTGTACTCTGAAGATCATGTTATGAAGATCTGAAGTCTTTATGGTCCATCGACCTTTTGTGGCTGATAAGCCTTTATAAGTGGCCACAAAACTCTTTTGTACTTTTTGCACAACTACTATAGTTGTGTAATGTGAATATTTCCATACATGGAAATGAATTTTGTGATGTGATTTCTTGCTTGACACCTGATCTACTCAGTTGTTCCCTGTGAAGAAAACAGATGAACTCTGTTGATTTATCTCTGGACAATCAGGAGCTGAGAAACCCAAACTAGTACTTTTTTGGATTTTAATTTCTGTTATGCATTGACGGTACTTTCAGGAATATTATGACTTAAGGAATTTTATTAATCCAAATTAAAGGTATATGCTATTGCAAGTCTATTAATCAGAACCAGACTATCACTTTAAAAAAACCCAACAAACCTGTTCTTTTGCTCCTCTCTCTTTCTATCCCAGAACAAGACCTCAAAACAAACTAACTCTGCTACTACTGCATGCTATTTGTGTTGCAAGTTAAGAGATTCCACTCTATTTTCTGGTTCTGTTCTAAATTTTATTTCCTTGATTAATATTTTTTTTACCACTTCAGTGTCTTGTGATACCACAGATATTGGTCCACTCTTACAGTAGATCTTTTCTTATTTACTGTGCAGTGGAAAAAAGAAGAAGCCTATTTCACAGTTTTGTGGAGACTGAGAATGGTATGCTGATTTGTTTTGGCATAGCTCATTTGACTGTAGACATACTCTGTATAAACCTCCAAAAAAAATAAATGTCGTGGGTCTTACTGTGTGATTTACTAGACGCAGCTTTCACAGCACAACACAGAAGTATCTAGTAAATATAAGAGGGAATAAGAAATAAAGGCATCTTTTTGATGATAGCGCAACATAACTTCATTAATGAAATTCGATCTTTTCTTAGGCTTAAACATTTCCAACTCTAAAACTCTAAAAAAAGGAGAGACTTATATTTTCTACATATGAACCGCCTTAGCAAAATCTATATAATTAAAGCACTTCCAGTAAGACCAGCCTTCAAAACAGAAGGGGTAAAAAAAATTAAACTAAAATTGTGTTCCTCTTAAATCCAGTGTCAAAATTTCCACCGATTTCAGTAAGGCCAAAATGGTCTCTTGTGACCTAAAAAGTCTGTGCATATTCAACATTCTCAATACTATATACCTGATCTTTAAAAAAGAAGAAACAGGACCTAGGAAAGAGTCCTGCTTAAAAGTATAGACCACAGTTATCTGCAAATCTTCACAGTTAATATCTGTTTTAGGAAACTAGTTTAACATTAAAAAACCTCATAATTCTGCCTGGTTACTTACCTTGGACTAGACTACCTTTGACTTTTCTGAAGGTGAAAACCATTTAGTTTTTGATACTTTTGTGAGTTGCTAGCAACTTATACATACCAGTGCTTTATATATCACCTAATGTCTCCTACCATCTATAACAGTTCCTTGCCAAAGGCTTTTCGAAAATCTAAATAATAAATTGCCATTAACTACTATTTTCTTTATGTACAAAAATAATTTTTGCACAAGTCCCGTAATGTAGTTTTGCAACAGTTTAAGGCAGCCAATATCACTGGGCTAGGCAAATCCATGTATCTTGTCCCCTTTTTTGTAGTCACAAATTGCAGCTGTCTTTTTTTATCTTTGGAATGGACCAATGTTTGCTCTGAGTAAGGCTCTAGATTTTTCTTGGGAAGCTTCACACAGGCAGTAGGTAGATCACATGCCCTGGAAGAATTAATTTCCAATAATGTCCCTGAATACTTAGTTACTGAAGTTGTCAATGTCAGGCTGATTTCATATGTCTTGAGTTATTTTCCTGTGGTGTCTTGGATGATTGAGTGTCTTTTCAAGAATACAAATGTCTTCTGACAATTTTCTGCATATATGCATTTCTATAAGAAGTGGACCAGGAAGTGAATATACATGGTCAATGATGCAAATTTTAGCTTTCATTCATGGAAACAAGATATAAAAAAGTATTTAGCCAAATCATGAGCTGAAGTTGTCATCATGTTAGCACATATACAGGAAAGCTTGTCAATAAATGTGACTGCTCCTCAGACTGAGAGAAAGATAGGCAACAAAAGGGACACTGGTAAAGTCAATGTCTGCTGTCATTACTGCTCAGCAATTTACACACTTTTCTGCAAATATTGATTCCATTAAAAAAATGTGACTAGGTCTAAATGGCTACAGAAAGGATCTCTAATCCATGTTCATTACATTGCTCCTTGTTAGTGAAAAGACTAAATTTTTTGAGATTAATTCCATTTGAGTGCATTAGAATTTGGTAAAAGAGATATAAAATAGGTAGTCTAAACTGGTATTTTTGCTTTATAACATCGCTGTCACTAACTTTTCTCAATGTCTATCCCCCATGGAACACCTCAAATTAAAAGGAACTCTTTCTGGATGAGGAAAGCACTTCAGCGCCACTGGGTGGTTGTCCACTAGAAAAACAGGGACCAACAGTCCATCTAACACCCCCACTTTTACCGCGCTGAACAACCACGAAAAAGGAAAAAATTTCAGTCAGCCTGGGTCAGATTCGTGGCTTGGATATAAAAAGACGCTATAGGTTGCTGAATTTTCTTTGAGATAGCTTTGTCTGTTTTCTATACAGCTGTATTTCAAGAACTTAGAAAATGAGATTTTGTCTACTGTGTGTTGGATATGTCTTTTGTGTTTCGCCTTTTTCTCTCTCATATTTCTCAACATATATGTTCTTTTTTAAAGAATACAAAGAGGGAGAATGTTTTATCACTTGTGCATTTATAATTTTTGTTATACAGTTCTTCATGTAAAGGAAAAAATACTTTCACAGAAATTTTTTTTTTCTTTTAAGAAAAATAAATAAAAAACCAGATCTCTTAATACCTTTCAAAAAGTCTATAATAAGACCCATTTGATAGTTTTGTTTGTTACTGGCCTGGATGTTGCATTTCATACAGAATTATTTTTGTTCCGTATTTAGAAATTTAAACCATTGCTCTGCAGTAAGTCTTTGCAGTGTGCCACAAAGTTTCTTTGCTTTAAGACACTGCAGTTAAAAAGATGTTGTTCTTGCTTTGGTAGGAAACTAAGGTAAACACTATTTAAAAGTCTGTTTAAAGAAAATATACAGCAATGCATTCTTATCAACTAAATCAGTTACAGCAATTTCAGTTACTCTTCTTTGTAGTACAAAAATATTACTGTATAGAAAAAAGTATATACAATCATATATATTAATAGCTATGGGGTTATGTGCTCCGAAAACATGCAGCCATTTTCAAAGCCATTTTTAAAATATTTTTCAAACTGTCAAAAATGTTAATTTTTGTCTTAGAAACAAAAACCCATGTGTTTGTATGGTGTGAGTCACCTAATCAGAAAACAGAAGAAAAAATGTGGGACTTATCCTTGTCCTCCTGCTATTGTGTTGCATAACTCAGGAAAAAGAAGCAAAATTACTTGCTATATTTTACGAAAGTAGAGGAGTTCTCAAAATGTATAGAATTGATGTAGGCAGCTACTACACCATTCTCATTTTCAGTTCTGCCTGCAGCTGCAAAGCTTGGCCAGCACATGCTGCTCTTGGGCTTTTATCAGCCGAGAAAGGATTCTCAGGGAGATGCTGCAAGTTGGCAGAGTTTGAAATGCCACCTGTGCTCTTTTAAATGTTGCTAGTGTTTGTGCATAATTTGACCCAGAATCAGAAAGCTATAACTAGATCCTTGATACACTCCATTTGTCAGAGGAGAGTAGAAACAGCACATAACTTGTCTCATGTGAGTTCAATGAATAACAAGTTTTTAGTACAGTAAAAGCCACACGTATGTACTGCAGACTCAAGCGTATTTTCATGAGCCTTTTATTGAACAGATGAAGACAATGAACAAACTCATGGCTAATCATGATCTGTATAAACAATGTACTACCAGGGCAGAAAAGAGAAAAAATTATTTGCTTCAATAACCTATTTCAATAAATAATTTGGCTAGCTCGGCTGCTAATTTGTTTACATTGTTTGATTCTGCTTCCCTGTCAAACCAATATTATCACATTATTTTGACATTCACCTTTTATTCCTAATGGCTTACATCAATGACTCCTGAGAAAACATCTTCCAGTCAGTAACTTCCTGGGATCCACTAGAATTCGTTGTTGCCATTTGTTTGACCAGACAGCAACATTGACAAATATGTGAAATCACTAACATACAACAATTGATTGTTCTCTTCTTACATGGCATTTCTCCAGCAAACTTGTGGCATAAGCAGATGGAACTAAAACACAAACACAATCTCTGTAATGACTAAAGAGTCTGCCAATATATATGAAACAGAGAGGAATAACTCCTAGAAACAGCTGAACTATCTGATATGATTTGTTTCACTCTGTGAACAGTCTTGAAATCCAGTAATAATCGCCCCTGTAAGTTGTATTATATAAGAATTAATGCTAAGTATGTAGGTAATCTAAACCGGATCATAATAAACCTTTGAAAAGCTGCATTTGTAGACAAAAGCAGCATTGCTATGGCCCTGGTTATGCTTTAACTGTCAACAAAATGAGATGTGTAATACACTTCCCTGAACTGCCTAAGTCTAAAACATTATATCTGAAAGGGTCTGTCAGAATGATGTGGCACTTACAACCTCACAGACTGCTACAAATATATTAAATTAATCTAAAAAAAGTAGCTGAGGCAGTCAAGAGTGAAATGATTGCTAATCTTAAAATAAACTGCTCCTCAGTTCATAATTAATAAAACCAAAACATGCCAAATAGTGGTAAAGATAAACATGAAAATGTAGAGTAATAGCTACTATTGCCACAGATGCTGTGCACCATGAATACAGTGTCATTTAAGCTGATTAGAAAAGTATTCTCATAGGCAACACCTTGCATGTGCTTTATATACCTTTGTGATTTCTTTCACAGTTCTTTAAACATAGAGGTTGAACAGGACACAATTATTTTGCCTTCAACTTATTTACTTAATGCAAGTGACAAGTTTCAGCAGATAGAGCACATATCATGTCAGTTGCTTTATTTGCAGTAGTAGAAATGCTGGTTCTCAGTCCCCAAGAAAATTGCTTCCACAATTCATCTCAATGTGAACTGTACTAGTGATTTTCTTATGTTTTATTCTACCAAGAAGACACAGCATGCCACTGCTATGTAATAGTCATTCTTATTGACTTTGAGCTGGACCCCTTTTCCAGAAGCCATTGTCAGTATGGATTTCTGAGGATTATGTTCACATATAGAAAAAAGTCCCTCAACAGTTTCAATTTGGACTTAATATTACCTTACTTAATCGTATCCAAAAGTATGGTAAATGCTTTCTAGAGATAAAAGTATGAAAGATTCTAGTGTCTAACTTCTCATGCAATAAAACTGTGGGATAAATGCAGAGGAAGAGAAGTTTCATTATCACATTGGATTATGAGTTATCTTCAGCTCTTGCTGAGCCATAAATTGTAACAACAAGCAGTCTGCACATACTTGTCAAATAAGAGTTGTGAAGAGTGAAAAAGATTGAAGGAAGTTCTCAGATAACTGATTCCACTATGAATACATTGTCTAGATTTTGTCTGTCATCTTGAGAGCTGGAGTACATGGCTGGGTAGAAACCCTTGATGAATAATTTCTTGGTGGAAACATCATCTTGTATTCATTGTTGTTTTTCACCATAAAAAAAATGGAAGGGAACTGCATTCTCTATTCTATGTTTCCCCCTTTTATTTCGGGGAACAATAATGCTGTGTCTTTTTATTTAGATGTATGCAGTGCAAAGCTTTGCTGTAACCTTGAGTAGCATAATTTTGGCTTTTGAGGGTCTGTTAGACAAGACAAGTTCAACAAAAAGTCTGTACTGATATACATTATGCTGTAAGGTCAAAATACTACCTGGTTCCTTGTTTTTTTAGTTGCAGTATAAGACAGGGAAAGAAAGAGTGAGGCTGTGAAGAAGTGTCACAATTCTTTCAGAATACATATGGTCATAACAAAGCTTACAAATATAAAATTATAGTATTTGTTCTATAGTTAGAATGACATGGATGCAAAGGATATGAAATAAAAATTACACATTCAGGTAACAGTAATAATACCTTGCATTTATGCGTCTTTCCTTCTTCAACAGCTGTTCACATCTTTTGCAAAGAGTTGAGCATCACTGTTTCATTTGCCAGCTGTATAAACTGAAAGACACAGAAGGTCCCTCAGCAGGTCAGAAGCAGAGCCAAAACTAGGATACCCACCCCGTAGTCTATTTGCTAGGACATGTGAGATTCACTTAAGCTTGTATGACCTAGGTTCTTTTTGTGATAGTCATTTTGACACTAACAATCAAAAAGAAAAAAAAATCCACTGTGAGTTATTGCAATGGTCTTATTTTGCATGACACAGTTGTGCTGTGGAATTCCTTTTACTAGCCAATAATTAACAGACACAGTATCTCAAAATAATGTAATTATATGTCATTACCAAATAAAAGTTAGGCATCAAATGTTATGTTTTATGTTAAACTACAATGCACATATGCAATGCTTTTATCTTCTATAGTAAGACCAGACAAAAAGTTTACACTCTTTTGTACTGTGTGGGCTCTAAAGATGGTGGTTTTGTTGTTAGAGAGCATAAAGCATGCACTGTATCTGAATTCTTAGAGCTCTTTCTCAAAGGAAAGTCTCATCACTACAACATGGACTTGTATCACACCTCCATTGAAGATGAACTTGTGTACACACGGAAAGAATATTTTTTCAGGTAATGTGAAGTGCATGAGTTTCCAGAAGCCACATTACGATAGCACTTTATCTTAGGCAATGCCATAGTCTTTTACACTGCAGAATAGTACTGATGACTCCAGGTACTTCATTATTGACGTAGACTTCACTGCCCTTCAGCACCAGTGGTCTGAAAGTGCAGTAGCTGATGATGACTGTCTTTGAGTCTGCCTTCATTTCTTCTACCATCTGGTACCTATGTATATTTATGAAATTAAGGTTATTTTAAGTGCTGTGCTAATCCTGCTGTCAAAAAGGTATCAAATAACCTACATTTAATTTTTATTTCTTGGAATTTTCCATGTTTCTTTTCCAACCTAGAATGCTAAATGACAACAACAAAAAAGTAAATAACTCTGATCAGTCTTACCATTCTCATTTCTTCCCTTTTAACATTTTTTCCTCTGTCAAGATGAAGAAATAAACAGTGGAAAATTAGGTATTAAATATTCTAAACAATGTCCTCAGTTACTCTTAATTTTCTAACTGCTTTCTGTCGAACAAAAGCTGATATTTGTCACTTCTACTTATTAGACCTTGCTTTTCATAGTAATTAATTTTTTTCTTTAGAGTTTCTCAACAGTTATGAGTAAATTTATACCTGTTAAATTTTTTATTAGCTTATGTAGACACTGTGAAGTAACTTCAACATACTTGGCAAAACAGCTCTCTCTGACTTATCGGCAGTCACAGATACGTAGCTCCTTCTTTTTTTCCATCAAAAGCCTCTGAGAATGTATGCAAACCTACAGGAAATGCTAAGGTACCAACCACATCTCCAGATCCCTTGATGTATAAAGGCTCATCATTGGTTTAATGAGGATAGAAACACAATGATCAGAAAACTGGGGGGCTTTTTATCTTCCTAGGGGAAAAAAAAGAAGTATTCCCATGGAGAAATTTAAAGCTGAAACTTTTTGGAGAAACATAAGAAGCCTTTGATTAAGCCTAAAATATTTCAGGAGTGGCACCTTAGTGGGAGCTGTCAGCTCTTTCATGCTCTTCTTTACCATTGTGGTGCAGGTAGGTTGACTGCAGGGGAGTGCAGGTGCAGCAGTACCTACTGAAAGGGGCATTCCCACTTTGGCAGAGTGTCTGCCAAAGACTGACTCAGGATTCCCTCCAGATAATGCAGATCAATTTGGAGACACTTTTTTTTGATGAAATATTTGGGTTTCAGTAGTGGCTTTTTAACAAAATAAGCTGAGTTTCTTGTCAGAAATCACTTTTGTTTCTCTCTCTCTTTACCAGGCAGAAATTTTCTTTTTTTTTTAATTAGAAAACAGATTTTTAATTTAAAAAATTCAATTAGCATTATATAGGAATCCTCCTTGAGCCAATATTTAACTGTAACTGAAAATATGTCATTTACATACACTGCTGAAAACAAAAACCTGGTTCTTAGTGTCTTTCACTATGATGAAAATCATGAGTAAATGCATATCATGTTCTATTAGACATTATTTACACTGCATCTCTCATGCATTTCCATTACTATAAGTCTCTGTACCCTGGGAAAAGTGTTCTGCTCTGGAACAAAAATTCAGATATTTCTTTCTTTTTCCAGTTATATTGGAAAATAAAAATAAATATCTTATGCACTCAAGGCTAATCAAAAGCTCATATACATTGAGTGAATTTACTGTCAGTCAAAACATAGTTTTATTGGAAGAAAAATTCTGCAAGGGAGTTTCAATACATCTGCTTTGTAATATTAAGTGAAAAATTTCACTGTGGTTCTGGTTCTCTTCATCTTTCTTTTCTTTCTTAAGCAGAAAGATGTCAAGTTTGGGAACATCAAGCTTTGCCATTGTTGCAAGAGGACTGATGTTCACATATTTATCTCCCTTGAGTTTTAAGGCTGACCTTAAATGGGACTCAGAGGTATCTTGTCTTTTTCAACCCAGTGGGTTGAAACATTTTCCAAAAGTTTTCTCCAGGTTGTAATGATTTAATATATGCAGCCTGCAACTATCTTTTCAATGTTCAGTTTATTTTATTGCATTTTATGTAAGGTAGCTAGAATCATTCTGAAAGACATAAGACTCATTACTCTAAATTACAGAAGTAATGATAGATTTTTTAACTCTTTATTCTTTGTCCTAGATGTTTTGCACCCTTGTTTCTTTAATTACCTATATATATCTCCCATAACAAAGTAGAACTGACATTTAAGTTTTGACTCTCTTCAGTGTTTTAGAGTCTATTTGTAAAATGTATTTTGTATTCAGTCTTATATTCTCATTCAATGGGATTTCATTCCATCTTTGAGTTACCACTTCAAACATAGTCTCTTGATACGTATCACTAAATAGCAGTTTATCACTGCTAGAAAAGAAAGAATCAGATTTTTGAGGGCACAAAAATAGTTTATATGACAGTCAATGAATTTATTCACTCAGTGCCCTATTCTCTTTGATTATTCATGATAAAAGGAAAAGCCTGATTCAGTCATTTAGAAAATATTTCCTATTGAATCATGAATATACTACTGATACATAACAAAGGTGCAAATGCTTCCTTTTCTATAGCCTTTATGGGGGACAAAGGCTCATGAGAAACCATAGCCGTCCCTACCTACAGTAAAGCTGAAGAAATGGAAGACCTGAAACTGTATCAGTAACTGAAGTTCTACTGGCTGGAAAGGGCTGAATTGTTCTAAATAGCAATACTGGAGTGATTTTTGCCCTGTGAAAGTTGCATTGTAGTGCAGATGACTCAGCCCCTTTGGTGCTTTTTTTGTTCGTTTGGTTTGGTTTGGTTTGTTGTTGTTGTTGGTGGTGGTGGGGTTTTTTAGTTTTTTTGTTTGTTTGTTTTGGGGTTTTTTTTATGTTTATGCCAGCCTCTAATCACCCTCAGAATTGCAATGAGTGGTACAAGCAAGATCATCATTCCATACCAGTAACACTTTTAGCCACACATCAACAGAATGTAAAAACTTCCTTTAGATGGACAGCCTACAGAACTGTGCTGAGCTTCAGTCAAGGCCAGTGCATGTGCACAAGTCTTTTATATCTGTGAAAAGCAGGTAACAAACATTTTTTTTTTTTTTTTTATTGTGTATGTCAGAACTACTCTTCTGCCTTGTTTAAAAAGTTTTGGTACTTCCCAGAACAATCAAACCTTTCCTAGGATGACCATTACAAGAAAAATGTTGTTATTTTCTTTTTGTAAAATCTGAGAGTTTTTTCTTCACAAAATTATGAAACTCTAACTAACTCTCAGAGTTACTGTAAGGACATTACAGAATTGTCTTGAAATGTTTTTTAAACCATTTTACTTAATGCCTGTTATTTTTTCTGATGTTTTTATAAAAAGCCATTTGTTTGTAGCCCTTGAGTATTAAATATAAACAATTTCCAGAGCTTTATGAATTTATCATTCCATCAGCCCTTTCAGAGAAGATAGTCTGTCAACCTGCTTATAAAAGAAATGAACAAAAGTTAAAGACCTAATCCAAGGCACTGCATTTGTCTTTCTTTCACATTTATAAGGCTCTCTATAAATGTATGCATTGAGGACAGAATAATGCCAACTTGCATGAACTGTCAAATGTTTCTCAAATAATATGTATGTTTAAGATTTTTTCCTCTCCTTCTCATTATGCTTTATGAAAAACTGTCAGTGGAGTTTATCTGGGTACTATGGAAACTCAGTTCTTCAGGTGTGTTTTCAGCTCTATGTAGTTTATTTTTCAATGCAGACAGTCATATCATCCACATTAACATCAAGATCACCGATGAACCTTTTTTTCTTTCAAACCATACCCTTGAAGTGCACTTTGTAATGGCATTTCCATTTACTATATTTGAGTATCACAGTGATCAAGGAGTTACTATTTCCTATAAAAGCAGGTATGAGGAAGAAGGGCATAATTCAGTGCTGATTTCTGTCTATTAGAGTAAAGACAAAGAAAAAAACCCCAAAATACTGGCAAAGCAGATTTCCATTCAAGTTCTTCACATGAATGCTTCCTAACTAAAAAGACCTCTAGTTCTTATTAGAACATTAATCTACTCTAAGGGTCACCGAAAATGCAAAATGGGACCATCAAAATGTACTGGAGATGTGAAAATCTGGACGTTTTAAATTCAACAATACTCTAATACATTTTAAAGGAAAGTGAGGAGCAAGTTACTGGAAAAAATAAAGAACATTCACACTCCACAATTTTCTGTAAATTGAGGTCATACTGTTTTTGCTAGTTCTAAAGTTGAAGTCTGACACCTTGCAGAGGGATAATAAATATAATGGACATGTCCTGTTAATTGGTACACCAGTAGGAGGCTGACCTAGATTACTTCGTTTTGGAATAAAATTTCCAGAAGAGAAAGAAACTATATTAAACCAAGCCTTTTCCAATTTATGTCAGTGAAAAAGAGAAGGGTACACTTCATTACCTGTGTTATATAAGTCCATTTTTGACTTGCACTGTCTGAATAGTCTTTCTTAAAAGGCAGTTTGAGGGATATAAACACATTTTTTTTTCAAACTCACTGAACTTTAGTGCTCCTAGAAGCTTTTCCACACAAGTTTGCCAAGGCAACACCAGCTGTTATTAAGGCCTCCCATGTGTGCAGAGACAATTCTGCCAATTTACAAGTTATGCGGTGGTTTTCAGATACAGTTAATTGAGCAGGAAAGATAAAGTAAGTCTAAACAACATGCAACATTACTACATATACTGATATCATCCAGTTCTCAGTCTCCAGAGGTGAAAGGTAATTTTATGGATCCTACACACGACTTAAAATACTTCTGCGTTATTACACAGGGTATGAGTCCAGTCATATAAGTCTTATTGATATAAACAAATCATGCTCATGTGAATAATCCTGTTGGCATTGCCCGAGGAAAGCCTACTTGTGAAAGTAAATGCTGTTATGAATTATACATCAGCTAGACTATGTTAAAAATTCTGTTGTTGCCTGGATCTTCAATGCCAGGCTGTTTCTTCATGTACCTTACCCATCTTACCTTTTATACTGTGAAGTCTTCTGGGTGGAGGTTTAACCTTATTCCATTTTTACAGAATCCAGCCTAATGAAGCCACCACACATAACAAGAATAGATAATGTACAACAGAAGAGAATGTAATTAAGTAGCTGAAAATACAAACCATTCTTTTAATATGAAGATTTCTAGAAGAGAAAATCTAAAAACTGCATTGCAAGCAGATAAAAAAGACCAAAATTCTGTATTGTAACTTGTATAATAAATTACACTGTGATTTCAGTACAGAAGTTACCACATATATGAAAAGTGTAATAAGGAAAAAAAAAATTCTCCATCTATCTCTTCATTCTTCTTGCCCATTCCTACATGTCCAGATGATGAAATAAAGCTCTTAAACTCATATGTTTTACATCTAGCCATCTGCATGAGAAGCTTAGTTAGTATCCCAGAGCTCTATCTTAAGAAAAAAAAAAAGAAAAGAAAAAAATTATAGTCTAATGCATTGTAATAATCAGGCTGAAAGCTGCCAATACTCATTAACATAGAACACAGAGAAATCCTGATTATCCGTGTAAGACTTTTTATTTTGCATTGCAAATACAGTGAAGTCATAATCTTCATCATTTCCTCATAAAATTGAATGCATTTCACTTGTAAGTTTGTCCTCCTTAACATAATCTGAAACATGTCAGATTTTATTCACAGCTCATTGAGAACCTAAAAGGCCAATTATAATTGAGAATCAAGCTAAGTAATAAAATCCCAACCTATACTGAGAGAACAGGGCTGTATACTCTGTCTTTATGAAATAGATATAAAAACAATTTAATTTAATCACTTTGAATTACTAAGTGCTGGCAGAGAAATAGTCAGAAGAGTATACATTAACTAAGACAATACACATTTTGTAGTTTATTCCCTGAATTGCACCACTACTGCATAGTTATTATATTTTTATGCACTACTTTAGTTACTGTTATGGAAAAAACACTTAAAAAAAGTCTTCACAAGAAGGTCCATTGCAGTTTGAGCACTACTGCACTAATAAATTCTGCCAGTGCTGCGTTAGTTGTCTCAGATGTAACCCATACTAAAAAAAACAAATACCCCTTAATTCTCTACAACTTTTTAACTTGAAGTATAAACAAAAGATTCTGAAACCAACAATGTACCATTTCACCCTGATTAAACCTGCCAAGGATGTATAAAGCAATGGATTTCCAGATTTGCTGCCAGAAGCTGTGAAAATAAATACCAGCACCTCCACAACTGTAAAATGTCTTTGACAGCTGCTACTAGCCACTGGTTACTGGCTAACCAAAAAAAGAAACACTTTACCATAGAGATGGCAAAGTGGACAAATACCTGTGAGAACCACAAAGGTGGTTCAGTTAGAATAGTTAGAGATCCAGTTAGAACAGCAAAAGCTCAATGCGAGTTCAAACTGGCCGAAGATGTCAAAATCCACAGCAAAGGGTCTTGGTAAACAACAAGCATAAACAGAAGGAAAATACTGGCCCCCTGTTAAACAGAAGTGAATTAGTCACCAATAAAGGTGAAAAGGCAGAGATTCTCAACATTTCCTTCACCTCCACCTGTTTGGTCCCAGGCCTTGGGGACAACAATCTGGGTTGATGCAAACACAGGATGACTGTTGGTGGAGAAAGAGTTGGTTACAAACTTTTACAGGAGCTTGACCTCAACACAGATCAATAGGCCCTGACAATATCCACATGAGGGTGTTAAAGCTGATCTCATTGCAAGGCCACTCTCCATAATCTTCGAGAAGTCATGGAGATCTTAGAAACCTGGAGGAAGACTAATGTAACCCCTAGATTACTAAAAGGATTTAAAGAAGGATCCAGGATATTATAGTCCAGCAGCCTTACTTAAGTGACTGGGAAAGTTATGGAACAAATCCTCTTGGACACTATCAAAATTCAGATGAAACACGTGATTGGGAAAAGCCAGTGTGGATTCACCAAGGGTAAGTCATGCTTGACAAATTTGATCACCTTGTATGACAAAGTACCTCCTTGGTTGATGTGGGACAAGTGGTGGACCCTGTTTACCTGGTTTTCTTCAAGGTTTTCCATAAGGTTTCCCACAGCCTTGTCTTAGAGAAAGTGTTGTGTTACAATTTAGACAAGTGGTCTGTGTAGTGGGTGGGGAACTGGCTGACCAGTCTCGCCCAGAGGGTCTTGGTAAACAGCTTCTTTTCAAACTGGCAACCTGTCACAAGTGGGGCCCCTCAATGACCAATATTGGGCTCAATGCTGTCTAATATTTTCATATGTGACCTGGAAGATGGGATGACATGTAACCTGATAAAGTTTGCCAATGATCCCAAATTGAGTGGGGAAGTGAGCACTTTGGAAGCAAGAGCCACCCTGCAGGGAGACCTGGAAGAGTGGAATACCAATAACCTTATGAAGTTCAAAAAGGACAAATTATGATATTGCACCTGGAAAAACATAACCCAGGACTGCAGGACAGGTGGGGATCGACTCAGCTGGGGAGTAGCTCTGTGGAAAGGACTAGGGGTCCTGGTGGTCAGCAAGCTCAGTATGAGTGAACTCTGTGCTGCTGCAGCAAACGAAGCCAGTGGGTTGCTGGGCTGTGTCAACAAGAGCATCACCAACAGAGAGAGAGATGTCATCATCGTAATCCACTCAGTGCTGGTTAGAGCTCAGCTGGAATACTATGTTCAGTTTTGGTTCTGCTATTTAAAAATGTGGACAGACTGGAGAGGGTCCAAAGAAGGGCCACAGAGATAATCAAAAGACTGGGAAGTCTGTCATGTGAGGAAGGACTGAGAGAGATGGTTTTGTTCAGCTTTGAGAAAAGATTTAGGGGAGACCTTATTACCATGTTCCAATGGCAACAAAGAGGGTGGTGACTCCTTTTTACAACAAGTAAAAATGAAAAGATGAAGGCTAATGGGTATAAGTTACTCCTAGGGAGATTTCAGCTGGACACGAGGAAAATTTTTCACAGTGAAAACAGTCAGCCCTTGGAATAATCTTTCCAGATAAGTGGTGGATTTCCCAAAGTTGGACACTTTTAAGATCCAGGTGGACAGAATGTTGAGCCATCTTAGCTGGACTGTGCTTTTGCTGAGAAAGGTTGAACCAGATGAGGTCCTTGAGGTCTCCTTCTAGTATTCCATATTCTGTGATTTTTTGATTCTATGATTCCTCTAATGTGGCACCAAATAACAGATATATTTTGTTTTCACTGATAAGGAGTAATAGTTGGAGAGTTAATACCTTAAAACCCTGTTCTCAATAAGTTTGTATGTAGTGGTTGTACTCCTGATTACACAATGACAGGCTGACCTTAAAGAATTAATAAGAAGTTTCACAACATTAAGGATTTGTTGTCTGCTTTAATATGTATTGTGAGACTGAGAGAAGCTTTCATTAGCCCTCCAGCCCTAATATACTGAATGAATTGGGTAATGAGAGATAAACATAGCAGCCATTCCAAGGAATCAAAGTTAATATAGATAGTAAGAAGATCTTTTTTTCCCTTTGCTTGGTATTTTTTTTTAAATATTCTATAAATAAATGTGTCTGTTTTTCTGCATGTATAACACAGCTGGTGATCTTAGGCTTTATTCGTGGATATGAAAATGTTGGATATTGTTTGAAAACACTTGATTAAGTAATGTACAGCCACTTTAATTTGAACCAAATTCCTAGCAGTAATCCAACTCTCTTTGTAAGGTCATGCTGACAATATCTGCCTTAAACCTTGCATAATTTTGCTGGTTTTTGCCTTTCTTTTCCCCAGAAGAAGCACAGAGAGCTGAAAGGTAGAATGTGATTTTTCTCCTGAGGAAAATACTGAGACTAGGTTTAAACCCAATTCTCAAGAAAAACATTCCCACTTTTCAAGGGGTACTGAACAAGTACCCCTTCTTTCAAGACACAGACAAACAAGCTTGCCCTCAGAAAGAAAAATACTTGGGAGAGAAAGAAGAAGAAAAATCAATGTTGCAACAAGTCCAAACCAGGTCCAGATGCTCTCAGGAATTTTTAGGGGCATGCAGAAATGTCATTGTGTTCATTAAACTCTTAGGCAGCATTTTCATTTTCACTGTGAAAGCTGTGCTGACCTTGCCAGTCCATTAAACTCTAACAAGGGTCTCTGCAGGTTCATAGTTCCAATTATGACACAGTTTATAGGACTCTAGCAATAAGTACACTTTGACTTGCTCCACTGTGGGCTGATCTTTGCTTCTGCAGTTGCCAAATAAACAGTGGGCTGGAGGTAAAACTGAAATGTCTGGTTTTTTCTTTCAGAAGTAGAATACTGTAAACGCCTTGGGTAACGTGTGGCTAAGACTCACAAGCACACTCTTCCCCCAGGCTACTGTTGACGCTAATCTCTTCTTTTTGGCTGACGTGAAAGTAATATTAGGAAACAGTGTAAACAGTGTGAATGTGTGCATAGCATAGCTATGTATAGTGTGCAATAGTATATCATTACTGACTAGTAAAGAGAAGTGAGGAGGTAGGTGGATAAGTACTGTATTAATCAAATTATGATTTCATATATTGGGGTTCAAGTTTTGAGAGTATATGTGAAGTAACTATCACTAAGATCTAATGTTGGAAGTAATGAAAAAAGATTTGACTGTAAGACTGATATCTATTTGTTAGACTTATGAAATTAATTTTGAACTTAGATATTCAGAATTGTTAACTATGTTTGCAAACATCAGCGGGGAGACTAATTTAACTGATGGCAAAATAAGTGAATTGCAAAATTTTTGTACACAACTAGCATCTGCAAAAGACAGATCAGTCTTGTAAAAATGGATAATTTTTATTCAATACAAAATATTTTGTCTACTTATATAGACATTTGCCATCATCATGAGTAAAAATGGAACATTGTTATGATGCCAAAGCTATAAGTAATATGTTTTAGAAAATTTTACCGTGTTATCTCAGTGATAACTGAATTTTTTTAAAAGGGCCTTTAGAATGTATTTCAAATGTATCTAAGTCCTTACAAAATGCAAATGTTTAAGAATATTGTCTCTACCTAGCTCCAAAAAAAAAGATAGATACTTGTGATACTTGTGATATTACTAAAATGAAGGGAAACATTGACAAAGAAGTAATAAATGTGGCAGAAATACTGCAGAATGATCAACTTTTGTATATTCACAAATGCTGAAGAAAAGACTAACAAATCAGCTTCATAACTTACATTCAGAACAACTGCCACAAATCCTAACATTTCTTCTCTAGTAGAGGCACTTACACTAACAGTTACTGCAAAGCTCATCAAGCAAAAATGACCCATAGCGTGCTGTGTGAGTACTTGAATTTGTAATTAGAATAAGAAAATTTTGGAGAATATTATTATTAGTGGGAACTGTGCAAAAAAGGAGATATAATCTCTTCTCTATCATTCTGATATGTCAGAAAATATGTGTTAATGCACTAATTCCTCCGCAGAAAGTTTGGACAAAACTTTATTAAGCCCAAGAATTATTTCAATTACTAAAGAAATAGAAATATATATCTGTGACAATACTTAAATAATTGGTAATAACACCACTCCAGGTTTTTTTGTGTATTGGAGTTTTATATCTAGAGTTAATACATAATTGCTGGGACCCTGGCACTACAAAGAAGAAAATAAGGCAAATCTAATACCAGTAAAGTTCTCTGTTTGGTCCAAGAGTCTGAATAATCTTTTTTTTTCTTTCTTTTTCCCCCCACAGGAAGGGGTAGAAGCATTTCCAGAGTCTGCTTTATGTCTCCTACATAGGCATTCAAATAGTGATTTATACAGAATTTGCATAGACAATTTCTGAATGGTTATGGCATTTCATATCTGAAAGATCTAGAAAATGTAGTATGTCATGCAGACAAATGATGTATCTTCTTGACAGGTATGTAGATTGCTTGCTCATAAAACTTCTAAGATTAATAGTCAGCCCTACAAGTTATACATGATCTGACATCATATTCTGAAATTCAATCAATAAAGAAATATGATAAAACTAAAAAAAAAAAAGAAGGGAAGAGCTATAAAAATATCAGCATATTAAAAGTTTATACCGCATTCATTTACAGTTGAAAAAAAATATTGGCATAGGAAGTAAAATTGCTTGAATACTTTATTTTTCTTTTTGTTAAAAAAAAGCAAAATAAACCATATACTGGATAAATTGCCATGAGATGAGCATGGTGGAATTAAATGACAAATAAAAATAGAACCAATAAAGATATTTCAGTGTGAGGGTTTTTTCTTTCTATCATTATAAAATCTGAATTACTTCCTCAGCTGTTTTTCTGTAAATATATTTTAATGTAAAAAAAAAAAAATTCTTGTTGTATTTACTAGATTTTGTTCTTGTTTTTCTAAACATTACTATAATTTGATGTAATATTTGTATGCTTTCAAGTTTTTAAATATTTTATGTTCCTGCATTTTGTTGTTTCCAGCAGAAGTACGAAAAGCTGCTTCTTAAAATCAAAATATCAACACAGCTCAAGTGCACAAATAAAGTTCAAATGTGTTTTTCAGGTTTATGTTTTTTTTCAGCTGCTCTTACTGTTAAAACCAGACAGTAAATAGAATGAGTCCAAAATCACAAATAAAAGTTTTCAAATTTAAAACCCCATTTAAAACCCCATAACAGTCAAAAGTATTCATGCAAGAAAAAGAGCAGATAGAAATACATTGTGATACCTTTTGGAAGCAATAAGTACTTCAGTACAATGAATTCAGAAGTTCAAACTCTTACTTACTGAACTCTGTGTATCAGATGTGACCTTTTCAGGTTCTGACTGTTGCATTTTATGCCACTTTTTTTACTGAATCTAGGGTAGTAGGCATTCTACATATAGATGATGCCCTAGATATGAATGAAATTAAAGAGGTTCATGCAAGAAGTGGGGAAAAAAGTTGGAACCAGTAGGAATGTTAATTAATCTATGAATATTACCTTCATTCTCTTCATGATGTCCTTTTGTTTCACTGGTGCATTGGTTTGAATATGAGATGCTAAACTGTATTTTTCTTATGCTGTTAAATCACACAACTAGAAAAGAAAGTTCTCTTCAGCAAAAAATATTGGCAGATGGAATAGTAAAAGGAGATACTGAAGATCAATAATCACTGTGGTACCCAGAACATAAATGAGTCATTTTTGCACTCCAGGGCTGAAAGAGGCATATGCCATGTGACCGCAGGGTCTTTCAGTTTCCTAGGGCTGACATTCCCTACAGGAGGCTGGCAGATGTTTTCTTCTTGCTTAGGTCTTTTAAATACTCAGAAATTGCTGTTTAATTAGTTGTATTATGTAAGGGATCGTATTGCACATATTGTGATGGGAAAGGATAGGAAGAGCAATCAGTCATCGTCAGCACATTTTTTATATTGTTATGTATCCACTTGCTGTATACTTTCTGCACGTGTATATCTGGTCTGGTAAGACAGAAACCTTTGCAGCATTCAAATGAGTTGATGACAAACAAAAGTCAAGTCTTGCTCAAACACACAGCTTCACATCCAAGCAATCTGGTTTAACGGAGAAGAAAGCAGACAATCAGGCTGAAGCAAGTCACCTCCTCTGCTACAAAACCCAAAAATATTATCACTGGTTGTGTTGAAAACACCATATGTAGACAACTGAGGGAACTTCAGAAAATAGGAGCAACCTTTGGGAACACCTTTTAAGATGAATCCAAAAGTGGGCTGTGGGAGGAATAATGAAGTGAGAGTCCTTCTCTGAGTTTTATGTATTGAAGGCTAAGCCAAATCTTGTGGAAGCAACAGTGTACATTAACCTTCCTGCTAGAGCTTCAGCTGTCTGTCATTGAAGTTGAGTTTTGATGTGGTTCAGCTCTATAACCTCAGCTCAGTCTGCTGAAGAAATTGCCAAGCTGTGAGGAGGTTCATAGAGCAGAGTCACATATAGTAAGACAGGTAACATTGCAGGAAAAGCTAAGATTGTTCAGGTGACACTAGATAGCAGTCCAAGAATTCAAGAGGGAAAGCACTCCTGTGAGATGATATAAAATCCTAGGATAAGAAACACAATGAGGGAACTGAAAGATGGAAATTCAGCATCACTTCTGCAAGGAGCAAAGACGTTCCTTCCCCTACTTGACTGATGCCTTGTGTTCAAATGTCCCCTCTGGTATGGTAAAATCTTCCTTTACATATCAAAAGGACTGAGAAGAGAGAGGTACAAAATTATGGTGAATGTGGGCTACAAAGATCCTTTCGGGTGGAATGGATCTTACATCTTGCATTTTCCAGCTTGGAAGTTAGGAACAGGAAAGCAGAGTAACTGAGGCTGAGTAAACTTTGAAAAGGAACTCTATGAGTTATTGTAGCACTTGTGGTTACAGTACATGGTAAAGTGCTGCTTTGCCAATGCCTCCATGACTTAAGACCTAACAAAGAAATTCAACAAAGGTTATGACAAAGCAACAGTATTGTTTTCCTGGAGTTAATAGGTTGTATTAGCTCCAGTATCATCTTCATCTACTTTTTTTAGATGTACATGTATTTTCATTGCTAAGAAATATGATGATAAAATTTTCAAGTTTGATAACAGGAATTCTTGCTCCATAACCTGTTAGACAGTTCCTTTGACCTATTTATCACTTTCTGATTATCCTTGAAAGGTAATAGAATGATTATTGCAAAATTTAACTTATTTGAAAATAATTTTGACTTGTTGGTTGCTATTTTTGTGGGTCTGTTTTGATGTTACATTAAGGTAATTTTGCATCTACCTTAAGGCCAGAACTCAGAGTCAGTGAGAGAGAGCTGGCCCTTTCATTACAATATTGTGTAAAATCGTATCTTTGTTTTTATCTGCTATCCTCCTCAGATCTTTACTGGCTCTCCTGCTCTCTGCATGTCTCTGTTCTTGTGTACTTCTTTTTTCACATTTTCAAGGTTGTTTTTTTCTACACACACTACCTAACATCACTTCAGAATGTGTCTAATTTTATTATTTTCTATCCACACTTGAATTCTTATCATATTTCTATATCTCATTGCTCTCAATAGAAATATTTATAACTCTAGTTAGTTAGGCTCATCATGCAGATTTTACTAGGGTGGCTCTTTACTTACTCTCTCAGATCATTAAAAAATATGATAAAAAACATATCTTGCTATTTATAAACATCTTCAGTGTCTTAAAATGGCAAACGTCAATTCTCATTATTTCTGGTCCTTCAAAATATTTTTGGCCTGTTTTATACATTTGGCATTGCATTTCACATTTCTCCCATGTTTTGTCTCCTTCTTTTCATGTTATTAATAACCTTTAAACATTAATTGGAGTGATTAAATTAGGTTGTGATATTCCTTTTGTGATTATAAATATGTTCTTTTATATAGGTACAAAACTGCTTGAATTTCTGAACTGCCTGTTTCTGTCCCTTCCTTAGTGCCGGGTCCTGCACTTTGGCCACAACAACCCCCTGCAGCGCTACAGGCTGGGCACAGAGTGGCTGGAGAGCAGCCAGGCAGAAAGGGACCTGGGGGTACTAATTGACAGGAAGCTCAACATGAGCCAACAGTGTGCCCAGGTGGCCAAGAAGGCCAATGGGATCTTGTCCTGTATCAAAAATAGCGTGGCCAGCAGGAGCAGGGAAGCGATCCTTCCCCTGTACTCTGCGTTGGTGAGGCCACACCTTGAGTATTGTGTTCAGTTCTGGGCCCCTCAGTTCAGAAAGGATATTGAGGTGCTGGAGCGGGTCCAGAGAAGAGCGACAAGGCTGGTGAAGGGACTGGAGCATAAGTCCTATGGGGAGAGGCTGAGGGAGCTGGGGTTGTTTAGCCTGGAGAAGAGGAGGCTCAGAGGTGACCTCATCACCGTCTATAACTACCTGAAGGGAAGTTCTAGCCAGGTGGGGGTTGGTCTCTTCTCTCAGGCACTCAGCAATAGGACAAGGGGACATGGGCTTAAGTTCCGCCACGGGAAATTTAAGTTGGATATCAGGAGAAAATTCTTTACAGAGAGAGTGATCAGGCATTGGAGTGGGCTGCCCAGAGAGGTGGTGGATTCACCATCCCTGGAGATTTTTAAACGCAGATTGGACGTGGCACTGAGTGCCATGATCTAGTAAATGGACTGGATTTGGACCAAGGGTTGGACTCGATGATCTCGGAGGTCTTTTCCAACCCAATCGATTCTATGATTCTATGATTCTAGACACATTTTAAATCTGAATCAAGAAATTGAAGCAAATTTGATCCCTTATTTTTAATAGTTAGCTATTAAATAGGCTTTATAGATCCTGAGTTTTGCTGTTCATATCTCAGTCTTTTTCTGAAACTTTTAGATAGAAAACTACATGTGGCATCTCTCTCTCTATATATATATATTCAAAGAAAGGATTGTTTTATACATATTTCCAATTGCTCTGCATGGAGAGATGGACGTCTACTCAACAGAGCTAAACATGAGCAAATAAGCTCAGTAAGAGTGAGATGCACTGATTATGTGGTGTTAAAAATTATTTCACTAAGTGTAGCAGTTTGAGCCATATTAAAAATCTAAAATCCAATTTTTAGGCTTCCTCCACCCCTTCTCAACAATTTATCCTAACACTGGAGAAAAACTTTCAGGCCAGAGGCTTCTGTAGGGGAAGGGGAAGTATATACATTTATTTACACAAATAAATACTATACAAACTAAAGGCAACTATATATATATATATATATATATTACATTACTATCAGTCAGTCCTTTCAAGCCCCTCCTTTAACTTTAGTCCAGGAGCAGCCTTTAAGGTTGATATGTAACACAGTCTGCTGTGGGAGTGTTCTGGGCTCCTGAACACTCCCTTCTCACCAAGTTCCAGCAGTTGTTTGTTGTAGTCTCTCTTCCTCATGAAGTCCAAGAAGATAGTTTTGAGTCCTTGCTCTCCTGCTGCTGGTGATCTCTCCCTCTCGGTGTCTCACCTCGGTTCGTAGGCTACTGCAGCGTAGCTTATCAAGCGTCCACATCCTGGAATCTTCATTCCTCTAAGTCAGTTTTTGGCTGCCTCCGGTCAGCTTCGACAGGCACCTCCCAAGCCTCTCTTGGCCCGTCTCCAATTTCGCCTGGAATTCTTCTCCCAAGCACCAAGCTGATTTTATCAGCCTGTCCACTTGGCTCAGCTCAAGTGCTGAGCCTCAAAATCCACCCCTCACCAGCCTAAATGCAGTGGGGGGGAAAAAGCCCCCTAGCCTTGGCCACAGGCAGCTTGGTTCAGTTATGCACTGTCCCAAGCATCCCACAGCTGCGGGGGGGGAAAGAAGGCCTAGCCTCCTCCCTCTTACCTCAGGTGCTGTGAATCTCTTCCTTCACAGCACACACTCCAAATGCTGACTCTAATTCCAGCCAAAGGCTGAGCTGGGGGGTCGCAGGGCTCCCCTCACCCCCGGAGGGGAAGAGAGGGAGCCCAGCCACCCCCTGGCCTTGTCCACCTACACGCAGCAGACACCAACAGCAAAACAACCAAGACTGCACTGCCAACCGCTTCCAGTGCTGTGATATATGATTTTGAGCAGAAGCGAACAACATGAGTGGTGACTGGCTCTCCAGGGAACACTGTCCTGGCACCCAATCACCTCTGAGCCCCTCGAACTCTCAAGGGGGGCCAATTTCAAACTATGACACTAAGTTAAAAAGTAGGAATACATTGGAAAAGCATAAAATACAAAGTTGAAAGGAAAGGTTGATTACGTTTTCAGTGTCATTTAGAAACATGTGCACATGGCATTTTTAGTTGTTTCTTATGCATCCTAACATACATACAAGGAAACTGGAACGAATTCCTATTTTAGAAGCACTAAGACCTTAAACTGAGCTGCCCTAGTTTCTAATGTATGTATAGTGAAGTAGTATGTTAAGGCTTTTTCCTATCCAGCTCAAAGTAGTGGAGCTAGACAATGTAATTTTTTGGGGTGACTTCCTACATTTACACTTCAACAGGCATTACCATAGCAGCAGCCTGACCCTGGACAGCAGCTAAGATCCCAACAAGTCACTTGCCCACTCTCCCACAGGGATGGGGGATAGAATCAGAAGGACAAAAGTGAGTGAAACACATGGATTGAGATAAAGAAAACTATCTGTGCGAGCAAAAGCAAGTAAGGAATTCGTTCCCTACTCTCCAAGGGCATCTGTTTAGCCATTTCAAGGAAAGAAGGGACTCAGCATTTGTACTGGTTGCATGGGAAGACAAACACCATAATCATGAATGTCCCCCCTTTCTTCTTCTTTCCTTATGCTTTGATTGCTGAGTGTGATGCTGTATGGTATGAGATATTCTTTTGGTCACTTTGGGTCCACTGTCCCGCCTCTGTCCCCTCCCAGCCAATCCTGTTACCAACCCTGCTCTAGTCACCAGTCTAAAACACTGTATTATATGGACTGCTCCAAAGAAAAGTAACTTCATCCCAGCAAGACTGAGTATAATCACATAAAATATTAGAACCCAAAATCAGTTATTCAAAGACTAGCAAACATCAAACTCAAGGCTATTACGAAGACTTAATGTTCCCTCTCACATTTAAACTGTTGGTGCATGACCTGTAACCCGGAGATTAGCTCAGCTGGTTAGAGAATGGTGCTGGTAACACTGAGGTCACAGATTTGATCCCTGCAGAGGCCCTTCACTTAAGAACTGGGCTTGATGATCCTTGTCGGTCCCTTCCAACTCAGAATATGGTTGACAGCTGCTGAACATGAGCCAGCAGTGTACCCAGATGTCCAAGAAGGCCAGTGGCATTCTAGCTTGGATCAGACACAATTTGGCCAGCAGGACTAAGGACGTGATTCTTACCCTGTACTCAGCACTAGTGAGGCTGCACCTCAAATCCTGTGTCCACTTATGGAACTCTTAACTCAGGAAGGACATTGAGGTGCTGGACAGAGTCCAGAAAAGGGCAACAAAGCTGATAAAGGGTCTGGAGAGTAAGCCACATGAGTGGCTGATGGAGCTGGGGTTGTTTAGTCTGGATAAAAGGAGGATCAGGTGGGACTTTATCACTGTCTACAACTACCTTAAGGAAGTTGTAACCAGGTGGGGGGGGTCGACCTCTTCTCCCAGGCAGCCAGCAACAGGACAGGAGGACAGACATAGCTTCAAGCTGTGCCAGAGGAGGTTCAGGTCGGACATCAGGAAGAATTTCTTCACTAAAAGGGTAGATAAGCACATGGGAACAGGCTGCCCAGGGAAGTGGTAGAAACATTGACCATGGAGATATTCAGGAAATGACTGAATATGGCACTTGATGCTCTGATCTAGTTGACAGGGTGGAGATTGGACAAAAGCTAGACTTGATGATCTTGAGGTCTTTTCCCATCTAAATGATTCTGTGATATACCAAATATTGTATTTATTATAGTACATATGGATAATATAGATGAAGTCATGAACTCTTTTGTTCCATAGAAATCCCGCAACTTCAGTGGAATCAAATCTCTAACACTGATTGGACATGAGAATCTGGCCCTATTTTATGTAATGGCATATCTTACCATACCTCCTGTCTCAGAATGTTTTTCATACTTTGCACCTCCCTCTGGTTCCTGTGACACTTTATAGATATTGACTTCAGTCTCAGATGATGCTGGGTACGTTGTCAAGGAAGATGATGAATTAAATGGCTGCTTTTCTTGATACTTATGGGCTGATGCCTATAGAATGCTTCACTTTCTTTCTGAGTTTAACTGAGCTGCATTCTGTGTTCCCATTGGCTTCACATTGTGCAGTTAATAGGGCTTCTCTTCTTCTAAATGTTTCCATCTTAAATTTAAATGGGATTAATGCTGTGAAAAGTTCTTTTTAAATGATTAGGTTAATAATCTGGAAATTATGGCTACCCTAATAATACCCTATAACTAACACCAGTCTCAGTATTTATTGCAATTCAATGGAAATGTGTATGTGTGTGTGGGCATTTCATTCCCAGATTCCCAGGTCATAGCTCTAAGACACCCTTATTGTAGCCATAACTATGATTTATTTCCATTTTATTTTTCCTGTGCAGACTTAGCAAAAAGTGAACATGTTCTTGATTGCAGCAACAGCTGTAGATATTTCCAGGGGTCATATCAAAAGCAAGGTGCCTGGCATAAATCTTGGATTAATTAAAATTTGGTTTATAGCTGAGTGGACATCTCCCATTATTGTTAATTTCCCATTCACCTGAGCTTCTGGCTTTTCTTAAAATCATATTAAAAAAAAAAAGTGATAGATCATTATCCTGAAAAGTTCTGTCTTCCATATTTTATCTTTATATTTGCTTGTATTGCAGTCAATTTTCCTCTTGAGAAATTTTGCTTTGTTGAGAACATAGTGTGTGACTCGTGATTCATGGGATATGATCTTCTCTATTGGATATGCCTAAAATTAACCACATGCTTAGATGCAAAATTACCCTATTATCTCTCATTTTGAACTCTCCTTTTAATTCCTCTTTGGCATTTGCATTGCAAATCACGTGAAAAGTACAGCTACCTTTCTAGATAAGTAGAAATATATGTTGAATGCATGGACATAGTCCAGGTTTATGAAAAAATGGAGATTTTTCAAATGCGGGATTTACAGGTAAGAATGAAGAACCTGTAAACATCATGTAAGTTTCTTTCCTTGCACTCCAGTTCTGTGTATGGATACATAGTCCATCACTGTGTTTGCTGTCACATATCTGACTTTTTTAGACACCTGTATTTTAGTAAATCTAAAAATAGCTTCTTCTACATTAAATCTTCTTCAGCAGTCAAAGAAAAAAAAAATCAAGTTCTCCAAGAACTACCATGAGTTTAAAGGCATACAAGAACCCATAGTTTTGTACAGAAGTATAATTCCTCATAACGTCTTTAACCTTATGAAGCCCTTGATGTGGTTTGAAAAGTATTTCCACTTAATAAGTACCAGTTTAAGGACTAAGTTTTTTATCTAGACTTGCCTTTTCTAGTAAAGATGGGAAGCACAGGTCCAAATGTGGGCTCGATTCCACTGACTCCCCTGGGAATACATCAAGAGTAAATTTGGCTCAATGTCTCTGTGGATTTCTATGGTTGTTATTTCAATTTTTCATTTCAAATTTTTGGAAGAATTTCTCTAAGTAGGCACATTTATGGGACTGATAATGGCCAACTTGATGACAAATTATGGAAGGGGCAGATAGAACAGCTGCACTCAAAGGGACCTGCACATGAGTTGAAACTTATCTCATACGGAGCAAATTCAGTTTTATACACAAACCTCCCCACTACACTCACTTATCCATATTGCCAATTGAAGTTGGTCATCAATTTTACCCTACTTCCAGAGTAGAAGATAGAGTCCCCTGTGACACAATATTTAAACTCTTGCCTAGTTGTCAGATAAAATAACCATAAGGGTAACTGACTACTCGGGCTACAATTAGACCTGAGCTTACATGTGTTGTCAGACTAGGAGCAGATTGAAATGCATAATTCTTTAAAATCTTGTAGACTGTTCCCAAATTCTGTCGTTTTTGCGATACCATCAGCATGAGCAGTAGAAGCTCTTCCTGGTCTTTTGTTGGGGAATGTGCTTGTGCAGAGGGAGAATTTAAATCTAATATCATAAGAATCTGGAGACTATAAATTAGAATTCCTCTTTTGCAAGGTTTTACAGGAGTTCTAAAGAAGAGTAGTAGTATTTTAACTTTGTTTTCATTTCCATTTCAGCGTGCTGAAAATTCAGTGAGAGAAGGCCAGTAACTGAAGTAATGAATGATGTTATTAGCTAAGTGGATATTAATGAGTATTAGTATGAAACTAGTGTGTTAGCCCTGAGACTTGTTGTAGCACAATTCCATCCCAGACTGAACCAATACAATAACAAACATGTATATTACTTTCAAATGTCTCATCTTTGGAGAAAGTGTGCGTGACTATGAGATCTAGTGATGTTAACATGGAATTTCAGAGAATATGAATGTTCCTCAATTCAAGCATTTGTCTAGATCCTAAGCAAAATGTGTAGAATATCTGCTGTTTAAGCTGTTGGGCATCTTTATGGATGCTTTTGTTATTTATTTATTTGTTAACCATGATTATTGTTAATGCTGAACATTTTAAGTGAAACTGAAATTTACTCCTAAAATTACACAGCTCAACTATGTTTGTCTAGCAACATCACATATCAACTATAAAGCCAGCTTTTAATCTCGGAGGAGCATCTACACAATCCTCATTAAGGTTTTTTTCTTTGGTTTCTGTTGGGTTGTTTTTTGGTTTTTTTTATATCCAGCCTCAAGTAATTACTTTTTACCAGTTAACACAGTTTACATCAATTGTAAAAAAGCTTATGATGAAGGATATTACTAAAGTATCCCTTGAGGTCTGACCTCACCAAATGTGAATCTTCCAGATATATAATGGAGGTGGCTTTGCAAAACAAAACCCAACAACAGTAATCATAATCTTATCTGATAGCATCAAGCCAAAATAAACAGCCAAATAATCACAATTAGCTAAATAAAATATATCAGTCTCCAAATGCTGCGACAGAAAACCAATCTGCTAATTAAACAACATACCTATAATTATATGAATTGATTCCAGAAACAGAAAAAGTCAAAGAAAAGAAAAATTTGTAGATATGTTGATGCACTCATTTTTTTGCCAGTAAGCCCTTCTAAAAATATTACACATATATCTCTCATTTTGGTTTTATGTTTTTTTTATAAAATAGTCAGATGATTTAACATAATTTATTCCTCTATGGGAAAAATAAAGCAAATGAACCTGACATGTGCAGGATTAAACCTAATTCTTCCCAAACTTTTCACATCCTATTCCCTTTAAGTTTCTTGTGTAAAAAAAAAGAAATTAAAAGAAGTCTCTCTCTTTCAAGTTTTTATTTTCTCATTGACTTATTTGATACAGCCAAATGTTTCTCATTTTGAATCTCATTGAATGAAGGAAATGCAATATATTTCAATTACAGTTGGGCTATCTCTCTGCCAAGTTTCCTGGTCTGTGTAAAACTCTGACAAGAGCACTGAATGAAATTTATAAAATTAGACATCTTTGGCTGAATTGCTCACGTCAAAATTATGAGTTTAGATGACAAAACTAATTTAAAGAATGGACTTTGCCAATCCCTACTTTATAGCAATATAAATTCCACCAAGGGTCAGATGGATGACAACATTATGAAAACACAGCAAATGGGAAACCACAGAGTCCATTTCTAAACTAGATTTATAAATTCAACCATACGAGAGTGAGCTGGCACAACATCAGGAAACGGTCCACATTAGGGGAAAAAATAAAATAAAAGAAAAGAGAAAAAATGTGATCATGACATTTCTCCCCTGTATTAAATTATTCCATGCATTTCACTCCTCAGCTTTCATCTTTGTTTCCATGACCAATGCCTCATGGCTGAATTACTGTAAAAGTAACTACCTCTCTGGAGGGGACTAGATTCATTATATGAAACAAGTTTGACTTAATGATTAAATGCATTCATACTTGAATAAAAACAGAGATGCTTTCCTGCTCAAACCAAGTGACAGAACAGGTTTTATTAGTGTGGTATTGAACAGGGAAACAGTAAAAAGAGATGGAACTGTAGACAGGCTAAACTAGCATGAATGAAAACAAAATAATTCCATTCTTCCTTGCCAGATGAATATGTTATTATGACAGAAAGGTACACCATTTACCACAGATATTAACTATGAGGCCCATTCACTGGGCTCACCTATATAAGTAGCTCTATGACTCCTCACATTGTGTTTAAAAGACTGTGAAGCACTTTCTACAGCAAAGATGCCCATATCAGGTTTGTTACTATTAATTTTGGGCCCAGCGAAGTCTCTGTTAACTTTCATTGGATTTACTTGGGAAAATTAGAGTAAAAGCCTATGAAAATTAACCACGATTTCCTTCATATGCAAAAAGCTGTACAGCCACATCAGCTCATTGCTCCACACAGGCTGAAGAGCCTTTCTACCAACAGTCAGGTTGCATGGCCTGAGCTGAGCATGTATTGTGGTTTCACCCCAGCTGGCAATCAAACACCACCAGCCACTCTCTCACTTTCCCATCAGCAGGATCGGTGAGAGAATTGGAAGGGTAAAAGCTACAAAACTCGTGGATTGAGATAAAGAAAGTTCAATAGGGAAAGCAAAAACCACACAAGCAAAGGAAAATAAAGAACTGATTCACCACTTCCCATGGACAGGCACGTGTTCCAGCGTCTCCAGGAGAGCAGGGCCCCATCACATGTAATGGTTACTTAGGAAGACAAATGCTATCCCTTGAAATGTTCCCCCCTTACTCCTTCCATTTCTGGATGTAGTTTATCATAAATGGGAGGAGTCAGAAATTCTAGTTTGTATGCTGTGTTGATCCCATTAATGCTGTCTATAGGAAATAGATATTACAATAGAATGATAAAAAATATCCTCAGTAAGTTCCATGGGCATTGGTGACAGATTACAGGATGTTCATCATTCTTGTTTTCACTTTAACTTCTGAGAGAGGCATTGTTTTCTAGACCCTTTCCATCCTTACTGTTCTGACAAATTTCTCTCTTCACCATCTCTGTATCCATATCCACATTAGACTTTGTTTTTGTAGTTTTCTTATTTGCTGACAGGGGTTTAATTCTGGGAGTCAGTACACCTAGGTTCAGTTTCAGGCATTATGGAAACTTCAGTTTGGCAAAGGAAAGTGAATCTAACTTTTGGCAAGCAATGAAAGAATGTATTATTTTCAAATATTTAATTTAAAAATGAAAGTATTGCACATATGGAATCTTAAAAGTTCCTCTGACAAAAGCTTTGAATTTTGCTTTCAAATTTTATGTAGAGTTTCCCAGTTCTTTGGATCTATATGTTCCACACACAGTTTTCACTGGCTCTGTTAAAGGGAAACATAAGAAATAAACACAAATTTTAATAAAATAAAGAAGAAAATCCTAATATCTCCATTTAATGCATAACTATTACTGTTACTCAGACATGTACAGTTTTAATTTTATTATTTTTGTCAGTTATAGTCTTTCTCAGCATTTATACAATAAAGTTTTTATACTGTTCATGTACACTATTTTTGGGGGCAAGGGGAGATTCAGGGAAAGAATTGAAAAAAGAAAAAGAAATGTAAAAAGGTAGAAAGAGCATTTTTGTTACTGAAATGTAAATCAGCACTTTGGCTGAGGATCCAAACCCAATAACTTTTCTGAAAATAAGTGCAAACCCCAGGCTAATAATACTTCGGTATTTCAAAAGTTGAGCAGATATACAACAACAAAGCCAAGCTTTTGAAATTGAAAGAGTTGCCTGTTTTTGATTTGTTATTCCCATACAAACACAGAACATAAACCACTTCCCATTGGTACCATTTTTACCGCAAGGCATGAACTGTATCATTTAGGAGCATGAAATGTGAAACAGGCTATTTTTATAAAAGAAACAATGAGCTAAACCCATGTTTAATTCAGAATAAGAGTTCCCTTTTCCTTTTCTGGTTATATGCCCAAAATGAATATTTTTGTTTTGAATTATAAAGCAAGACTTATCTCCAACTAATTTGTGCAAGTTAGACTTTTGTTTGAAGGAATAAAGTTAAAATCCAACATGATATGTTATGATTTGTCTGAGCTTCTTAACATCATCTTGTTTCATAATATCATACATTTGCCCTATCTCAGACCTCTAATAGACTACTCAAGCTTCTTTTCAAGATCATAAACAAGATTGAAAGGGCTCATCTCTACTCTGTTTCAGTCTACAGACCACGAAAGTAAAATGATGTTTTTAAAATATTACTGTACATGGATGTCTGTCTGCTCTAAAATTAGAACTCAAACTGCTCTAATTAATGTTCCCTGGAAACCTATTAAATCTTTTTGACCTACATAGCACCTATACATGTTGCCTCCCTAGTGCGTTGTGCTCAAGCATGTAGGAAGTATCGAGCAATGCAGAGTTTAAGTTGAAAGAACTACTGGGAATTGTTAACAAGAAACAAAATTGTAGAAATAAGGAGACTTCTGAAATGGAGCAAACACTGTAGTTATAGTTTAGATTATCTGGATGGTAATGGAGACCCGTTATACCTAAGAGACCATGTTGGTTCCCAGAATTCCCAGAGTTCAGTATAGTCTTCTGAAAGACCATATTTTGATGTTAGGAAGCAGAGGAGAGAGACAGGGTTATGTTGTTGCAGCCTTGGAACTGACATTTGAGAGTTCTGCCCAGGGAAAGACTGGGGGATACTAAATTTTCTGCTGCAGTGAGACACTTAATTCAAACTGGTATATTTGCAAAAAAGGGGGATTTAGGATGGGGCAGAGAGTACGTTCATAAAGTTTTCTGATGACAGAAACTTGAGAGGAAGGGCTCATCCACCAGAAGGTAATGTTGCTATCCAGTGGCACTTCAATAGGCTGGAGAAATGGGTTGACAGGAGCCTCATGCAGTTCAGCAAGGGGAAGTGCAAAGTCCTGCACCTGGGAAGGAACAACACTAGGCATCAGAACTGGTTGGAGGATACCCAGCTGCAAAGCAGTTTGGCAGAAAATGACCTGGGAGTCATCCTAGTGGACACCAAGTTGACCCTAAGCCACCACTGCCATATTCTTGATCCCATCATAGTTCTTTCAGATCTCTCAACTAAATATCCATTAACCTAAGAAGAGGTAGAGGAAGGGAGTATGATTCATGCTACACTCTTGTTATTAGTGAGTTCAGCTGACAGATGGGGATTGTCAGTTGCTCCTGCTTACTCCAATAAATATTTGTGTAAAATGGAAGTGCTCCAACAGGGGAGATAAAGAACGACCCAGCCTGTTGTTCACAGTATTTGTCTGAGAGCAGTGTTCTACTAATATACACAGAGCTGTTTTTTCTATAGGTTATATTTGTTTTAAATCTCTTAGGTGATCATGCCTGAAGGTTTCGTCTTGCTGGAGAGGTCTAATCTTAGCCAAAGAATGTCTAAGCAGTCAATATTGACAGAATTTTCAGAAATGTTGTCTGATCATTAAACAAACAGCAGTTCTAGAATCCAAAATGTGAAAGTGGCTTCACATTTACAAACCAGTGGAAAGGTAATTCTTCCTGGGAATTCTGAGCAGTCAGTAGTACTTACATGGTGAACTTGCATAAAGTCTAAAGTGACCTAAGAGAGGTCATAAGAAATGAAGATAACACAAGAATTGATTTGGGGAGGAAGTTTGTTGCTGTTTAAAATAGTGTTTTACTGTGAAGTCAGATGGGCAACAGAGCACAGGTCACAGTAGGACAGTAATGAAGTGTGGAAAAGGTGTAAAGTTCTCCTTCAGCCACTACAGAGGTAACTGGCTTGGCAATACACGATGGTACTGTGTTTAAATATGACAGATTCAGTCTTCTCTTCAAGGGTTCTCTGAGGACACCTCAGGAGCCAGAGTAGATCTTTGGAGTATTCTTAAAGAAAATGTGCAGCTAAGCAGTGCTGAGGATGCTGACCTTGAGTGATATGATGATGTACATAGTCTATGCTACTAAAATACAGAAAAAATGTCTGGAGAATTCTATTTTATCAACAGTTTGCAATGCCTGCAATCCTATGCACTACCTAGAAGTACTATGCATTGTCTTTTTTGTTAGAAATTATCTCACTGAGTATATGCATCATCTGCTTTTATAACTACTGCTCCTTACAGAGAAATTAATAACATTGTTCAAAGACATACCATATAATTTTGTGCTTTCTCTTTCTGCCAATTTTATTATCTCAATTAACTAATGATACTATTCCCAGAGCTGGAGATGCTATTGCAGAAAGAGAGATGTCTTTGTATCACAAGACATTATAGATTGATTTTTTTACTGCTCCTGAACAAATAAAAACAAGAATTGAAAATGAGATGATCATGCTGTCAATCACTGAGCTCAGTAGGCTTGCTTATATTTATTTACCTGTTCTCTGAAAAGGCAAAAATTAGGTCTTCTGTTCATTTATTTCTACTCACACAAACAGTTTGAATTAAACAGGGAACAATGTTAGCTGCATGAACGTGAAAAAATCTTGACATGTGGAAGCTAGAAGTGGCTTCATATTTTTCCACTAGCAGTTATAACACAGGCCCATGAATTGAATTTGCATGAGTTTATGAGCAGGAAAAAATGAAGGGACTAGAGTGGGGACAGAAAGCCTAAATGGTCTGACTAGATTTAAGAACCCAAGAAGAACCTCCCCAAGTTCTTTTAGGCTTTCTTTTCTTCCTCTGGGGCTATATACAGGTACCTCAGTTAGTGTGGACAAAGCACTGTTGAAATCATAGCTGCTAGTCTGAATTGACAGTTTAAAATCATTATAAGGTAAATTAGCTCTCTATGTTTTGAGCAGGGTATGGTGTCATGTTTTTACGGTATTGCCTTAGGTCTCTATACAGAAGTCTCTGCTCTTGTCCTCATCCTTTCCTCTTCCTCCCTCCTGCTGTCCTTGCCCTTGCCCTTCCCCTTTCTGAAAAAACTCCAATTGGAGGAACAATACTAAGTCACACAAAACTATCTTTTTTGGACCTCCTTAATTCCTTTTCACTGAAGGGATACCTAACTTGGAATTGTATGGTGTGTGAGGATAAGCAAATACTATATTAAGGTAATAAAAAATTCTAGGTTGAAGGTTCTCAAAGAAAACAGAACATGTCTTCAAAGCTGGTAATCTAGCAACTTTATGGAAGTGCAACAACAGTTGCCATAACTGTATTCAGAAACTGAGAGTTGTCATGAGGCTGGATAAGGTTGTCAATGGACTTTTGCACCTAAACTCATTTACACTGGATTCTTGTTTGTAGTTACCTCTCATGATAGACAGAGGATTTTGTTGGAAATCAAAATCACCTATGACTCTATAGAAATGGAGGCAGAGTTTGTTCTCAAACAAATATGTTACAATTCCAGTGGGAAACGCCTTCTAGAGAGAGTAGATCACTTGACTTGTTCCACTAATTACGTCTTTTCTCTACACGGTGAGAAGATGTCCTATTAGTGTCAAATGTACTGATAAATTGTAGGGGATGTAAAGTCCTTATATAATAAGGAAAAACAGCTCCTTGTAAGGTGGTGAAACAAAGAGGGTTTATTTCAAAATCCGCACTGTTTTATCTTTTAACACCATGTGACTTCTTTAGCCAATGAGGTTACCTATGTCGGCGCATACTCCCCTGGGCTTCTCTGCCCCGACACGTCCCTTGTGCCTTAGACATGCCTCCCACACCACCCCTCTCTTAATTATCTAAAGAAGTCACGAAAACAGTGCAAAACAACAGTGCAAACAGTACACTGTAAATTACCAAGGCTCACAATGACCCAGCACATCACTTGCTTGGCCTCTTATACTTCTATTGTAAACTTTTTAAAACTTATATTCCTATAGGGTAGTGCAACTTGGAGAAATAACTTTATTAACTTAGGGGTCTTAGCCCAACCGTGTATAAAACGATAACTTTTATTAACTTGAGGGTTTTTAAATAACTGGGGATTTCAAACTTTATTTAAGAAACAGGGTAAACTTAGCAAGACTAAATTCTTTTAAAGTGACTTTGTGGTGGAGGTAACGTGATTTTGTGAAATGTTTTGTGTTTTAATATTTGTCCAGTCACACAACTCTTTTATTCATTCACTCTTCTCGTTCACTGACGGCCGTCATTCACTCACTCTCATACACGCACAGATATTTTGCAGACTGCTTGTTACCACATTGGTCATTCCTTAATATAAACTTGAAACATAAACATAACTCTTTTTAAACTTCTGCGTTACTCTGGTTCCTGCTGCTGTGATTGCGTACCTAAATAGGGGTTTACACACCTGGAAGGAATCCACTTCGGTTCTTTTCCTGTAGCTACGCAGGTGTAACCTCTCCCCCCAGGTCATAAGGTCTAGAGCTCCTGTCCATTGTCCCGAAATCAAATCCTTTACCATGACTAGTGGCTTGGGAGAGGCAAACGCCTGAGTTTTGTGCTGTTTTTCATACCTGCTTCTTTCAGCACTGTCACAATTTAAAAAACTGATAACATATGTGGCTTTCCACAGACGTTCTTGTGGACTATACAGATCTCATTTGCCATTAACCCTCTGGGGTTAACGCCTTCCTGAGATGGCATGGATGTGATTTTCTGACAATCTGGACAAGTCAAGATGATGTTTCGAGCCTGATTAATCATTATTTTGAACTGTCTCTTTAGAGAGCGTGCATTCTGATGAAAAAATGAATGGGACAATTTTGCTTGCTCTAGGACCCTGGGTATTGTGTTAAACATTGCTGCTCTGTCAGCCTCCCATTCCCTTCAGCTATTGGCCCTGGCATGTCAGTGTGAGATCTGGTGTGCATTAAGTAAAAATCAAACTTTCTGTGATTGACAAGAACCCAAATAGAATGCATTTCAAACAACAGATGAGGATTAGAAACATCTTGGAGAAACGAACATTCTAGACATGAGACTAACCCTGCAGCATAACAAGAATCAGTAACAATATTAACAGGTTGTTAGAAAACTTTCCCAAGGCAATACGAATGGCAGCCAGTTCCAGAATCTGCATAGAGCATTGGTTCATGGTCTGTACCTCTCGTTCCCATTGTCCTGTATCAGGGTTTACCCAAGTCACTGCAGCCTTTTGTGTTCTTCCAGATGCATCTGTAAAGACTGTGAGGCCTTTTACTGGCTCAGTTTTGCATCTGGCAGTAGCTTTTAAAGGTAAATTACCGATTTCTGCCCACAATATGTGCTTAGGGAGATTGATTGAAATGCCACCATCAAAACTTGCCAAGGCAGCTTGGAATCCTGCATCCTCAGCCAGCATCCAATCTAAATTGTCTTTCGTGGCTGGAACGTAGATGATAGCCGGATCTCTTCCATCCAGTTCCTGTAGTCGTCCTCTGCCTTTAATGACAAGCTTAGCAAACATTTCATTAATCGTCCATACAGTTTTAGGTGGTGTGTGGGGCAGAAAGAGCCACTCCAGAAACAGCAGCGGGTCTTTCTCAGTCTGATCCCACTGAAACAAGACTGCAAAAGGCTGGTACCTGTTGGGAACTAAGGCTGGGCAGATTTGCAGTTCAGGATTTCTCCTCCTGCCCTGCCTATTTTCTATTGCCTTGGCACAAATGTCTAACGCCTGCTTTGCCTCTGCTGTCAGAGACCTGTTAGACGTTAGGCTGGAGTCCCCCTTTAGCAGCACAATCAGAGGGTGTAGCTCTTCTGTGGTTAAGCCTAGAATAGGCTAGAATAGGCTTAATGGCTCCCAGGAGTTTTTGCAACTCATGTAAGGTTAAAGTGTCTTTTACTTCAAGCTGCAGTGGCTGTGGGGAAATTTCTTGCTTTGTAACTCTCCATCCAAGGTAAGTCCAGGGCTGTGATCACTAGATTTTCTCTGGCGCAACCTGCAATCCTTCTTCTTGGACAGCATCAGTCAGAGCAGTAACAACAATTTGCAGTTCATGTTCTGTGGCCATACTAATTAAAATATCATCCATGTATTGGTAGATTATTGCAAAGGGAAAATGCTTTCTGATGGGGTGGATAGTGTCTACCACTACTGTTTGACATATTGTAGGACTATTTTTCATCCCCTGAGGAAGGACAATCCAGGGATACCTTTGTATAGGCTGTGCATTGTTCAAGGCTGGGATGGAAAAGGCAAACCTTGGCGCATCTTCGGGGTGTAGAAAGATGGTAAAAATGCAATCCTTTAAATCAATTATTATTAGTGGCCAATTTATTGGGAGCATAGCAGGTGAGGGCAACCCTGGTTGCAATGCTCCCATCGACTCTATGACTGCATTTACTGCCCTGAGGTCCTGTAGCATCCTCCATTTGCCACTCTTTTTGGGGATGCAAAATACAGGAGTATTCCAGGGACTGTTTGTTGGCACGATATGTCCTGCTTCTAATTGTTCTTTTACAAGCTTTTTTAAATGTTCAAGCCGTTCCCTTTTCATAGGCCATTGATCTACCCAGACTGGCTGGTCACTTTTCCAGACTAGCTTGATTGGTGTTTGGGATGGCTGACCAATGGCCTCTATTGAAAAACCTGGCTGCTTGCAGGAGGAATTTGCATGACAGTGCTAAACTGCCCGAGTATGTCTCTTCCCCACAGTGAACAAGGAATTGGAGCAACAAAAGGAGCTACCTTGGCTATTTGTCCCTCTGGTCCCAAGACAGTGAGTACTTGGGCACTCTGTCTGGGTCTTTGTGTGCCCCTCCCACCCCCTGAACGGTTGCAGCTGGACAAACAGTGGGCCAGTCAAGTGGCCATTCGGAGTCCTTTATGATGGAAACATCTGCTCCTGAGTCCACAAGGCCTGTAAATCTGTGCTCATTAACTTGTCATGTCATGAGCGGCTGTGTGGCTGTGATGGTTGCTGCCCAGTAAACCTGTGGGTGTCCTGTGCTACCAAAAGCCCCTGAACTCCGCTCCCTCTCCCCCTCCCCCGCAGGCGACGCTCTGTAGAAGGGGATTAGTTGAGCGATCTTCTGTCCCTTTGGAATGAAACGGGGGGGTGAAGGGGTCCAGGCCATTATTAGAATCTCACTATGAGAATCTGAGTCTATCACTCCAGGTAGCACAAATAAACCCATTTTGGTAGTAGAGGACTTTCCAACCAGCAGTGCATGTACCCCTGGGCTAAGGGGACCCCAACGTCCAGTCGGGATTAGCACTACCTCTGTGGAAGTTATGAAGACTGTGTCCCTGTTGGATAAGTCCAGCCCAGCGCTGGTTGAGGTACAAAGCGCTGGCTGATGGCGGGGGGCACAAATTGCCAGCCTGTTCCCCTGTGTCGCATGTGTTTGCTGTATCGGGGCATGCGGCAGCGCCCCTTGTCTCCAGTTTTTTGGCACCCTCCTTGCTTTTGGGTGCTTGTGGGGTGCCACTTCTAGGGGTTTCCTAGGGCAATCCCTTTGAAAGTGGTCAGGGGCCCCACAAATGTAACAATCATTTCTGGGTCTGACTCCCTCCTGTGCTGTTAATTGGGCACTCAGAGCTACTGCCAGTAAATCAGTCTGATGTGCCATGGAGCCAACCCCCTGACAGGCACAAACCAGTTCTGAAATGCTACATGTCTCCCTTTTGGGAAGGGTCTTTAGAACTCTTTTACAGTCAGGGTTCGCATTCTCAAAAGCCAGTTGCCTGCTAAGTATTTCTCTGGCTTCCTCATTTTCAATCTGCCTATCTAGGACAGATTGCAGCCGATCTAAGAATTGTGTGTATGGTTCTGTTGGGCCCTGCATTATCTTTGTAAATGACAAATTAGTATCTTTATCTGATGTGGGTAGTTTTCTCATTGCCCGCATTGCATGTTTAGCTATTACTTCATATATTTCTCTATTGTACCCAGTTTGTGAGTCTATAGAACGGTAATTACCCTCCCTGGTGAGTTGATGTTCTGTTACATCTGCTTGTGGGTCATTGGCATAAGTGGAGCAAATTTCTCTAAAATTGTTCAGCTACACATTGTACTGGGTGTTAGTGAGACATTTTTAACAGGGTTCTCCAGTCATGTGGCATGAAAATGTAGGTGGAGCTCAGTGTGTCTAAAAATGCAAGGGTGTTAGGGGAGGATACTCCAGTTTCCCTTATCAGCTATCTCAGTTCTTTTGTTAGTTCATGTGGTAAGGGTTGGAATCGGCGGTTTTGACGGGGCCAATAATGACAGGGCATGCATTTATTACTTGCAAGTCCCCTATTCGTAATGCCTCCTCTCTACACAAACCCCACCTATCAATCGATCCTTCCCCGTTTACTGCCTCGTCCCCTCCTGGCAGAACCATCCCAAATTCCTGCTCCTCACCCCCCCATTCCTCCCCCCCTGCAGCCCCAGTGAACCCGGTTCCCTGTGGGGGGTGGCCTACTACAAGGACAATTGGCATCTGTAGGCCACCTGAGTGTAATGTGTGTGATAAACTAGACTACAGATCTGTCTTACGGTTAGCAGCCAGATACAGATTTTTGGGTCTCTGCTGTTGTCTGTCCTCATCAATCCAGAAAAGTTTTAAATTGCCCTATGCAGGACCCTATTGAATGCTGTTTCTCCCAGATCTTCAGCAAATCTTTGGCAAGTCTTTGGAAAGTGTGTTGCCCAAAGGTTAAGTGACCTCTGGCACCATCCAAAAATTGGTTAATGAAATGCATGTCCTGAAGTCAGTGATACATTTAGGTACTGGAACAAGATCTGATAAATACAGACTTTCTTAGTTTTAAAATCAATGCATTGGCCCTGACTTAGCTCTTTTAAATTAGTCAAACGTTCTGTTGTCTTCTATGCTAACCCATTTGAAATGCAATCTTTACAGGTTTTTAAAGTGCCAGAGACAGCTTTTCAAAAAAATCTTTTTTTAATTTCAACAGATAGGTTGACTGAACTGTTCTGTCAGGTTCTGCTTTGAAGTCTGGCCAGATCCTGAAGT
Organism: Pseudopipra pipra; assembly: GCF_036250125.1. Taxonomy (NCBI): domain Eukaryota; kingdom Metazoa; phylum Chordata; class Aves; order Passeriformes; family Pipridae; genus Pseudopipra; species Pseudopipra pipra. The sequence goes on along the minus strand of NC_087581.1, from coordinate 47,937,865 downwards.
TTTTATTTAAACAAAATCCTTGCTCACAGTTTTACCTGGGAAGAGGCTAATGAGTTGGTACTGGTTATATACTATAGAAAGTGAAAATCTGAGGAGTCTATAATTACAAAGCCCTACCTTATGACATCTAGTATAAAACCAAGCAAAGACATCACCTTAATAAACCATTCAACAGTGTTTCCTCTCACTAGAGGGGAACATATTGAGAGCATGAGTGATGAGTGGTATCATACTGGCCATTATTTTTCCTGTTACCCTTATTAAGCCAAATTACAAAGGTTTTTGGGTTACCTATGGTTCAATGTGACTTCACCTGATTCTTTGAACTGTCTGTTTCACAATGTTTCCATGTAAATTCTATGTGCAATCTCAAGAGATTTTTCTCAACAAAATTATCTTTAGAGGATGGCTGAAGATTCTCCCACTTTAAATGAGTTACCATGGTGGCATAGAGCCAGAGAAGCATGCATGGGGAAAGTCAGTTTAGGGCAGGTTTGAGATGTCCTGCCTGTAGTCAGCGTAAATTAGGTCAGCTACAATAGCCTTTCCAGGGAAACTAAAAAAGGAGCTTTGTATCATTTCGTTTTCATGGTGTCTCCACTAATCCTTGGAAGTATTTTAAAAGCCCATGGATGTGGTACTTGAGGATATGGTTTAGTGATGAACGTGATGGTGCTTGTCAATGGTTGGACTTGATGATCTCAGAAGTCTTTTCCAAAGTTAATGATATTGTGATTCTACAAATATGACCTCAGTATAAAATAAGACTTTGCATATTATACCTCTATGTTGTTTCAGGTTTTCTACATAGACTCTGGGGGCCCCCTGGTGGTCTAGTGGTTAGGATGCAGCACTCTCACCGCCACGGCCCGAGTTCGATTCCCGGTCAGGGAATCCCTCCGGGCAGATGGAGTTCGTCAGCCCTGTAAGTCCATCCATCTAAGAGAAGGTCACTCTAAACAAACCTACGTCCTGAGGACCTCGCTGCTACCGTCCGAGCTTCGCTCGGCCCTGGCAGATGAACCTCAGGGTTAAAGGGTGGGCTCAGTTCAGCGCACACTGTGTCTCACCTAAAAAATCCACTGCGCAGGCTCAAAGAGTAATGACCTTTCCCAAATCTTTGTTCGCGAAGACTGGCCATACTACTACTATACATAGACTCTGAATGTCTTATAGCAATAAAGTCTTTGAGATAAGAACAAACAGAAGAGTTAACTGCTGGAATAATTGACTCGATCATCAGCTGTAAACTATTAAAAAAGTTTGTCTTTCAGAGAAAAAAGTTTATTTGAACAAATGTTTTCTTGCCCAGCATGTTTCTGCATTGCTAAGAAAAAAAAAGAAAATAGAACTCAACTTCTGCTGTCCTTCAGTCAGTTGCTCTTAAAGAGAGATGCCAAAAATCACTCTGATGCTGATTGTTTCCCCTTAAACAAATATCTGGCAGTAGTACATTTGCAGAAGTGTCACCATTTTGTTGTTGCTCTTTGAACAGACCTTCTGCTCATGCTTTCCTGCTTTATGCTCTGTTGTGCAGAGCTTTCAAAGCAGCATTATGCTTAAACTTTAAATGATATTTCATCTTACTGCAAAACTCCAAGGCAGTGGCACACTTGCAAGGCATTTAAGACTTCTCCCACTTTGAAAAGAGAGAGAGGAAAGAGAGTGTGCAAGCGAGAGGTGCGAGGGAGGGGAACAACTTGTAATGAATTACACACCTGCACAGCTGAAAGACATTTTATGTATTAAAGGTCTCTGGAGTTTTTCAGGTCTGGAGATTGTAATGTAGCAATTAAAGCAGGCATTGTAGTAGTACTCGTTATCTTAGCAGATCTCTATCATATGTAATTGACAGAGAATGTTTAATTTGAAACATTTAGTAAAATAATGTCTGGAACAGTTACATTAAGGAGAGGGGAGAGAAATCATGGCTGGGGTCATGTTGCATTTTGAAAGATGAAATAAGCAATAATTCTGTGGAAACTTCCATTTTAAAGGAAAAAACAACAACATAGATGCGTTTTTTTCAGTAAGAATTAATTTGTGGGGCTGATGTATTAATAAAAGGATTAATTGCCAGGTTTCTTGGTTTCGGCTTCTAATAAGTCATTTGTGATTTTACTTCATCCACTAACCATAGCTGCTCTCACTTCATGTGAATTCACTTCATGTTTTGAGTAACTGCTTTATAAAAAGAAAAACAGTCCTGGAAACACTGAAGGAAGGAGGTGAGGAGAAAGATTTCCTGAAGCAATATTTAAAAAAGGAATATTAGTCTTATCAAAGCATCAGCAAACACTCTAAAGTATTTCAGCTGATGTCACTCTCTTAACAGCAGTGGAGATATTTGGGGTCAGTTCCACCATGACAGGGAAACACATACGTAATTCTTTTTTTTTTCCCAAGAGGTGGATCCAAATGACAATAAATAAAGTTTTCCTGTGGCTACATAATTCTTTACTACAATTCCCATTTCTCATGTGTTTATGATCTAGAAAGAAATAAGTGCTATTACAACATTCTTGTTGGAGTAAATATAACATAGAGCTGCAACTGTGCCATTGGAGTTGCTTATAAAATAAACCACAGACTTGGTTAGGTTAGTTTTTTTGCAGCTCCAGCGTGTGAGGAAAGCTAGGGACATCAGCACAGCTACTGTTGAACGCCAGGTCACAGAGGCTGAAAGAGTCCATAGATTCCAGTTGCTCCTAAGTGGATAAATAGGAAGGAGTTGTGGAATGTGAAATGGAAGAAAGTTATAATTCAGGCTGAAAGGCTAGAGTTCACAAATCCAGAATTCAAACAAATTTATTCAAAAATCTTAGAGGCAAGCTGTCATAGAAATAACAAAACTCTAATGCTCTCTTCACTGTGCTTTTTCTAACACGCTATTTTATCAAGTTTGGTAAGCTGCCATATTAAATGAGCAAATATTGTCTGTATGTGACTTTCTTTTAACCATTCTTACAAATTGTCTCACAATCCCATTTTGCCAGAGTGTACTGGATGTAAAAAGACCTGTGCCATGTGTACAACAACAAAGATCTGTTATATAGCATTCAGAGAATGAGAATAATCTGGAATTCATAGTCTAAAATTTGAAATACCTGGAGTAGTTTGCTGTTTGTATACTTTCACAAATATCTTTCTCAATGGGAGTATAATGAGGCTAATTCACAGGTTATAAAGTATAGTTATGCTCCTTGGAAAAGTACACACAGTGCATGCTCCATTGGAGAGTGAATCCTTCATTGAGATGACTTAATCATTTAGAATGTGCTAAGGAAAACAAATCTGTATACTATCTTCCACAGATACACTGGAATGACATGCTGCTTTACTTCATATATTCCATCTAAAGCAAGTGACTGCAGTAACCTGAAAATTCTCGTATGTACGAAACAGCCACTGTGTTTCAGCCTTTTCCTTCACATACTTGTAATCCATGGACACTAAGAAATCATTAAGAAAGAAACACAACAATCTTTTATTAACTCAAGACAAGACATGACCATCAAATTCATTGATGTGATACTGAAAACCCCTATTTTATGTTTCTATCTCCTGAAAAACTATGGTAGAAAATAATAGGAAGCAATCTGAAAGAGGGTCTCAGGAGCAAAAACATGTAGGCTGACTCATAAAACACAGACAGAAAAAGGACACATTTTTCACTATTTGATATAGTGAGATAAATGTACTTGTAGAACTTTAAAAGCATATGGAAATTCGTTTTCCATAAAGTACTTGTTATCTATTTTCAGACTGATTCCTTTGTGCTCTTGAATAACTCAGAAAACATCATTTGGAGGGAGAGGGAAGGAGAAATTCATGGGGCAAAGGAAACTTTATTTATGCAAGATCCCTGCTGACCTTGGGAGCTGATGCCAGAGCTCCTGGCTGCAGAAGGCAGGTCTGCCCCATACAGACAGCCGTTGCCAGGATGGGTTATCCCAGGCACAGTTGCTTGATTCTCCAGCTGTTTGAGGTCCAGATGATCTCCTTAGCCATATGAGCTTTGCCAGGATTTGCCTCATTTAGTACTCAGTAATCAGTTATGATGACTTTGTCCAGTGTTTCATGTGGTGAGGGAGTCTGAATTCAGAAGAGAGAGTTTTATGAATACTGAAACTTTCATGGTTATCAGCATTATGTCTTCTGAAGAAAAGAACCCTTGCAGCCTATACACCTTCTCTTATGACTTTTTAGTCCAAAAATGGTACTTGTATTGGTAAAAATCTGCAGACACAACAGTCAGTTTTAATACTAGAAAAAAAAAGAAAGAACATGCCAATTTGACTTGAGTAGGTAAAAGAGATGTGGCAGAGGATAGTCTAAAAACTCTTCGTTAATATTTAACAGGAACATATGCTTAGATCTCCTTTAATAATTTTGTGGGGCAAAGGAATCTAAGCCTGCATCTGCTCTGATCCTTTCACATTCTCTTTATCACGAAAAAAGTCACATTTCTGTTTTTCTTTGCAAAATTGCAGGAAATAGCCTGTACCCAAAACCAACAGTTGCATAGAATCGAGGTGAAATCAGGCATATAACTTAAAGACCAAATGAATGCATATACCTCTGTCAGCAGTATTTTTAATTACATGAATCATATTTAGACAGCAGGCTACATTTTTGTAGGTCATATCATTAAAATGCTTAGAATTCTGAACAATTAACAAGTTATTGAACAGCAGTTTGTGGCCCTACTTTAGGCTGTTAACTTTGAAAATGACCTTTCAAGCTCACCAGGATTGAGTTCAATGGTATTACTACATTAATACTGATGATATCACATTCTGGAAGTTTCTATAGTAACTCGTCTGTGTGCTGTGAAGCATGTTCCAATGGAAGACTGGGAACTTAATGTATACAGTAGTACAATCTTTTAATAAATTAGTAACAACTTGATTATAAAGAGACTTCATGAGCAGAAAAAAAATAAGGATCTCATGCAGAACTGAATGACACAATTTAGAAACAGAAACTCCTCCTTAAAAATAAAAAATCAAAAATCCAGATCTTGATGTTCCTGTCTTGCTTTTAAGTAAATTCATTAACTGAGGATTGTCTGTGCCTGGGCCTGACAAGTAACCACTATAACTTACAATATTAAATACAATCAGTTTTTTCTACTGAAACAATGTGTTCTAAATTACAATTCCTTCTCAACTTTGTAACCTGGCAATTTTTCTTTTCCTGTTGTATGAGACTTATTGTGAGAAATATTATATATTAATGTTTTTCCCACCCTGATAGCTTTAGGATGTAACAAGAGAAAGCACCTCAGGGCTTAGAGACCTGTTACTGGTAGCTCCTTGAGTGTGGGAATATCAAGCTACCCTGATGTTCACATTCTTTTTTTCCCTTAACTTATTTGTAAATAGAAATATTTTCTCATGGTTTATACCAAATCATTCATTATCAGAAAATAAATTATTTCACCACTGGCTAAATCCTATAATTTTAGGGTTGTGCCACTTAGTTTAATTAGGTTTTATACTAACTTCCTGTTATTTGCATGGTGAAAGCTTGGCTTGAGATATCTTTGGCTGAATTGCTTCTAGACACTATTGTTTGTAGGAATTACTTTATGCAAAGAATAGAAAAACATTGTAGGTCACGAAACTTTCTCATAACACTCCCTTCTGCAAGGAGAGGGGAAGGTGATGACACACCTCTGTACAAACAAACACAGTTGAGGGTGAAAGAAAAGTGCTTTGACAAAAGCTTCCAATAGATTTAATTGCAAGAGGGATTTCACACCTTTTGATCTCTGGAAAACCTAACAGCTTTATTCTACATCAAATCACAAAATGATGGTGCTAATTTCCAAAGTTTTCACGCATATGCCTAAATTTGCAAGGAGAGAGATGAAGTGTTTCTTCTGATATGTGTGAAGCTTGAAGTGAGGGAAGGGGTATGTCTGCAGTGGTGATGGTCTGCTTCTACAGAAGTGGCTACAAGTAGCAAATACATTGGGTTTTATTACAGAAACATATACATTATAGAAACTTTATCCTTGTTAGTACGATTCCTGAATGGAGCAGGATCCTGATTCTGGGAATTGCCTGTTGTTACAAAGCTAATAACAGCAGCAGCAGACTGGATAAGTACTAGTTTTCTTGTATCTTGTTACATAGAATTGTGGAGCTTTAAAAGGCACTTATTACATTGGACAACTTATTACACTGGAGATCTTTTGGACATTTAAAGTGGGTTTTCTGGTGATGAATGCTCTTGGTCAGCTGCCTTTTCACCCTGTGTATACTGGCACTTAGATATCCCAGGGAACTAGACTTGTGTTTTTTCCTCGTCACTGGTAATGTGCAGTGCAGGGTTAGTTGATACCTAACAGGGCTGATTTGTATCCGAAAACTGGATAATAACTGGGTAGATTCTCTTAAACAGCCAAATGAACAAGATAGGGCACTGCACAAAATGGATTTGTGGCTTCCTGTTTTTGGAAGCATATCCACAGAAAGAAGGGAAGTTTAGATTTCCTTTCTCTTTAGTGGTCAAGACAATTGTACATGAAATCAGACCCCCATTTCCTCTGTAACCCACCTGGGTTTAAACTCTAATATTCCATAAATCTCACTTGTTCTTGATTGCCTATGTTTTAATTATTTTGCATTATCTGGGATGAGTGAATATAGGGAGAAAGAGAGATATTCCTCAAATGCCTGATGCAGCAGTGCCATAAAGGAAGACGAAAACCTTTATGACTTGTAATCACCTGGGAAGCTATTTGCTAAATGTATGGATATTTTTAAATGTTTGGATTTTAGAAATACAATATGAAAAAAAAAGTGGATTTTCTTATCTGGGAGTAGGTACATAATAAGGCATTGCGGTATCTGTATTTTAAAAATAAGAGGTATAGAGCTATGTAGATATACGTCTTCAGATGATGATGATATCCCAGTAAAATCAGTATAACTTTGTACTTTTGGATTTTGTCCCAGTTTATCCTTTTTTTAAAAAATATGTATCTTCATCTAGCTGATGGGACTTAAGACATCAGTAGGAGATCTACTTTATTCATAATAAATTGTAACTTCTGAGAAAATGTCTTTTGATTGCATTAAGCTCAATGCTTCATGAGTTCAGACCAGCAACACCAAGTATTCTGGCAGGTGCAAACCAGAAATCAAATTGATCATGAAAAATTGGTCTGAAGGTAACAGTTTGAAATTTAACATAGACAGGAGTGCAATACCTGAGAACAAACAAACAAACCAACCAACCAACCAAAGAAAATAGGAAAAATCTGGGTGTTCAGCCATGTAGAAGCAAATATCCTGTAGTTTGTGCACTATATGCAAGTCACAAAAAGATAACTCTGTGGAAAAATCACCCCTTAGTTGAAGCTAACAGAGGCATTCTATGCAGAATGTTCAGAAAAATGACTTGTCTTCAAGTCAACTTGTCTTAAGTTCTACTTACAGCATTCAAGCCAGTAGCAATTATTAAAATTAATTAGAAAGAGATTGTTAATTTATATCAGTACCACAAAAGACACACCATCATTTGTCTCCATTATAAACTTTTATCTTTCCCACTTGAAAACTCTAAAACATTATGACCAGTTACTGAATAAATTAGGTGATTATGTCATAAATAGAACTTGATGACCTCTCAAAGCCCCTTCCTACCCTGTATCTCACTGATGATAGAGTATCTTAGTTTCTGTTCCAAGTGAGACTCTGTAGGGTCCTATGCCATGTTAAACCTATTTTCTGGATTTTGTAAAGGAAGTTAATAGGTTCTCAAGATGTTAGCCATATACATAATAAGAAACTCAGATGTTAATCAGGTTAAATATTTATGAAAAAGTAATTGCAGGAGACATGAAGGCACATTCAGTGTTTGGCAAGGAAAGAATATGTTCCAGTTATCTCAGCAAGTCAATTATGTGTCATACATCAGAAGGTATAAATCCCTTAAAGGATCCTGCCAACCTAAATGAGTGGAAAATTCCTTTCTCAAGCATGGAAGAAAGGTATGTCTGACACATACCTGTAGCTGTTAGACTCTATCTATCATCTCAGAGCACAGACAGGGTCAGGGCTGATATGTGACTCAGAGGAAAGCAGGGAAAAAAATCCAGTCCCAGAGATCAAGCTGTCCATCAAAGACAACTCTTTACTGACCTCAATAGATTTTTAAAGGAAACTCTGGAGTATGAAATGTGATTAAGTTCATTAGCATAATGAAAAACTGCAACTGTTCATGTTACCCTTCATTTTTTTTTAGCAAAAAATACCTAAGAAATTATATCTTAGTAGTTAACTTGTGAATCCCAGTGTTAGTTCAGACATAAATGCTGATAGCAAAGCAAGTCCAATTGTAGACTGGATCTGGACATAACTTCCATCAGTCCATTTTTAATAAAAATGTCATTTTTTCTCAGTATGAAAAAGGGATAAAAAATTATATTGCAGTGATTTTGATCCTCTTACCTACTAACTTTCTAAGCAGTGACAGTAATAATTTTGAGGATTCCTATTCTACACATTGCATTACCCACTGTTTATCTAAGTACTACAGAGTATATTTAGCTAAAACTAATACTTGTATAAAATAATCTGGTTCTAGGTCATTGTGATTTTCTGAGTTTCTTTATAGATCTGATTGCTCCTGCCAAGCATTAGAAAACCTTCCGCAATCATTCAGAGTGGCAATAGAGAAGGTATAGTGTCTTGTGTTTTGTGAAACTAAAACACCCACTGTTGACTCATAACAGAATTTCAGGAATCTTTAGAAATCCATCAAGAGTAAGGCAAGGTTTTCTTTAGATCTCTCATGCCTTTTGAGATCTAGCAGTCTTTTGGATATTTATCATGCATGACTTTAAATCTGAGGCGTGTTATTCAAACATACTAGAAGTTATTGTGTAACTGTGGGTAAGAAGTTCTCTTAGCACTTACCTTGTTTGCAAGGCCATTAGGTTCCTTTGCAACATGGCCTGAGGTCCCTTTAGTCACTCAGAAGATAAACTGCTAGGTGAAAACAAGCAACACTTTTGTTAACAGAGTAAGTGCTTAGCCCCAATTTTTTAATGCATCCAATCAGTATTTAGGCAACTACTCTGCATAACCTGTTCAACCTTCTGGAAATATCTGCTCATTGCACATACCAAATGGTTAACTTCATCATTAGTTGAGCCACATCTTCACTTACACCTCTCTGTAATCGCAGGTACATCTATACATGTCATTTATCCCTATGGGGCTCTCCTCTTCACAGATAAGTGCCAGCAATTTATTTATTTTTTTTTTTTAAACACTGAGGATGTGGTTTGATACTAAGTATAAGTTAAGAATGATGACATTAAATAAAATAAGTGAAAACATATTGAAAATGTTTATGGCATAGACATATATTATGATAACATAATGCAGCCATGTAATTGATTTAGTACGGATTTTCTGGTTTTTATGCTTTAGGCTGATTTTCAGAAAAGTTAAGAAGAGACTTTTCTCCTCTTCACTGATGCCTCTGGTATTGCCAAAGTGCTTAGGTGTATTGCTGAAGCCTTTAGCCTTTCTTTGCATATCACGTATTGATCATTGCCACAGGCAGGAGACCTGGTTTACTAAGAATTGGATCTGTTATATATTCCTTAGTTCTAAAAGATTTGGAGTATCTTGCCTTTGTTGGAAAAGGAAACCGTATTTTAACAAAAATCTAGCCTGAGCTATATCTGCAATCTCAATACTGTCACCTGATTCTTACCAAGGTCTGCATTTAGCACAATCAGAGTTAAAAAGAATGGGAAGAATTTCTCGGTATTTATTTCACATGTTAATGTAAAGTTAATGTTAATTAAGAGTTCCTTCTTTTTAGATTTTAATTGCTGTTAAACTTTGATTCAGAATATTTTACCACTTTAGCATTATTTTTAAAAAGTTTACAAAGTGATTCTCTGGTGGTGAATGAGATTTCCCTCTATTGAGGGGTCCTACATGCCCATTATCCACCCAGATACTTAATAGATTTGCTCAGTTCCTCTTGGATCACTTCTCAGATTAGTAGATGGCACATTTCCATAGCAAGTCTGGTTGGGACCATCTTGAAAAAAATCTAGAGATTTTACTTTGGTCAGGATCATTTTTCTGTATGATATGAGGTAGGGATGTGTAAACCACAGAATTAATTCACATATTTTTACAAAATATTTTGGCTTGACATTTTTCCACAGAACCAGCCTCTCCATTTTTGTTTAGACCTGCTCTTAGTCCAAAAAATAATCAATGCAGAAAACACTGTTATACTTAATTCTTCTCACGTTAAGGTTACTGAAAGAAAAAGCAGTGTCTGAACAGCTGTGAGAAGGAAAATCATAGCAAGAAAGAAGACAAAGATTATGAGGCCTTCAAAATACCAGTCACTGAAATCCTTGTTTAGTAAACTGTGTTCGTATGTCACACCAAAAACTGATTCCTCATTTCAGATGAACACTTTTGGTCCTCAGGTACACTCATAGTATTTTATTTAGGTATAAACATATTTCAGCATGCTTAGGTCTTTATCTTGAATAATTTATTTCCATGAGAAGCAAGTTAAAATGACTTTTCACAAGGTGCATGTGTGCCATATAGATCTCCAAAAACTTTTATTGTGATATTCGACGTTTTGCTTTTGTTTGCTGTACAGGTAGATCCTGTAGCTACATGCTGACCACTGAAAAAGACATAGATGGACAACAAATCAATTGAGTTGTTGATAGTAGCGTCTTTCATGAAAAGTACTGTGGTTAATAGTAGTCAGTCTCTTATTACTTCACAGCCAACATGACAACAACCACAAGTTATCTTTGATTTTCGTCTCTGATTCTGGCAAGATACAGTAAGGGTGACTCAGAAGGCTTTTGTATTCTAAAGGCAGAGTTAAAAAAAAACAACGAACAAACCCAAAAAAGCAAAAATAAAAATTGTATGATAGAACTCATCTACCTAACGGTTTTACGCATTTTGCTTTTCCTTTAGGGACTGGTGTGTGTCTCCACCTTTCTTTACTAAAATGGATAGCATTTTCATATATATGTTATGAATTATGGAGAACTTCTTTAAATGTAAACTTTTCCTAACTTTTCATAGTACACTAAAGCTTCCATTTGAAGTATTGGCTAGCTGGTTGGAGACAGTTATGTAATGCAATCTACAAGCCCAATTGATGTATTCAGGCAATGTATTTCTTTATTTAAAAAATATCAAGAAACCTTAAAGGCTTGGTTAATAAGTATTTCACAGTTTCTATTTAATTTTATTTTTAATTCATCTGCTGTGATGTGATGTACTAAATAGTTTATGACTTAAAAACTCTAATTTTTTGACACTGTCAGAAATTTTTATATTTAAAAAAAAAGGGAAATATGGATAATTACCAGACACACAGTAATTCTGCACCAGATAACATATATTTATTATCAGAGTATGTTCAGCTTCCCATTAACTCAACTCAAAAGCACCTGAACCCCTGAGTTTATAATACTGCAATCTGAATGTTTGTTGTTCACTGTGGAAATTTATGGTGTCACTGCTGTGGACCCTTAGACCTTTTCTGAGGGTTTCTGTGATAACGACATTGCCCATGTGGGTTGACACCTAGCAATGTAGGTCAGATGGCTCCTTTTGCCTATTTTCTTCAACATACTGAGTTCACACCTTTCCAGCTCTCTAGTTTCCTCCATCCCAAAATAGAAGCACCATTTCAAACTCAGTGATGGCAGCATCAGCATTCACTCCCCTTTAAGGATGATCATTCATAAAAATTATCTCTTCCTAGAATGTTTAGAACTGTGCCTTTTTGCAGGCACAGTGATTTTTTTCTTTTGGCTGTGTGATGTTTGTTGTTTTGTTTGGTTGGCTTTTTCTCTTGTTGCTAGCCAAGTGTCATGGTTTGAGGAGAGGAGCTCATTGCAATGTTAAAATCTCTGGGGTGGCCCTAAGCAACAAGGGTTGGAGTCTGTTAATGGAAACACCTTTAAATTGTTGTAACCCGTGATTTGAATTTATGTTATAGGAATATAATTTATGTTATATGCTATAATAAGACCCACCTGAACCAGCGGTGGATGAGCCCTACACAAGGCTCTGCAAGTGCAGCTGCAACCTGACCTGAGCTGCCTTTGGTGCACAGTAACTCCACACAACAAATGACTTCTCCTGTCCCAAATGATCACGGTAACAGATGGAGCCAAAAGTCCTTTACTAAAATAAATCAGTGGACATTTGTGGACATTTTACTGACATTTTATAGGGGTGGTCTGTCAACTAGGGGCATGATATCAGCATACATTATCAGTGGATGGGAAGGGAGGGGTGATTAGTGAGGAAGTATTGCACAATTTAGAGCTTAAGCATGATGTAAGCAGTATGAAATAAGGGGTAGAATATGCTGGGCTGTGTTGAGGTAGAGTTAATCTTTTTCATAATAGTTATTATGTGGACAGGTTTTGAATTTGCACTGAAAACAGTCTTGATAACACAGGGATGGTTTTGCTATTGCTGAGCAGGGCATGCAGAGAGCGAAGGGATTTTCTGCTCCTCACCCCATGCCACCAGTGAGGAGGTTGGGGTTCACAAGGAATTGGGAGTGGACACAACCAGCACAGACCAAAAAGATAGTTCAGTCCAGATGGCGACATGCTCACGATATGAAGCTGGGAGAGGAAGGAGGAAGGTGGAGGCTTTTGGAGTGATGGTGTTTGTCTTCCAAAGTCACCATCACATGTGCTGAAGCCCTGCACACCTGGAGATGGCTAAATATCTGCCTGCCCTTGAAATGCAGTGAATTCTTTGATTTTCTTTGCTTGTGTGTGTGTCTTTTGCTTTATTTATTAAACTGTGTTTATCTAAATCCATGAGTTTTCTCACTTTTCCCGTTCTCTTGCTCATCCCACAAAGGAGGAGTGGAGCAACTGTGTGGGGTTTAGCTTCCAATTAATTAATTTGGCATGTTAGGCCAAAAAGAAATGTTGATTTTCAGCATAGATTGTTGGATGAAGGAAGTGACTATTCTGTATGTGTCACTTTTTCCTTTGAGTCAATGCTCAGTATGCTTTGGGACATAGGATTCTGAAGATATCTTCCCAGAAGAAATAAAATTAGTATATCTTTACCAGTATAAAAGAAAATCACATAAAACAAATGACCACATTAGACCTCCCATCTTGGCTGAATTTCATTTTGGGGAAGTTTTAGAACAATAAATTTTTTTCACAATTGAGTACAATATGCTGTTCACTTATCCTCAGCACTCTTCTCTTTTCTCCTGCTAATTTGTAGTGAGACAAATAACATGTAGAATTATATCACACACCAGAATATGAAATAATGCTTGCAAATCCCTAAATGCTGCAACTGTGTATTCTGTGAAAATTAAGCAGCCAACTCTTGCTAAACTTTATGACCTTCTCAAATGAAAGTATATGCATGTAAATTAAAGTAGATGCATCCCAGGAACCAGAATGAATTGGCTGGGGTAGTTCCTAAGCCATTCCTAATCATATTCAAAAAGTCATGGCAGTCAGGCAAAGTCCTCAGTCACCAGGGAATAGGAAACAACATATTTTTCTTTTTTTTTTACCCTCTTATAAAATGCTAGAAAGGAGGACCCTGGGGACTACTGATCAGTCAGCCTCACCTTTGCGCCCAGTAACATTGTGGAGCAGATCCTTCTGAAAGACATATCAAAACATATAGAAGACAGAGGTGATTAAAGATAGACAACAGAGCTTCAACAAGGGTGAACTGTGCCTGACAAATGTAGTCATCTTCTATGATAAAGTGACTGTATCAGTAGATAAAGGAAGAGCCATAGATGTCATCTACCTAGACATCTCTGAGGCCTTTGATATAGTCAATATTTTTGCTGAAAATTGGAGAGATTTGGGTTTGCTGGAGGGACTGTTAGACAGAAAAGGAGTTGGCTGGATGACTGCATTCAGAGTTACAGTCAATGGCTTAATAACAAAGTGGAAACCAGTAACTAATTGTGTCCCTCAATGGCCTGTAGTGGGACCAATACTAATTAGTATCTTCCTTAATGACACAGACAGTGAGAGTACCCTCAGCACGTTTGCAGATCATGCTAAGCTGACTGGTGTGGTTGATCTGGTAGAATGAAGGGACGGATGCCATTCAGAGGGACCTTGGCAGTCTTAAGGAATAAGCCCACATGAACTTCATTAAGTTTAGCAAAACCAAGTCCAAGGTCCAAGGTACCGCATCTGAGTTAGGGCAACTGCCACTATCTGTCCAAACTGAATAATTAATTGATGGAAAGCAGTCATGAAGGGAAGGACTTGGTAATACTGCTTGATGTAAAATTGTACATTATCTGGCAATGTGTATTTACAGCCCCAGAAGTGAATCATATACTGGTGCATCAAAAACAGTGTGGGCAGCAGGTTGAGGGAGGTGATTTTGTCCCTGTGCTCCTGTGAGACCTCACCTGGAGTGCTGCATCCAGCTCTGAGGTCCCCAGCCCAAAGAACATTTGGATCTCTTTAAGCAGTCTGGGGGAGGCCACAGAAATAATCAAAGGGCTGGACTACCCCTCCTATGAAAACAGGCTGAGAGAGTTGGGGTTGTTCAGCCTGGAGAGGAGAAGGCTCTGGGGTCAGCTTGTTAGAGACTTGCAATATATTGAATAGACTTGTAAGAAAGGTTGACAAGACTTTCTGCCAAGGCTCATAGTGACATGACAAGGCTTAATGGTTTTAAGCTAAAACCGTATCAGTTATTATTGTACATTCCAAAGACTCTTTTTACAATGAGGATGCTGAAACACTAGAAGAAGTTGCCTAGAAAAGTTGCAGTTGTTCCATTATTAGCTGTATTCAAAGTCAGGTTGGATGGGGCTTTGAGTGACCTGACTTAGTAAAACATGTCCTTGCCCATGACAGGGGATTTGGACTAGATGATCTTTGAAGGCCCCTTCCAACCCAATAAAAAATCATTCTGTGATTCTATAGTTCTATGATTCTCTATAAACATGAAATAGTTTAGTTATCAAACACTGTTTTTGTTAACAAACATTTTTCATTCATCTCTATGTATATCTCTATGGATCTATTCTACTTTTTAATGAATATTATTTGACCTTGTTAATTTCTTGATCCTTGTTGTTATGCAGTCTTTTCAAGTTTATTCCACTATACCTGATGTAGAAGTGATTAGTGTAAGTCCTCATTAGATTTAAGAACTCTGTAACATAAATAATGTAAACATCAATCAAAATTTGCTTGTGTATATCACATGTATATGTAAATGGAAGTAATTTAGATATTCCAGACACTCTTCTAAGACTCTAAACCCAGGGAAACAAAATATATCACAACAAACTTAAACTGATTTTAAAAAGACTGGGAGAGGTTGCAACGGATCAGACAAATATTTTTGATTTTGTTTGTAGGTAGATATCTAAGTGGAAAATGGCTTGTTTCTGCTTTTGATATAAATTAAGCCAAAATGTTGTGTTATTCAGATTTCATTGTCATAGGATACGTTACTAAACCTTATTTTGTCTTTCACATGACCTTACATAGAAACCAAAACTAAACATCAAGGTATCAAAGATTGCTTATTCACATTATGTTTAAGGTTGTTGCAGATTCTTTTTTAATCTGTTGTCTGCTTTTATAATGTTTCCAAATAAAATATTCTTCCTGTTTAATTCTGAAAGTGGTTTAGCATAATCTTTGCTATTCATATAAGTATATGAGATTTTGGGGCCTCTGGTGGTCTAGTGGTTAGAGTGCCTGACTCTCACCACTGCGACCCGGGTTCGATTCCCGGCCCCCTGGGCAGGTGGAGCTCGTCAGCCTTGGTAGGCAATCCACCTAAGAGAAGGTCACTCTAAACAAACCTACATCCTGGGGACCTCACTGCCACTGTCCAAGCTTTGCTCGGCCCCGGCAGATGAACCTCAGGACTAAAGGGTGGGCTCAGTTCAGCGCACGCTGTGTCTCACCTAAAAAATCCACTGCGCAGGCTGGAAGGGTTAATGACCTTTCCCAAAATCTTCGCTCGCGAAGACTGGCCATTATACTTATGAGATTTTAATGTTAATGGAATTTGAAGGCTTTTTTCTATGTAAATAAAATATATCATTGAGTTAACTGAAAGAAAAAAAATAAAATAGAATAACACTTGTGCTACTTAAGTATTAATACTATCTTGCCTGCTAAAAGAGAGATCATGTTCCATCCATGCTCAAGAACTGACAGTGAGAGATTACCACACTAAGGAACAACCTGCCCTTCCACTGAGTACCTCAGCTGATGGACAAAAGAGCTTTGGAAAAGAGTTATGGTGATGATATGTTAACACCAAATTTACTTGTACTTTCAGTAACTGTTTTCTGTTCATTTAACTTCAGAGAATCATACCACTTAGATGAAAGATCAGTTTGACCCTCATAGGTTAAAATTTTACTGATGGCCAGAGAAAGAGCAATACCAACAAAATGGGATGAAAAACAAGGTCCTGCCTCTACTAGATAATAACACACATTTCCCAGCTCTGGAGAGAATGAGACAATATCTTGCATCATTTTCTTGTTTCGCTGAGCTCAAAATAAACTGTAATTCAAGAAAGTGGAGACCAGAATAGAACTATTTTCTTCCCCTGGTGAAGGAATTCAAGACTCTGAAAGTACACTTTATCTTACCTCTCCTACCATTAGATTCTGCCTCTCTGAGAGACAACATCAGCTTCTTTTCACATTAGATAATTTAGAAGTGGAAAACAGAGAACATCTTGGAGGTGAAATCAAATTACCAAACTGATTCCCTCCCTCTATTTAGTACCTCATGCAGGTGCCCTTTTTTTTCCTTTCAGCATTTATGTGATAATTATCAGGATAAGAGCTAAGTAGAGGTTTGACATGAAGAACTTCAAAAGAATCAGGGCATTTTAATGTCTGACATTCTCCCAACACTTGCTCTGTGGTCATTTTGTGCTTTCAGATCTGTTGAAGCCCATTTGAAGTGCAGACTTCTAGCTATAATTTTTCACCACTTACATATGTTAAACCTTCTTACTGAGGGCACTTTATTCTTTACTTTGTTCTCTTAAGCTATCATTATTCTTTTGGTGTTTAAGTATGCACTTCTCTGTCCTCAGCTGTTCAAATTCCTTTCAGGTTGGCAGTCATCCTTTTAAGGATATTAGTAAAATGATATAGTGAACAGTAGTAGCACACAGTCCTTCGGAAGTCCTTGAAAGGCTTGAATTAGAGATGCTTTACATATTTATTTTTAAAAATGTTCAATTTGCTATGCAGTTATGATCCCACTGAAACATTATCCTTTATTTCTCAACAAGCTGAGCTAGCAGTCTGTGTCCTATACTGTGGCTAGACTATCCTACCCCTCCCCTCCTATGTTGTCAACCTGTGCTAATTGAAATGTTTATAAAATGCTGATACTGAAATATTGTAGCTTAACAGTTCAATAGTTCTTTAATGAACCCTCTGTTTTATTAATAAAATGATTTATAGAAAGATTTAATGTCACTGATTTACCATTAGCATTAATGAGTCTGGTTATTAGGCAGTCTATTTCAGAATGCCACAAAGATACAAACCCTCTAAACCATGCTGTATCTTGTATTAAGTTATTTCATATTTAGAGGGAATGAATGGTGTTGAAATCTCATAGCTTTTCCTCAGAGAAACAGAGTTATTCATTAGCACAAAACTAATTGACTCTTTTATATGCAGGATCTTTGTACTAAGTTATTTTATATTTCGAGGGAACCAATGGTGTGAAATCTCACAGTTTTTCCTCAGTGAAACAGAGTTATTCATTAACACAGAACTAGAAGACTCTCTTATATAATCTCCCTGCCATTATCAAATTTAATGCAAATAATTTAGCACAGGGCCAATCACAAAAGTGACCCAAAGACTGAAAATAGAAAGGCATAACCAGTCAGTAGACATAAAAGTATTTCTGTTTTCCTAGACTACTAAGCAAGACTCCTTGATTATTAACTTCTAGTAAGAATTTGATTTTATAACTTTTAAACTAATTGCTTGAAAGAAATAATTTTCTGACATGTTGTAGGCTATTACAACATACTTTAAAATTTTACAGCCATCACTCTTTACAACTCTTTATACGTGTCTTCTCATTGTTGTACAAATGGAATGCTATTAATTGAACAGCTTTCAAGCAGCTTCGTATATTGGGAGACTAATACTTTGAGAGTAACTTTTTACATGATGAATTCAATAAAGAAGCTGCAAAAGTGTCTTGCAGCATCCTGGAAGGTGCTACAGGCATATTGTTTGTCTCATTGACCGCCCCTCAGCTACAGCCTCAGACATCTAGGAAAGAGAAATAGGGGGGAAAATTATTTTCTTAGCTCCATTAGTGCATTTAATCTATTTGTTATGTCTGCCAATGGTTTTAATTGGGAAGAAGGGAGACTTTTGCCTTTTCAGTCCTAGGATTGTAACTCCATTCCTCCCCCATATATAGCCTTTGCCATGTAAAATTTTCATTTATGCATTTCCATCTACATTTTCCTTATTTTAAAGAAATGGATAAGTTCAATGGAAAATTTTGACTTAATCAAGACAATAAATTTTCAGTGAAAATACTTTAAAGTATTTTTTTCCTTTCTAAATAAATCAATAACATGAAGCCTTTCCACAAACCCAATTGCATTCTCTGTAATTTGGCTTTATGTGTATTTGCTAGAAGGTTAACCAGGGTCTTCTTAAATACCTCTGAATGTCCTTAGACCTTCTGAGAGATGTCACAGACCAGGTTGTATGTGACATATCTTCTTTATGGCATGTATAACCAGATTACTCAGTGGTTTTGTAGCCAATTTCTGCAGTCCAAGGCTCATTTTGCAGACCCTAATTTTGCCCAGTTATTCTGTCTTTAGGGACTCACTTCTGGTCAGAGAGAAGTGGTGCTGCCACAGCTGTGATTAGAACACCACATTTTGGTAGGAGCACATGCAGGTGGGGACTTATATCTCCTAGAGAAATATTTAATTATACAGAATATGCCACAGGCACTATTGTAAAAAAATCATGATTTTTTAGTGGGTGGATTAGACCATCATTTTTATAGGAAAATAGACTTATATCAGGGTTTTCTCTTACTGGAGCAGAGTTTTCTCTGACTAGGCAGATGTGCAAATGTGGTGGTCTCACCAGAATTCTAAGCTACATTGTTCGATGCTAATAGAATTAGATAGTGGGGGGCATAAAAGCTCCCTTTTCTGAAGGGTAAACAACTCTTTGCTCTGAACTGAGTCTTTGTATACAGAACTCACTTTTTACATCAATCTGAAATAAATCCAGACTTTTAGGCTATATTCTGTATTTATTCTCTATTGCTGCATTCTAAATTGCTGCATCTATTATTCCTGTACTTCAGGGCATTTCTGGCTGGTCTGAGGATGACAGGATGCTACCTGCACTTCCATTATTATCATCATCATTATTTCTATTATTGCACTCTTTCTTACACTATTATAATATTGTACTTTCAGAGCAAAAGATAGACAGTAACTTTACTTGTTTGGTTTACTGTATTCAAATAAGAAAAAATAAAAGGAAAGGTAGTATGTTGAAGCTTAGAGTCATGCTGAACAAACCCCTCAGAAATAATTATTTTTCAGACAACAATAGCCTCTGAAATCAGGCCATAGTTATGGTTTTTGCCCTAGCTGCTTCCTACTCCTTTTTAATGCAAGGAGAAGCAGCCATTATCCTTTTCAACAAAAGGCAGGAAGGGAAAGCACACAAATTTAATTCATTTTGACACACTAAGTATGAATGTGCGTCTGTGGATGTGTGTGGATGTTGATGGTGAAGCACTTTCATCTTTAAGAGTGTGCTCTGTACCATTCATCTGTATATTTAAATAAAGTTGTTGGGAATATATGATATTTCAGCCTTAAGCTGCCAAAAATGAGATTCTGAAGTATTCAGCAGCACAAAATAGCATAAAAAGAGCTTTGCCACTATTTATCTCTGCTTGCCAGCTTGTAATGTTGATTTATGATATGTCATAATAAAGCACTGAAATGAATATAGCTACACAGAAAAATGAAGTTACACAGCCACAGACACTGAAATATCCATACACACACACTTGAAGACACACACACTTGAAGACACACACACACTCTTACAGTGATCCT
The DNA here is from genome assembly GCF_036250125.1 of Pseudopipra pipra. Classification (NCBI taxonomy): domain Eukaryota; kingdom Metazoa; phylum Chordata; class Aves; order Passeriformes; family Pipridae; genus Pseudopipra; species Pseudopipra pipra. Next base: position 47,917,682 of record NC_087581.1, on the reverse strand, counting down.
GTTGTAATTCTGCTATTTGACAGCATACAGATATGATGCACACTAGTACCTTCCAAATAATTGCAAATAAAATTATATAAGCTGTTCTATGTACATTCCAAATTCATAGTTTCCACTGACCTCAGTTACAATGAGGAAGATCAACACCTTCTGAAATTCATGGCTATATCTGATTTTCCTCCTCCTTACAATTTCATCACCTTTTAAATTTCTTTTAAGTTATTTATATATGTGTGTGTATGTGCATACATATGGTTTTTAACTTAGAAAAATGCACAAACTTTGCTTTTCCCTCCTTATCTATTGATAGGAATAGATGTACAATATAAATAAATTCACTATAAAAAGCAAGAGACTTCATATGGTAAATTTATTTATTTTTAAGGTTTATGTAGGGAAATATATTCACAATAAATCATAAGATTTCACAGTATTTGTGAGGAAAAAACAGTATGCCCAAATTTTTCATGCTTATTAAAAAGTTGCTCTGCAAAAAATGGAATTAAGTAAAAAAATTACCCCAAACAGACTTGATAATAGGAACTTCAATAAACAATATTGCTGTGTTAAATAAAACTTTCCTGTTTAGCTGTTGACCTGGAAGCAAATCTCTGTCACAGTCCTCATGTAGCAACAACAGCAAAGTACGGAATTATTAGCCTACGTAAAATATGTGACATTTTTATGAATTTACAAAAAAAAAAGAACTCTTTAAAATCTATTTCTTTTAGCACTGCAACTGGTCTCCAACTGTTTTGAATAGTATTGTCCCTCCCCTAGGTCAGATATTCTGCTAGCTGTGGTGCAACAAAGTCTATATGAACATCGGTCCCCTAATCTGTACTTTGTCCAACCACCAGTCCAATCTTAGCAGTTTTACAGAGAATTGACTTTAAGAACAAATTATTTGCCTGCGTGCAATAGGAATCAATATTAGATCTAATTATTTTTATTATCATGTGAGATAATTTTGTTAAATTGAGTACATTTTCCTTCCTTTCCATTTCTACATTAATTCTTTATTCTTTTACTGTTTCATGCTTTGAATATGCCCATTCCATGTAGTCTCCAGCTTTGTTTGCAAGGTTATTATTGTATGACAAATACCTTAAAATGAGCCTTAAAATGTGTGCCTAATAAATAAAAACGCAACAAAAAAAAAATCACATATGTCTCTCTGTAATGTATTATGTGAAAGGTAATTGGCTATCGTAATTATATGCAAATACTATATACAAATTTCACATGTATGTGCACACATGTACATAGAAATGGCATAAACTTAGTCATAGACTGATTATTAACACAGAAAAGAATATACAATTGAAGGAATGTACAGTTTCTGAATGTGGAGTTCATCGTTCGAAAGCAAAAAAGAAACAACATATTCAAGTGAGTGACCTCTCCCTATTGGAGAACATTAGAAAAAATGCCCTGAAGGCAGTTGCTATTTGTTTCATTAGCCTGTGGATTTTTCAAAGCTTACAGAGTCCACAGACATTCAGTGAAACATTGCTCAGGTGTTTTGGCCATGGTGCCTCTGTGTGGATACGGATTTCAACACGTTTTAAGATAGAGAATACTACACATTGAAATCATTACTCAGTCTGTCATCCCAAAATATTATCAAAGAAAAGCAATCGACTGTCACAGGAGAGAGATTACATTCACCATTCTCCATCTTGAATTGAACCTCCTCTTCTCACTGCATCTCTCTGAGGTGATCAGTCCCCTGTCGATCTTAGGTGCTGATTATGTCAGCCTTTATATGCTGTTGCTATGGCCACAGATACTGTGTTGCAAAACCTCAGATTCTGCTTTTCTTTGTATTTTCTACATTTCATGCTTTGCCTCTAAAAGAAAAAAAAATCAAAAATCTCTGAACCGATTTATTTAGCTTATGAAAAAATACAGGGAATAATTGCAAATAAAAAGTAGAGGTTTTTAGTTACCTCTTAATGTATGTATGAACAGAATTGTTATATGTTAATATTGTAATGGTCTTTATTAAATTAGGACTTTAAGATGGCTTTAGAAATGCCAAAAAACCCATGATAAACAAATGAAAAGTCTTGTTTTAGCAGAGCAATGGAGGTAAACATAATGAGAAGATGACACATGAATGTTCAGTATGTTCTATTCTTTGCCATTAATCAATAGAATACAAATAATTTTACAATATTTTTTAAGCTCCATCTTAAAATTAGATAGATTTCTGTTAGATAGTAGTTCAATTACTTGTGGAGGTAAATTTCTTTGAAATTTAAATCCTTTGGTAACAAGATTTTTTTCTCAATATTCATTCCATACATCCATTGATATACCAGCTCACACGTTCATTTATGCAGAATATTTATATATTTGTGGACATTCATTTCTAGGCAGAAGTCAGACCATGCCTTTTTATGGCTAGACTGTGAACATCAAATTCTTGCTTCTTCTTATAAAAAGAATTTTCCTCTTCCCTCAAAAATCCTAGTATTGCCTCCTTGCTTCTGTGCTAAAACTAGTTTAATTAATCTTTCTTCATTGTGGGTCAGCAGAGATGAACTTCGTATATCACAACATTTCTTATATAAGGAAATTGATACTTCCCAACTCTCTGAGAAATAGCTAACTCCCTATCCTGAGGTAAGATGCTATGCCTTTTCATGCATCTCTGGCTGAATGGACTTGGGAGGTGGGAAACTCTTGTTCAACAAAATGAAAACTTTGGCATTAGAAACCAAAAATTTACTGATGGTCTTACAAGGAAACCGTGGAAGTGGGAAGTGTTATTTAATAGCAACTAGACTATCAGATGTGAGTTTCTAAGGAAATGCAATATAAAACTGGAGAGGTCATAATAAAGTGCTGAAAATGTCACAGACTTCATAGAAAACTTTTCCAGGGACTACCAGGTAGCCAGGACTTTTCACGGTGAAATTTGGTCCTGTAATAATTTAAATAGAAAGAGAGAAAATAGAGGGGGAAAAAGCTCAAAGCAAAGAAATAAATATACAAACAAAAAAACCCCTAAAATTCCCCCAACCCCAAAACAAAACAAAATACCCTACAACTTTGAGATATTTGACATTAGAATAGAATCAGGTGTGCTAAATGTAGAAAAAGAAGTTTAAATTAATTTTAGACCAAATTTTAAAAATATTAATTGAAGTATCTATTTCTTCTTGTTGTAGCAGCTGCCTTTTTCCCTGAAAAATCAGCTGTTGCCCCAGAGAAGTCTTTTTTGTCTCTCTTAAGGAGTTCATAATATTACTGCAGAGTAGTGTTAGAGTTCCAACTTATAGGCAGCAATGGAGACGCATGGAAATGCTGAATCTCATCCGTGCCTGGATAGTTTGAAAATGCCTCTTATATATATATAACATGCTAAACATTAATGCTTTCCATTTTTAAAACCTTGTCTTAAAATGGTTACAGGTCTAAATTTAGATTAGATTTGAGAAAGCACCACTATAAAAAAGCTAATGGAATAGCAAAGGAATTTTTCAGAAATTTCATCACAAAATTTGCTGACATAGCACCAGTTAGAAAATAAGAGGGACTATATATCTTTAAATGAGTCAATTATTCATTCCTTTCAGTTTCATAAAAACCATTGCCTGATTCTGGTAGTGATAAAATAAATAGATAAATAGATAAATAAATAGATTCACTAATCTTGCAGCATGATACGGACAAGTAACATTCAAACAGACGTGTTACTTGTAAATGCACAGAACTATATTTGATCTTAAATAACACGTGAAGAAAAGCACATAATAAAGTTGTTCATAATAGAGACTGCAGAACAACTGTTTTAGAGACTATATGTTTTTCCGGAGAGAAAAAAATATGCTGACCTAAGGCTTAGTAGAAATATTTGAAAAAATTTATTTGGTCAGTCTCCTTCTTTGTAAGAAGTTTTCACTAGTGTTGCCTTAAGAGATTGTAGAAAAAAGGACTCCAGGCCAATTTAGTGTAGGAGATAAGATAAAGTGAGTAGGTTCTTTAATCTCAGGCCTGGGATATCTCAGGCCTGTGTAACCCAGGGAATACACATGACGTGCACCTGGTGTCCACAAGGTTCCACAGTTTAAGGTGTTATCCCATCCAATCCCAGATTTGTCCACCCCCCAGATCCTCCCTCTGGCACACTCCTCTGGAAACTGAAGTAGGGAGCTCTGAGACCCCCCTTCCCTATCTTCCCCTTCATCACAGCACATCAAGTCCTTGGAGCTCCTCCAAAGTTCTGGGCTTGAAGGTTGCTTTGACTGTGTGGTATCTTGTTGTTCAAGTCAGGGTGAAAATATTCTTAAAGAAAAAGAAGGCCTACCGTGAGGGAAGTCTAAAGAAGCTAAGGAATTTAGAGGGATTGATATGGAATGGGGTAACTACTATGTTCAGGGTCAGAGATATAATATGGCTACATTAAAATCTACATTCACTACACAACTACTTTTAAAATCTACAAATGTTAAAAAAACCCCAAAAAATCCATAGGCATCACTAGGAGAAATGGAGAAGGCAGTTCAATTTATAGTCATTATTTTACCTTTATCAAAAATTTCCCAATAAAAGTGGCTAGTATCATTTGTCAAAAATCGGAACAGTAACAATGAAATTAATAGTTAAAAACAAAGTAATAATATAAAATATATAAAAATATACTTGGTTTCTACAAAACATTGCTGGATATCAAGTAGAAGAATGAGACCCCATGGCTTTTACCTCCCTTCGTGTTCCTCCTCAATGCCATGGCAACACAAACTGCAAGACTTCCATATGTTTTCTGTGTTTGCATCATGACTTTGCATTTTCTTCACTGTTTCATGCTTTCAACAATAGTTTCCTCAGTAAAGAACTTACAGACCTTCTAAGAAACTATTTAATTGATCAGAAGCTTCTCTAGAACACAGTTCCTATAATACCCATTAAATCTTTGAAACAGTACCTACCAAAGGTTGTAAATCTGTAACTGGCAGTGTTTTAAACTCTGTCTAGAACTAGTTTCAAAAAGTACAGAGATGTCTAATTCATACTATGGAGTGAAGGTATCTGGAAAATGTGGTTTGGAAAATAGAGTTGTCTAAAAAAAAGAAAATCAGGAAATCAAAATACTTTAAAGGAAATATGTCTCATAGCTGAGACAAGACAAAAGATACTGACACCCTGGACTGAAGCTTTCTGCCGTGGGATGATGAATACTTATTGGAAAGTTTTATATGTATACATATGTATGTATAAAAAATAGATATAAAACTTCCTTAAATCTACATATACATTTATATATATGTTTTAATAATTTCCTGTGATGTGGAATGTCTGTGCAAGGGGTGGGGAGAGGCATAGATATGGGAGACTAAGAGAAGTTTTGTTCCTTCTCTGAGATTTAATCTGAAAATATTCAGATTAATTCTATTCAGGAAAATAGCATCTAGGGATATAAAATTTTTCACACAATTTTTTTCCCTTCTGCATACTGATATTCTTTAACAAATTTGATTTTTGGAAATGCAGAGCTGAATATTGGAAGTATTCATCAAGTCTTTTCCTTGAGGGTAAGATGTATCCCTCCAGACTAATGTGAAAAAAATATAAGGAGTACACGAACCAACCTGAAACTATCTCTTGGCAATCCAAATATCCTAATAAACAGTGATATTTTGTTTTGTGTGGCAGTTCAAGTGTTGGCAAAACCTCAAAGCTATCAGCAGAGACATGAGAACTAGAGACTGTAGTTAAAATTGTGCAAATTAATGTAATTTCTCCTAATTTTTTCACTTGTGCTCAGAAAGATGGTTTTTACAGTACACTGAAATAAAATGCATTTGCAGAAGCGAGGTGTTCTGGTTGAGATCTCCTTTTTCTTTACCCAGGTGTAAGATAAGGCTGCTTTCATAGGATGTCCTCTACAGCTCTGTGCTATGATTCCTACTGCGACCTAGCTACCCATTTAGAAAGTCTAGCCAAAGAGCAGCCAAAGATAAAAAAGTTGTATTAAAGATGCTTTTAGATATTTTAAAGACAGTTGTAATAGGCCAACTATGTGTGAGCACATGTAGGTACTTTCTTGAGTTCTTGCCTACTCAGGTGAGTAATCCTTTTGACTGCAGAGAGTTTATAGTATAGGACTGATTGTCTTGTTTCTTTAAGTATATTTTTGTTTCTGTTAATTGTTTGTCTTGTTTCTTTTTCTTCTTTAAAGCATATGGAAAAACAATATATGATAATGTAAAGAGTTACACGTTAATGAACCTGTTAATGAACAAATGGAAGCAGAGCATAAACACGCTTAGAAGTAAAACCTTAAAAACTGTTATTATTTTGAACCCATGTTTTTAAAAAACTATTGACAAATAAAAATGAAGTGCTATGTGTTATTAAATAGAATCATGAACTACTTCTGCTGTGCCTTCTGATAATAAGTTCACAAAAGTGAATGCAGAATTTATTGTGACAATATGAGAGTTTACCCAGTAGCAGTAAAAAATATCTAATGTCTTGTGATTTCTTAATAAGGCTGACAGGCTTTAAATTTTTCTGCTCAGGGGAATATCAATTGCTGTGTGTTATAACATGAAGAGCTTGGAAATTCTTCTACAAGTCTGTTTAGTTAAAAAGTTACAGTCTTTATTTTTAAATTTAAACTTTCCAAAATGGTCTATTTCAATCAAGTTTTACAATGACTAGTTTCTTTGCTCAGACTTTCATTTACAGAGAATTCTGTTGTTGTGTCACTGGAGGATTTATTTTGAAATCTAATTGGCAAACTATTTTCCTTAGAGAAATGTTCATGAAGTAATTCTGCATATGACCACACTGTTCTACAATATTTTTTATCATATTTCCATTTCAATGGAATGTGCAAATTCTGTAAACTTGCTTTTAGTACTATCATCTAGGTTACTGCAATGAGTAATACACAAATAAAATAAACAATAAAAAAAAGCAGATCAAACATTTATCTTTGTAGTTTTTCTTCCATTTAATTTTAACTTCAGCTTACATTTCTTCCAACTGACATTTAGCTTTTTGTCCCAGGCCTGTGAGAACTGAGTAAATAAGCTGACTAATTCCATTCCTTCCATTAAGGAAGTCAAATTAGTGTAGAAAATACTGGAAACTTTACTGCAATGTACCTTGAATTCTGCTTTCAGATCTTTGTGAATAGGTGTTTGCAAAAGATAAGATCTGCATTTGTGTACAGTTCCACTAGCCACCTTAGCTAGTTCTTTGGATGTCTTGCTAGGTCTTTTCTTGACAAATACCACTTATGTGCATGCCAAAGAAGTATTTTTCTTATTCAGCATGTCATATTCATGCCATTAGAAAACTTAGTAACCTAAGAAAAGGACCATTGTGTATTTTATCTCTACCCTTTGATTGGCAGCAACAAGGTCTGTGTTTGCTTTCTACTTATCATTATTAAATACTGCTGGAAAACTCACTGGGAAATTCAGGAAATTATGTGAAACTGCCTGAGTGTTCAATGAACTCTTCATCTCCACTGATGGGTGATGAATGAAATGTCCTTAACAAACCATCATGTCAGGGAGAGGGAAATGAAAATGAGGGCAGAAGACAAACAGTATGAGACAAGCAGCTAATCTTTTCCTAACGAAAAAGAATGATATTTTCAAGTACTCCATTCTCGTATGTTTGAGAGACAATTGACAAGTGTGCTTTCTATCTCTTGTAGTTTTTTCCTCATTGTAAAGCCTGTAACTGTGTTATCTACCCAGTATGGCTTCATATATTAGTAATTTCGTATTACAGGCCTTTCCTTTTCTTCAAGGACTTTTATCCTTCAGAAGGAGTACCACAACTTGTAGAGCCATCATCCGTTCTTGACTGTAAGAAAGTACTGTCTCCTGTTATCTGAAAACTCTTCCATTCTAAAGCTTTGTATTAGAGAGGGTTCAAACATACTGAAATCTTGAAACCATGACACCACTGAAAGCTCAACAAAACCCAATATTTATTACCAAGAGTTGGCCAACAAAACAAACAAAACCAAAAGGGAGGAAAGAGGAGAGAAATAAGCCCCCAGCATGACCTCCCCATTTACCCAGCTGTTGCCCATAAAGTTATCTTACCGACCTAGCATGCCTATAATTACCCAGAGCAGAAGCTGCATCCTTGGAGAGTCAGTAAGTTCACAAACTGGCAGACGTCCCTGCCAAAATGCAATGATGTCCTTGATGTGAAGCTAGCTCCACTCCAAGAAAGCGCTATCTGCTTTTATACAATTAACTGAGTGACCTCAGCCTAGGCAGGAGTGATCATCATTGACCAGCCAGAGGCTCTTAGACCCACCCCTTGGTTATATAAGTGCATCTCTTCTGCGCACACATGGCTTTCCCTGCGCCTGCGTACTGCACTCGGGGAGTCTTTTCCAAATGAGTCTATGGGCGTTTCTTCATCACTATAGTCTTCAGTCTCTCCTTCAAGTGACCTTGGAGGACGATTAGCCAGTCACAGAATACCAATTAAAACAGTTAATACAAGAAGCTCTCTCTCCAAGGACAAGGTACCTGTTTATCAGTACTTGTTTTCTTATAACATGGCAGGGAAAGATCAAAACTTTTACAGTTGTCTGGGCCAAACACAGATCAAAAGTATCAGAATAAATTCACCCTTATACAAGCTTCAAGTGGATACTTTGGAAATTGACTTATCCCAGGTATGTTTGTAGCACTGTTATCTTACCCAGAATTGCACATATGCAAACATGCCCAAAAATACAGCTAAATATAAATATGACAGAAACATGAATTTCAGAATGAACAAGTTTCAGTGACTGGTTTCATTTAGTTCCCCTTCTGTGCATCAGACAAATGGAACTTGCTTACAACTTCACCATCTAACCCCACTAATTTTTTCTGGAAATCAGAAAAAATTGTCTTAAATCTCATCCATCTTTTTACAGTTTGAAATTGAGGCATTGAAAACTTCAAGGGAAAGTCATTAGAATTCATGGCTGAGAGAAACAATAGATCACGTTTTCTGAATCTAGTGTCTTAGGCAAAAACTCATTGACTATCTGGAAATTTCAGCAATAATGTTCCAAAAGCTGAGTTAGCTAAGCTAGCAGGATTTAGCTATGTGAGCTATATTAATCAAAAACTGACATTTCTACAAAATGAATTTTCAAGTAATTTTGAGATAGAGGATGTATTTTTAAAGTAAATATGGTGACTGATACCTTTCTTTTAATCAGAGGCACAAAACTTCAGGAAGTGAAGAGCAATTTAGATAAGCTCTGTGAACATAGAGAAAAAATATTTATTTTTAAGGAAACACAACTACTAAAACTGATAAACTTATTGTATTATACAATACAATACTCTGTAAATTGTCTTTAAAAAGGGATTATTCAAGTTAGGACTAAATCCTTCCCCTTGGCAGTCACTTTTAACATTCATTCATATGACTTTCAGAAAACAATTTTCTATTTGATTTTTAAAAGAAATAGTATATTTTAATTTAATCGCTATTAGTGCCCCATTGGCACAGATTTTATTTCCAGAATAGGTCAAAGCTAGAGAAAATACCTCAAGATCATGCATTTACTCTTCATCTTTCATCTCTCATCCATATAGACGAAGGCATCAAAATTTGAATTCATTTCTGGGGCCAGTAACTCAAAGAAAGCTGGTACTCTGGAGGGAGAAAGTCTCTTAGCTCTAATTAAAATGCACAATTCCCACATTAAAATAAAAATTATTGGATTTTTTTTTTTTTTGCAAAGAAAAGGACTGATGTTTGGGTTAAGCCTTCTGTGGGAAGATCTAACTTCCACAGTTACTATTTACAGGGATATTCAAGCCCAATTTTCTTACCTATTCAAAAAGGGAAAGTAATTGTTGTCCCAGCCCTTTCATTACATGATGCAAATGCTATCTCTACAGTACAGAAATGATCAATGATTATTCAAATTGGATGTCAGAATAGGGTTTATTCCAGTAGTTTTAGTATGAATTTAAGGGACAATTAATTTAAGTGAACAAGTTTGGTTTTGTTTGGTTGGTTGGTTGGTTTTGTTTTGTTTGTTTGATTGGTTGGTTTGGTTTGTTTGCAATTCAGTTTTAAAATAATTATATGGAAGATGGAAAAATGAGGGGAAGAAAATTAATACAGGGCATAGATGGTTTATCTGTGCTTTGCTATTTAGTTCAGACTTCCCTTCTATAAATTATTTTTTTTTCTGAAATACAAATCCAATTCTTTATATTACAACGAAGCAGAGGTATGTAGAGTAATGGGCTTCTACGTCAGTCATAGTGCAAGACAAAAGACTCTCATCGCTGATTTGTAGATGCTGGCCTAAAAGGAGCACGTTGGTGCGTCTTCCTATGAAATGAGATAAGCTGTTCTGCTTATCTTGGGACAAGCTGTAAACTCCAATCAACTGAAAATCAGATTTCCCTGGTAATTCCTGGAGAAATGGTGATCCAGGACAAGGATAAAAGAAAAGCAGTGAGTTCAAAGCCAATATGACTTTTTAGGGCAGCTGGATGTCACTTAGCCTCAAGGACAGCTCCAGAATGAATGGAGAATGTGTTCTGAAGCTACTACTATAGTCTCTGATTCCTTGTGGTCTACAAGAGAGGAGGATATCATCACATCACTGCCATTGCTTCTGCCAGAAAACGTCATTGGAAGGGTACAAATATGGTATAAAAGAGGATATCTGGATATGAGAGCTAGGAGGAAGGCAGGAATCATGAGTTAGTCTCAATTTGTAGAGGTCTATAAGAATACAGGTCAAATTTACAACAGCTCTTACTTACTCTTACTACACTTGAGTAAAATGAAACTGGTGTGGTCTACTTTTATGAAGTGGTCTGGTTTTATGAACTGGGGACTTGTCAAATGTGTATAGTTAACATTTTTTTACTAGTCCTATTTGGAAAGTTTATTTATCCTTTCCTCTTTTTTACACCCTTTCATCAGTCACAAACCATATATTCATGCTGTAATTTACTACTTGAAGTGAATGTCCTGTGTCTTGCAATCACATCTACAAGTATAGATTTGGAGAACAAGTACAGAGACTTTATTTCAACCCTACTGTCTGCTAAGATTTGGAACTGCTTTTGGATTTTAATGGAACAACACATAGCACCTTCACTGAATGCTGCAGCTGATAGAAAACCCCTGCACGATACAGATCCACTGTAGAAAAAATAAGATGCAAACTGAATTCTCACTATTTATCCCCTAGTTAGTCCTGTCACTAAAGATGTTTATATAGATTGGAGAGGTGTGAGCACACTGCCCTCAAAGAGAGAGATATGTGATGTAATAGATATCTGTGCTTCTTTGGAGATGCTGAAGAATCTCTGCCAGATGAGCTCTGAGACCTCAAGGGATTTTCTGCTTAGTGTGATTGAGCATCCGTGACCTTCCATGATTAAAAAAATGTTAAAGAATGTTCCAGTTTCTGTCTTTGTCAAGTGGTGAGTAAATAAAGCTCAAACTTCCCTTGCTTGCTACCTGCATTCCCACATAGATTTATCTCTACCTTTGGTCGAAGGAGAAAGACACAGTATCTTATGTCCCTAGGAAAGTCAATTGACAAGATATTTTTTTGAGACAAATGCAGAAAAATACCACTGATATATTAGGAGGGTAAAAATTCCTCGGCTGTAGAAAAATTAAATGGAATCTGTATCACCTCCTGCCCTGTCTCACTATTGACAAATAGGTTGGATCAGTTTAAACGACCACTGGTGTCATCTCTATCTGCTTACTCTTCTTCAAGAAAAATGTCTTGCTGAGATAAATGATTGCTATCTCTTTTAGAAAGCCGGGGAAAAGGAAAAAAAAAAAAAGAAAGAAAAAAACCCATGCTAAATCTTTTAAAATGCTGTAGGCAGTAAGAAAATCATATGGAAATTTTCTTAACCTCCTTTAAAAGTAGTGAAAATGCACAAATTTGAATGCTTTTTCAGTAAGGAAGATAATTGACTATTTATATTGAAGAACTTATTCTGAGAAATCTGTAACTGTGAGAATGCTGATTCTGAAAAAAAGAAGCAGAACTGCTCAACATTGGGAAAACGGCCCTTTATATACTAACGACGAGACCTAATGGGAAAGTGTAGAGATTTATTTTTTTGGTGTCATTGTCTATGGGGAATGTACCTAAAGTGTAAAATTTTTTTCTCATCACTTTCAAGCCACTCAAGCCAGTGTGTGTGTGTTGTTTCCCTTTCTCCCGATTTTAGAACATTACACTGTACAAAGCAAATGAGGTAAAACAAAAAAAAAACCCAAAACAACCAACCCAATGTCCATCTAGTTACTTTTGTATTAAAGGTGGTCTTAAGAGCTGTGCTCTGTAAAGGATAAACAGTAATTTCTGTGGCTTTCCAGGGGGACCCCAATGTCACAGATTGCAAAAGGCCGGATGAGTTGATAATCTAGCACTTTGCTTTTCACCCGAGTTAAACTTTTGCACAATTTAGTTTTGCAGTCTCAAATCATTCCCTCCTGAGAGGGAATTTTCACCTTTAAATCTGTTATACATGATTTAATGCTCTCAGCTGCTTGACTTTGTCTTTTTGACTGAAGAAAAACCTGAAATACAACTTTATTAAAGGTTATTATTACTAAATTACAAATAAGTCCACATATTTATTTTTTTATTATTTTAAAATAACTTTTTCCATTACTTATATAAAGTATTTTTGGAAAATCAGCACTGACTCCCCTGAAATTGCTGTAAACCTTTGAATAAAGAGATCAAAAATTAGTGAAGGATTTATAGGCAGGATTTACAGAAGCACTGCCTCTTTAACACAAATTACTTTATTACTTGTGTGAAATACATTTCAGAGTGCATCACATATTACTAAGTCTGAGGTAGAAAACTGAGCACGCTAATAAGAAAGCTAAAGTTGTAACTTGAAAGAGTAATAAAGTCTAAGCAAATACTGCTTTTTTTTGTGTGTATTTTCTTTTTCTGTAGTATTTTTCTGTAGTACTTCATAAAATTTCTTGAGATGGAGAAAAGTAGACACACAGTATTCTAAGAATTTGGAACATATTGGGAAATCCAAGCATGACACTGTAACTTCCACTTTGTTCTGTTACTTCTGTCATGAGTTAGAAGCTCCTTTGGCTGTGTGCCTTGAGTCTTATATCAAACCTTGCTGTGGTAAAATGTGTTAGGAGATCCACATCAGAAGTTCAGCCTGGCATTGTAGATTCCAGCTATTTAATCAGATTATTCTTTTGCTATTCCTTAAAACAAGGTCAATTACTTACTGCAGGCCCAGTAGGATTAATGCTTGTGCTCAGCTTGCCAGAAAGCCTCCCTCTTCTTTTCTCTGCTTTGGGCTGGGAAATCCTCCTCTTTGAAGTATCTGATGAATAACCTTGGAGAAGCCAGAAGGAAAGTTGTTCAATTGCGTCTCACAGCTGACTTGCTTTCACAGATCAATAGTCTCTTCATAGAGATGATGGCAAAAAGGTACAGAAAGAGTTAACAATGGCTCAGTTGGTATACTTTGTCCTGTTGAGCCAGGAGAAGGTAATTGGCTAAGGTTTGCTCTGCCTGTTTCACCAGAAGAACATTTTTAGGAGCACTGGCTAATATCAGGTTCTGTTCTGCTTACTGAACCAAAGTCCTTATTATAGAAAGAATGCTAAGGAGTAGTATACAACAAGGTAATAAATCAGGTAAACTAGATGTTTGATCCTAGCTAGATATAGGAGGCCCAGAGCCAGGATTTTGCAAGCTTGAAGAATTCAGGTCACCTAACAAAGAAAGTTGAAGAGGTCAAATCGAGGAAGAATATCAGAAAGACCACCAGGGGATGAAGGCTCAAGTGGCGACCACTCTAGTGAAGAACTGCACATGTGCCAAGGAAAATTCTGGAAAGTCTCCACCCAGAGACCAACCTACTTATTAATATGTATTTTAGAAGGTGTAGTCATGTATCTAAAGTGGCTTGGTTTTGCACTTTCGAGCTGAGGAAGTTTGTCCAGCACGAGCTGGCTTACTCCCAACACTGAATAAACAAATACCTTGTTGCTTAAAGATGCAAAGTCTCTGAGCAGCTCTTTTATTCTGAGGTTTTTCAGCATCAATTTGGCGACCATGGCACAATCCCCTTCACCTGTCTGTAGAATCTGTCAGGGCTCGAGACCCCCTGGGTGTGCCTTCGGTAAGTTTTACTTGGAGGGACTCCCCTCTTCAGTGGCTTACTGCAGGGGTGGACAAGGACTTGCTGGCCATTGATAAAAGGTATTTGTATCTTACTTGGTTCTTGGTTCTTGCTTGCTCTTGGAGTTCCCTTAAGACAGTGAAGGACGCTTCTTGCAGGGTGCCTTACACCAGGTGGAACTCCTGAAGTTGGTACTTAGGGTGGTATTTTGATAAGGTGAGGATCGATCCCTTGTTTTTCATGATTGTATTTATGGTATTACTTCTCTTGAGTTCATGGCCACCCCATGAACTGGGGCTTGGGCACCATTATTGTGTTAATAGTTTTGTGTGTGTTTATTGTCATTTTGTGTTGTCTTATTTGTTTTCGGAAAAGTAATTGTGTACCTGATATACCTTGCTTACCTTGAAACATCCACGAGCACATGGTTAAAGGTATTATCATGTGAAGAATTGCTATATGGGAGGAAGTGCGGAACAGTTAACTATAAACACAGCTGCCACGACCCGAGGGGGTGGGAATGGGATCGGGCACTGCAAGAAGGGCTCGAGACACAGTAGAGATCTCGTGAAGCAATGCCAATTTATTCAAGGAACTCAGGGATTTAAATAGGGTAGGTTTGAGGGAAGGATTCAGAACTGGGGAGGAGCATGGGACTGACAACTTAGGAGAGAAGGTGATTGGATAACTGGATAAGGAGGGGAGGAGTTTGAGTGTAACTATGGGAAAGGACCAATGTCAGCTACCTCTGCACTGCACCAAACTCCAACCAATGGCAGGCAGAGGAGCAGGAAAACAGGGAAAGGCGGGAAAACTCTGAGGGGAAGAGGGAGACAATATGGAGGGTAAAAATTTTAAAACAACAACTGGGGTACAAACAACAGTATAACAATACAACAACGAACTGGGAACAACTGGGGATAACTGTCCAATCCATAGTAGTGTCAAATCCGGTGTAATAAAGTAAAGTCCAGTGACATAGGGTCTTGTCCAGTGTAAAATGTCTCATTCAGGGCTGTAGATCTTTCGCCAAGCTTGAAATTCTTCCCACTCTGCCCTGTGTTCCCCAACACACAGCACATTGGATAAGACCCAGAATTAAGATTTATCCATTTAGCAACTGTTGGTTATATGTACGAGCCTTGTGTAACAGATGTAAGGTTTGCCTTCGCAATAGACAAGGTTGGGTCAGAACCAGTGTGCATATTGCAGAAAAGAGGGACACTGGAAGCAAGAATACCCTGTATTAACGGGTGGAAATACAGGCACAGGAAGGACTGTTGTTGCTTACAGAGTACTGAGTGAGGGGAACTGGTGGGCCTGCCCCTAGGGGACCCGCTGGTAAAAATTAAGCTGGGGAAGAAAAAGAAGAATTAGATTTTCTAATTGATACCGGAGCTACATTTTCTGTTTTGAATCAAGAATTAATATCTAAAAGTAATAAATATGTGGGTGCAACTGGCCAATCAGAAAAGGCTTTATTTTTGAAACCCCTACAGTTCAAAATTGGAAAACAAATGGGAGTGCATCAGTTTTTGTATCTATCAAATTCACCCAAACCCCCGTTGGGCAGAGACCTACAAGAAAATCTGGGAGTGTAATAGGATTCAAACAAGATAAAATAGAATATAAGGTAATGGAACTTATAGGTTGGTTCAGAATTTAAGAGCAGTGAATGAAATAGCTAAAAACATACATCCAGTTATTCCAAACCCATATACCCTCTTAACAAAATTAAAAGAAAATCTAATTTAGTTCACAGTACTAGATTTAAAAGATACCTTCTTCTGCCTCCCCTTAGCACAGGAAAGTCAAAAGATATCTGCCTTTGAGTGGAAAGTCCCACTACTGGAAGGAAAACTCAGTTCACTTGGACAGTGTTACCTCAAGGGTTCAAAAGTAGTCCCCATATTTGTAAGTGGTTAAGGGGCAGGGAAACACTTAAAGAAGTTGATATGCAATTTCCCATGGCGTAAAGAGCAAACATTTCACTGAAAGAAAGTTTCCAGATGAAAGTCCTCTCAAACCTCTGGGAAGACTGACTACACTTGGCTGAGACATGGTGGACCCAGAAACAGATAACTGAACAACTTAGCTCATACAAGCAGAGTTGAAGATTAAGTTCTAAGTGTAATGCAGCAATGCCATGAAACAGGTTTTCATATTCTTTGGGCGACTGGATAGAAATTCAGATTTACCCTCTCCTTACACATTTAATTTAAAACCCCACAATTCTGTAAAATATAAATTTCGACAATCTACCAGTGTCGTTTAGGAGAGGCCATATAACAAAAAAGATGGAATATTTTAAAAACATTTAGAGGGATTTCCAAATGATAATATGCCTTTCAAATAGGTTGATGTTATAAAGTAAAAGAAAACATTAAAAACTTCAGAAGCATTTGTATTTAAATGAAATTTATTGTTTGTGGCGTCTTAATGCAATTCTTATTTTAAAAGATCGCTTTAGTTCTCTCGTATTGAAAATACAATTTCAGCCAGAGTTGTATTGCCAATATGCAGTGTTTATAGTAACCTTGAAAAAATCCCCAAAATATTCCCCTAAAGGACAATATAAGAATGACTCAATGTTTGTTTATCTGTTCATAGTACAAGTACCAAGAATAAAAATGTTATTTTCGTTGGTTTACTAATATTTTTCCATAGTAAAAGTGCATATAAAAACTGAAGAAATACTATATTTTCAATATTTTAAATTGTATTAAGTCATTTAGAGATTTAGAAAGCTTTGGTGTGTCTGAATTCATTTGGAGGTAGGCCTGTTTAGACATTGCTGGTCTAGCAATTTGAGCAATACAATGTTTGATGGTATGAAAATAATCCCTGCATTCCTTATTAAATTTTGCTCACTATTTTGGGAAAGTGACTTTTTCCTGATACTGCATAGACACATCCATGACTCCTAACCTCATGAAAGAAGCTCCTGCTTTTGTGTGCTTTGCAGAAGACAAGACTAAAAGGCAAAACGCTTGTTTCCGACTTTATTTAAAGTGATGAACTTCCTCATGTCAGGCCATCTAACAAGATCTAGAGAACAATACCAGCAGTCATTCTTCTGTCCCACAAGTAGCGGTATGGCCATTCTCTTCTTACAGCAGGAGGGCCTGGGTTTTGTTACATGCGTGCATTACAGACCGACCAGTGGTCCTTGGATTTGCAGCTACACATGCAATTTTGTTAAGAACTGCGCTGGCACTGCTGGCTACCTGACCAGGGGGAAAAGACTCACTGACAGGGAGGGTTGAAGATCTGGTTTTGTAGGAACAGAATTCAATAATCTCAATTATAAAAGGGCCCCTGTATCATTAAGTTCTGCTTTGAGCACCTTCTGAACTGTGAGCTCTGGAAGCACTGTTCAGAGAACACCTTAGATGAAAGAAGAGGTCAATAAAAGCCCTCCAAAGCTGGAATAGACTTACAAATATGGCAGATAAATAATAATGGTAAAAATGGTACTTTATTCTGTTTCTAAAAGCAATGCACATGAATAAAAAGTCATATCAATAGACTCACATTTCACTACAACTACTGGTGAAGCCACCAATCTTTTCAATTATTTAAAGTAAATTTGTGTAGAGGAAGATAACAGTGAATCCATATTAAATTTCTGTGAACACTACTGTCTTACATCAAAAATCCATATGACAAATAGATTTTTATAAGGAAGAGGAGGGGGGAAATGTACCAGAGTTTTTAAGTATCTAATTCCAAAAGGCAATATTACAAATTTTCAATCCCTGATAAGAAGTCTAGACCAAAAGGTTCAGAAGGAAGGCGATGCAGAAATGAAAGGACTTAACAATATAATAGAAACTTGGCAAGCAAAGGAGACTCAATCCTCATGGAAGCTTACTGGATATCAACAAGCACCTGAACATTAGAGAGAGTATAAGAAACAGTGGAAAAGAGATTTGAGACACAAAGGTTAAGTTATGAAAACCAGAAGTAATGAAACAGGAAAACATCAAACTGCTAATAGCTCCTGTAAACACTACATCTGATTATTTTTTCTTGGGGGATGGGTGGTGGTGCAGGAGGAGAATATCAGCAGATGGCATCACTTTTTACGAGCTTCCATGTGACATTAGGTTGACTTTGCACAGTGGACAGAAGTTTCTTCATATGATAACAGTGTGACAAAGTGTGAATTCATCTCAGAAATCCGAAGGATGAAGATGAAGCATTTTTTCAACTTAAATTTATTATATGTGCATGAAAAAAATATGATGTTGGAATGACTGATGTTGCAAATGAAAGATCTCCCCTCTGCTTAGAAGTAGAATGAAAACTAAGCAATATTTAGACTGATGGTGTTGAACTCATAGCACATAAAGCACCAGGAATAAAAAAAGTGAGAAAATTACATACTCAGGTTGTATTGTTATGGTTTTATGGACAGAAAAATACTGTTATATATATCAAATCTTTGGTCCTATATATTCCTTGAAAGGATAGAGGACTAAAAGGTGGAGGGAAAAGCTTGAAAAATTAAGGAAGCTTTCAATCTAATAGAAATATATTTGCACGTATGTTGTTTGCATTGTCCTTAGAATTCTAATTTTTCAAGCAGATAGTTGTCAAAGGAAGACAGGGTGTTTTGTTGTTGTTGCTTTTTTTTTTTCCCCTTTGGAAATCACTTGGTGAATAGAAGATCTGAGTTTGAATACAGTTGCTATTTGTTGTTGAATAAAATGCATGAAAAACATTAATTAACTATAAACATCACGTATCTATATAAGAGTATAAAGCTGAAACATTTACTGCTAACTTTAATGGGGAAATTATTGGTGCAATGGCAGCTGCCAGCTATTTCTCTTTGCTATGCTCTCTATCAGCAGGGTTCTGAATAGTGTCATTACAAAACAGTGTATACATTCTATATCTCATTGACAGACTTAATTTCTCTGTGCAGCTGTTTATGTTGTTTTACGCTATTGAGTTGTTTCATGGGAAGAAAACAAGAACATATTTTTAATTGTCTAGAAAATGAAGGATCTTGTATGTAATATGAATTTCAGGGAATATAGGAGCTACCACTCTTGTAACAAAGCTAAACAAGTGACTTTATTATGAATTGTACATAATAAAGAGAATATTTCTCTTCAATATTAATACAATAAGTAATGCTTTAAGATTAAATAGGACTTAGGTCATCAATTTTGCCTCAAAGGCAGACATGAAGATTATTTGGCAGGGAAAATTAACAAAAATTGTGCTAATCTACTATGATATGCAAGTTTGATGTGCACATTATAGACTAGGGGTTAGTGACTCTAAATACTGGTGCACAGTGTTTCTTTTAAAACTTTTTTGGCAAAATTGCTATTACTTTGTTACATAAGAAAGGCTCTCACTTCTTACAGCCTCATTGACAATAGTACAGCTCATAGCAGGAATTTAAAAGAAGCTAGATATAATTATACACAAGCTGTGGTAAAATAAAGGACTTTTTATGCACCCAGAAGCAGGAAAAGAAAGGACAGTGGAGCACTATGTGCCTAAAGAAATCTCACCAAGACTTCAGAAAGGGAACCCATCTCTCAAAGTGAACATGATATACTATGAAAGACTACAAGACACTGAGTTTAACTTCTTGAAAGAGTTTAGAATTCTGCACTATGTTATTTTTAGTGAGAAATTGCTATTATTATCTTTGAGGTAGAAAAGAGTTTAAGAACATCCTTAAGTGATGTTACAACATTTTTTGTAGTACTGAAGAATTAGAATTCAGACTTTCAATGAGGCATATCAAAGATAGCGAAAGGCACATATAGTGGGCACCTAATTCACACTGAAATAACGGGAATGTAGATGTTTAAATATCTTTGAGATTCTGAGCTGAAATTTCTACATTAACACAAAAAGCTAGGACATCTACAGTCATCTAATTTTATTATCTTATAGAGCAACATGAAATAAAGTATTAATTTTCTTTTTCTGAGGTAACATAGTCAGAGTAAACAACGCCAGTTAAAATTTTCTCATAACAAAAAAATAGTCTCCTATAGTAAAAAATACTGGGTTATGTCATGAACTCAGCCTGTGACTTTATTATTGAAAAATTGCTATAGAATTTCCTACTAAGCCATGAAGGGGAGTAAAGAGTAATTAAAAGAATTATTCCCCACACTAATTTTCATATCAACTGGTAAATGTGCTGTTAACTATCACCATCTTCCTTTAAGTTCAAGATGTACACAAATCCTGTGGTCATTTTGTAACAAATCCTGCAGGTGTAAAGAGAGGGTATACAGTTCTCCAAATATTGTGTAAAACTAGAAAATAGTTTAAACTTTTACAAGCTGTGCAAAATGCATATGAACTTCCATTGTTCAGCTGAGGGGATGGTGCTTTTATCTGCACTGTTATTTGCATTGTTATTGAATATCTGTCTTTAAACAAGATAATTATTCTTCCTAACATAATGTATTCCCCCTAATGATTTTTTTCCTGTTTGTCTACTGATTTATTCACAGTTGGTTTTATTGTAAGCTGATTTTCTTCTATTTCTGTTGCTGTTAGTTTTATTTGAAGCAACTGTCAGGTGTGTTGGTCTCAAAACTTACACAGCCTGGCTGACAACCATTCTGGTACACTTTTTATTGCAGAAGGTGGTTAATCTTTAACAGAAGATGCAGGGGATGCAGGAATGAAATTTCTCCAGGATATTCCAGGACAGAAGCTGTGATCAGATGTGAGACACAGATAACCATGTTGAATTGGATGTAACATCACTGAAAGTTCTTACTAATCAAAATTGAAATCCCAGCTGACAGCAGTACTGCACTGCTACTCTAGGTGCGATATTTCCATTTTTTTATTAACCCTTCTTTTGCTGCCATATCTAGATTTGGATGCAACACTGGCATTTTTAACAGAAAATAAAGCAAACTTTTTTCTCTTTTCCTTTTTTTTAATTGCTTTTTTTCTCTTCCATCTGGATTCAAAGCTCTCTTCCTAACCCAGGTTTGACACTAGACACCTTAGGAGAGTAGTCTTTTAGCAGTTTTTAGAAAAATGCCAAATTTCATATCTATTACTTGTTTTCCATTTGTTAAAAGCTATTTAGACAGTCATTACAATAAAACTTAATTTTTCAATTTGTACATCTCCAGTGATTCCAAAAGTCTTCACTTGATTTATGCAGCTTATCTCTTTCAGTTCAGCTAGTACATCTATTCCAAAATATAGAAGGTGATGGTAGTATATAGTTTTAAATTATCAGGTCAAAAAAACCCTCCTAAACCTTGACCTAAAATCCCACTCTTTTCAATTCTGGATCAGTTGTTATGGGTAAATAAGTACCTCGATGGTCAGTAGACCTAATTTTGGAAATATAATTTTTTTTAACAGGGACTTTTTTATATTTAATTTAATATTTTAGATCCTGAGGAAGAACTTCTGCAGTGTTCATACAAGAAAGGTTCTTATTTTCTGTATAATTAAGAAAAACAGGATCTGAGATTAATTCCTGGCTGTATTGAACTCTTTGGACAGACTTCCACTGAAGCTCTCTGTGGATCCCATTTTCCATTAATGACATCTAGATCGTATACTTACTGTGCAATTGTGACTCAGAGTGCACTGACTATATCTACTAAAACAAGACTATATCTTGAAAGCAGTATGTTCTTATATAGGTCCATTTAGACAGTCCTACTATGTCTTTTTCTGTTAATGTACCATACTTTTTAAAGCACACTGTGAGGTTTGATACAATGTCCAGATTGTCACAAAAATTGATTAATTTCATTTCAATTTTCATTTTCTCAACAATCCTTGTCTTATGAATGGATGAAAATAATTTTACTTTAAATTCTCTTTGCAGTCTTAAGATTGTCATAAGAATGGATTGGGTGTCATTTTCTCTTCTTGTTACAGTCTTTGTCATGAGTTCTTGCAGACCTTTAATGTTTGATAAGTTCTTCTTCCCATTACATATTCTCATTCCCATAACAAAGATTATAATGAGAGAAGAAAATGTCATAAAATTAATCCATTCTCATAACAGACTGTAACGAGGATAGAAAATGGAACAAAATTAATCCATTCTCATTACAATGTGAAGACTGCAATAAGAAAAGAAAATGGCATGAAATTTATCCTTCTTGTGACAATCTTAAATTATACCAGAGCAAGAAAGGATTGAAGATTAGCTGGCCCACAAGACAAAGGCTCTAACTAAAACTGAACATTAGCACTGAAGTAATCAGTTCTTGCCATAAAAAAAACCCAAAAGGCATGATTCTATGTTTGTATAGGGATGCCATATCTAAATCACTTATCATTTTAAAGCCCCTTTAAATAGTTTGATTTTTACAGCTATGTCACCACAGGGGACTGAAGAAAGTACATACAATTTGTAGCATTCAGACCTTGAGGTCAAAATTTCAGCTCATGGTTGGAAACAAATCATGTAAGTTACACCATTAAAATTTAATTCAGACTGCCTAACAGAATACTCATTATTTGTGTTGAACAAATTTGACCAAATATTTAAGGAGGCATTTTTGGCTTTGAGACATTTCTTCCAGATAACATAAAAACTTTAACATCTCTCATTCCTCACGTGTCTGGGGTTTTGTTCACTAAAGGCTTCAGGTACTAAACTCCTCTTCAATTCTCGCAGTAAACTGGTCAGTCAAAATTTCTGACCCACAAACCTCTCCTCAGACGTCCTGTGCTGAAAACTGGAGACACTGGTAGGTTTTATACAGCATCAGTTTTTTCTTTCTAAGTTCTTCAGTAATTTTAAGTTGTGCTTGTGGATGCGATGCCCTGTCTGGTTTCAAACAGGATAGATTTCTTTTTTCTTCTTCAGGTTTTATCTTGACAGTCATTACCATTTAGGGGATTTGAAGACTGAATAGTTTCTCCTGCAAACTCTCCCTCTGGTCACCTTCCAAAGCAGCACTGTACTTATTGTGGATCATATCCCAAGGTGCTAAGCTATCTCTCTGTGCAAATTCAGATTGGTATGTGCTGCTCTGACAGGGTACTGATGCCTTAAGCCCCACTTTTTTTTTTTATTTTTCTAGTATTTGTAAGAATTGTAAGTTTTATAAATAGTGGAAGTAGATTTTAAAAGCAGCAACTTCCCCCTCCCTTTTGTCCCTTGTTCCTTTCCCTCTCTCTAGCACCCTTGTTTATACATTCCTTAACCCTCTTACCCCATTCTATCCTCCCTATATCACTCATAGCCCCAAATCTAGTAGAAATGTTTAGTCTTTTGTCAAGGCAAGGCCTAGATGGTTGACAGAACAGCATATCTGGGCCTAAACCACAGAATAGGTCAGGAATTAGGTAACTATTGTACCCTTTGTGCTCTGAGGATGCTGAAGATGGGAGGAAGGAAGGAGGGGTCCCAAAATACACCCCAGACCCATTTCAAGGAGGTGTACCCAGGGCGGACCAGAGGAAAGGCCGCAGGGTGGGCACATCTGGGATTGGATGGAGGGTATTATAAAATGTAACATCTCAGGCACGGCCGGCGCGCGTCCTGTAACATCTTAGCCTTGGCAAATAAACCCTTTCTTATCTCACCCCTAATTAACTGCTCCTGGAGATTTTTTCAGCACCAAAATACACCGGCAACAGTACAAACATGAGTTAAGTAGGGCAATGTTTAATACTGCAGAGTCCACATCTTTTGGGGGTATTTCGCTTGTACTAGGATCATGAAATGGTGGTCAGTAAAAGAAATCGGTATTTGTCAAACACTGCCATTTAGGGACATAAGTCTGATTTAAACAAGACAAAGGAATTTTTTTAATTTTATACTAAATCATACCACACTAAGATGAAAGTAATCCCCATGTTGTCAAAGAATTTTTTAATATATACTGATTTAAAAATACCACATCAAACAATTAACCAAACCAAACCAAAACCCATGCAGAAACTGAACCTTGTTTTTGAAGCTTCTGACTCCAGTAATTCTGGGAAAAATACCCAAGGTATAATGCCCTATGATTTTCTTGAAAACAATTTTCTTTTTGTGACCTCATGGATGAAAATTACTTACTGACTCCTATCTACTCTGTTTGATAAGGTGCACTCTTTTAAGCAAGCTGTTAATATTTCTTCTCTTGTTCCCCGAGTATTGATTTGTCTGAGAGAAATAGACAGACTTTTATTTTTACCACTATAAACATGCACCATTACAGCTGGGAATTTTTGCTCACTGATGTTCTTATACTGCCTTCTGAAAACTGTAACCACAGATGTTTTCATATCATCCAATTCCCTGGAATTTTTGTGCTGTACAGTACTGCTTACATAGTTACATAGCATGACTAAAATTTAAGTATTCTCGTTCAGAACTACTTCTCATAATATAAACAGACCTCCATTAACCTTTGTAAAGGAGGGGAGTAACATGTAAAGAAAGCAATAGAAAATTTTTAATAATTTTTCATTTGTGGCATCCTTTTCTCCAATCAGATTTGTTTGTTGCTTTTTTTTCCATTGGCTTAAATTTACAAATCCTGATTATAAACATCCACAGTTCCTTCTGAATTTTGAAATATAATCCTGTGCTTTTTACAGAATGTTTTATTGAATGATCTCAATAAATGACTCAGCCTTTCTTACTCCTTCTTGTCTGCTCAGGTAAAAATCCATTGTCCTAAAATGCCAGTGAAAATCCTTCCTTATCTTAAAGGTAAGCTTACTGAGTTGGACACTACTTGCTTTATCTCTTTTTAAGTACCATCAATAAGCCATGGGCTTATTTTTTCAGAAGCCCTTGCTTTTTAGCAGGTCTCAAACAGTAATATTTGGTAGCTGCTCTCTCACCTACAAGTCCTAAAACCTGTAAGTCCCTCAAAGCTTCCATTTGCTGCTGAACCATCATTTCCAGTGAACTGCCTATCTACAGTTTGGTCAAGAAGGTGAACAAGAATAAAATAGCTGAAGCTCAGTCCAGAAACCTGTTGTTGCAAGGGTATAAAAAGTTATGTTATCTAAAAGTGGCATGGGGTTATTACATCTCATTTGATTTTCAGTTAGGGTTCTCCACTGTCAAAGAAAATTTCTGCTGTTGGTTGCTTTTCTGTTGAAAATATCCTATGAAATATCTGTTGATCAATGTTACATATTTTATACACAATTAACTAATAAATTGTAATGGCCTAAAAATGACATAGATCTTAGACATTCAATTACTATTTTATAGATATACCACTAAAAGGATAATGCACATGGAATTAGAAGTTTTATCTCACTGGGAAGTCAGTGGACCTGTTGTTAAGCAAAGTACATTGGTATGAGTGTGTTATATGTAAATATGCACGTTTCATAAACAATATGGGTATAATTTGGGATGTAGTTAATAATTTCACTTTACAACCTTAAAAATAAATACCACTCCTGGTTTTATTCTCGTGTTTTACCATAATTTCTTCATAAACAGTTGACCTAGATATATTCTTAGAAGGAGAGAAAAGACCATTTTTGAATTTTGAAGAACTGTAGAACGTTTCTCTCTGTCAGTAAACTAGTACTGACTCAGCATAAGTCACATTTAAAAAGTAAAATATTCATTTGACTGTAGACAATTTGTGACTTATTCATGAATGGATAAGTTTCTACAGGATGCAGAATTAATTCTTCTCCCTGTAGCAGACAGAGATAAAAAAAAAAAAAAGAAAGAGGAAGGGTAAGCAGAGACTGCCATTACCAATACAATTACCAGGCAGCGCATACAAATGTGTTTTACTGCTGCCAGTAATCCAGCATTTAACATTTGGTTGAACTCTATTCCATAACCAAAATGCTATGGGAGTACTTGGAAATCGAATTAAATTAAATGTTCTCAATCATGGTGTATACATGAGTTTTCTTTAATTGTCTGAAGTAATGATCTTGGCATCTTTCCCCAGCAAAATGTGTTTTTTTAATTCATTTTGGTTTATCTTTTCTTTTTTCCTTTTTTTCACTACTTTGAATTTGTTTCCCTTGTTTAGAAACTGTGATACCATGAGAACACTCTAAAACTCTATTGCACAGCTAAGACCTTTAAATATTGGGGCAGCTGACCTATGATGAACAATATAAGTGCACAAAATAAACAAAATACATTTTTAGGTGTTTGGGGTTTTTGTGTCAAAGAGATCTTCCTTGGCCAGATCTCTAGCTATCCAACTAAGAGAATTTCTTTTGAAATTTTCAACAAAGTATGGAAAGTTTTGTTTCCTAAAGAAGAAGGCAAACTCACTGTTTTTGACACCAGCAAGCTACCAAAAGAAAAAAAAATTGCTCAACTTCAAATATTAATTTTTTTTCCGTGAAGTCAGTCAGTCTGCAGCCACTTAAAATGAAAATTATGTAAGAGTACACTACATTGATGAATTAATCAGAGTGATCCACTCAGGTCATACAGGAAGGCATAGTTCAGATATCTAGAATCTAGAAATGCAAAGCCATTTTGTAGATCGTTCATTATATAAAACATATTTGGTAGAGCTAAAAAATCTTGGACCAGCTTATCCTCCCAGTCAAAATATTACAATAAGTTCAAAAATCCTTTTCAGGCAACTGTGAAAAAAGTTGTTTGTCCTGTTGAGGAGACTAGGGAATTGTCAGCTGCTCAGCTGTTCAGCCTGTTTCCTCACTGATGCTCTGGGGAAGATACCTGCACATGAAAGCATCTCGCAACCTTTATCATATTCTTGAGATGGATCACTTTAAAAAGGAATAAGGGAGCATCGTATTTTAGTTCAGAAATATCACTTATGAGGGAGAGAGTGGCCAGCATCACCACCTGAGTAACAGTTCAAATTTAGCCTGCCCTAATGCACAAAATCGAAACCAATTATTTTTAATTTCCCGTTGAGAAAGCTGACCTGGTACTCTGGTAGCCCAGAGTAAACTGAAATTTAAGACAACACTGCATGACATGAGTGAAAATTATAACTGTATACCTTCAAGTTCTATTGGTAGATCACCCATACAAACACACTAAATATGAGTTAACAGTATTTCGGGGGAAAAAAAAAGGAACAAAAACCCCAAACAAACCGAAAACAAACAAAAAAGAGCCAAAACCAAAACAAACTAGCCCAAACCTAATTAAACAAACAAACAAAACAACAAAACCCACACCAAAACAAAAAAACAACCCCTTCCCAACAATAAAACAGAACAAAACTCAAACCCAAAAAACCCCACATCCATCCTCCAAAAAAGAGCAAAAGCCATGCTTGCAGAGTGGGGGTGAAATGATTCCAAATAAAACATTTAAAAGAATAAAAGCCTTTCCTCACTAAAGAGAATAGCAAGAGGCAACTGAGGAAAATTTTTTGGGGTAGTTTCAAAAAATTCTTGCATTGGTTAATATATATGAGGTGGAACTTAAAAATAATCAAGTTGAATAACTGAGTTTAAAAAAGAAAATCAGTTAGTTGTCTGAATTTCTAATGCATCTGTACAGTTAAGCTGGGTGTCAGCTTTGATTTGTAAAATACTAGCACTTCATATATTATCTAGATAAAATGGAGGAAAAAAAAAAACTAAGATTTTGAGGGTTCTCTAGGCATCAAGGTTTTCACCTGGAATCTTTCACTGAAACACAGTGAAAGGGAACACAGAATTAGATCTCTAAATATGAGTTTACTCCTGTTTACTTTCATAAGCTGCTGCCATGGAGTTTGCATACAATCATCCTTGTTCACCCTACTTGGCCCAGAGCAAAACTCTTTTGAAGGCCAACTACTGTATCTGGCATTCTTTTAGTGAAGGTGCTTGCCAACTTCATTCTTTCATATGCAAAAAATACAAGCTTTTTTTCCGACAGCTTTGACCACTTTGACCAGTAGCATATCTCTTATATTTATGTTTCAACTGTCTGGGCACATTTTATGGATCTTCATTTTAAGGAATTTTAAAGCAAATAAACAAACTAACTAACTAACCCACAACAAAATCAACAGAAAAATATAATAATGCATCCTTTACAATGTTAGAACTTGTCAATTGCAAACAAGAATGTTCATTTTCTTTTGCTTATATGATGCTTATATAAATGGATTTTATGCAAATGAACATTTTTTTCAAGGATTTGCTTTATTGTATTTAGTATATTTTCCTGAAATAAACTTGCACAGGTCCTATTTTTACCTAAGCATTTAAGACTTCAAGCTCTTAACAGTGAGGTAAGTAATTTACATCCATTAAAAAACCTGAACCTGGTCAGAACATTACTATATGAAACATCCAAAGCATAAGATAGAAATGTTATGTACATCCTCAGTAATTTTAAGTTGTGCTTTCCATTATAAACTTTTCCACAAATACTACAAATTATAATAATTTTATTACATGTTTGTCCAGGTAAATCTGTTATGTTACAGAATAAAATTAAAACTTAAAACTTGATTGGGTCATAATTTAAATTCAGCATCTTTGTCTGTAAAGCTCTTGCAGCTCCACCAGTCATATGTTAAGAGTCTGTGTTCGATTTTTCTTTGTTGAATCACACAGGGCCATGTAGAGGTGTAGTTTCATTGAAAGCAGTTCATCACTGCAGAGAAAAACCCTGACTGGTTTTTATTAACTGCATTTCAGAATGAAAAAAAATATAATTCTTGCTCCATACAGTGAAGTACAAAACAGAAGGCACAGAGTACTGAAAACATGGGGACAATTAGTCTTACAAATTAGTGCTGACAATTAGTCAGCACGATGAGAAATATGACCAGCCCCAGAGCAACTTAACTGTAAAGACAGTTCTTGTGGTACCATGGCAAAGGTGAATTTTAAAAAAAGGTTTTTAGAAAGCCAATCAAAAATCCTTATACATGTATGAGCAAAGGAGTACTGCAGAGTAGAAAGCCAAAGAGACTAGTTTGGAAAAGTAGTAATGAATGTTGTCATCCTTCGTCAATGAAAGGTACAAATCAACTTCTCAGTAGTGAATGAAAGGAGACTGATACAGGCACTGACTGTGTATGAAAGGCCTTGAGAGCAAAAAAGTAACTCCCATTTTATACAATAAGGAGAAAGACCCAGCTCTAAGTAATGTTGCTGTACCTGATGTTCGATATTTTGCCTTCCAAAGGGCAACATATTAAGAAACATTAAAACTATATCCAATGCTTAAGAAGGGATGTTTTTCTCCTAGGCACTCATAGGAAAAAAAAAGGTGAAAATAGAAATTAAAATATTTCTTACAGCAAGAAAAATATGTCATACATCACAAAATGCTTATGCATTAGTTTTAAAATACAAAACCCCAATTTAGGCCACTGCAACCCAAAACTTGAGCATACAAAAAGCTGTCTTCAGAATTTGTATTTTAATTATACTCATTTAAAGTGCTTAACATTGTTAAAGATAAAAAACATCCCTTCATGTCTGAAATTGTACCTATGATCATCATGTTGCAAATCTGAAGAGATCTATTGGTCCAGGAAAAAAATTTAAAAAAAACCCCTATGGAACTTAAGAGAAAAGTAAGAAGAAATCATGCAAACAAGAGTGTTTGTGTGCATATGTGTCTCAGTTTAATGAGACTGAATTGTTTTGCTAAGGAGGATGAGTTATGAGGTAGACTAAACTCCTCTCCCTAAGCAATTGTAAATCTGAAATTAAGAGGATCCAACTGAGGAAGCATGGAGAAAAAAAAATAACAGCCCTTTATTAAAGGATATATGTGTAAGGGCAGAACAACAAAAGAACATGAAAGCAACTAAACAATAATTCTATACTCAAAAAAGTCCCTTTCAAAAAGGAAACAGTTCGATATTTCCCGTTCTTCCCATGAAAACCCATGCTGTCTGCGGCTGGAATTTCCCCCCCTTTGTCAATGGGCACAAACTGCTGCCAAACACAGGAGCAGAGGAGGGAAGGGGCGACTTCCTCTCCAAAAAGTTCCTCTGCAGATGGGTCAAGCCTCTCCGATGCAATCCGACCAGATCTGGGCTAGGGGCAGAACAGGGTGCAGGAAGCTGGGGCCAGAAAACAGCTAGATGACTAGGCCGAGAACAAAGTGACCTCAGTGTCTTTCCAACACACACCTTGCCTGAGTTAAGACAAAAGTGAAGTGCCCCTGTTTTCGAGGTGAGAAGAAAAAAACACTCCTCACCCCTCTCCACAGTCTTTGGAGGGCCATCAGCTTGGAATGCAGGCCTGCTAGTTCTTTTGTGTGCATCAATCACCGTAGGCAACCCACCCTCCCCCATTCAACATCTTTCTTTTACAGTGAGGCAGGGGAAAGAAAAATTCCTTGCTTGATGTGTTCAACTGTGCAAGCCACCACTGCAGACTGACAGACCCCTTTCCAGTTAATATTTATCTTCAATTTTCGTTTAGAATATAATAAGAAACTCACATAAAGAACAGGTTTTCATTTCTCATCTTCCTCCCTTTGAACCTCAGAAAGAATATGCAATTATGATATGCAGTTTTAATTCAGATCTTAAGGTAAACCTAACAAATCTAAGAATTAATCAGAAAAGGCCCAGCCCTGTCATATCCAAAGTTTTTTAAGAAATACTTTAAATAATAATATTTTAAAAATAATATTTTAATAATGTGAGCTAAGCACTCAAAGTGCTACTACATCTTCAACTTCTAAAAGCTATGCCTCCAACCTAATCATAT
Source organism: Pseudopipra pipra (assembly GCF_036250125.1). Taxonomy (NCBI): domain Eukaryota; kingdom Metazoa; phylum Chordata; class Aves; order Passeriformes; family Pipridae; genus Pseudopipra; species Pseudopipra pipra. The sequence goes on along the minus strand of NC_087581.1, from coordinate 47,886,897 downwards.
TTGTCCAAGCAGCTAGACATCCAATAAACTGCATTCCAAACTATTTTGTTTCAAAGTTACAACTGAAGCATTATACACCATGTGGCTGATGGAAGATAAATTTAGAGCATTCATTTACATCTGTATATTACAGCCCAGTTAGCTTTCCCTTCTGGCTGCATCTACTCTGTAACAATCAATCATGGAAGGACAGGCTATAAATGTTTTAGATGAGCAACCTAGGCTAGTTTTTAATGTTAGAAAGGGAATGTTCAAACAGAGTACTCAAAGATTGGCAGCTACATACAATTACAAATGTTCTTTACTTAGGACATTGGATTTTAAACATCAATTTAAAAATGCCAAATGCTCTCTCTTGATCATGGCAATGATCAGTAAATTGATAACACTGAGAGCACTGGAATAGCTTTTTCTCCAGAGTCATTGGACTTGAAAAAAATATATATCTATATTCCATGAGCATAAGAACATAAAGCATCCTTTTTAAAACATCACTTCCAGTGATTAAAATGAGTCGTTAGATCCACTTCAGAAATAGCAGTAGACACACCGTATAAAATTACTGAGGTTTGAATAGAAAAAGTCCATAGACTTATTCAGGCTATCGTTCAGTCAGTGTAGGGTTTGGTTTGGACATGTTTGCCTGACGTGCTCACTGAATGTAAAGGAAAATCCATCACTGACTTTAATGAGAGTACTCCCAATCATCCAACTGACCATCTTTGCAGTTTCATTAAAATACAGAAACAAGTCTCCCAAATATTTGAAATAACCAGTGTTGACCACATGTAATGCCTTCCAGGTTCATTTCAAAATATCACAAAAAAGCAAGGTTCCTATACTAACCGAGACATCACTGCTTTTCCATCTCTGCAGCTATTTACAGCATTAGACTATACAAAACATATTAATGTTATCATGATCTTGACTCTCTGAGGGCAGTTATTTGGTGAATCATCTGTTAATAATTGACAAAAAACTGTATGTTTTTTTGCAGTATTGGAGGTGTGGTTGGAAAGGTGAATGTGGGGCTTGGGAGGGGAAGGCTATTGGGGGATTTTTGTTTTTTGTTTTGGTGGGTTTTTTTGTTTGGTTTTGGGTTTTGTTTTTCAGGTTTTTGTTTACTTGGAGGAGTTGTTTGTTTGTTTTGATTTGTTATTGTTTTGTTTGGTTTTCCCTTGGGGTATGTGTGTGTGTGTGTTGTGGTTTTGATTGCTTGTTTTTTTAAGAAATTTTGATTTCTCTTTCCTTGTCAAGGTTCAAATATTTGAGCTTTGTAGGGAAGCTGGCTATCGACAGGACAGAGTCCACATACATAAATGCATGAATCAAATGTCCCATAATTCACTGTCCTGGAGTATAGAACGCTTCCTATCCTATTAGTTCCTCAGTGTAAAAGCAAATTTTTGCTAGATGTCTTCTGCCTGCTCCATGCTATGTATCCTACCATTTTACTTAAAAAATCAGTATGAAGGAAATTTTCACCAGACACTTTCTTCAACTCTCATATGTTCTACAAAGAATTTATGTGGCAAATAAAAACTCATGCCAGTCCTCAGCTTTGACAAGGCATTTTACCTCCAAATATTCACATCAGAAGCTGTGAATGGCCTTATGTTTCCCCATTTTAGGGGGCTATAAGCAGCAACTTAAAGCTGCCCTGCAGGCTTAATAACATAAAATTTTTGATTTAAAAAAACCCTGTTAATAAAAGTTTGTAACCAAAATCCTTCTCTCCAACTCTGAACTTTCTTTATTCTTAGAGGAAGCACTCATGGGATGAAATGAGGGGTTTTTCCCAATACACTTCAACCTCTCCCACAAGTTACGTGCTTTAATTTGGTCAGGCATGAGTTGGCCAGATGGTTGGACTGGATGGTCACTGTAGGTCCCTGTTGGAGGCAGAATGGGAGCTTCAGGCAAAGTTTATTAGAGAAGTCCTCCTGCTGAGTTAGGAGGACCAGAGAGGACCCCCTTGTTTTTTAAACTCCTTCTCAGAGAGGAGAATTAAAAAAAGTGTTTGACTGTCAGTCATATGTTTCTGGGCCACCTGTGTCAGCTCAGAAGCTGTAGATAAGTTACCAGCACTATCACTTGTTGGTTCCTTTACCAGGAACTTTACCAAGTCTGCCATAGCTTCACCTCACTATAAGGATGTTTAACTTTGGGATTAATGATCCTGGCTAGTTCCAGCATTATTCAACACCTTCTCCATTCACCACTGATAGCTTTGCAAATAGGGTATTCTTCAACTTGTTTTAAGCCCACTCCAGGCAGAACACCCTCAACAATCCCTTCCATCTGAAGTAGTCTACCCTATTCTAAATTTCTTACAAAGTCAAAAATATTGAAAAATGAAAAATCCGAACAAGGCTGAATGTGTCACAATAATAAAAATAATTTTAAAAATTCCCCAGATTCTTTTTTCTTTTTTTCCCTTTTTTTTTTCCCAAATAGCAGATAACAGCCATGATCCACAGTACATATGTGCATGAAATGAAGTTTGCATAAATCTTTTTACAGGAAGAGGTTGTTAAATATTTTTGATACCAAATTACACATATAAAATGAAATATTGGTGACCTCAATCCTTGTGTGCATTAAAATTTCAGGTCATTTATTTTACATTAGGTACCAACTTTATGTAGTTTTCAGAGGAATGCATGAATGGAGTACATTTAAGAAAACATGCCTCGAGGTTAAAAAAGGATTAGATCACTTCTTTGTATTTAACATCAAAGACAAAAGATTGACTAGCGTGTTTATTCTTTTTTTCTAATATTTCAAAGTTGCCCGCCTATTCATTTCTAAATAAAACATGCATTTTAATAAATGTTTCATTCTGCAATCCAACTCAAATGAGCTTTGATTGTGTTCTTAAAATAGACCAATACATTACAAATCAGATGTACTAAGTATTTTCCCAATCCACAAAGACACCAGTTATATGTTAAATCAAGAGTCTGCTTCTTCACACATGAGTAAGCAATCTTATTACCCTCAGTGAGAATACTTATCTGAATAGTCACTGCTATTCATAAAGAAGGAAGCTTCAGACCCCACTCCAGATTTTATTAAGGTCTTCTGTGGATTTAGCCCTTAACCGAAGATTCACACACTATCTGATGTCGAAACACAACACTCCCGAATTTGGTGATGCTTTCATTCTGCATTAAGTGACCTAGCTGGGAGTCAGGACTAGAGCATTAACAGTTCCTATATTCCAACTGCTAATACAGCAATTTGGTGTTCGATCCCCCAGGGGAAAAACAAACAAACCAACCAACCCAAACCAACCCTCAACTCTCTTTCTTTCTCTATCAGAACAACAACTAGCAAAACCAAAACTGACAATTTTTCTATCACGCCTGTTATATGAGAAGCTGTTCAGCACTGCTCTGAACACTTTTTGGCTTTCTACAGTATAAGTTTTCTCTTTCCAGGTGATATAACCTGGCCGAAGGCAGAAAGGCCAGTGGAGTTGAAGTAAACATTGCATATTATAAACCACAAAGCATGAAATACTTGCTTCAGGTCACAATTAGGGTGGCTTGAAGCCAGAAGCACAGAATCTATCTGTGCAGAATCATTTGAAAAGGTAGAGTTTTGTCTCTTTTCTAAGGATGTATGATTTTAGAAAACATTTATAACACTTTCTCTTCCTTTTGATCTGAGAAGGTTAATTTGAATGTAGTTAAAGCATGTCTGAACATCTCTCTCTTCATTCACCTTGTTTTGGATGCAAATTGAGCACTTAAGAAATGTTTTGCCTTTGGCTCAGTTTATGTGAGAGCAAACTAAGTAAAAATTAGGTCCTCAGATCTTTTTAAATTTATTTGTTGATCATAGTAAAGTTTAATTAAATATTTTTAATTACCATCTTTACTCTGATCTCAAACATTTACTTTCTGTTTTACCTAAGCATTTGAGCTGCACAGATAAGAAATAAGATGCCAGTAAATTGAAATATCAGTAAATGGTTAAGGATTTCCTGGAGTCTCAGTCAAAGTAATTGATGACACAGTCTTTAGGATTTTTTAGATGAAATTAAGGAAATCAGCTTTCTATGGTTATATTCTGACAATTAATTATAGCATTGGCACTGGCATTAGTAGTTGGACTCAACCTTTAATATCAGCTTCTCATCATCATCATGGCTAGGCTTCGCAAACGAAGATTTGGGAAGGCTCTATCCACATTTGTTGGAGGCACGCTGGTGGCTTATGAGGCCAATACGTGACAGACATATCCGATTGCAAAAGGCACAGCAGAAAGACTCCTTAGACGGTATATTCTGCAAGACAGGGTTCTTTCTGCATTGCCTTTTCTCCTCAAGGGTGATCCTGTGTGCGTTCTCGAAGGAGACAGCTGCGTTACAGATGGTGTGTCTCCAGGCCTCCCGATTGGAGGCCAGAGTAGACCAGTTATGGTGATCAATATGGCCAAGGCTGAGATGTTGTTTCAGGGAGTCCTTATATCTTTTCTTCGGGGCTCCTCTGTTGCGGCAGCCACTGGTAAGTTCACCATAAAGCAGGATCTTATCAGCTTCTAACACAATGCTATCTGAAATGTCCACCTACCCACAAATCATCTGGCTCCTACAGCTAACCCTCAGCTATGATTCCTGCATTTGGTGTGACAGTCTGAGGTAACTGCTGCTAGGATTTGATTTTTAATGGGTGTATATTTAATGATATTCTCTGCAAAACCCTTTCAAGTAAAGATAAAAATATTGCTGCCGTAAGAATTGTTCACCTGAAGGTCAAAATAAGTCTGCTTTTGGGATGGCAAGACCGAATATTTTTCTCTTTTTCTCTGTTGCAACAGGCACTAGCAGTATTGTAAAGTTTAGAATCACTGCAATAAGATGATTGAAAATTTGCTTTAAACCATATTGTTTTGGTGGGAGCACTAGTTGGGGGAATACCATTCCTACACCACAGTAGACTATTACAGAGAAGTCAGCACATCTATGAAGTAAAAGAGAAAACTGATAAGGTACAGCTAAAAAAAGACTAATATTTAATGCAGATGTTAACTAGAGAAGCACTTGTCAGCCTTTACCTGAATGGTGATGACTAACTGATTAATATATTCTCAGATACACAGGATGTGGGAAGCTTTACTCCATTTCAGTTATTAGAACCTGGCAAGAAAGGAAATTTTTTCTGTCTTAATACACACAAAAAAACCCTTTTCTTCAAATAATTTAAAGCTAAAAAAGAATCACCCAGTTCAACATAAGCAACTGAACAAGTTGGATGGGCCTCTCAGGAGTGACTGATCTTACAACAGTATTAATAGATAAATGGTACAAAAAGAATTATCATGTTAAGTAAATTAAAATGGGAATTATATGTACCTCAAATATCCTTCAATTTATTTATTCCAACTGATTATTTACAGAATCCTATTAAGAGAGGCATTTAAATGAGAAGTGAAATTTAGCAGTTTATTCAAACTTAAGTCTGCTGGAAAAAAAAGTGAAGGAATATCATCATCATGGCAAGGCTTTGCGAACGAAGATTTGGGAAGGGCTCTACCCATGTTTGTTGCAAGCACATTGGTGGCTGAAAAGGCCAATATGAGATAGGCATGTCTGGTTGAAAAAGCCAAAACAGAAAGACTCCTTAGGTGGTATATTCTGCAAGGCATGATTCTTTCTGCATTGCCTTTTCTCCTCAAGGGTGATCCTGCGTGCTTTCTCAAAAGCATCAGCAGTGTTATAAGATGGTGTGTCTCCAGGTCTCCCAATTGGAGGCCAGAGTAGACCAGTTATGTTGATCAATATGGCCAAGGTTGAGATGTTGTTTCTGGGAGTCCTTGTATCTTCTCTTCAGGGCTCCTCTCTTGCAGCAGCCAGTAGCAAGTTCACCATAAAGCAAGATCTTAGGGAGGTGGTGGTCCTTCATCCTGGAGACGTGCCCTGCCCAATGCAGCTGTGTTCTCAGCAACATGGCCTCAATACTTGTGACTGCTGCTTGTTCTAGAACAGATGTATTGGTCACATAATCTGACCAGTGGATGCTTAGGATTGAACGGAGACAGCGTTGATGGAAGCGTTCTAGGAGACGCAGGTGGTAGCGGTAGATGACCCATGATTCAGATCCATATAAGAGAGTAGACAGCACTACGGCTCTGTAAACACTGATCTTTGTACTTTTCTTCAGGTGTTTGTTTCACCAAACTCTTTTATGAAGCTTTCCAAAAGCACTATATGGCTTTGCTAATCTGTTGTCTATCTACCCGTCAATCTTACCATCCAAGGAGATGAGGCTACCGAGGTAATTAAACTGCTGGACTGATTTGAGCTCTGATTGGCCAATGGTGATGTGGGGATGATGGGGGGCTTCCTGAGGTGCAGGTTGATGGAGGACCTCTGTCTTTTTTAAACTGACTTCCAGACCAAAGAGCTCAGGAGCATCTGCAAAGCAGGATGCTAAATGATGCAGAGCTGCTTCTGTGTGAGCAACAAGGGCGGCGTCATCAGCATAAAGCAGCTCCCAGACAAGATGGTTTAAGGTCTTGGTGTGGGCCTTCAGACGCCTTAGATTGAATAGACTTCCATCAGTACGGTATCGAATGTAGATACCGTCCTGATCATTGAGGTTTGCTGTGGCCCTTTGGAGCATCATGCTAAAGAAGACGGTGAATAGGGTAGGAGCGAGAATGCAGCCTTGTTTCACACCATTCTTAATTAAAAAGGGCTCAGAAAGTGTGTTGCCATATCTGACTTAGCCGTGCTGATCCTCATGGAGTGAGATGATCATTTTAAGGAACTTGGGGGGACAACCTAAACGTTCCAAAATCTACCACAGACCTTTTCTACTCACAGTGTCAAAAGCCTTGGTGAGGTCGACAAAGGTTACATAGAGACCTTTGTTCTGTTCCCTAAACTTCTCTTGCAGTTGTGTGAGAACAAATACCATGTCTGTGGTGCTCCTGTTGGCTCTGAAACCACACTGACTTTCACGTAGAATTTCTTCAGCTATAGCAGGTATTAGTCTGTTCAAGAGTATTCTTGCCAGGATTTTGCCTGCAATGGAGAGTAAAGTAATACCATGGTAATTTGAACAGTCTGATTTATATCCTTTCCTCTCATACAAAGTGATGATGACTGCATAACGAAGGTCAGATGGTAGTTCACCTAGTTCCCAACAGCGTACCACAAACTCGTAAAATTTGGTATGGAGTGCGAGGCCCCCATGTTTCCAGACTTCAGGTGGAATTCCATCAATCCCAGCTGCCTTGCTGATTTTCACCTGCTGTATGGCCTTGAGGGTTTCTCCTAAAGTGGGGGCAGTATCCAATTCATACTTTACTGGTTGTTGTGTGATGGACTGAATTGCTGAGTCTTGGACTACACGGTTGGTACTGAAAAGAGTCTGAAAGTGTTCAGACCAACAATTCAGAATGGAGGTTTTATCTGTCAGAAGCGTTTGCCCATCAGCGCTGAGTAGAGGGCTTTGGACCTGGTATGTAGGCCCGTATGCTGTTTTCAGGGCCTCATAGAATCCTCTGTGATCACCCGTATATGCGCATAATTGAGTTTTTCAGCTAGATCGATCCACCACTTGTTCTGGATGTCACGGAGTTTCTGTTGGAGCTTGCTGCATGCAAGACAAAAGGCTGTTTTTCTTGCGTGACAAGATGGCAGTAAAAGGTGTGCTTGGTGGGCGGTTCTCTTCTTCCTCAACAAGTCCTGGATTTCTTGATTGTTTTCACTAAACCAGTCCTTGTTCTTCTTGAGGGACAACCCTAAGGATTCTTCAGAGAATTGCAGGATGCTTTTTTTAATATGGTGCCAAGTTGATTCAGGGGAGGAATCTGCAGAATCTGTGGAATGGTTTTCAAGCCTAGTTTGAAGGTTAGCCTGGAATCTCTCTCTTACTGTGGCTGATTGGAGATTGTTAACTTGGAGTCTTCTCCTTGGGATACTGCGCCTTTTGGATTTGAATGTGAGATTGATGTTGAGTTTACAGAGCACAAGCTGATGGTCTGTTTGGCATTCTGCACTGGGCATCACACGGGTATGGTGGACATCGCGGACATCTCTCCGTCGCACCAAGACATAATCGATGAGGTGCCAATGCTTAGATCTGGGGTGCATCCAGGTTGTCTTCAGACTATTTTTCTGCTGGAACATAGTATTAGTGACGGTGAGCTGTTGCTCCACACAGAATTCTAGCAGAAGTTGACCATTATCATTGCAGTTTCCAACACCATGCTTGCCTAATATACTTCAAATGCTTCAAAATTCTTACCTACTCTGGCGTTGAAATCACCAAGGATAATGATCTTATCATCTGCAGGCACCTTTTGGGTAAGGCAGTGCAGGTCAGTGTAAAATTTATCTTTTTTGGCAGGGTCAGCTTGGAGAGTTGGGGCATATATACTAAAGAGGACAACGTGTTGCTTGTTGTGGAGTGGAAGGCGTAGGGAGATAATGTGGTCAGAGTGACCTGTTGGCAGATTTTCGAGTTTGGGAAGAATAGAGTTTTTGATCATGAAGCCGACCCCTGAGAGATGTTTTTCGGTTCTGGGCTTACCTGACCAAAAGAGTGTGTAACTGGCACCATGTTCTCTGAGGCTGCCTTCCTCGTGAAGGCGAACATCACTGAGAGCAGCAATGTCGATGTTGAGACGAGCCAGCTCATGGGCAATTAGGGCAGAACGTCGCTCAGGACGTCCGCAATCCGCAGAATCAAGCATGGTTCTGATGTTCCAACATGCGAGAGTTAATTTAGGTACACCTTTGGAGGCAGGTGCGTGCCTTTGTCTTTTGATCTTTGTGCGACCGCATTGGAAGAAGATGCCCGTTGGTCTGTGGTTAACCAACTGGGTAAAAGTGGAGACGAGCTTTGTTTAGGCCACCTTTTCTAGGCCCCTCTCTGAGTGGAGCAAGCAGTGCTGTCCTTGAAAAGGCTGCTTGGTCGTTCAGGGTGCTGCCCCAAGAGACTGTCATCTCTGGTCAGTCTCTAATGACCAATATCCTGAACTGCCTGCATGCAGGGTTGGGTCTGCAGCTTCCAGTGCACCTTTCACCTGTCGTTTCGACTCTCACCTGTTGCTACAGGGCTTTTTGCGTGTGGGTAAAGCCTTCAAGCCTGCACAATGGTTTTTTAGGTGAGATGCAGTATGCGCGGAACTGAACCCACCCTTTAATCCTAAGGTTCATCTGCCAGGGCCGAGCGAGCTTGGACGGTGGCAGCGAGGTCCTCAGGATGTAGGTTTGATTAGAGTGACCTTCTCTTAGATGGATGGCCTTACGGGGCTAAACAAGCTCCATCTGCCCAGGTTTGGGATTAGAGTTGTCCTTCTCCTAGGATGACTGCCAGAAGGCTAACGAGCTCATCCTGCCCACAGATGTATTGTGTCTGACCCTGCTGTTTTGACCTGTCTGGCATGGGCGACCCTACCGAAGGCATGTACCATCGCCAGTGTAGCTCGCAACCACATAGGGGCACACAGGCTATGTTCCTGTTAGAACGGTTTGGGTAAGTCTTTCATTGAAGGAATATATAAAATACAGAAACTTGTTAAATATTTTAGCCTTAGCCAGATGCTGAAAACAAAGTCTCAGTTTGCCCCACCTTAAATTTTGCTTTTTTGCTGTAAAGCACCAGAGTGATTGTATACTAAAAGATTACTATATTTTAAAATACGCTACTTTAATTCAACTTACCTTACATAGTTTTTCTTCTGGCAATACAGGGACAAGAATGAAAGAAGCAGTGTCAGTGTTTCAAATGGAACACATTTCTCTTTACTCCTTACAGAATATTTGGTTCAAACTTTATCCCTTCTTCTCTGTGACTCATGACCTTCCTCTCCCAGTGACACAACTCTTTACTTAGCTATACTTTGCTCTTTGACTTCCCAGTCAGGCTAACTTTTCTGCAGCACACTGGGTAGGGGGCATATCATCTCAGGGGTACGTGGAGCCCCATGTCTTTCCAAAATATTTTAAAAGGTGAAGCTGAGGTGTGAACATGACACACAAGTCTTGAATAGCAGCAGCAGTGTGCCATTGTGATCAGGCAGCAATAATTCCCTAATAAATGTGCTGTCCTAAAATTCTGTCTGTGGTGCCTGCTCCCATCATGTCCTGCACAGAGCTTTGCTCTGAGCAAAGCAGATTCACAGCAGTTTATCCAATGAGAAGAATATATACCCCTTAGTCATTCAGAAACTAACTTAGATATGTTTTCTCAGCCTCTCCTTCTTTACAGCTCATCTCAGAATATTGAGACCTTCATTTTACTTCTACTGCAAACTGGATATCTCGAGCCAATTTTTTTTTGCATATGTATATAAAAGACAAAGTTTTTCCCAGTCACCATAGGTCAAATACAACGAGGTTAAATGTGCCAGTTAGGTCTCAGGAAGGGTGCCAAAAGGCATCCTGGTAAGTGTAGCTCCTGGTACGCTGTTGCACATGCTCCGTGGAATACTTACTTGTATGTGATTGGTTGAACATCGTTTGTTACTTTTTGAACCTTATATATAAGGTGGTGGTGTTCTGAATAAAGTTGATTCAGGCGTCTGCCACCTCGGGCGTCGGGGTCGCTGCAAACAGTGCCATCAGGTAAACACTCATAATCTGGCAAATTTGTACAAATATGTTGACCTGTATTTTCTGCAAGGTGGAAGCTGCAGTCAGCTGTGTACCAGTGACAGACTGCCTCAAACAACATACAGCATGCACACAATAAATTAATGGTGTTGTAAGTTTTTTAAAGTTCTAGAGAAGAAAAGCAGAAATCGTAAATTCAAAAGCAGTTTTTTATTATTTCAGATGCTTATGGCTAGTATAACTATCAGGGTGGGTGTCACTGTATACTGCAGAGTGAGGAATTAATATTACCTCATTTGATCCAAATCAAGGAATATTACTTTGTAAAACTGTGAAATAATTGTGGATGTGAAGAATGGAGACAATAAGCTAGTTTTCAAATTATGGCCATCAGTGAAACTTATGTGGAATGAAATGCTATGTGAAGGAAATTATTAAACTTTGAAACCTCATATATTAAAGTGTCTCTATTGCAGCATAAAGAATATGCTATTAGGTAAGCCCCATATAGTGTAATTGAATGTGTTCAAAGAAGAGGTAAAAACGTTGGTAAAAAGACTGCAGTGGGAATAAAGACAGAGTGTAAAAACTATCTGTAAAATTGAACTGTATGAAAGAATTTTAACTTTAAAAAAAGAGAAAAATGAGAAAAATTAATTACAAAATACATATATATATATACATATATATTAAAAATCAAACTAAAACACTCCTGGAAAGAATACATGATAATCAATAATTACACATTGTATTCACTCAAAGATGGGAGAAATTCAATTAGTGTTTAGCCTCTTTAAGAAGGTTTAAAATCAGATTTTTGTTTCTTTCTGTATGAAAGAGTTTTCATGTAATTTTACAGAAGAAGATTTAATAAATATCCTCTGCATTGATATTAGAGGAATTTACTGGTTGCTAAGCTACTGCAAAACCTTTTTTTTTCTTTTAACTTTTCTGTGGGTAAGTATTTGCTGGAATATGGTGCAATGGGATGTTACATTTACTATGAATGCACAGACATGGAGAGCATTTACAAATTCTATGCAAGAACTGTAATTCATTCAGGCTGCTCATGGGATAAGGTCCCACAAATCACACTTCTCAAGAGTGAAGCAGATTCTGGCTTTAAGCAAATTAACAGTTGAAACATTCAGAATTGATTTTCATCTCATAAGTCTGTTCTTTTCTTCAAGTCTTTTTTTTTCAATCTGTGGCAAATGGTGGGGAAATGATGAGTGGAATGGTGGATGGCTAATAGCAAAAGTGAGCTATCAACCCTTAATCAGTTCTCAATACATGTGACAACACTTATATCAAGGCCTATTGCTGTTAAATTGTGCAAAATTGTCAAAAAACCCAAACAAAACCCCAAAATCCAACTGAACAAAACCCATAGTTAATGTTTCTGTTATCTGTTGGGTTTATAGTTTCTTCAAAAAAATAAGCAAAGGCACGTCTATGATTTATGTATATTTCTCATACTTCCAGTGAAAACTAGGAGAGCATTTTCAGGTAGTCTTTTCTCATCACCAGCCTGAATTTTTATTTTTTTTTTTAATTTTTATTCCTCGTAATCAAAGTATCTGGGGACTTCTTAAAATCCATACATCCTCAGAATACGTGTACAAGGTAGTAAACAGTTGTCATCACCCCTCTTTAATACAAAAGGGCACTTATCAAGTTAGTTGATACTAGGCTTGAATCCTTGATATTGGTTCATTTTTTTTTTTTTAATGGAAATGGAAATCAGATATGAAGGGAAATATTTCCTACTAAATTTTTTTCTTTCCTTTTTTTTTCTTTTTCCCCTACCTCCCCTCAGTTATCATAGATAGTTAAAAACAGTTGCATGCATATAATTATGTTGATGTGTATGAGGGAACTGCATGATCCTTAGCATTTGACTGCTGCTGGGCCCAGGCTGCCTGGGTCTATGCAGATCAGGTATTTGCTGCAGTGTGTGACCTGGTAGCATCAGGATTTAGACACAGCATGTGGCTCTCTGCTGGAAGCAGGTCTGGAGTGGGGCCAGAAGCTTAGCTTCTCTATCAGCCCTGCTTCAGTGTGGCTGTAAGAAGGAAAGCAGTGCCATTCTATTCCCCTCATCTTTGTTCACATATAGGTATTTATGTATGGCTGGTCAGCTGCTTGACTTCCACCAAGGAATTAAACTTTGTACTGTATTCTCCTGATCTCAGGGATGTAAAGAGACACTTCAACTGTCAAGGCCCTGGGATTTACTTCAAATTATTCTACATTTTCATGAAAAAGAAATAAGATATCCTCTTTGTTGTTGTAGTTTTGAATGTATATGATGCAACTTCCTATCTCTTGTTTTGCAGCAGAACTTCTGAAAACCCTTTTTTCTTATGAAGCATATATTTTATTGACCTTGTAAGTTTATAGCTCCTCAGTGTAACATTTTACAAGAACAGAAAATGTCTGAGACCAAGAAAAACAAGAATGGAATTTCTGGAAGAAATTACATCCACAGCTTTTGCAAACATTGAGACCCAAGCATCTGAACCTTTCTAAAGAAAGGATCACTTGGTTCAATTATACGCATTTACTTGCTGTACTTGCTAAATCACTGTTGCTCTTGACTCTTACTTTATGTCTGTTTAGGACAAGATGATGTGTTCAGCGAACAATGTGTTCTCCAGCATTAGTATATCAAAGTTACTGATTCTGTCAAATCAAGTTGCATAAATGTTTCAATTCACAATGCCTTAATACATTATAAAGCTTTTCAGGTTAGACCATAAATAAGTGTAAATTCTTAAGCCTATTCTTGCCCAGACCTTTTAGCAGCTGTATGATTACTTTCAGACTTACTGTAAGTAACCGTGTGTGTGAGTGTCCCCTAATTTCTGGTACATTTATATGCAAGAACAAAGGCAACCTCTCCTGCCACACAAAGTACAGAGAGATACGTTAAAACTGACAAAGCAGAAAGGGGACTCAAATTGAAGCAGTTTTTTAAATGACAGTTTAATGAAAGCAGTGTGAAAATACTGTCAGTTGGATGGAAAACATCTATCCTCTGCTATTCTTGAGTGATGGGATGTTATGAGATACTTAATTTTTTAGTAGCCCATGGCTATATCAACAGTGATTCAGGCATGACCTGTCCCCTTTAATATCATAGTAGTGATGCTCCACAAAAACTTTCAGATGATCTGACGATTCTGTAGTGGTCCTTCTGCATCAAAAGCATGCTGCAGAAGTATTGCATGTCATCAGTCATGGATATATAATTAAGGCACAAACTTGCATTTTTATTTTAAATAAAAATCTGAGAGTGTAGAATAACTATAGTGAAATATGACACATTGTAGTAATGTTATGCAGGAGATAGGAAAATGAGAGCCTTAATAAATGGTATTACATAAATCTACTACATTACCTATCATTGTATCTGAATCCATAAATACTAACTATAGACTGTGATGAAAGGGATTTGTCATTTTATCCTTAACAGATTTCCTCAGTTTGCTAATATTTGTTTAATGGATTCAGGCAGTGTTTCTAATCGATCACTTTCCATTTCTGCCTAGTATTTTATACTCCATGTTGCATTTTCAGAGCAGAATTACACATCCAAATTCTGCCCTCTTTGTAACCCAAAAACAACCTTGATTGACAGTAGCAGCAAATTCGTCACTACTTTACGTTCATTTTTTTTACCGTGTGATATCAATGGTGTCTTACTGCCAACATGCATAAAATCATTTGCAATTCTAGCAGAACCATTCATGCTGCTGTGGTCAAGGGTATGCCATTACTTCAAGTTTAAAATCCTCTGATATAACTCAACAGTGCAAATTTGCTTCAGGCAGGTGGCATAGAGGTCCTCAGATTTTATTTTTTTTTCCAGAATATGAAACTAATTGGTCATTTTTGAGTGTTCCAAAAGGGAGAGAAAAAATCAAGGAAGAAGTTTGGAACAATTTGAAAGTGACTCGGACAAGTATTCTTATAGAATAAATCTGTGCAGGTGATTAGCCTGTGATTTATAGACAAAACACTGGGGAGAGGATACTAATTAAATAAGAACAGACACTGAGGACACTTTTGTGCAAAACTGCTTGAATCTCAATATTTATTAGATAATGTCATCTTTTTTATAATGTACCACGCCTTATGCATTTTTACATACATGTTTCTGAATTTACTTCCGTGGGATTGGTATTAATCAGAGCTGTGCTTCTGAGAAGAGCTGGCACTTGAATCTTAGCCCTGCCAAGGACATTGCTAGCAGGTTAATTTTTCTGTTTCTTTGTTGTTTTGGGTTTGGTTTTTTTGTTAAATCTTTTATATTTTATTTTTACCTGCTAGTCTTGCCTGCCTCATCCTCCTTTCACACTGTCTTGGAGAAGCAGCAGTAACAAGGAGTTGTTTAGGTTCTTGTCTACCAATTGAAGTCAGTCCATCATGCTTACAGTCAGATAGATATACAAATGGTTTTGCTTGACTAGATAAATTAGGCACATATATCTAAAAATCTGAATATTTCTGTAAACTCTTAACAAGAAATTTAAACCTCACTGCTAAGGCATGTTATGAGTCCTGGTCTGCTGGTCATTTTTACCAATGAAAAGTTCTGTTTCAAAGAAGCATAAGCTCCTCTTTTGAATATGGTATAGATTTTATATTCCCGCAGCCAAAAGGAAAATTGTAAGATCCACTGAGAGCATTTCTGAAGCCATAAAATGTTGATATTTTAGCAGTTCATTTTCAACCCATTGTGAAAATACAAATGTTTACAATTGTGGTGTGATTTCAAGCTCTAGCATTAAAAATAGTGGGTGAAATTGTAAGGTCACTGAAATCAGTAATGAGCTGCTTCCACAGAGGCATCATTTTATGTTTCAAGCTTTACTGTGATTTGCTATTTGCTTAATGTGTAAGAATGACAAAACATTCCAAAGTGTCCAAGGTAGATAGGTCACAGTTTCATTTCAGTTACAGATCAGTTCAAGAGCCAATGCTAATAATGCTTATATTAGTGGGACAAAACTTTCACCATAAGCAAATGAAAACACTGTAAAAATGCAGAAAAATAGAGAAACTATCACATAGGGTTGGGTCAATCCATCATTGATGGATTGATGAATACAGTTGCAGACAAATGAATTAAAAAAGTCTTTCTCCACAGACAGATATAAAAAAGAAATGAAATGAGGAAAAGTACACATATGCCTATTATGCACATATACACACACAGCTGAAAAATAAAAATATAGTAAATCTCTAATGAGTTGCCATGGTCCGAAAAGTGGATGGGGCTGTGGCACAGCACGGGTCCGGGACACAAGGTGGGGTGCAGGTAAAAATCCTTTATTCCAATGCGCACGCGGTTTCTTATCAGCTCGGGAGGGGAAAGGGCCAGAAGATGGGGTGGAGCATGAGACAGACAAGCGGGGACGGGGACGGGGACGGGGACCAGGATAGGGACACAGGCAAAAGGGGGAGGAGCGCAGGAAGGACCGGGGGAGGAAAGGGAGAATGGGGGCAAAGGGAGAATGGGGGCTGTCTCCTCTCTGCAGCTTCTCGGCCAATCAGCAGAGAAACGGGAGAAGGGGAATGAACAAGCCGGGACATGCCCTGGAGATACAAATTCTGGGGAAACATACAATGTGTATATACAGAATAACTGTAAAGTCTGCATCACAAAGTCCATTCAATCGCTATACATATTTTTCCATTTCTGGAATTACTCCCATTCTAATTCTTGGTCCTCGACAATGAGCATTGCTTGCAAAGGCATAGTTATTTTCTTATGTTTGTAGAAAAATTTTTCTCTTTTACCTTAGTAGTAAACTATATCCACGAGAGAAAGAAGGGAAGAAAAGAAAAAAAAAAAAAAGAAAAGAGTCATTTTTGATTTGAAGAAACCCCTATAAATATGCTGCACATCCAGCACTCTGGAACAATCCTCCCCTGAGACTCACCCAGATGAAAATAAATGCATAGTCTCAGTGTCCTTTCTTGTTGTACTAACAGACGTTGTAATTATCTAGCAATCAAGTCAATTTGATTATCATAATGAAAATAGAAGTGGTCTTCTTTTTTTTTGTTTTGATAGAATGATGATGGTATAAAGATATGTCTTTAGAGCTGAATTTAACCCCATTTTATGAGACAATACTGGGATTTACTCGCTCTTCACTTAAAGACTGAAAATATCCTTTACATGCACATCTTCCTGTATGTTCACTGATTATTTGCAAGTGGATAGCACAGTTCTGCTGAAAGGTTATATTTGTTGTAATAGCTTTCTTCAGAAATCTCCATTTATAAACATAATAGTTTAAGACACTGTGCTGTAGGTTTGGGGAAAGTGGTGTAGCATGCACCATGTTACAGAGCTCTTGCACTGTAAATGCTCGTTTCTGAGAACTCCAGGTGATTAAAACAAGACTGTTGTACCTTGCAGGTCTAGGGTGAGTCCTAGATCAGTCAATGATCTAATGCATAAATACAAGGATCAGCATGGGTCTTTCATTAAGAAGCGGTCTGAGATGCTAGCTACCGCCCTAGTTACCTGGCAATGTGCTGACAGCTACAGCAATTGCCTTGGAACAGGAGGAAAAAAAACTAGCTTAGGCAAAGAGCCAGAGCTGCAAGCAGATATCAAAATTTAAAATTCCTAAAATGTAGGGACAAAGTTTGTAAGCAAATTTCTCAGACTAAAAATAAGAAAGCTTAGTAAGTAAGAATATGTGCCTTTTAAATCTTTGCTGAAGATTGTCCCTTATCACTTGAGCAAATTTCCATACAGTATACAATTCATACAAAGAAAATTATGATTAAGAAGAGTAAATAAAGAGAAATAATTCATATTTAAGCTGACCAGAAAGATAACCAAAACCTCTCCTTAACAGACAACTTGAAGATAAGCCTAACCCCTCACAGAGTGCAAGAAAAAACAGATCTGACTATCAAGTGCTAGAGACACTTTTTTGAAGGTTGCATGCAATAACTTTGCAAACCTCTGGGTATAAGGATGTGCCGTATTTAATCTAAACCTTTAGTTGTTTCAAGCTTTCTAGCCTCCAGGCAATGGCACATCTTTCTGTAAAAAACTATACAGGGTGAAACTGAGATCATACACAAGAGATAGTGGCTTACACAAGGGAATGGCTTACATGCCATCATTACAATGCTATTTCCTGCACACCTATGTGTGCCATCATTACAATGCTATTTAAGCACACCTATGATGTCTAGCTAGAATGGAAAATGGTCATAGAAATAGAAACTGCTTGCAGTATTATATGCACAGTCACTCTGCCTTAATTTTCTTAAGCATACTAATCAGCCCTTAGCAGTGTTTGGCCTCTAGGCATCTCTTAGTAGGTTGACCTCTTTACATTTAAATAAGGTAGTTTGCTTAAAAGTACGGTGTTTCTTCTATCCAAAGTTCAGCTAGCTCCTGCATCTGATGGCATATGTCACAAAAAATTCAGTAAATCCATACCCTTATATGACCATAATTTGTACTAGGTAACAGCAGCACATTAAAAAAAGACATGTTAAAAAATTACAGTTTAGACTGAATCTTAAAAGGGTTTTTTTCACTCCATAAAAAACTTACCTTGAAAATCAATACTCAGGACTCTTCTGTCAAACTTGCTTAAGTAGAGATGAAAAAAAATGTAGTGGAGCAGAGGAAAATAATCTGCAAAAGGGGAGGATGACTACCTGATTTGTAGGTGTGAACCAATTTCTGACCATTGCCTTTGACTGCTAGCAGTTAGACATTTTTGGAGTGCCCAGCTATTGATAAGAAGGAATGACACAGGAATCAGGAGGAAAAAAAAAACCAAAACCAACCAAACAAACCAACTAAAACCCAAAAAAACCCAAAAAATCCAAAAAATCCTCCCAAAAAACCCAAAACAACCCCCCTACCAAAACAAACAAACAAACAAAAACAAACCCATCCCCCCCTCAAAATGCCACACCCACATGACTTCCAGTCAAGACAAACACCTGTAGCAAATTCTGTAGTGTATTTTCAGGAGCAACAATCTCCTCCTCCTTAAAAGATATTTAAATTCTATCAGGAAATCAGCCCTCTGATGAAGAGCATGTAGTTCAAATTGAACAATAGCTGTAAATTGATATTTTCTTTAAGGCACTCACAAACCCTTTGTTTCTGAAGACACAGCTCATTTTCATCAAAATATTAGGACTTAGAATCTGCTGTAATCTCAGCAGAAGCTGCATAAATTTCAACAAATGTCTTTTTTATGCTACACCTCAGTTGAAAGAAACCTTTCCTCCTCCTGTTACTTAGCTGTGCTTGGATACAGACACCTCTTTCAAAGATGGTGCTAAAGCCTGTGTTAGATTTAAATAGAAGCTGTTTAGCTGCAAAGCTGACAGTAGTGAGAAATGGGCAGAAGGCTTTTTTGGTGCAGCAGTGCTGTGTCTTCTGAGCTAACCATTTTGCAAGTTGATCTCCCATATGTATAAGAGTTGCCTGAAGTTGTCTTTGATTGCAGGCCTGTCAGGCCCAGATGTGTAAGAGAGGTGAAGCTTCCTTAGGCTCTGGCATTTGTGATGTGTGCTCTGTACAGCACCGCTCTGCTGCAGGTCACTTCAGAGCCTCGTAAAGGCACAGTTCCCCACATCTACTCTCCCCTCTTTATGCTCAGCTGCAGTTTTCAAAGGTTAGGAAGGCTGTTGAGGTAATTAATCTGATTCTGCTCAGTGAAAATCCAACTGATTTTATTGGAAGCACAATACAGCTGTAAAAAAGATAGAAGAGAGGAAAAGTGGTATGTTAGGAAACCTAATCCTTTCACCAGCTTATGTAGAATTATTTCTTATGGGAAAGGCAAAGGTGGCTACTTCAATCAAAAATATAAGCTTAGTTTTATTTGCATCCAGGTCTGCAGGAGGAGTTTGGATGTGTGACTAAAACTGCATGTGGAGTATGATGACTTTATGTAAGTTTGGCTATAGGAATTCTGTAATCTTAATGATCATATCATACCAAGATAAGATATTAAATGAAATGTCTCATACAGTTTGCAGTTGTAATGAGTTGCTCAGAGAGTCTTTCATGCGGTAATTGCATAGCATCCATTCACAGTGGAAACAATGTGTTTGAGAATGAACACTTGAGATCTCCAGAATGTTTACTGAAAGAGCAGAGGTAATTGTGGATTCAATATCTCCTTTAAAACTAGCAGTTCTGTTGTTTAATATTTTATACAGAGAAATTGTTGTGCTGAATAAGACAACCAGTGAGAAGGACATACCTCTTGTAAATTTAATGAATCAACCCAAACACCTTGTACTGTCTGAAAATAATATGAAGGATGTAGAAGAGTCTTTGAGCAGTGAAGCTGGTGAATAATATTTCAGGCTGAAAATAAAGGGAATAACAGCATTTTTTGAACACTCTTTGGGGGTCAATAAGTTATGAGGTCCACCCGAATGTGTGGGACAAATCTCTCTTTGTCAACAGCCTGGTATGGTAGGTAAGACACCTACTAGGGAGATATTTAAATTAGGAATAACTGCGGAGGGAGAGATTTCTCAGTAAGTAAAGAAGCAGTGGATGGGGTAGGCAAGCCAAAGCCCTGAGGTGATGGGAGCAGAACTGGACACAGTAATTAACTGTGAAATGCAATCTATTTGAGAACAGCTATGTAAGGAAGTTCAAGTGTCTAAAGAACAGCCTTGTTGGGAAAACTCTCAAGCCTGTAAGAAGTAATCAGCACACTTGGGTGCCTCTTTGTTGTGACATGGCTGGATGCCAAGTGCCCACCAAAGCTGCTCTGTCACTTCTCAAATGGACAGAGGGAAAAAGAATATAATGACAGGAAGAGATCACACACCAATTACCCTAGTGGGCAGAACTGATTTGACTTGTGAAATTATTCTTTTTACAATCAAATCAGAGTGAAATAATAAGAAATAAAAATAAATCTTAATACACCTTTGGCCCAACCCCACCTTCTCCCTGGACTTAAGTTTACTTCCAAATTCTCTACCTCTTCCCACTGAGCAGTGCAGCAGGATAGGAATAGGAGTTATGGTTAGTTTGTGGCATGTTATCTCTGGCACTCATTAAGGAGGAACCTTACAGTCTTCCTCCAGCTTTGGGCTCCTCCCACAGAAGACAGTCCTTTGGAAACTGCTTTAATGTTGAGTCCTTCCGACAGGCCACAGGAGAATGGTCTCCACAAACTTTTTCAAAATGAGTCCTTCCCATGGGCTACAGTTCTTCACAACTGCTCCAGCATGGGTCCATTCCAGAGTACAGTCCTTTAGGAATAGACTGCTTCAACATGAGACCCCCCTTATGGGGTCACAAGTCCTGACAGCAAACCTACTTCAGTTTGGGTCCTCTCTCCATGGATCACAGGTCCTGAGAGAAGCCTGCTCCAGTGTGGGTTTTCCACAGTTGCAGCATTCTTTGCTGCCCTAACATGGGGTTCTGTACAACCTGCACGCGGATATCTGATCCCCTGTGGACGCCATGGGCTTCAGGGGCACAGCTGCCTCATCATGGATCTCACCACAGGCTGCAGGAGAATCTTTGCTCCAGGGAGGAGCATCTCCTTCCCCTGTTTCTTCACCAACCTTGGGGTGTGAAGGAACAAGATTCAGGATGAAAGAGGTTCCAGGCATGGAGAAAGACATACAGCAATTGACAGGAATTTATTATATGGACTTTACTGTTATTATGTGGTTGCATTGTGTTCACATTACACAGTCCACAGCCTAGACATGCCCAGGCTTGCCACGAGTTTGCCTGCTCCCTGCTTCCCCGCTCCCTTCTCTGATTGGCTGAAGAAGCTGCAGAGAGGAGACAGCTACTATTCGCCCCTTCCACATTCCTCCCCCTTTTGCCTGTGCCCCCATCCCGATTTGTTCCCTCGTTTGTCTGTCTCATGCTCCACCCCATGTTCTGGCCCATTCCCTGCCTGAACTGATAAAAAAATCCTGTGCACGCCTCTATAAAGCATTCCATCTGCACTCTACCTTGTCTCCCGAACCCATCTGTGCTGTGTCACGGCCCCATCCCCCCTCCGACCATGGCATTGGGGTCTGCAGGGCTGTCCCTCTCCCCTGTTCTTACTCTTCTCTCACAGCTGTTGTTGTGCAGTAATTTTCCCCCTTAAATCTGTTATCCTGGGACCACTACTACTACTATTGCTGAGGGAGTCAGCTTTGGCCAACAACAGTGGGTCCAGCTTGGAGCCGTCTGGGATTGGCTCTGTTGGATACAGGGGAAGATTCTAGCCTCTTGTCACAGAAGTCACCCCTGGAACTACTCTGCCACCAAAACCTTGCCACAGACTCCCAGTGCACTCTCTGAAATGCCTGAAGTGCATGTTGTGTGGAAAAAAACACCCAGGAGTTAGAAGTCTGTGTGCAGTCATAACACTACAGCCGCAGTAGATCAGGGAAGCGTGGTGAGACAGGGCACATGACTGGAGTTCAATGATGGTTGGATACTGGCTCCTCAGGAATGACAGAGTAGGAGGGCGAAGAGGATGAATTGCCCTTTATGTGAGAGAGCCGCTGGAATGCATGGAGCTGTGCCCAGTGATGGGTAAGGACCCAGCTGAGAACTTATGAATGAAGATCAGCAGGCGGAGCAACACGAGCAGTGGGTGTCAGGTGATCAGCTATAGATCTGAACAGGAAGAAGTGGTGGCTGAGGTCTTCTTCAGGTGACTGGACGAAACATCACATTTCTGGGCCCCAATCCTTATGGGGAACTTCAACTACCCTGATATCTGTTGGAGGAATAACACAGAAAGGTTCAAGCAGTCTTGGAGATTTTCTAGAGTGTGTGGATGACGGGTGATTGAGAAGCCAAGAAAGCAGGGTGCTCTGCTGGACCTGCTGCTTACAAGCAAGGAAGAACTGGTCATGGATGTGAAAGTCAGGGACAGCGTTGGCTGGAGTGACCATAAAATTGTGGGTCTAGGATCCTACAAGAAGGGTGAATGGCAAAAAGCAGGACCACAGCGCTGGGTTTCAGGAGAGCAGACTTTGGCCTCTTCAGGGATCTCCTTGCCCAGTAATATTTTACAAGATATTACAGCATTTCAGGCTTTCTGATATAGCTTTTAAACACTAGATTTTTGTGGTTTTTAGTATATGTTTCTGTAGATAACTCACAATTCTATGATAGGAGAGCATTTTCTGGATTTTTGAGATAAACACTAATTTGGTAAGCAGTTTTGTTTTCATTTATTCTTCAAGTCAGAGACTGTACTGATATGAATAAATACCAGGATATTCAAATGAATACATCTGTAATTCTCCACCCCAGCAGTCCCTATTGTGGCAGGAGTCTTTGAATAACTTTGTAATGTCTGTATTATTTGCTTTAAAACCCTTCCTTAAAACCTTTTTTTTTTTGGAGCACTGCCTACAAAGACATGACATGTCTAAAACACTCATATGTGGTTTCTGTTGCTTATCACAATGATCAGTGTAGGCTAATTGTTTTGTCAAATTCATCCATGCATCTGTCTTCATCTTGTACTTCTTCCTCATGCTTGTACTGTTGGTTCTTTCAAGCAGGAAAAGTGTTCATTCTGGCCAGTTATTTTATTTTCTATTTCTGTTCTGTGTTTGTATGGAAGATTCCTGCCTTTTGGTACTTCTGAGGATAGTCTTATTAGGATAAAGAGACAGTACAAGTGCTACTGCTAATGCTTTTGCATTATTCCTGTTTATACCGTTTGAGGAGCTGATCTGTTTGCATAAACATAACTATATTTTTCATCCTGGAACTGCTCTCCCTAAAAATATATGACCTGTCAGGAATACAACTTTTAATACTTGGCATCCCTCACTCTCCTTTGCTGCTTGGCAGAATTCAAAATAAAAGTACTGTCTCTTTGAATTCATTTTGTCACAAGTGGGCAAGTTTTTTGCGTCACTAGTTCGGGGCTTCATTCTTCTCTCCCACATTAAATTTGTTGAGAAAATCTCTAACTACCCAAACCTTGCTGCTGAATTTAGTATTAATTAATGTGACTACTCAAGAAAAATAAGTACAATCTGGCCTAACTAGATTTGAAATCCCTGTCACTAAACTAGGTGTTTCACTTCCGGAGAGTGACAACGGACCTTACATTACGGAACAGATTGCATAAACTTCTTGTTGTTTATGGTCTTTTATCCTTTCTTTTCCTCTCAAGAAATATCATCTAGTCATAAAATAGTACCTGTTCAGTAGTCTCTAGTCAGGCAATAGAAAATATATAGTCTATGCCACTGTGGTTTTGCAGATCAAACACTGTCTTTCCACTGTGCCACGAAACTAAATTACAGCTCTTGAGCATCCCATAGAAACTCCATCTTAGCCTTTCCACACATGAGAGAAAACAACTGGATAGAGGACTGAAGAAAGACAGTAAAAATAAAATAAACTCTGGATTTAAATACTTATCTGTACAATACATTAGAGAATTTAATCTTCAGTGAAAAATTTAGGAGAAACTTCATATTTGATTCCCATCCTGTTTTCTCTACTTCACTTTTTTATGAGTCTCTTGAAATAACAGAACTCTGCTTTCTGTGATATAGAATACACTGTTGTGTCAGGAGTGACTTCAGACTGCTCTCTAAAAGCATATCAATGGATGTCAGCTTTAACATCAATAAGTTTTATTTATCTGAATCCAAGGCCATATTTTGATAACAGATCAGCTAAACTGACCAATCTGTCTTTCCTTAGAGGAAACACTCTAGTTTTCATGAAAATGTTTATGATGAGGCAATTTTTTTGGTTTTGATTTTTGAAGTTGAAAATATTATAGATTTCAGCAGAAATAAAACAAACAAACAAAGAAAAAACAAAATAAAACAAATTGCCCAAGATATATTTAAAATAAACTTAAATTTTTTTAAAAAATTAGTCCCCTTACTCAAAAACTTCAGTAAGCTTGCATTAGTTTAATAATTTGTATGTTCTACTTGTTCAATGTAACAGAATAACTGCCTGTTTCCCCTTTGTCTCATGTCTTTTCTTATTATTATAGTGGATACCATTAAATATCCAATCTTATACTAAGCTAATGTGCATCAGGCTTAATGTGATTTGGAACTAAGGATTATGGTTATGTTTTGTTTCTCATTAGTTTCTGGCAATCAAAATGTGCAAAAGGAAAAGATTGCTATTACTAAATAGCAATATTTGGTTGCTTTTTTTCTAGCACTGTTTTTATCTTCAGGGGGAAATGGGAAACAGCTGAGTACTTTATCAACTAAATTAAAACCTACTCCATACTTGAATTTTCTAACCAAAAGTTAACCAAAAATGAGAGAAATATCTATTCTGGTCAATCTTTTAAATCTTACTATGGCAATTTCGGAAGCCCACTTGATTGTCTCCGGGTTAAGATCAGAGGGGTAGTCCCCAGGGGTTATCTTAGAGCAGGCATCTGCTGTTGACCTCCAAACCAAGACAATAAGGCCAATGAAGCAATATCTGAATCTCTCAAAAGTTCCTGGAATGCACAGAGAACTCTTTCCTCATACAAAAGATTAGGTGTGCCAAAAAGGAATGAAGCACTTCTGGGCTTGATGTTCACAAACCAAAAAAACATGCTTTGTAGTATATTGGTTAGTGATAACCTTGGCTGCAGAGACCATAATTTTGTGCAGTTTGGGATCTGCCTGGATATGTGGAAGGTTAGTACTGAGACGAAGGTTTCAGATTTTAAAAGAGCAAACTTGAGTTTGCTCAGAGCTCTACTGGAAGAAGTTCCATGGGAAGCTTCCAGAGAGGATGAAAAGCTAGTGAGTGCTGGGATGTTTTTGAGAACGTTCTCCAGAAAGCACAAAAGCAGTTCATGCCCTTTAAAAGTAATGGAACGAAGCAGAGCAATAGACTCCCTTTGCTTAATTCTAAGCTTTCAAATCTGCTTGAAACTGGAAAAGAAGCATACCAGAGATGGCAAAGTGGACAAATACCTGTTAAGAAGTACAAGGGCATTGCCAGGGTGTGCAAAGATCCAGTTAGAAAAGCAAAAGCTCAGAAATTGGCCAGACACATAAAAAAACCACAAGGGTTCTTCAGGTATATAAAGAACAGGCATAAACAGAAGGAAAATAACAGAAGAAAAATACTGTGCCCCTGTTAAACAGGAGAATTAGTCACCGACAATGCTGAAAAGGCAGAGATTCTCAACACTTCCTTCTTTACCAGTGCTGTTTGGCCTCAGGCCTTGGAACAAAAATCCAGGTTGATGCAGACATGGACCCACCATCAGTGGAGGAAGAGTTGACGTGTGAACTATCATAGCTTAGCCCCTGTATAAATCACTGGACCCTGACAATATCAACCCCTGTTTGTTAAGCTGGCTGATGTCATTGTTAGGCTGCTGCCCGCAATCTTTGAGAAGTCATGGAGATTAGGGGACATCCCAGAAGCCTGGAGGAAGGCTAATGTAGTCCCTAGAGTTTAAGAAGGATCCAGGATTCTGGATCCCTTTCCCCCCATGTCGTAGGGCGGCCCAGTTCTAGTTCCATTTCCATCTGAAGAACCATTCCGACGTCTTGAAGGATAGGGAAAGGGAACTCCAGCATCAGGGGTTTGTTCAGGCCCTGAGCCTGGAGGGGAGAGGTGCCCTCCCCTCCTCCACTCACCCACGTGGTCTCATGGCCGGCACAGAGACAGCACACCGGCGTGGAGAGGAGGCAAGAGAGAGTTTATTGTTGGGGGGATTACATTTATAGGCTTAGGAGGATTCACAAAGTAACCAATTACAGGTTGCAGGAAGGTGTTAACAACCAATAGGAAGGGGTTAAAAGGGGCCAATGAGAACACCTCAGGATGTCTTCTCAGGACATTCTTGCATGGGAGATAACAGTTGCTGTGGGGGGTGTTGGGAAGAAGAAACATGTGTTTGCAAGGAGACCACAAAAAACCATTTTGAAACATGTTTAAACAACAGTTTTCTCATATAATGCAGGTTTAGTGCCACACCAGGATATTATATGCCTACCAGTCCTACTTCAGCGCCTGGGAAAGCTGTGGAACAAACCTTCCTGGAGGCCATCACAAGTCAGATGAAGCACATGATTGGGAAAGGCGAGCACAGATTCACCAGGGGCAAGTTATGCTTGACAAACTTGATCACCTTCTATGATAAAGTAACCTGCTTGGTTGATGTGGGGCAAGCAGTGGACTTCTTCAAGGCTTTCCATAGGATTTCCCACAGCCACCTCTGAGAAAAACTGGTGTGTTACAGTTTGGACAAGTGGTCTGTGTTCATAAGTGATGTGGAAGATGGGATCAAGTGTAACCTGATAATGTTTGCCAATGATCCCAAATTGATCACTGGGGGAAGTGGGCATTTTGTCAGGGAGAGCCACTCTGCAGGAAGACCTAGATAGGCTGGAAGAGTGGACTAAAAATAATCTTATGAAGTTCAACAAAGACAAGTGTGAGGTAACGCATCTGAGAAAACGTAATCCAGGGGTGGAGGACAGGCAGGGATCTACCTGGCCATGGAAAGGACCAATGGGTCCTGGTGGTCAGCAAGCTCAGTATGAGTAAACTCTGAGCTACTGCAGCAAAGAAAGCCAGTGGGATGCTCAGCTGCATCAAGGGCATCATCAGCAGAGATAAAGAAGTCATTAATCCTATCATTCTTCCCCCGAACCATTGGTTCTGAAATGATCTTGCTTTCACTTACAACAGAACAGCATGCATTGGGGTTAGTTCAACCTTACTGAGACTAGAATCATGCCTAAATGCCAAAATGAGAAATTCTAAGGTGCTGTTTGTCCTCTGGGGAAAAGACTTCACATCACACTTTCTCCTAGGCGAAAGAGATTAAGAAACTTCCAGTTTTACATATCATGTCATTACTCCAACTTGTACTGCACTGGCTCAGCCCTATTCTACTTCACAAACTGAGACTCTTTGAGGAGTTTTTTCTATTAATAACATGCTTTGCATGATTCAAATAAAATGAGAGATTATAATGTCTCCAGGCGGACCATAATTTTCTGGAACAATTCTTATAGAGCACAGGATGACAGAATTATTTTTCCCCTCCAGTATGTGAAGCAACTTGGATGCCTTGCGGTATGCTTAAACTTTAAAGCTTGATATTATGGAAGGTATTTTACTTTTGTAAAACAACTTCCTCAAAATGAGAGCAATGCTGATCAAAGGCTGAGTTGTTCTAATCAGGTAATTGTTAAAGTAATATCTTAGATGTTTTCTTTAAATCAGTTTCATTACTCAGATCTACTATCTATGAAGTCTGTACCAGCTAGTAAAGTACAATTCATCTTAAATTAAAATGATGTTTTTCTTTGACAAGACAATATAATGTTCTTTGTCGTGCAATGAATTATGTGGGTATATTTGTCAGTATAAATTTTCTGGCAACAGTAATAAACTATTCTATCATTCATTTTATTGCTGGAGAAAATAATCTTTTCTTATTTGTACAGACGTAGGATTTCCATTACTCTTCAAGAAAGACTTGGCAATACTTCAATCTGAGTGTTATTAGAAAACATTCTATTACTGCTCAGTAAATACATTACTTTCTTTTCCATTATATTTACCACTCTCCAAAGAAGGACTTGCTTTTATTACCCTGGTCTGCTCTGGCATAGGAACAACCTACTTCAGAAATCTGTCCATCCACAAAAATAAGTGGCTTTCCACAAAAACACCTCTCACATGCACAATGACATTGCAGTGGCAAAGCTCACAGTATTTGTCTCACCGCCCAGGCCTAGAACCCCTAAACATGGTCAAATTAGCACAGATATATAACTATATTTCTAACAAGATATTAACCAAGTTGATAAAATTCTAAAACTCCACTAATTTATATTGAATGAATGAATACACCATGCTGACTGACTGTACTCTCTTCTCAGTTCTGATTAGACAACAAAGCCTGCAGACAATTTATTCAGTGTTCAGTTTTCAAGGATTTTGTTTATAATAAAAGCTGCGTAGTATTAGGGTGGCTGAGAAGGAGCTGGATAGCTCATGGTTCCAAGTGCAGTTTGCAATGCACCCACAGCCAAACAGCAAGAAACTCTCTCAATGACACACACAGAAGGAAGGTGGACAAAAAGAACACACATGGAAGGCAAGACAGTGAAGGAATGAAAACTTAAAATGGCAAGGACCTACCAGAGAAAAATACCTCCTCTGAAGCCTGATGTGCCCTTGCAGAACCACTTTGCTGCTTTACAGTCTGAAGAAGAAAGACTCATCACATCAGAAAAAAGGCTGGAACTGAGCAAGGCAGCCCCATCTGCTCCCTGTGTAACAAGTACAACCAAGGAAAGGAGACAGGTGATAGGAGTAACAGTAGACTCTCTTCTGAGAGGTGTACCATTTTGTCAACCTGTTGTGCCAGCTAGAGAGATGTGCTAATTATCAGGGGCTTGTATCACCAATGTCTCTGAGAGACTGCCAGGCCTCTACGCAGTCTTCCATATTGTCATCCTTAACCCCAGGCAGCAACTAAGTACCAGGTAGTTGCTTGGTCACTCCCCCATAAAACTCTTGTTGGTCCCAGGGAGGAGAAAAAAAAAAATTAAACTCATAGGTTGAGACAAGAACAGTTTAATAAATGAAACAAAACAACATAAATAAAATTATGACAATAATAACCATTATAACAAGATAATAATACAAATAACAACTGTAATGAAAAGGAGAAAGACACAGAAATAAAACCTAAGGGAAGCAAGTAATGCATAATACAGTTGCTCACCACCCACTGACCTATGCCCAACAAGTGTCCCAGCAGTACTCAGCTTCTCTCAGCCCCAGTTTATATGCTGGGCATGATGTAGAATATCCCTTTGATCCATTTGTGTTACTTGACCTGGCCATGCTTTCTCCTGGCTTCTTGTGCAGCTCATCACTGGCAGAGCATGAGACACTGAAAAATTCTTGATTTAGGGTAAGCACTACTTAGCAAGAGCCAAAACATCAGTGTGTTATCAATATTATTTTCATACAGAGTACAAATCACAGCATAGCAACAGGTACTAAGAAAACCAACTCTATCTCATCTGAAGCCAGGACACATATAGAGGGTTTTGTCTACTTTAATGTAAAGTCTGGCTTTGACTGCTGTGCATTTTTCTAACTCTATTGCTTTTGCTAAGTAGTTGCAAAGCTACCAACAAAAAAAAAGTAAGGAAGAATCTCATCCTCCATCTACGTGCATCTTCAATCCTAGACAGATCCAGCAGTGTAAACAGGGAAGGATAGGAGCCTATTTCCAATTAATACTGTCTGTGGTGTCAGCAACTTTCTCTTGTTCTTTCCTGATATCTGTCATAGCTTCTATCCCTACCATCTCTTTTTTAGGTGTCCCATTTCTCTGTCTTTATCCATGCCTTCCAAATTAATCTTTCTTAACTACAATGTGCTTCAAAGCAGAACTGTTTCTTCAGACTTTCCTATGTGTATTGATTCTGCCTTCAGGACCACAATTCACTCCAGATATATCACCTTAGAATAATTCATTCTTCAGAAGATAATAATAAACAAGGCACTGAGATCAATATCAATTAGCATCCATTCATAAATGAATAACAAATCAAGAAGCCTTGTAGTGTAAATGAAAATGGAAAATCCATCAAGGACTTCAGGAGTAGTAAAAAGATTAGGAGAAAAAGTAATACTAATTGAATTTTTTTTCTCTTTCCTCCACCCCTCTAATTATTTCCTATGTTGTAATGTGTGATCAACATTTGTGTCCCTGTTTTGCTGCCTCACATATCCAGAGCCTTACAAAAAAGGGACTGCAAGAAGGACTGATGCTAAGACCATACCAATTCTATTATATTAAGATAATCTATACAATATAATAGTTCTATTCTATTAAGATAACATATCTCATAGAGCTTCAGCTTCTGTAGATCTTTTAGATTTAAAATTTTTCATTGTTTGAAAGCAATTGTCCTTCAGAAAATTTCTATTATTTCTATGTTAGGAAAAGCTTTAACATATTTGGGGCTCACTAAGGAAGCAAAATTATCCCAAATATGGTACTTTCTTAATATGTTTTTGCTGGGTCATACCTTTCAAGAGAATAGAGTTCTCCTAGTCCTGAATAAAGAAAATTTCCATTAGTTGTATGAAAAAGGCAAGTAGCTGTTTATCACCACTGGAGTGATTGGGCTGAAAATACCTGCCTTAAGACCAAAGAAATCCTAGTTACTGTTGGAGACACCACAAAAGATATCTCTTTAATTCCTATAAAAGGGAAGATTCAAAGAGGTAGCATTATTTAGTAATGCCTGATTTCATAAATCTTAAGTGTGCTTCCTTATGGAATGCATTCACTATTAGAGACAAGGGGAAATGTTTAGGATGCGAAGCTCTAGGTATTCTTACAGTGTCACAGCAGTAAATTAATGCCATCAAGAACTGACACTGATATAATCACATATAACTTGCTACTTCAAGTACTGTGTCAATTACCTTTGTGGTGGCTTATGATTACGTTTAAAAAGCAAAGATGATTCTTCAGATTGTGGGTTAGAATTTGTGAATTTACGAATATAAGAAGCAGGAAGGTGCTAAAAAACAAAGTCCTGTTTTACAGTGGTAACATTACTGCAATTTGTTTTTCAGAGAAAGTGTTGTCTTGCATGTGTCAGTTAAAGAATAAAATGGATTAGAACAAATGTATGGAAGAATGAGAGTGACAAACACAAATAAAAGGCTGCAGGATTCAGATAAGAAACACGTGAAAGAATAGCATAATATAATTGCATATCTGAATAAATCTAAAACAAGAAATGGAATAGATTTAAATTCTTTCAAATTTAGCTGTGTCAACATTTATAAAATTAAAAAACAAAACAGCAGAGAAAAATGAATGTCATTCAAGCAAACCAAAACAACATGGAACAAATAAACATTCACATGACGGAGGTAATCTGAAAACATGGTCTTTCTATATTTCTTTGATTTTTTTCTGTACTCCAAAGTAAAAAGTTATAATAATAACAAGTAATCAGTTGTTTGCCAGTAGCCAAATGAAAAATTAGAATAAATACCTCTAAAAATCTAATGAGTAATCTTTTGTATTACTTTATATGTACCAGAAAAACATAATGAAAGGCATATAGAATTATCTCAGGAGCGAATGTGCTATCTGAGCTAAAATTAATTCAATCAAGCTTCATTAGAGGTGCTTATCCTCTATAATATTTAAGTACAGTATAGGCATTTTTTTAATTTCTTGTATTATTTTGTTTTCTAGTTAATTGTGGTTTGCACTTACGGCAAAAAAATGCTCCAAGTTTTAGTTACTTATCACTAAATCTAGTCAAGATGTTCTCATTCTTATTATGATGACAAAAAAAAATTAAAGTATTTTCTAAAATTAAAACAGATGAGAAATTTTTTACTGCTTTCTAAATGGATTCTTTTTTTTTTCCATTGGTTGAGATGACATAATCCAGAATATTGTCTACATGCACTGAGTACAACAAAGGAGACAAAACATACTACTACTCCCAACTGGTGAACAGTGGTGCGCATCAGCATCTATCCTCAAACAGTTCAGGAGGTTTTCAATGACGCTGCACCACACACCTGCTGGACACAGGAACTGGTTATATATTACCTACCAAGAGGATTAAAAATCATAAAGTTGAATTATCAAGAATAATTCTTAGAAAGAAACATATAAAGACTGTTTTCCTATTTTGGTGGGGTTTTTTGTTGTAGGTGTTTTCTGGGTTTTGTTTTGCTTTGTTTTGCTTTTTTTGTAGTTGTTTTTTGGTATTTTGTTCATTTGTTTTGTGGGGTTTTTTTTATTTTTTTTTTTTTATTTTTTTATTTTTTTTTTTTTTGCATTTAAAGTGTTAGAGGACAGCCCCAATTATACTTTTCTGGTTTTATCCAATTAGCATCATAGTATCATATAATGGCCTGGGTTCCAAACCCTCCACCATGGACAGGGACACTTTCCATTAGATCAGGCTGCTCAGAGCTCCATCCAGCCTGGCCTTGAACAATTCCAGGGATGAGCCAACCACAGCTTCTCTGGACAATCTATTCCAGTGCCTCACCAACTTCACAATAAAAAATGTCTTCCCAATATCTAATATAAACCTACTCTCTGTCAGTTTGAAACCATTCCCCCTTGTTCTGTCACTACATGCCCTTGTAATTAGTCCCTCTCCATCTTTCTTGTGGGCTCCTTTCAGGTATTGGAAGGCCACAATTAGGTCACCCTGAAACCTTCTCTTTTCCAGGCTGACCAATCCCAATTCTCTCATCCTTTCCTGATAGGAGAGATGCTCTATTTCTCTAATCATCTTGGTATCCCTGCTCTGGACTTGCTCTAACAGGTTGGTGTGCTTCCTGGGCTGGGAATCCCAGAGCTGGATACAGCGCTGCAGGTGGGTCTCACCAGAGCAGAGCAGAAGGGTAAAATCCCTTCCCTTGACCTGTTGTCCTCACTGCTTTGGATGCAGCCCAGGACACACTTGGCTTTCTGGGCTGCAAGTGTGCATTGATGGCTCATGTCCAGCCTCTTACCCACCAGCTCCCCCAAGTCCTTCTCAGCAGGGCTGCTCTTGATCTATTCATCCCCCATCCTGTGTTGATATTGGGGGTTACCCCGACCCGCGTTCAGCACCTTGCACTTGGTCTTGTTAAACCTCATGAGATTCCCATGGTCCCCCTTCTTGAGCTTGTCCAGGTCCCTCTGGATGACATCCTGTTCTTCATCTGCAAATCTGCTGAGGGTGCAATCAATCCTTTCATCCGTGTCATTAATGAAAATATTAAAATAACACTTGTCATTGGTGTCCATCGGGACTCTGAGCCATTCACCACCACCCTCTGGATGGGACTATCCAACCACTTTTTTATCCATCTAATCGTCTCCTCATCAAATCTATTTCTCTACAATTTGGAAAGAAGGATGTTGTGGGGAACTGTGTCAAAGGCTTTACAGAAATCCAGATAAATGACATCTGTAACGCTTCTCTTGTCCCTTGGTGCAGTTCCTCCATCAAAGGCCTCCAGGTTAGTCCAGCCGGACTTGTCCTTGATGAAGCTGTGCTGGCTCTCCCTAACCACCTCCCTGTTCTCCATGTGCCTTAGTACAGCTTCTGTGAGGATCTGTTCCAAGATCTTCTCAGGAACAGAGGTGATGCTTTTTAATAATATGTACAATGTTTCCCTTTTCCAGTCACCTGGAACTTCACCAGAGTGCCATGACTTTTCAAATATCTTGGAAAATGGCTTGGCAACTACATCAGCCAATTCCCTCAGAACTCTGGGTCCCATCAGGACCCATAGACTAATGAGAAGAAAGTAAGAAAGATATTTTGCACTCTGGAAGTGTCTTTGTTACCTAACTGTAGCAGTAATACCATTATGTATTGCAAATTATAATAAAAAAAATAGGTTGGAGAAAAAAAGCATTATTGAGTCATTGAATCATAGAATTGTTTAGGTTTGGAAAGACCTTTAAATCACTGAGTCCAACCATTAATCTGGCACTGCCATGTCCACCACTAAGTCATGACTCTACATGTCTTTTAAACACCTTCAGGGAAGGCAACACAACCGTAGGACAGTCTATTCCAGTGCCTGACAACCTTTTCCCTGAAGAACACAACCTGAGGCAATTTCCTCGTGTTCCATCACTTGCTACCTGGAAGAAGAGGCCGAAGCCCACCTGGCTACACACTCCTCTCAGGTAGTTGTAGAGAGTGACAAGGTCACCCCTGAGTCTCTCCTCCAGGCTGAACAACTCCAGCTCCATCAGCTGCTCCTCATGGAACTTGTGCTCCGGACACTGCCCCAGCCTTGCTGCTCTTCTCTGGACAAGCTCCAGCACCAAAATGTCTTTCTTGTCAACAGAAGCCCAAAACTGAACACAGAATTCAAGGTATTGACTCACCAGTACTGACTACAGGGGAACAATCACTGCCCTGGCTGGTCCTCCTGGCCACACTATTTCTGAACCAAACCACAATACCACTGGCTTTCTTGGGCACACTGCTGGCTCATGTTCAATCAGCTGTCAACGAGCATGCCCAAATCCTTTTCTGCTAAGCAGTTTTCCTGATATTCTGGAGAGAGTCTGATAGTGACAGTGCTTCTTACTGCACCACTGCCCACCAGGGCGATCATTTATTTCATTGCATTAGTTTCTTGCCCTGGGATGTTGCATTCCTATGCATAGAGGTGTATTGGAAAGAGCAAAGGTGTACTGTCAAAGGACCACAGAGAGCCGAAGGAGCTCTAAAACCTCTCTGGGCAACTTGTGCCAGAATTTGATCATACTTGTGTCATAGGTTTGAAAAGAGATGTTCGAATTTTTTCCCAGTGTCGGTCACCGCCCCCTCCCCCCCCCATCTGTTCCTTCCAGGGTGGAGGAGACAGGAGGGGGGACAAAGCACATTCGGGGCAGCGCGGGGGCGAGGGGGGGAGGTTCCCTTTAAAAAGCGGACCAGGGCCACACCTCCGAAGCCCCTTTGTCGGGAGGATTTGTTTTGTCTACCGACCGATAGAGCGGGAGCTGCTTTCGGTTTTCGGCCGCCTCCTCTTTTTCCATGAGGAAAAGTTGTTTGTTTTTTTTTTCCCCTTTCCCTGCCGGATACCGCGTGGGGAGCGGCTGGGAGAGACCGACCCATCTCGGAGTGAGGTGTTGTGCCTTTGGGGCGTGAGGCTGCATTATTCAGAGCTGCCCCACTGGTTTGCCGTGGGTTTTTTAACCCCTGGGGAATTAGGACTTTGTTTTGTTTCTTTTGAAAGTTTTGTTTGCACCATTGTTGTTTATTCGGATTTGTTAATAAAGAGCTGTTCTTTTACTTTTCCACTCTTTCACTTGAAGCCTCTTAATTTCAAACCTGTAATCTTGTTTAACTAAGACAGTTTGTAACAACAACAACAACAACAACAAAAGGTTTCTTCTCTTCAGATGGAATTTCATGATGCTTTTATTTGTGCCATCTTCTTTACACCCTCTGTTTAGTTATTAATAAGAATTCCTGTGAAGTCGCCTTCTTTCCAGGCCAAAAAGTGCCAGTTCTCTCAGGCTTTCCTTATGAGACATGCTCCTATTCAATTATGAGCTTCATGGCCTTTTCTGGAATTGCTCTCTTGTCTTAGGTACCCCACAAATGTATGCAGCACTCCAAACATGCTATACTTTCTCTGCTGAGTAGAGAGGAAAGATGACTTTCCTCACAGTGATGACTTCCCTCACACTGCCAGTGGTGATCTGACAGCTCACTACTGGCTGCCTTTGTTGCGACACTTTGCTGGCTCATGGGCAACTTTTTGCCAACCAGGACTCCCAATGATTTCTTTGCAACCCTGCAAAGAACACGTCAGCCCCCAGTGTTTTCTGGTGCTTGGGGTTGTTCACCCCCAGGTACATCACTCGTCACTTCCTCTTGTTGAATTTCATGAATTTCCTGTTAGCCCATTTCTCCAGCCTTTCACAGTCCCGCTGAATTACAGTACAAACATCTTGTGTATCAACTAGTCCTCCCTGTTTTGTGTTGTCTGTCTTTTAAAAAATACTAGCTAGAATGGACCAAAATAAATAAACTAATAATGAAACAATATGAATGGGCAGATGCTTACGGTTTCAGTTCATTCTTCAGCCATTTCTGCCTAATGTATAAGTGTCATCTGGAAGGCAGAGATTTATTTTTTCTTCTTAAGAAATAGTCACAGTATTTAATCTATATGCAATTAAAGCTGAAGTACATGTACCTGGTATGTAAATATTTTTCTTTTACTAGTCAAAAGAACACTGAAAGTTTCATCTCCGCACTCCCCCATTCCCTGACACCTCGATCACCCCAATTCTTTTTTCTCCTGTTTGTTACTAGACCACTAGAGGGCTATTTAAACTGTGTGTTAAACATTCAGTCTCTACCATATCTGACACCAGAAATTCCAATCAAACCCCAGAGATTTTAGTAAAACCAATTGGGAAATAGCACAGATTTATAACAGTAGCCCGACTAACAAGGGGACGTAGAACAAATGCTTGAAAATGCAAACATGACAATGAAAGATCGATGAGAGGCAAATGCAAAATCAGCCTAGAGACACTGGTGACAAATTATGCAAATTACCTCTTTCTTTAAAGTTATCAGCCTAAACAGCTGATGTAGACATTTGCTTATTTCACATCCAGATAGATATTTTTCCAAATTAATACAATACTTCTATGTCAAATTGTCTAAATTCTGCCTAGAATTATTTGCATCAGCAAATGGAATATCTTATAATGTCCAGGCTAAAACACACTTCACAAATTTGATATCAAAATCAATATCTAGCACTGCAATATTTTGACTAGATAAAAGTCTGTGATACATACAAAGCTTCAAGGTACTCACAAAATTTGATTTCTTATGACAATTGAGGACTTCTGTACTTCTGTATGCATAATGAAGATGAATATTAAATTTAACCTCGTACCCCCCAAATTAAACAGTAAACACAAAATTAAGCACTAGATGGAAAGTCCTCTTTTGCCTGAGGATAATAAGCATTACAATAAGTCAGGAAATGAGTTTATGTGACATTTTAAGTGCAGCAAGCTGGATTTCTCCACTTGTGTGAGTTCAAAAGCCAGGAGGGCACTGATTTATTTTTCCCTATTAAGAAATAGTCACAGCATATAGTCTAGCTGATTTTCCATTGTACAGATAAATAGGAAAAAATATCTAATATGACAGGTTAAGGGAAGAAGGAAGATTACACTGAACTGCAAGACTGGAGAACACATGAGAAATGACTATCCGAAGTCTTTGAAGCAAATGATATGAAACAGTCTGCAAAGGGTAGTGTCATCCTGTCGTGGAAGTAAGCCTGATTCTGATTCATAAAACATGGTTGATTTTTATGCTACAGTTGTCCGATTAAGTTCAATTTATTTACAATAAATGGAGGAAGATCAGAATCCCAATGATGTAATAAAATTACTTTGTCCTGTATTTTGGCCATACAGTGACATTGTACACATGCCGTGAAACTGTGCCAGTTGGATGTGTTTAAAGCAGTTAGTTATGTTGCACAGTTGTGGAAATCTGATTCGTATTCTGAGCAAGATTCTGATATAATAAAGTTTTTGCTTTGTCATTAATATTGAACTAGTGGTTTTAAGCACTCACATACATAAAATTTTGCCTAAGCAATGCATCATGATAAAATCAGTGCTTTGTTAAAGTATGTTAAAATCAAAAGATGCTTGTTATAGCTGAAAGGCTGAAATTTCACCAGCAGAACATAACCTAAACCATATTCCTTTTTATGAAATTTAAATAGCAGAATATGAAGGGTTTGCATAGTTTTTAAAAGAAGCTTCTTATGAGGATTTTCTGCATCAATTAGTACTATGAGCATGAGGGAAACTGCAGGTAATATTTTAGAAAGTGATTTGGATAAAACTGTCAAACATAGGGCTATAGAGTATTACGAAAACATTGAAAATGTGCCCAGCCCAAAAGGTAAGCTCAAAGGCAGTTGGATTCTTCACTGTGATAGATAAACCTTCTCAGAATGTACAGGATTTTATGAATATGCAGAAAAGTACAGCTCAGGTACCTTAACTGGACAAGAAGAAAGAAAAGTACTGAACCCAAATGAACACTAACAATGAAAGGGAGATAAAAAGCAATGATGAGAAAAGCAAAGGAAAAATATTTTAAGCAATCTTCAAAATGTGGCTTTGTTTTCTTCTAAGACCAGCACATACTCTCTGACAAAAGCAACATAAAACATATTGCATTTTTTTTGACTTGAAGTGCTGTGTTGCAGAAAGTCCTTCTCTTTGCTTATGACAGCAGCCATTCTGAGTGCTGCTTAGTGACAAGCACTTACCATACTCTGCCTCTGACATGGTGGTCTTCTTCCATATCACCCAGATAAAAGTCAGAAATCCATAAATATTTCTGAACAAACTGTATATCCTTTTTGCCCTTTTCTCCACCTTTTTTTTTTGTTCACAGCTGTGTTGTAAAATTCTGTAAAGTGTCATTGAAAATTTTTAAGTTTCCTAAATCAAGATTTTACACAGTCTTGTAACAAAATTTTCAGACTGTAGTATTAGTTACACACTTGGGGTCCTCAAGAGCTATTTTATGTGCTGTGATCTTGCTCCAGCAGAAACATTTAAATACCTCAGCATGTGAAGGATTCCACTCTGACCAGAGGGTTTGCATTTGGAGTTATGATTGCCTCTAACAAATACACTGAAAGTTGAGAGAAGGATTATTAAATAAAGAAATAAAAATATATTTTATACTAAATAAGCAAATGGGACATGTGTGTTTGTATTTGGTCTTTAATTAGCAGTTTTAAATAATCTTAGCAATAGTATTGTTTTGATGATGATCTAAAGATTGTTACATAAAGATAGAAGGGAGACTACATTTATTTTATTAAACAAGCAAGTTATATGGTGAAAGAGGGGTAAGGTTTCAGGTGTCTTTCATAGCTTTTTCAGGTCATCACTGCAGATATTTTTCCAGAAAACATTAGTGCTGTTGCAGCCATTCTAATAGCGACAATTCTTTTGAATCTTAGCTATTATTCAGAGGCATTTTCCTTTATTCGCTTGTGTCCAGTAAACACACAGTAGATTTCAGCTACTTTACTTACTTGAACAATGCTGGGAAATGTTTAGTCAGATGTTTTATGACTTTTTAATTCTAAAAAAAGACTTTCCAGAAGTCTTGTATTTCTGCCACAGAGTAGGAAAAGAAACTACAGTATTTAAATTTTAATAAGTTTCAGGGGGATAATCAGTTTTCCCTTTGTTGTCTGAATTTACAGTGTACCTGACACGTACCTGACAAAAATAAATAGGTATACTTCTTCCTAAGCAGAATCTTTTTATGTGAGGATGTTGGGGCTATACCATACTGTGTCTTTCTTTCATTTAAGAAAGTGTATGATCTCATATTCTCTGCCCCCACTAAACTGTACATTAGTCCTTGAATACTTTTATTATCAAGGAAAGATTTTCTTTCTTAGTGTGTGACATCTGGATGTATAGTTAAGGACTTATATCTGGAAATATCTTTAAAGGTGGAAGGTTAGTACCATGCTACCCTACAACAGGGTAGTATTCATTAATTGGCTATATTTCTTTTTCAGTTGGACCATGCATTGGAGGTATTTAAAGGATGTCTAGATGTGACACTGAGGGACATGGTTAGTGGTGGACTTGGCAATGCCAGGTTAATGGTTGGACTTGATGACCTTAGAGATCTTTTCCAAGGTAAATGATTATAGGATTCTGTGATTTTGTTCTACAGTTTAAAACTCACCAGAAATTGCTCAAAATAGCAGGCCTTACAGTTTTTTATATGTTCAGTAATTGCAGTTATTTAGATCACACTGTGCCTCTGTGGCCTTGTGATATTAAGTTCTTGCATAGAGAGCAAGAGGAAAAAAGCCTCATCCTTTTATACTTAGAGAGTTAACTTTTCTGCTTTCTCTGCTGTGTCTGAATGAAGTCAATTCAAAGATGCAGAGGTGAACAGCCAAGTGAAAATGGAGAACGTCGGTCTAGGTCAAGACACTACTCTATGCAATTCAGTTTCAAAGGACATCTATCAGCAGCCATTAAAATTCTAATATCCTAGTCTTAGACAAAATTTAAAGAAAGGAGCAAATGACCAAACATTAATCAGGTCTCTTGACAAAGGTTAAAGGAATAGAAAGTGATAATAACTCATCCTTGCTACAGTTTTCACATAATCACCTCATGGCCCATCAAGGTTACTGAGCTGTATGTCATCCTAAAGTGCATGGGTAGGGACTGAACCTTTTTTCTCTCTGCTAATAGCTCTTCTTTAAGTTTTAAAAGTGTTAACTATATCTTTGTTTTCACACTTTATGCCTTGCTGTCTTAAAGCTTCCAATGCAAATTACTAAAAAAATTTTCTGAGGTCCTTAAACTAAACCTCACTTTTTCATAGGTTTTGTAATAGACTGGATTTACTGTTGCATCAGCTTACACTAGACAAGCCTCTTATAATAGCTGTTTAATAGCTTGTAGAGAAAGAGCTTTCAGAAAATGTCGGGAAACTACAACACATACAATTATTTATGTTTGCTTATCTTAAGGGGGCAGCAGCAGCACACTGTGCACCTCGAGAGCTACATTTGTCTGCTCTGCCTGTGGACAAGATTAACTGCAACTCTTTATTTGATAGTGGTGCTTAATGGGATCTTGGTGATGTTTGTCATATCAAGTCTTTACAAAAACAAAGTCCAGTGTTTCAGCCTGATAGTGTTCATTTTTTGACATTTGTTAGAGACATAAACAATTTAATATCATGTTGAAGTACTTGGTATGTGTCACTGTAGTTTAGCTGGACAGGTATAAGGCTGTTGCTGCCAGCAGCAGCCACATATGCGTGTTTTCACAAGCATTACTCATCTGGAATGGCTTTCTGTAGTCATTACTAAGGTCTAGAGGATATAATATGGAAATAATAGAATGTAAATTTACTGCAGCACCACTCTTTAAAAGCCACAAGGTTTCTGTAATTTGGCTTTTTGAATTCTAAATCAGTTACACGCAACATTATTAGTTGACCTAATATGTTTTGAATCTCACATTCTCCTCAAGTGTGATACCTAGTAGCCCTTTGCCTACTTTCTGAAACCAGTTTCTGAACAAGTTAATAGTTGTCCCTCGTTTTCTTTATTATCTTATCTTCTTGACTACATATCCCATCTACTGTATTAAATCACAAATATGTATTTCCACCCAGGTAAAAGGCTATAAATCAATGGAATTCAGATCAAATAGTGGAATGAATCTATGTGAGAAGAATCAATGTTTTACTAAGTGCCTTCTGAAAGCAAATGTATTTTTTCTCTTTAGGTGGCTTTATCTGCAGAATCTTCATAAGTGCTGCATAGGAGTCTAGGTGTCTAGAGAACACCCAAGTCAGTATGTCTCTACATGTGATGCTGAAAAAAGAAATAGCTGATAGTACAGCTAGTTTTTCTTCTTCAGACAATTTACCTCTATTCATCAACTATGTGTTGTATGCAAATAGTGAAGGTAACAGCTGTGGTGTCTAAAATTTACTGAGTAATCACTCAGGGATGAGGTGACGTAATGATCAACAGCAGTTACATTAGAATGGCCACTTACAGAAAAAAAACTGTTGAAAGGCATTTTTTCCTGCAAAGAGGCTGTTATCAAATTACTGTGACTATCAAATAAACCATTCACTGTGGATATAACTGACCCAGAAGGGGGCAATTTTGCTGTCCATAAAGTTGTTGGATTTTATGTATGAGGTTATTGTATGCAATTGCATATCACATGCTATTGTAATCTTTCTGTATGAAAACAAACTTCATCCAGTTATTATGCCCTGAATAATTTTGATTTTTTCAACTATCAGAACTTTAAGGCAAGGGAGAACAAAGTGTTTACAACATAAATACTTTGGTTATCTTCTCTGTCAAGTGATGCATCTGTTCTGTCTTTGGAAATGGTAGCTGTGCCTGCATACTCACAGACATGAGCAAAAAAAAAGAAAACAAACAACTCCCCAAAAACCCCCTATTCTGCTTTCAGCTAAAAAATAAAAATGTTAATCACTTGTAATAAAAAACTGCAATAATGCAAGACAAAGAAAGCAATGGTAGGAAAAAAGATTTTCCTGCATAAGATGTCCTGGATCTCATCTTTGTCATACCCACCTACTGTAGCTCTACAACACAATAGACAGCTTTTCTTTAATTTTAACGAAGTGTTGAGAAAGACTGTTCACCTGAGAGGTATAGTTTGCCACCTATGCAATAAAGAGCTTTTTTAGTTCTCAGTGTCTGAAACAAGTTTTCGAAGTGTTCTTATCTCAGAGAACTGAACACTAAGCTATAGGAAAATACATTCAAATCAGGCTGTTAGCCCATGTACTGCCAGGAGGCACATAGCATCCTTTGTTACAAGAAGCTCTGTAAGGTGAATAAATAGTAGAAATATACATGGGTCAAAAAATTATAAAACAAGAAAACCTACTGGAGATATCTCACTGTTTTGATAGTAATAGGGGGGAAATTTCAAAGTTGTTCCTCTTTACACATACATATATTTTTCTGCCTATTCTCTCTCTATACATATATGAAAGGTGAGAACAAATAAAGACATTTGAAACTTTACCAGAATCCTGCATTGCTAGACATGATCACGGTATGTTGCACTCTCTGGGTTAGGTGAGATGGTAAATGGCAGGATGTTCTGTTTCTTTTCCATCTTTTTCTCTTTGCTCCCCTATTTGCATTGTGCCTGAGCCTATCTGTGCAACCTTCTACACATGTTAATATGCTTCATATCATCACCTCACATAGCAGTTCTTCTTGCCATAATAATATACCAGATAGGAAACACTAAAAGGCATCTGACTATGACTATCATTACAATGATTCTATAATTCCAAGATCTCTTCCTTTCAAAGATTAATTTTCTTATAAGAAGTAGAGCTAGAGTTAAGACTATTTGGGTTCCTCTCTTTGTGTTTTCTCAACATAAAGAACTTATTTTCTTTATGGTTAAATGTAATTCTGATATACCAGAATTTGTGATGTGAATATTAATCAAATTTCTATTCCTTGTGAACAATTTCACATGCTTGGCTGAAGTTACTCTTTGATTGATAAAGTACCTTGCATGCTCTGAAATGAGCCAGGCAATGGGAAGAATACCACAGCTAACACTGAGTAGTGGAGGATGCAGCACTGCCCTGCTGCGGAATGTGCAGCAAGTGCTCAAGGACAGCCACTGGGATTCCTCCACTTCTGGAGGATCAGTACAATATGTGAAGCCACTGTATTTTCTGTTCTGGGGATTTTCACCTGCATGATGGAGCCCTCAAAGGCTAACACACAGATACAGCTACGGGTGAGATTTATTAAAATGCTATTGGTACCACAGAATTTTGAACTCTCCTCACACTGGGAGCGTTCACTGGTGAGTATCTGTTGGGTGCACATACAGTAACTCCTGTGCCCATAGACATATACCTTCAGATGACACAAGATCAATAACAGAAGTATTAGACTATTGGTCATTGTTTATGAGAGATTAAAAGGTTTTTATTTATTGGACTAGTATATAAATGCTATGTACTTTATGTTATATGTAAATTCAAGTGCACAGATAGGCACAGTATGTACATAAATAAAGACATGGATACAGTGCAGTCAGACCGCTAGACCTGCTACAAATAAAAGTACTCTTGAATCATGGCAGAGCATCGATGTCTGTCATTTTCCTTCAGTGAAATCAAACTTGTTGGAGGTGGGAATGATGAGAACCATGAGGACTGGAGGAGGAATTTAGAGGAAGAGGACCCAGATGAAAACAAAACCATTTTATGATGTTGACTTGGACTTATTAAACCACTGTGTTTCAGGCTATGAATTTATATTCTTGGTTTGTTGTATTTTTCCCTATTTATTGTACCCTATTTTCCCTAAAAATCCCCTTTATCCCATATGTCCTTCTGTGCTATCATCCTATTGGCCACTTATTGCTGCATTGCAGTATTTTTCTTATATGGCCATCCCTTCCCTATTTGGTCCTCATTAACATGTTCCACCCCTGCTCCTCCCTAGTTCTGCCCTTTTTTCTGGCAAGTTCTTCTCCTGCCCCATGTGAGGCAGGAGCCGTGTTAATAAAGGGGCCATTTTACACCAACCTTCCTGAGTGGCGAACCTCTTTCCATTTGGGACCGTCACAGACTACACTATACTGTGGGTTCAAAAGACGACATCTGCCTTGCAGATTGATTTTAAAGTTTTGAATGTTGCTGAGAGTCTTTCTGGATTTCAGAATTCTTTCTCTCTCCGTACAGTCTTCACAACATTGGGGTGATAACACTTTGGCTTACATCATACATTAAACTACCCTTTGCATAGAAGCATGTAATAAAAAGTAGTTTTTTTCATTCTCTCTTTTTCATTCTCTCTTCTGATATTTTCTGCTCGTGTTAATTGTAATCTTATTAGGTGGTCTAGTGGTTAGGTTGCAGCACTCTCACTGCTGCGACCGGGGTTCGATTCCCGGTCAGGGAAAAAACCCCCCGGGCAGATGGAGCTCGTCAGCCCTGTAAGGCCATCCATCTAAGAGAAGGTCACTCTAAACAAACCTACGTCCTGAGGACCTCACTGCCACTGTCCGAGCTTGCTCGGCCCCGGCAGATGAACCTTAGGGTTAAAGGGTGGGCTCAGTTCAGCGCACACTGTGTCTCACCTAAAAAATCCACTGCGCAGGCTCGAAGGGTAATGACCTTTCCCAAATCTCCGCTCACGAAGACTGGCCATATGGAGC
The DNA here is from genome assembly GCF_036250125.1 of Pseudopipra pipra. Lineage (NCBI taxonomy): Eukaryota > Metazoa > Chordata > Aves > Passeriformes > Pipridae > Pseudopipra > Pseudopipra pipra. Next base: position 47,841,975 of record NC_087581.1, on the reverse strand, counting down.
AGGAAACATATTTTTAAAATAAATTATTTTTAAAAGGGTTGAAAAATTTATATATTAGCTCCCTCCATCCTTGTGCTGGGAAAGAAGAATCATGACATAATGTGTACTGAATGAAGATTACCAAGACAAAAATATATCTGGGATGTGTTAAGTGATTAGTCAATTTAAGATGCAATAAATGACTGTATGCTCTGAAGGTAAAAATGAGGGGAAGAGCAGAAGGTAAAACAAAGGTACTTTTTAATTTTATAAGTTAAATACAGATTATGAGATTATGGACTTGCAATGAATGCAGAAGAAATTTTTTGCTCTTGAACCCATGTAAGCACAGAGGTCATAAACAATGCTTTGTGGCAAACTTAAACAGTCCTTGCAGGCCCAGTGCCTGAAGATGTTGAACACAGGATAGTCTCTACTATACCTATCTATTTACAAGCTTCATATCTTTTAATAAATTTAACTCTGTGTTCTCTGATATGGGGCAAAGAACCCCCAAATCAATACATGAAAAGATGCTTATTTTAATGTAAACATACTTTCATTTATCTTGAAAAGGATTTTCTCTGTTTGATAATGAGATAACAAAAATATAAAAATATATTCCCTTTTAATGACAAATTTACTGGTTTCAGCCTGATCATCCACTCCTTCAGATACTGACAGTGATCAGAACACACTGCTTCAAGCCTTTTTTTTTTTTTTTATATCTTCTCAGCTCAGATGATCTCAGTGCACTGTTTGATTTATCACAATCCACTCTACAAACAGTGTCTGACTGAGGGAAACAGGATGTCTTAGGGCTGGCCTTAGGCACTAGAAAGTGGGCAGCTACTTGAGTCAGATGGCTGCTGAGAGCCGCAAAAGGCCTGTTCTGCAAATGCCGATGGAAACACAGAGCAATAGTTAGTGTAAAAATGTTTACCCTGAATACTCCATCTGCTATTGCTAGTGAGAGACGATTCAGAATACATTAGGGACTGAAATGGAAAGGATGAAAAAGATACTGAACTAACCACAGCCTTTTGTGTACTTCTTTGTCTCAGAAAAAATGGTATGTTGTTCTAGGGATTGTTGTCCTCATCCTCAGGTGAGGATTTGGTTCTGCATACCCTGTCAGAGACAGCTTTCAAGCTTAGAAACCTACACAGGAGAATTTAAAGCCCTCTAAAAGTGGTCCTTAAAATTTACATCTGTAGCAGTAAAAGAATGCTGGTTTTTTTTAGTTTGGTTTTTTTTTGGGGGGGGGGAGGCTGGCTTAGGTTTCTCCTTCAAATGCAGATAGATACCATTTTGCTTTTATTTTTAATGTGAATAGTACTGTCTGAAAACAATTCCCCAAAACCAAAAGCTGCTGTGTCTCCAAATATAGTATCTCTAACAGTAGCAATGTTCAAACTGCAGGAGACTACAAAATTGTTCTGAATTGTTTCTAGAAACTGGGTCCAGACACTCAAGGAACATGTGAAATGTCAGGGTGACAGAATGGGGCTGTGCAAAGAATACACTCCTTTGAACAAAAAAAACCCTGCACACAGCTGATGGAAACAATAAAGCATATGAAATTGTCCAGGAGAATGCCAAGACACCAGAGGAACAATGACTTAACAGTGAAATAAATATTACTGTCTTTTACTTTGGAAGTTTTGACAGTCTGTGCTATAGGCTATGACAAAGACAGTCTATGGGGGAAGCCATCAACTTCAAGCAGGTCACAAAGTTAAAGTGCCCACCATGCTGATTTGGCACAGTAGCATTTATCAAAGCACACAGCATTCTCCTGCAGCAAACAAAGCTTTCCTGGGCATCAGGAGAAATCTGGCATTTTTTTCTTTCCAGCAGGCTCCTGGGTTTTGATGTCAGGAAGGGCATCTGCAAACGGGCAGCTGGCTAACCAAGCTGGTAAACAAGGGGAAGTGCTAAGGAGAGTGATTTATCTCCTTCTAACCCATTTGTAGGAGATTGGTGCCCAAATCTTTATAGTAAAAAGGTCAAGGTAATGAAATGCTTAATAATGAAGCTTTTTTTCTGAGCTTGTCTTAAAAAAACAAACTAATAAAAAAAGAAAATAAAAGAAGAAGAAAAAAAATTACAAAAGAAAAAGCAAAAAGAAGAAAAATTGCAAACCCAAATGGAGACACGTAAAAATTAAGAATGCAAAAGTACAGTGAATCCTAGGTTGGTTTTTGTTCTGTTTTGTTTTGTTTTGTTTTCCCAAAAAAGACAGTGTTCAAATCATCCTTTTGCAAATTCAGAGTTCATAGGCTGTATTTTAGTTGCTTTTCTTTTTAACTCATAGAAAATAATAGTAATAATATAAGAAATTTTCTACTTTCCTTTAATTACTTTCACTTTAAAGTAATAGCCAATACAATCACATCACAGTGTAGTTTAATTTGGAATAGTCTGATTTCTTATTTGTTAACAGTTTTGCAGGAAAGCTCAATTTATGAGCTATGGTTTTCTCATAATTTATCACTCTGGAAGCTTTAGCTGTACATATTAAGAATAAATCTATGAAAAAAGTTTGAAGGTAAGAGCTTTTATTATATTAACAGGATGCAAGTAATATACACAAGCTTTCAGGATCTAGTTATACTACTCCTCCCCTCCTCTGATTTTCACCAGATGTTGGATTTGAGACACTTTCAGTAAATTGAGGGGAACATTCTATAGTTAACGTAAGAAAAATTGTAAGATCAGAGGTCCATGCAAAGTAATCTAAAGATCAATACACTCAATGGGGCAAAAGCAAGTCCAGGAGCCTTAAGACACACAAATATCAACATATTAAGACTCTACTTTTCACTCACGTAAAATCCATATCCCAGTGGAGCAGTTCCTATTTCTGGACAGCTCACAAAGGCACTGTGATATCCTCTTCTACTTCCACACAAACCCCGTGCAAAGAAGTAAAGCCTTTTATCTTTGTGGAATGTGCATTTGTCCAGTGGCCCTTCACAGAAAGAAAATGTTGTAATGTATCTTAAAAGGTCAAAAAGGTTGGCAATTGCAGTTTCAGTAATGACAAACACACATTTTTTTGCTTTTTGAGCAGATGGAAGCAAAACTATGCATGCTTGGAGAGAAGTGAACTTCTGTTTTCCTCCCTACCATCTCAGAAAGTGTGAAAAGGCATTCTGCATGTCTGATAGTAAAGTCACGCTTACTGTCCTGGAGAGCGAGTGGTCTCCAGGACATATATGGATCATATTTCAATTCACAAAACAGGAAGAAATTACTGTAATTTTTGCCTGTAAATTCCAAAATAATTAGTAGTTGGGGACAGAATACTCAGCATCTGGCCCATCAGGTAATTGAGTGGATGTTTTAGAAATATTGATTTAATGACCCAAAAACTTGATTTCATTCACTCCAATATTTTTTCCTCCTGGCAGTAATTTTGCTATGTATAATGAGTATAATTTAAGAAAAAGTTACTACTTATGATTTAAAACGACATAGTCTTCATAATGCCATGCATGGGATAGTAGAAAAGGAAGGAAATAACTTATGTGAAAAGCAAAAGGATTCAATTAGGTAAGCTAACGTTAGGTGTTCAAATTATATATGCCTTAAACAAAATTAACATCAAAACAGAAGTTATGACAAAAGTTTTGCATTTTGGAAAGCTGTGCCATGCATTACAAAAATTCAGCCCTAGTTACAGAATTCTTGAGAGAAGTTGTATATCTATTAATATAAAACAAGTATGTATCAGTTTTGTATCATTACCAGAGTAAGAAAAAATATGTACTTAAGTATTTCATTATTAGAAGTATTATGCTAGAGGGAGGGAGAAGGTCAGAAGAGTACATATTCTAAAAAGAAAGTCTTTCATAATGAAGCTATGGTTACTAGATCCACTGCCTCAAGAGACACATCAGATCTGTTGTCCATGTGCTTCACAGGTGGTTTGTGCGCGTGCAGAAGTAATTCTGCATAGTCTGTGTAGGTGTGTGGTAGTACTTTCAAGGAACTGGGAGCCTGTGGAGCTTACGATACAGACCATCTGTTTATCAGATACAGATCTAATATATAAGTCCTCCCAAAAGATCCACAGTTTCCCAAACTCACTTCGCTTGTACTGCTTACTGTAAGTGCAAATATTTCCACTTGGTTGAAAAAGAAATTAAAAATTGCAGATGAAACCAACCCTTTACAAAACTAGCATGTGCAGACAACTTAAATGAGAAGTGTGAGAAATAATAAAGATCTTCTAGTTCATCATATCAGGGGAGATTGGCCTGCTGATACGATCTATATCTTTCTCTATTACGCTCTCATAGTCAATAGTAAAGTACATATCTTGACTTTAAATGGCAAAAAAATCCATTTATAGGCTTAAGATATTTTACGCTGCTCTCTGTATGGTTTTTACAGCTTTCTGAAGATATTAAAGATGCTACTGAGACAATAGGTACACAGTTTCACCCAGGCTAAAGAGTGCATTTTCAGAAATGACTTAGATATTTAGGAAATGATAGAAGTTACATATCTAAGACTCCAATTTAGACTGATGTGTTTGCTGCTTATTGAAGTGCTTATTGAGTTTCTGAATAGGTATTTTTGATAGCAAACTATCTCCCAAAAACAATAACTGGTGTCACTTAAAAACGTTTTAATTCACCCTCTTGCCAAAGGTTGAAGGCATTCAATGAGGCAAGAATTGCAGAAAATACAAAGACTTACATTTAGATGTGTGAGAATTGTTCTGGATACTTTTCCCCCTTAGTCTGGAGTTTTCTTTGTGAAATCTGACATTACATTTGAGTTTAACTTTTTCACAGATGGCCAGAACCTGTACGTCTTTCATTTTGCAGGCTCCTCATTTAAGCTTAGGGTCTGTAATGCGCAAAAGGGTCTGAGAGCTTGCAGCAGCTGACGCTAGTAGTACAATGCTCTGATAAGATACTATGAAGATAGTATGAAGTCTCCAAAAGTTAATCTTTATGCTAAGTCAAATTATGCCACTAACAGCTGTGTAGATGTACCACCATGATAATAGATCTAACCACTGTGGAAGCTGGTCCTGTATATCCCAGAATGTCTTGCAGCAATATTTCATGGAAAACAGGCAAGTCAGTGGTGACTTTTCAACAGAAAGACTTAACTAGACAAAGCACTATGGGATATGGATATATCCCAGCTGCAGGCTTCCTAAATTGAACAGGGTAGAAACGCCATATTTGAGCCTGTGATTGCTCCTAGGCTAAACAATGTAAATGTAGTCTGCATGTAAAAGAGGAAGTGTGCCAGGAGTTGTGAAGATAAATTAATTAATATTTCTCATATATTTTTTCTAATTTATAATACCTTCATTTACATACTTTAACAATTAATTTTAAGGAAGAACATGTTAGGAAATCAATAATTCAATGTATAAGAGAGTAGGGCAGGAAATATGCCCTAGGCCATACTGAATGAAGATAATTAAACAAATCACTGCAATAGGGGTTCATTAACTGAGCATTGAACACTGAATGAGACAAGGAAAAATGGTATGTAATTATGAAATTAAAGATTGTATTGTTGTGTATTTACACAAGGATGCTATTACTCTTTCTGCAACCACTACCAGCTGTTGTCCACAATGACCACGTGTAAGAGGGTTATTTTTGCTTTCTTTGGAGGGCAAAACTTCGCAATGTTCATGGAAAATTACTTTTCACAGAATAAAAAGATAATTACAATGTAAAATTCTTCCTATGCTCTTTCCCCTTTTAAAATAATATGTTATTTGTGGTTTTAAAGAGGAAATACCCACCAATGGCAGTGGGAGAATTCCTGGTGGTGACCATAAGATTTGACTGTCAGGGATCACTGAAAACTCTGGCAAGCTAAAAAAGATTTTTGCTTTCCCTCTGCTTGTAATATTCTGCCCTACAATTGTGCAAAGCAAAAGTTTAATAACCTTAGAAATCTTACCCAGCTCTAAAAGCTCTGCACGAATTATTACTATAGCGAAACTTGGTGTCATATCACCTGTGCAGCTTGTTTGGCTTATGTCAGCTCCTATAAGCCAACACTTGTCACAGTCATGTCAACTTCACATTAGAAAGTCTTGTTCAGACAAGATGAATTCTAATTAATTTCCTGAATCAAAAATTCAAGGACCACCAGTCAATTAAATCAAGGGCTGCATTGAGAAAGATTGTTCCCTCTTCACTATGAAGAATATCCATGCCTTTAGGAGTGGCAGTAAGAAGTACAAAATTTCTTTGACCTCCATCTTCTGTCAAGCTAATTATGCAAATTTTTTTCCTTCTGAAAACAAGCCCATACTCTAACCAGATAGTGATATATGATTGACCCATAAATCTATTAAACTAAGTGTCACTCAGGATTATCTGGAGGTTAAGTACAAACTTACATCAAGAGAGAGATACTTCCTTTTTTTTTTTTTTTTTTTTTGGTTCATAACAAAAAATTTTCCTTAAATGGTGAGGTCCATTAGATTCAAGATCACTTTTTCAGTCTGCTCTGGAAATAGCACTGACTTTTAACACTCTGGAGATAACTACTTTTTATTCAGGACTGTAAACAAATAAATGAGGTTATAAATAAAAACTTATCGCCTGACTGATCCAGATTCTCATTTGTAGGGTTTGATATAGACAATTTCAGAACAATTTGATTTAAAGAGTCATTGGTGATCAGTGCTTTCTGAGTCATGGTTTTGTCTTCTGTGATGATAAAAATCCTGAGCCAAAGGAAATATATAGTGGACGTATTTTACTGATTGGAGAGTTTATTTGTATTTTTGAAAAATTACAACAAGCAGCACTCTACTTGTATGAACTACAGAACAAAAACTTGCTTTTTCCACCTTTCTGTCAACCAGTATTTATTGTTGAGGTAATTTTGGGATTTCAGTTACATGAAAATGAAACTCAACTGAAGTCAGAGCAGATACTCCAAATTTTTGCCAGGTAACTGAGTGACAGATTCTTTCAGATAGATGGCAAAGACGGAAAACTTCTAAGATTTCAGGATGAGAGTATCAGCACTACTATTGCTCCTCTTTCTTGTGAGCATTGCAGGAGGTGTGACTTTGAATTCAGAAGGGTTTTGCCATTGGTTGGAATATTTACAGAGCCCATAACTTGCTCTTGACTCTGATTTTTCGACTGATCAAATTCTCCTTTTGGACTCTTTATAATGATTAAGAAGAAATCCCAATCAGAATGGTGTGCCTGAAATGGCACATATTTATATTTGTATATATATATATTCCCCCTTACAGTGAAAGTGCCCATCCCCTCTGGTCCTGTCACTGGGTACCACTGAAAAAAAGCATAGTTCCCTCCTTTGCACTTAAGTTCCCCCTGAGCATCCCTTCCTCCAGGCTGAGCATTCCCAGCTCTCAGTCTTTCCTCTTCAGAGACATACTTCAGTGCCCTCATCATATTTGCAGCCCTTCACTGGACTCTCTCCAGTATGTCCAGTATATCCTGGGGAACCACACAGTACTCCAGATGCAGCCTCACCAGTGCTGAGGAGAGGGGATGAATCACTTCCCTCGACCTGCTTTTACAGCCCAGGACATCATTAGCCTTCTTTGCTGAGAAGGCACATTGCTGACTCATGTAATCAGTAATTTTTGTCATAATGAGAAATTTGTTAGTAGGAAAAAAAGAAAAGACTGAAATCTCACTAGAGATGGCTGTGAATTTGAGCCATGCATCCTTCTTCTCAGCTCTTCCCATTTCTTTCCCATTCCTGGAGCAGCGAGTTTCAGTCCAAATTTGTGCTGTGTAATGAGTCAAGGATCACTATGATAGCTCCTCATCCACTTCAAACTGAAGAAAAGAAGTTGGTGAATTACTCTCCAAACCTTCAAAACTCCCAACAGGCAGAGAAGACTTACCTTCTTACCCGTGATTCCAAAATTGCACAGGAAAGTCTTGGTCCCTCAGCTCCTGCCCTTAGGAGTTTTTGCTTCTACCCTGAGATCCTCTCCATGCCTCCACCAGTCCCTACCACACCACACATCAACGCTCCTTCATCACTCAAAGAGGAAAAGAACTGTTGCAACAAGGAAAAACACTCTTCTTTTTTTTAACTATGAATTTATATTTAGGTGGGCCAGATAGTTGTGTTCAAGCCAAGAAGAGGTTAAAATTACAAGGAGTCAGGGTCAAAAACTAATATAGATATCTTACAGCAAAGCTGAGCCGTTATATTTTGGAATTTGCTACACAAAATTAAAACTGAACATTATAAAAACTTTGCATATGTAATATTTTTTAAAAATATTAACACTAGTGATAAAAATTATATCTTTTATTGGCACTTGTAACCAAATTTTTAATAGCTTTGGCATCCACAATTTCAAAAGTATAGAGTAAAGTTATATTTAATATGTTCTTGTAGTGAATTGATGATAGCAATTTTCCATTTTCAGTAGTAAAACCAGAAGGAATAACACACACTTAAAATCTCTCTCAACTAGAATGAAACTTTCTGAAAACCTCAAACCAACAAACCATGTGCATGTACATATGGAAAGTAAAATAAAGTTAAATAATAAGTTAATTCTATGACAGTGCCTTTAAGTTCAGGCTTTTAGTGGATACAGAGAACTAGTGCTGTCCCAACTGCTTTGCCTCAGAGAAAATGCATTCCTACAAAGGGCTTGTGAGATATATTTGGATGGAAAGATTTTAATTCTCATCCATATGTGTTCGATGAACTCTTTCTTTTGTTCTTCCCTGTGAAAATGTGCCACACACATTTTCCATGGAAAGTAGAAATTTAAGAATGATTCTGTAATTAAGATCATTTAAGAACAGGAAAGAATTAAACCATACAATTTTATTTCATAATAATTTTGATTTATGAAAAAGAAACTAGTAGCTGATTAGCTAAATTGATACATACATATATGTATGTATATGTTTGTTTTTACACCTTCATATACAGACATATCTCTGTAAATATGTTTGTGTGTGTAGATCTGTGTGTACTTGCATATGTCTACTTATCATGAAAGAGAAAGGTGAGTTATTTTTTGATAGCTTTTTAGTTCTTTGCCACTACAGTCCACTAGTTTTCAATGCTGTCACAGTAAAACTACTGCCACACAAATTAAGGGATTTGCTTTTGGAAATGTATCTACATTGCTGTTGCAGTGGTGGACTTTATTAGTGGTTCACATTGCACAGCCATTCTTACCCTAGGGCAGCTCTAAGTAGGAAAATTTGGTTCTCTTGGTCATTTCTAAGCATAGAAGTCTTTTCACCGGAGATGAGGCTAATCTCCTAACTCATTTCTTGCAAGAGTTCTACAGGTTTTAAACACCCATTCTCTACAACACAAGGTCTGTTTCAGCTAGCCTTGACTAAAATATTCACGTTTATTATTAATTTCTCTATGGACCCTAGTCAGTTATTATTTCACTGTCTCACAAACTTCAAAGACTATAGTCTCACAATATGTATGTAACAAAAGTTTTAATGTTTTGAGGACAAATTTAAGGCATAGTTTAAGAAATTCTCAAAAAATGATGTAGGAGAAATGTGTCGAATGGGTGTTGTGCCCCTACCAGCTGGTCATTATTCAGCGTCTTAATCACTATAAAGTCTTCTGGTGAGTCATGGTTGGCTGGGATCCAGCAGTCATTCAAATTATTCAGGTGCTTAAAACTGTGCACAAGATTAAATACCTTTCCAAATCAAAACCTCAACGTGCCTACCAATTTATGGGTAGAATATTAGGGAAGTCAAGGACAAATGAAAACCTTCTTGAAAAGGTGTAATATGCATGATCCTGGGTGTGATACGGCAACTGATCCTGAATCATTAAGAGTAAGAATGTGTCACAGCTAAATTCACTGTGATAGTAGACCTACTGTTGGAGAGTTTTTTTCTCTCTTCTATTGAGCTGAATGAACTCTCTGCTACAATTTTAGACATACATATTACACTTACGCTCTCAGGGAACAATTAAATTTTATTATGTAATTTGTATTCCCCACATAAGTGGTATAAATCTCTATCTTTTTATCTTGGAAAGTAGAGGTAATTAAATTTGTAATAAAGAAAGAATTAATTAATCTTGATTGTTGCAAGTTAGTGTCAGAGACTCGTATGAATGGCACAGACACGAATGGAAACCAAAATGTTGCAGAAAATAAAATACATCAGTACATATGACTGCATTGTCCATCCCAGTGGTGCTGGGAAAGCTTCAGAATATAGAAGATAAAAGTTCTCTAAAAAATGCTCCAGCTCCGCCATCTTCACTATGACATGTATTTTTCCCTGTGCTCAAAATATTGAGATATTGCCAGGTTTTGGTGTTTTGGGGTTTTTTGTTGGTTTGTTTTTTTTTTTTAATCCCTATAAAGTTCTGCTTAAGTCTATTTGAATCTCATCGACTTGCAGGTAAAATAGAATAAGCACAATGAGAAGGAAAGGGAAAGAAGATAATTTTTCAACTATTTTAACCTAGACTATTTGGTATTTTCCAAAGTTGAATTGCACAAATATCCTTAAATGTCTTTTCTCCCTTGTGAAATACAGACTGTTATTTTGCTTAGCTGAAGACTTAAAAAAGATTATTTTGATGTTCTCAGTGAAATGACTTTTAAAATTTAATCACACTGAACAAAAGTCACATATAAAAAGCAAAAACACAAAGTACTTTGACTTCAAAATAATGATGATGATAAAAACGCATGACCACTGTAAGTTACTGGTAAACAGAAAAGGAAATAAGTAGATTTTGCGTTAGGTAGGTCTGTTTGGTGCTGAGATACAAAAAAATTAAATTGTAAACTCAGTAATATTTGATGGTATTGGATTTATGAATATTTTTGGAAAGTGTTATTTTGTGTATTTTCCTCACTAGCAATGAAAAAAGGAAAATTATTGGGAAAAATAAACAGATAAAACTACTTACCAATACCTAAGAAGCTCGAGTTGAAGTAATTTAGATTATATACTTTGTTGATTAATTATTATCAGGCAAAGAAATTGATAGCTAGCAGATATTCCTTTTCTTGATTTTAATTTTCTTCTCTTGAACGTGATCCTACTTTATTTTTTTAATAAAAAATCGGATATATGTATTGAAATACCGTTGACAAGATAAGCAGTGCATTGAAATGAGATTACACCACCTAAGAAATATTTTTCTTACTCTGATTCTTTTAGTGAAATCAAGTTAACATTTTGGAGCTGAAGTCGACCAGGATAGGCAGTGTTTGAACACTGCTGCTGAGACTAAAGAGTCACATCTCTAAAGAAAATCTATTACTCTACAGATTTTAATACCTAAGAATTTATAGTGCCTTTTTCAGATCAAATTTGACTATGAGTTTAAGTTTAGAAAAAATTTGCAAATGTTAATAAAATTGTAAATAAAATGTTGCCAAGTATATTTTGTATACATTTTTTTAATTACTTTTTTAAAAAAAACCCCTTAACACAAATTTTCTATTGCACTGTTTTGAGTATGAAAATCAATATTTTAAGATGGCGTGAAAATATAAATACCTACCAAATGAACTATGAAACTGGGACATTTAAGGAAATATTCTCCCAGAGATCTTAATGTGGAACAGCATCTGCATGTAGGTCCTAGTTACTGTATTCTTTTCTATTATATCTTATCTGTTCTTATGATTTTATAATTTGAAAAGATGATACATATGCAGAGATCTTTGCCATAAAATCCTGAGAAAGGATTAGCTCCAGTTCTATTGAACTGTATATGAAGCATCCTTTTGATTGAATTTGTATATTATTAATGACTTGGCAAGTTTGGTTCAAAATTCTTCAAATAATTTGAACCAATTAAAGTGAAGTTTCATTATATTAACAATATTAACAAAAATTGCCTTATTGGAAGGCTTTTAAGGGTTTATTCAGTTTAATTATTCTCTATCAAATGTTATGTGCTGACAATACAATTTTACAGAGAGAAGGCAAAATACAAATGATAATGCACTTGTCATATTATTCAGTAGAGAAAGCCAAAGGTGTGGAAGGTTTAGAGCATAGAAAAGAATACACAAAAAAGTAGCAAGCAAGAGACAGTGTAAGACAAAAGACAACAGAAAAAAAGAAAAATAATAAAACCTCAGGAAGATACCCAAATATAATGGAGAGTTTTTCTAATTTTTGCCTTCTCTTTTTTCTATTTTTTTTTTTTTTTTGGCTTATTGATACACTTGTGGCTCTTTGTTTATATTTCCACACAGAAATCAGACACCTGTATGTTTAATAGGCCTTCTAGGAATCATTTCAACCTGTGGTTTCCAATATGTGCATACAAAAGAACGTAAAAAAGCAATACACACATTTGAACCTGAGTCTTCACATGTAGACGCGCAACTATCTCATCACTGAAAAAGACTGTAATTTTATACATGATGGTAAAAGTTGCAAGAAATTATTGTACTGAATTATATGTCTGAAAACACATTTCAGAGAACACCTTCCATAGAATCAGCTGGGTTGGAAAGACCTCTGAGATCATCAGGTCCAACCGTTGATCCACTACCACCGTGATGTTACTGAAAGGAGTCTTCAGTTCTTTTTCTCCCATTAACTCTATTTCCTACTTGCACTCCATGATTCACAGGATGGTAATAATCTTGGTGCAGCTCGTGAACAATTCTCAGGAAGACTTTGACTTCAGGTCAAAGGTCAAAGGTCAGCTTTCAGGTAGTGCAAAGCAGTCATAAAATGATATACTGCACCTTATTTTTTTTTTCATTTAGCAAATGCTCTCAATTTAATTACTTTTTCCTTAAATATAAATATGTAAAGTTATGTGGTTGCAAAAGGGCACAATTTTAGGAAACTTTAAATGTTTTTGGCTCTTACTGACTTCTGAAAATTACATTACTCTTTTGAATGTATGATCCTAAATATCTGACTCTGGAAATCCGAGCTTAAATTAACATAAATAAGATTTAGCATGTGCTAATGTCTGAATTCTAAATTGTCATTCTGTGAGAAGAAAGTGACATTTTATAATGTGAATATCTGTCTTTTAAGAGGTATATCCAAGCTTTAAGATTTCATATGTCCCATTAGAATAAACACAAATTTTTGCACATCAATCTGTTCATGGCTCATATACAGGAATCAGAATTATGATGCGCGGTATAAATAATGAAATCATGTGCTTGTGCATGTAAATGGCTGGTAGGACTTAAATAACAATTGCAACATTCATTTATGCCCCATTCATTTTTGTATCTGTAATTTTAACCTAAATTTTGGAAAAAGGTGACATCTAAATGTAATGCTTTTAACATACTTAATCACCCAAGCGCTGTGAAGTGTGAATAACCCAGAAATGGCTTATTGCACCAAAACTACCTGATGCAAGAGACCCGACTTCTTATCCATCAGCATCTAAATTCTTTTCTTTGCTTTAGTACCCCTACTGGTTTATGTCTGTCACATTTAGAAACTGTAGGCTTCAAACTTCAGCTCTTGTTCTTCTTTATCCTCCTCCTTTGTTAATTTCCCTTTATTTTTCCTCTACAAAATCATGCCATCTGCTTCTTCCAAAATACCATGCAGCCACATGGCTGTTCAATGTATTATCTGATGCTAAAATTCTCTTCCAGGTTCTTCCCCATTTAAAAAAGTTCCTCTGTACACTGTGTCTTTTCAGTGTCCTGCTTCAGGGAACTTCCTACTGTGCAGAGATATACTATTTTAGCAGCTTCCTTCAAAACATTCTCAAAATGCTGCTTCAGAAAACTTGTAATATATAAAAGCAAGAATCCACATGACAGTCCTTCCTTGGGGGCCTCTTCAGTTCTCCATGCCTTTTTTTTCTCTACACTTTCATGCCTCAGCATGTGCCCACACCACTAATCACATGCATAGCAGCTTTTGTTCTGTCATATACTCATAATTTACTGTCTGTGGACCTGGCCTTTATACTTCCCTAGACCTTTCTGAGAGTCTCTCCAGGGATGAGTACCTCTCTTTCTGTCCTGCATTTTCCATTTCCCACTGTCTGGTTAGCCTGAGAATGCTCCTCTCCTGGGAAAGGATAGACACAGCTATACATAGAGCAACATTCACATATGGCTTCCGTACTCAGAGGTAGATGCATTAGAGCTGACTCCTTCTTGCAGAAATATGACCCTTTTTAAACATGCCAAACAAATAGAAAAGTTTTTATAGATGTGTTTGATAAAACACTAAAGAATGTGAAAGCAGAACATTGCCTCTGTACTACTGATTAAGCTCTTTCTCGACATGTTAGTGAGTTGGAGCAGTGTTTTGCATAAGAGCTGAAGCATATTCCCCTTTTAAGATCTTCTGACATAGTCAGGAGAAGCCATCAGATCATAGCTTGGAATCTTACCATCCCGGAGAAGTTCCTGGCAGAATTGTGTGGATGTCCACAGAGAAGTAGCTTGACTCAGATTAGGCAATTAATAACTTAAGCTAGCTTCTTTTTAACTTATGTATTCTTCCGCTACAGTGTGATCACAGACTCATAGGCAAAGAGAAGCTAAAGCTCCTCAAAAGCTAAATGAAGAAAAACCCGTAAGTGGAAGATTGTGGAATTGGGTAAATATGATAGGATGTTTGAAAACAAAATGACTCTGAGTCTTAGTCTACAAATACATGTGAAACTTGGCATACTTTCTATTCTGAACATTTTATGAACATCTTAATTTTAAGCTTTCTTTCTCTTCTCCACTCTTAGGTACTGCCAAAACTTGTTATGGTCACTCCAACCTTTGTTTGTTCTTTTGTTCATTGTGATATGCTAGCCTAAATCAGTGTGATTGTTATCTTGATAGATGCTTTAAAGAGGTATTTACTGAAACCCATACATTGCTTGGTTTTCTGCCTTTATCACGTAATCTTTGATTTACATTAGATGGACTCAGTAGATTAGATGTACTGAATGTGTCCATATGTTTGTTCTTCAAAGAAGCTGTGTGTTTGTTCATAATGCATTTTTAGATTAACAGTATTAAACATAGGTAAAAAAACCACTACTGCTTTAAAATATGTTACTACCATCTGTCATGAATGAGTGTTTAGGTCACTTAAGTATCGCCATCAAAGGTATTAGCAAAAGCAGGTTTAATATAAATTTGCAAAACACAGCATAACAGAACTGGATGGTTCTGTTAGGTTCACTCTATTACTTGGATGAAACATACAGAAGAAAATCTGTATTATAGAGTTAGAATCACTGAAAGAAGCACTGCCCAATGTATCCCCAAAAGGTGGTCTTAATATGATGGTGTAAAAGTGTTAGTTCAACACAGGTAGAATTTTTACACAGCCTCTGATCTGGCAGCAGAATTTTATTCACAGCTTTAAGGTGGATAAGTTTTAAGGTGGGTCACTTCATCATTGATAATTTAACATTTACAAAGTCAGTAGGATTTACTACAATCACTACAGTAACTGAATTATAAATCCAAGATGGCAACATTCGTACTATTCATACTATACTTGCTACAAGATCTAACTCAATTGAAACACAACCCACACAGACACAAAATTATATATTACATATGTAAATGTTCAAAGGTCTATGTGTTAAAAATTCCACTTAAGTTCGGTGAAATACATCATACGTCTTGACATTTCTCAGTTGGTGAGAGTTGAGCCGCAAATAGTGCGCGGTGCTAGTCCAGGACTCGTCATCTGCCACAGTCCGGTGGGTGGGGGAGTAGTACCGCAACACTGCACAAAAGAGTCTGACAAGGTAGAAGGTCGAGGTGCAATGGCAATTTATTGAGGTAGAGCAGGGACTTATACAGGGTCTGGTTCAGGGGGGCTTGGTAACGAGAGGAGCATGAGATTGGCATCTCAGGGTACAACAGGATAGAGGAACACAGGAAACGAGGAGGAACTTGGGAGGAGTCAGGCATTAGGAACCAATGGGGACTCACAGCGCACTGCGGCACTCCTCAGCCAATCAGTGCAGGATGAGTGGGAAAGTGAGGGGGTAAACAACTTTAGGCGGGAAAACAGCTCTGGGCAAGCTCGGGCAAGTCCAGAGCCATACAAACAAAAGGGATTAATACAGCCAAGTGGGGAAAGTACATCAAGCAGTGCCTAAAGCCAGGTATAAATGAGCAAGTCCATGAAATGGAGTCCCTCATGCACCATAAATGTCCCTCCATGCTTTAAAGTGTTCCCATTTGGACACAGGCTCCTCAGCAGTCATCAGCTTTCAGTGATGATGCTCCAAACTTCACACATTTGAGAGATCATTGGCTTTCAGTGATGGTGCTCCAAACTTCACACGTTTGAGAGATCATTGGCTCTGAGAGGGAGTGAACTCAGAGGGAGATGTTGGTGCAGCCTATTGTGGTCCAGGAGAGCTCAAAGTGCTTTACTTAGGACTGCTGTTTATAGGGTTGAGAGGTAATTGGTTTAGTTATCAGCAAATTTCAATCCTGGAATTCTCAAAATTCTATTACACTCAAGCTGCAAGTGTTCCAAGGCTGTCAGGCAATGATGGATTATTTCCTCTCTTGTTGTCCACCTTGGCCAGGCAACAGGAGTTCCTGGTATGGCCAGTGGTACTCCCACTTTAGCCATGCAAGATTTCCTGATACTGTCAAGGGACACATCACTGATCAAGTCATTAAGTAAAGTCCAAGGACTAATGGGAATTCTTGAGATCATAGGTAAGGGGGGGAGAATGCAAAGAATGCACCATCACACACAACTCTTTGTGGTTTGTTGGGAGGTTTTTTTATATTTTTTGGCTAATTTTTTTTAATATTGCTATTGCTAATCTTAATTAGAATAAAATGGAAATTGGATACAAGGCAATTTTTTAAAAATATATCCCTGTAGGCTAGCTGACATTGGCTTTTGTTCTTCTGAAAAACCACACAAAATTTTCTGAGGCTGAATTTAGAGAAGGAACCATCCAAATATGTTTTAAATTTTGTTGAACTCAAACCTCCTTCATTAATCTTTGCACCTTTACTTCCCTGAGAAGAACTATAAATCATTGTATTGTATTGCTGCTATTTATGAAAGATATTTTACTTTAAGTTATATAATTAATCATAGAAGGGTTGTTCATGCATAACTATCTCTCCTGAACTGAAATAATTCAATACTTTAAACAAAGAGAGAAAATCAAGTAAAAAAACCCCACTAGATTAATTACAAAGATTTTAAAGGACTATCATATGCCACTTTTAATTCAAATTAGGGAAATGTTATTTAACACAGCCATTCCTTTTTATCACAGGAAACCATTCTGTATTCTATTTTGGCAAATAAATTTGTTGATCATCATCTTTACTGCTCAAAGTTTAAAAAGTACCCAAAAGGCAGCAATAGACCTAGGCTACTCTCTGATCCAAAAAAATATAACATCAACTGGAAATGTTTATATTTTCCTTTGCAAAAATCTTTCTCTTGACGTTGCTAGGAAAAAATCCCCTGACTTGCATTATAAACAAGCTACTTGTGACTTGAGAAGTATTTATTCACTTCAAGAGCATTTTTAAATATCTTTCCTTGATAAAAGTTCTACATGCATGCAAAATCTGTGTGGTATATGGATTCTGTGAAGGATACCTTAAGGAAGGCCTGCTGTGACTGATGGACAATAGGAAGATTGTGGAAGCTCCCCTTTCTCTCTGGTTAGTGATGTGTGATTCAACTCCATCAAAAAAGAAACAGCAAGTATCATTACAAATACCAGTTTATTAACAATGTGCTTTCTGGGAAGTATTTCTCAGTCACTTAAACCTAAGTAAAGCCTGGACAAGATATGATCAAAGATTTTAGATGTGGTTATTCAAGTATCATGAATCACAGACTTACTGTGTATCTTAGAATATAGCCGGAAGAGACTATTTTAATCCTTTCTTTTTCATGTAAATATGCCCTTGGAGTTTCTCCTACTGATTCAGTGATGCTAATTGACAATTTAAGATTTGCACATGCCATGCCTCTTAACTAATCCCCAAGCCATGTTTATGTCTCCTGTAAGTCATAAGCTGTCTTACAGCTTCATACAGGGAGTATTTTGATATACAACAGTCTCTTCACAATACAACCTGCTCAAAAATTTCATTCTCAATGACACCACAAGATGTCTTTATCTTCTAGTACACTAAACAATGCTCTTCCTTTTGTGGAAGAAAAATGACACTTTCTAAATCAGTCAAATGTGTTCAGAGCAAGAACTCATGCTCACTGGAACTGTGGTATTGAAGCATGTGTGATGATTTCAGACTTTTGTGGTGATTTCACATGCTTTTGTTACACCAAAAAATAAAGACTGCAAAGGAGCATTTGAAAGGAGATTTTGAAAACTATAACTTTCTATTATTTTTCATGTTAAAAAAAATAACTACAAATAACAGTGGCTTAATTTTTGGTACATCAGTGTCTAATTGAAGATTCTCCATACAGTTATACTATTTTGGTAATGATAATTCCTAAAATTCATTGTGAATTGATAGAGAGTCTAGATCTTTTGCTCAAACAAGCAGAAGGATAAGTGTTTTTTTGTTGCTGACTTTATTCAGACACTCAACTTTGAGATGGATATTAGGCCACATAAATGTCACCCTGTGTTTTCTGGATCTGATGTGTCACAAAATCTTGCTGTGTGAAGTGTCCCCAAGACAATGTTCTTTTACACTCTTATGGTTTTGCTTGTTCTTCGTTTATGCTAAGTGTTTTCTTACTGCAGCTGAAAACTCAGTCATACAAATTGTCCTAAATTCTTGAAAGGTGAATAATATTTTATTGAACCAAGAACTAATGATTCTATAGAAAATGCTATTTACCATCCACTTTCTATTGTTCACATAACAAATATAGTCAAGACTTTGGAGTGTGTAAGAAATGTGTATTTGAATCAGTGCACTGCTATTTAGTATGCAAATCCCGTTAATTCCAATACGTCATGCTGCTAAACGTCCACACACATTTTGGGAAAACTATAGTTGATTATCTAATGATCTCTCATGTAGGCTGAAGACCTTTGGTGCTGAGAACATCACTCAAATAATGCAGGGATCTGTACACCATTAAGTATCTGGATCACATCTGCCACAAGCTGGTTCTATAAGCAAATAGGTAACAGGTATTATGGGAGCAAGAAACAGAGGCATGTTTTTTCTTTGCTTTTAAAGAACAAAACAAGTCAACCACATTTTGGGGTTTTTTACCATGTCTTTTTACATTTAATATAAACTTTATAGAAATGTTGTCTGGAAAAGATACTTAGCACACCTGAGGATGGACAAGGATTATTATTACAACTCTCCAGAGAAAAGTGAAATGACTTGCTAAGAGCCTCCTAGCAAATCTTTGACAGAGAAAGGATCAGTAAACAGTACCTTCCAGCAGTCACTTTCTGTTTATTTCTCCAATCTTGGCTGTTCCTCATTTATAATTTTAAAAACAATATGGTCCAGCTCTATGGAGACTTACTGGTGAGTATAATTTTTTTGTTTAGATGCTTCAGTTTTCTCTCTCTGTGCATGAAACCTTTAATCTGGGACTATTCCTCTGGGAATGAAACACTAAAGAATAACAGGTATTAAAAGGTATTGACTGCTTCTAAGACAAACCACAAGATGTGGTGACCCAAGTGATAGTTTCTGACAGAAGTGAATATGTCATATTCATTTTATTAGTCTTTTAGAGCAAAAAAAAAAAAAAAAATTAGTTTTTAATGATAGTCTTCAGAAAACCAAAAAAAAAAAAAAGGGAAGAAAAAAAAAAGAATATATAATATATACCTTATATGCAAACATGCATGTAGCATTTATCTCTTAAAGTTTCTGTCAAACCTAGTTACTATTTTTTCTGCTTACCCTTCAGTTGACCTTAGAATTCTGTTTTGGAAAATAAATGTCCATCATGATATTTCTAATATGGTTACAAGTTGAGGTGAACCTTACAGGTCCCTTCCCTTCATCCTCTGTGCCATTTTAGAAGGGTAAATTATCAATGCTGTGCTTAAACTATGACATAGTTAAAGAGTGTCAATTACAAAACCTGGAAAAAGAAATGAAAATTAAATTTCATTATAATTGATTCTATAAAAATACTGCACCACAGCAATTGTTTTGAAAATGAAAGCGTTTTTAAGCATCTTTATTTATGCTACTGTAGATAATTTCAGAAGTTAGTGGGACATATTTGTAATACATTTATATGTAAATATTTCTGTGTATATACTTGTATATTCATATGAGTAGATAAATGAAAGGTTGAACTTGATATTTGTTGCTGGTAATTATTCCATTAATGCTGGTACATTAATGGAATATTAATGTATGATACTGTGTGTTTTCTTTGAATTTCCCCCAGCTGTTTACTTATCCATGGTTATTTTGAGTCATGACAGAACCTGTTTCCTAATAATGACAGTCTCACTGGATAGCTAATAAAGACATGGGAACACGTGGTGTTAAAGGTCTTGGTGGAATCAAAAAACAGAGGAGAGAATGATGTGAAATAATGGTAAGTATGGTTTATTCACCTAGGAATTAAAAAAAACCCACTTCTTCCAATCTTACGTGTTTTTTATGTAAACAGATTGGGAAGATATAAGGAAAATATTGAATGGTTTATGGACCCAGAGGAAAACCAAGACCTTCTGTTGACAACTTTATGTGGATTTTCTCATTACATTTAGAGATGATGAAAAGTTTCAAGGAAGCATTTCTACAAACAACCTGGGAAGTTCCAGCCTTTGGGAGAAGTTGGAGATCCAGCTCTACATTTGGATCTCAGGGTCACTCAGGTGATATCAGAGGATGCAAAAAGACTTGGAAGTACAGCCTGGGTGGATGATATTTTTATTCCCTCCAGACATTTAGAATACAGCTATTTACATCAGAAATAACTTTACGAATTAATTTTATCCTAAGTAAAGGAGGCTATTTTACTATCAGGTATTTGGATACTGGCAAAAATATTTCCATATTTGAATATGGATCAAGTAAGTAATATTCTTAAAGTTTGGAAAAAAAGCTGGAAGTAAGACCTTCCTTCCTTCTCATTCCCTCTCAGCTGAAATGTAGTATCAGGACTAAAACCCACTTGCAAGCTTTAAATATTTATTCAAAGTAGAAATGTAGATTAAATAATTTCATACTGACTTCAAAAATCCAAAGTGAGAACTGTGTAAGTTGTGTCAGTGGCAGTAGCATTACCACTGTGCATGAGTCAGCAGTGTGACTCCTTGTGTTTTACTGGGTCACTCAACAACATAATTGCCGCTATTGCCCTGAGCGTCTTCAGCCATGGTGACTTTTCTGATTACCTCCCTTGGTAGGTAGTTTTATTCTCCAATTAAGCTCACTTTTTCTGATTAATTTGGGATAGAACAGCATGAGTTTTCAATTCCAGTGACTTGTTTCCAGTGGAGAATAATCATGTGATGACAATGAACAGACAAAAAATAATACTACCAATGCACTGCCATTTATTCTGACATTATCATTCCAGAAGAAACAGTATTTTATTTAATTTTTTTTTTACACAATGATAAACCACAAAAATATTTTCGTTAATGCTCAAAATATACTATCAGAAACTAGCAGAGTTAAGATCAAGTGCAGTATAAATACAAGGTTTCTCCTGACTGCTTGGGAGCATCTTACACCTGCATCACTTTAATTACTGTTGTAGTTGCATTATGGTACAGTATGATGTCATGATCAAGATCCACAATCTTAGTTGCTATGCAATTGTCTGTGATACATGATGCACAGAGTGTGTGTTAACAGTCACATAACCTAATGGTGATATTCTTTTCGGACACACCAAATAGTAATTCTCTCTTCTCATGCCAAAACCGGATATTTTCCTCTGTTTTGAGGGGACTAAATTTCTTTTGGGGGGGCAAATTCTTAATTTACTGTTACAGTCACTAAACCTTCTCTACTGGGACTGAAATTTAGATAAGTGAGGTCAAGTACAATGATGCCCAAGTATTCACCAAAACTGTTCAAATGTGATCTTTTGTGACATGTAGAATCATGTTTTAGTTTTTAGAATACTACCTATTTCAGTGATTCATTCAAAATAGAATGTACATCAGTTCCTGGACAGACTGTCAGAATATTTTTGGGGACTAGATGGCTTCTATAAGGTCTCTGACTCCACAGACATTCAGCCACAGCCTGACTAAATCCAGAATAACATGAGATCCCTTATGTCTTTAGTTAGTGTTTGCTATTTTGGGAAATGGTCTTCAATAAAAAGAAGATAAAGGAACTCTATATGTTTGGGTTTTTTAATTGGAAATCTTTATATGATTGGAGAGGAGTTGGTGTGTTTTGTACTTCACTTTTTCCCCATCATATTTTGTTGTGGTAATACTAGTATTCTCCAGATATTTTGGACACCTATGGCAAACTTAGATAACTTTCTGCAGGTTAAGACTGAGGACAAGTTTGCACAATATTATTGATTAAGAGTGAATAATATAAACTATGCAAAATTACCTTCGAAAGTAATTTTTTTTGAATATTATTGTGGTCAAGTCAAGGAGAAAGATAACTCCTGTAAGATGTCACTTATAGTTTCCTCATAACTGAAAGCTCTGAAGTTCTGCTTTTTAACTGAGCGTATGAAACTCATGTTACCACTATGGGGCAAACTCTACATAATTTAAACAATAAATCAATACGTGAAACCTGCTAGTGTTTTGTGAATCCAAATATACAGAAAAAAACTCATGCATAAATACGTATTTTAACATGTAACTATTATTAACGAGTTCACTTCCTGTGAACTCTTTACGTATTTTTAAGGTATATTTTAAACCTTACATTTGTTCAAGGACTTAGTAAAAGCTGTCAGAACTAAAAGTGTGATTTGACTCACCTAACAGTTATATAGAAAAGTTAGGTATATATTGTGCTTCCAGGCTGTTTTCATACTTAATCAAGAAATAAAATTGCCAGGAGGTTGTCACCACACATTTTTAAATGTTAATGTTGATCTGTGCTCTGTGGCCATCTATCTTAGCTCACTGACTAAAAAAAAAAAGTGCCCAGACAACTAGTTTAGATCACACATCCAATTTACAGACGTCAAGCAGCTAGGACTGAGGCAAGATAGACTCACTCTGGCCTGATCTGTATGGGATGCTTTTCCTCCAGTGTGAGTGGTAAAGCTGTCATCCTGCACAGGACTTCAAAATGATATTTGTGTTGGAGTCAACTGATCCATGGATCCAACACTGGCCCTCTGCACTGTGCTGAATTTCTTTTGCAGTAGTGATTTAATATTTTATTCAATTATTTCGTGCTTGACACACCAGAGCTTTCATGAGTTACATTTTCTTCTATCACTGCAATTTCTCATGAAGGAAATAGTTCAACATCTTGATGCTTTTATACACTATAAATCAAACAGGTGTGAAAAAATGGAATTCACACATCAACTAGGATTTAACAAAGCTCTGCAATCTTCAGAGGCAGTGTATTTACTCACTCACTTGAATGGTAAAATCCAATAGGAGCAATTCTAAGGAGCTATATATGCCTCTGTGCTTACTGTTCAAAATTATCTTGGCATTAAAAAAAAGCAAACCAAAAAGGGAAATCTCATCTTGTCCAGAATTACAGTGGTATAATATTGAAAAGTTTTAATTTTAATAAGACAGAGGTGTAATGAAATCTGTAATTTACATGACTTTTGAACTTTTTATTTTTGTAAAAGCCTTTAGAATATGGTTAAGTTCCTGTATAATGTCACTGCTGTCTCATAAATGTGCAGCCCTGGAATAATGAAAAGTGATATGTACCTCATGCATTTCATCTGGGTAAAATTAACTTTATGATCTTATTTCATAAATATTTTTGAGTTGAAAATGTGTATGATATATATGCTGGGGCTGTGTGAATGCTAAATTTCTGCGTCTGGCTAGAAGAAACTATAAAAAGACACAATGTACCACATGGGTTTAGCATGAAGCAGCCAAGAGGCTTGTTGTGCTTCTCTACCTACAACTTTTCTCCATTAGCAACATCTGTTGCGGTACATGCTCTGAGATATGTCGTGGCAATTTCCTTTGCTGTAATCCTTGCATTCCTTTCCTTCCAATTCTATAAAGCTCCTGCAGCTTTTGAAGCACTTATCCAAACATCTTATTTATCCATTTTGAGTGTTTCCTTCAAATTGCAAGTTTGAAAATTTTCCAAATGTCTCAAGTTTCTAGTTGAAATTCAGTTCTGTCCTAAAGCACGAGATACTAAACAAAAGGAAAATTGTGCAACTATCCAACAGTGTGTTCAAGAAACAGGATGGATGAGATGTGGTGCAGAGGAAGAAATTAACTACCCAAGAATACACAATAGCATATGCAACAGCATACATAAATATGACAAACTAATATTATTAATAAGACTTTCTGATTTCTAATTCACCTCTTGATAAATCTGATCATGGTAATTTTTGGAAACTGAGAGGCAATTTTCAGATAATTTTGGATACCACTTTAAGAAGGTCTATATGTTCATAAAGATTTGGCATCCTGAAGTCTTTAATCATCCAACTAAAATGTCTGAAAACACCCCACTCTCTCCTCCATGCCCCTACCTTCCCTGTCTCTCCAACTTTCACATCCCTTATATTTGACTCATCTGTGCATGAAGGGAAGTGTATAAAATCATGTTGTCTATATGTTTGAGACATGCTGATCTTAGTTTTACTGGTTAATTTCAGCCAAATTTACCACCCAGATCCTCTTAATACAATGAAACTATAGAGTTTGTGAAAATAGGGATGTAGGTCATAGAAAGACTCAAATTACTGCTTCCACTGAGAAAAAAAAAAAACAATGAAACAACAAACAACTGAAGTATGAACTCACATGTATTATTTGGCACTAGGGAAACCCTAACAGAAAATATCCCAGAGGTCAATCACAGGAAGATTTGTCTGGAGCATCTACTCTTTCAGAAGTGGGGTTAATGCAACTGTGAGTCTTGAAAGTGGAGAAAAACGCTCTTTGTAAGCTGCTAATCACAAAAAAAACCTATCTTAAAAAAATGTTTTAAATCTTGTGCAAATTTTATTTTAAAATAATGATGGTCAACTGTCACCTTTGCTGCTGATTATTATGACTTGGCTCATAATCTAAAATGACTGGTTGAAATGCTTCAAGCCAATATGGCTGTAAACCTCCGCAGTGGGAAATGCCCAGTTGAACATGTGGCAGTAAATGTCCTGACAGTCTGAATATAGCTGAAGATAATTTCAGTGTCACGCTGCAGTGCCTTATGCTCAGTAAAGGTAGACCTTAAGTAGTTTACAGCTATAAGGAACAGACAGCACTACAGTTTCTTTGCAAAAATCTTATACAAGACACAGCTGGACAAGTGTATTAACTTGTTGAGAAAAATCGTTTAGGGAGTACTGAGACAAGAACCTCTGTATGGAACAAATTAAGAGAAAATGTTTCCTCTCCCTATCTTATCAATATAGATATGTTAATTTCTTTTTGGTGTCAATAGTCATGCAACTACTTCCACAGCTTTTCAGCATAACAGGTCTTTTCAAGATGTAAACACTTCTTTTTTTTCCCATCAGTTCCAGACATATTTGACCTATTCAGAAATTTTCAAGCAGAGTTCTGAAGACATTAGCTGACTTAAATATCTAGTTTTTGTATAATGGCATGAAGTGCTTCAAAGGTTATAATATTTAGACAGAGAATAAAGTAGTAATGCCTTCTATTATATTATATATATATAATATATATAGTATTATATATTATATTCTTTGTATTTGGGATTTTCGCTTTCCACTTTTATTGACTCTTGGAAGGTTTTATTTGCAAAGAGTATACATTTGCTAAAAATGCATGGGTAATTTGCATTTTATGAGCTCTTTCTTTTCAAGAAATTACATTTGTGAAGCTGGAGATGGGTAAAAAAGAAAAATTCTGCCTGTGAAAGCACATACATTCAGTTGAAAAAACTGCACACCACCTCATCTAACATTCCTTCTTACTACAGCACACTACTTTATTCCACCCTCTATCTTATTTGGGATAAAAAATTTTCCATCAATCTGATATCCCATTTTTGTGTAACTACATAGATTATTTAAAAACTTTATTCCTAAAGATGGATGTCTGTTCACCTTTTTGAAAGCTGGTGAGATAATAGGGGATTGTTACTGGAGGGCTGACTACTCACAGATTCTCTGCCTGCAAATGGAGTTCTGTTTCATAATGTTGAAAGTCCTGAGCAATATTTTCACATGACTTTCTGTTGTTTAATTTCTACAGTTTATGCTCTGATTTTAAAGGTGTCAGCATGCAATTCATTGGTAGGTCCACCCTTAGCCCTTATAATTATTCCAAAAAGAAATACAAGTATCTTATTTTTTCCTGTTCCCTTTGGTACGTTTCCTTCTCTATCTGAATTTACCTTCATACATACAGGAGGAAAAAAAAAATCAATGAAAACAAACAAACAAACACCCCACAAGAAACCAAAACAAACAGACACTAAGCATCTTATGACAAAATTTGAAACATTACCTGGTTGGCATTGCATCTACCAACCTTGGCTCTTGATGTTCTTTTTTGTTTCCTGGCAGCTCTTTGGCACTATTTTAAGGTAAGTCACTCATTGTCATAAGCTTAATTGTTGAGCTGTAATAAAGTGCATAATTTTCAACAGATTTTTTAGTCTGCTTTTGAATGTAAGTATAATGGGCAAACAGTTCACTGCATCTCTAGCTCCTGGCATATGGCATCCAGGAGAACAAGTCAGCCCATCAGATTAACCAGGTAATAGACTCAGAAGCAGCTTTAGAACTATAAAACAAAATTGCTTATGGAGTCTGCCAAAGCACCAGATGCTGCTGTTGGAATAAATATTTTCCAGTGCTTAGCATCTGGGCTCTGAGGTTACCAGAAAAACTTGAAAAAAATTGCTAACCACTACCATTTTCATTTGTATAGGTTTCATTCAATGTGAGATTTTTATTATTTTCATTAACATTACTGTCACAGAAGTTTTGTTCTTTTTGAATAATTGAAAATGTTTTCTATTAATAGTATTTTATAGTAAAATCGACTTATATTGAGATTCTTTGGCAGAACAAGAATTCACTTAATCTAATAATTTATCTCAGACCAGAAATGTGAATAATAGCGTGCCAAAGTAATTTAAGACATAGATGACTAAAGAAGATTCCTGACACAAGTATAAAGAAACTTTATTAGACATAGAACAAACTAGCTCAAAGATGAAAAGAAAAAAGTTAACACTATACTACCAACTGTATATGCAAATTGGCTTAGCATTAGGAACAGCGAAATTGCCTATATTATGGCAATTCCATGCCATCCAGATATCATAGGCATATCTGTAATATTGCAAGCATCAAAGTTTTCTATCCTTCATAGATTTCTCTAACATCTAATTTTTTAACAAGATGTGATAATAGAGCAGAAATCTTTTTATCCATTGAATACTTAATTTTACAGGGAAATTCTAGATGCCTAGACCTTAATTATATTTTGTAGCAGTGAATTTCATAAGTTCATTATATGCCTAATGAACCTAATAGAACCTATTTAAGTGACATAAATGAACTAGTAGACAATTTTATGCCAGGATACAGCCTCAATCTTTGCATATATCTCTCTAATTACAGAAACAAATAGATCCCTCTTTTACTGCTACTGGGAAAAATTCTGTCCTCAGATGAGAGTTTAGCTAAAAAGGAAGAAAAAAAGTGCTCATTTTCCGATACTAGTTGTGCTTTTAGGTTTGGTTTTTGTTTTTGTTTTGTTTTGTTTTGTTTTTTTTTTTTGTTTGTTTGGTTTTTTTTTTGAATTAATACTAATGTTGACATGATTAACAATGGTATGTTAAAAATAAATATCTTAATGACATCCATTGCACTGGTAAGCCAGATCTGGAATATGATTTATCTTCTCCCTTATGACATTTTGCACACAGAATATCTTCATTGGCTTCAGCTAAATGAAGAATAGAAGGTAACCTTTTTATTAGCTTTGTATTACACCTTTAAAAAACATGATGCATTAAGAGGTGTCATAATTAATTGGTATTGAGAAAACTAGCATACCTATTCATCAAAATTCTGGTACATTACTGTAACATTGTAAGGCATTATGGCAGATGCCATCTAACTCTTTAGCAGCAGCATGATCAGTGCTATCTTTTCTGATTGATGTCTCTGTGTATTGGGTCTGGCTGAGCTGGAGTTCATTTCCCCACAGTAGCCCTCACAGTGCTGTGCTTTGCACTGGTAGCTAGATGGATTTTTATAACACACTGATATTTTGGCTACTGCTGAGCACAGCACCAACACTGTAACATTCCTTCCTCAATGGAGGGCAAGATTATGGGAGGGGACACAAGTAGGCCAGCTGACCCAAACTGGCCAAAGGGATATTCCATACTGTATGACACCAGCTCAGATATAAAAACTAAGGCAAGGAGCAGGAAGGCAGACTGTAACAGGGAGAATGCTGAAACTGAAACCAGTACACCACTGAAAGCTCAACAAAATAATATTCATCACAAAGTGGCCAACAAGATGAGAAAAAGAGAGACAGGAGAGAGAAGGGAAATAAGCCCTGAAGACAACACCCTTACTCACTTAGGCGTTATTTATGAGATTGTCTTACGGACTCCAGAATGCTTAAAATTACCCTAAGCAGAAGCTGCACCCCCGGAGAGTCAGCATGCTCACAAAATGGCAGACGTCCTTGTCAAGGCAACGTTGTCCTCCCTATGAAACTTGAGTTCCAGTCCCAGCAAGAGCTATCTGCTTTTTATACAATTAAACTATGACATCTACATGGGCAGGTGTGGCCAGCACTGCCCAGCTAGAGGCCTTTGGTCCCTCCCCCCATTATGTAAGTGGTAGCCCTTCTGCACATGTGTATGTACATTGGAATTTCCCCACACCTGCATGCTACACCTCAGGAGGTCTTTCCTAAATGAGTCTGTGGCCTTACTTCTCCTCGCTCTCCTCCTCTTCACTTTCCGCTTCAAATGCCCTTGAAGGGCCGTCGGCCACTAGTGAGGCTCCAATTAATTTCAGTTTACACAAGATGCTTCCTTCAAGGATGAAGTTCTCGTTTATCAGTACTTGTAACTTGGCAGGAAAAGAACGAACTCTTACAGGTGGCTGGGCCAAACACAGACCAAAAGTCTAATTAAACATGAATACACAGGCATTCATTATCTCCAATGGCTGCCTACACCATTATGTGTGATGAAGCCCTGCGTCGCAGAAGTGGCCAGACATCGCTGCTCATGGGAAGTAGAGAATAAATGACTTCACTTTTTGTGTGTGCAAGCTTCCGCTTTACTTTTTGCTTTAAATAAAGTGCCTTATCCCAACCCATGAGTTGTTTTTTTCATCTTACTCTCCACTGTCTGGCTGGGAAGGGGAGTGATAGAGCGGCTGGGTGGGCATCTGGCATCCAGCCAAGGTCAACCCACCACACTCTGACACTGTGGCATTCAAAACAGGGTAAAATCTCATATGCTTCTGAGAGATGATGAGTATAAACTTATGATGTAAGAAATTATTATGTGGAAGAGCTGCAAATCTCCAGTGGAGGTTTTGCAACCTGTAGGATGTCCTTCATTGAAGGAAAGGAGACACAGAACTTTGGGACATACAATTTACAAGGATAGGTGATATTTCTATCTCAGGACACTTTTAGGAAAACAGCTTATTTCTCATTCCTTGACAACATAGAAAACTAGTTTTTGCAGTACATAAAAGAGAGTTCCTATGCAAAAAACATCTTTTCACTGTTCTCTATGGGGGTGGTGGGCTTATCTCAGGGCAGGACTGGGGGCAGCTGACCATAAATCAGTTCATTTGTTTAGTAATGATCAGACCTTCAGAGAATTAATAGAAATAAATACTGAATGATCACTATGGTCACACCAAATCACTATGAGACAACATTGGTGGGATCATACTAACTTATAAATAAGAAATGCTTAAGTTACGGGCAGGATATGAGCTAGTCTGTGAACTACTCCAGTCACGAGGTAACCTGCCAGTGTTTTAAATAACCATTTTCTTGAGTGATGTAGGTAGATTTTTGAAACAGTAAGGCAGTGGCAGAAGGCTAGCAGATATAACATTGTTTAGACAAAAATGTATTTGAACAATTGGCATTAGTTTGACTTACCTTAAGTAAACAAAGGCCTCTGCAAAATATTTTGTTGGAAAAACACTGCAGAAGACCACTATTAATTAACAATGTTTGTCATAACTGTTAATTTTCTTCCTTCTTTTTGGCCTCTGGAGGAAAATATAAACACTAATATGAGCATAGGTATGATTTTGTTTGGAGGTGGAGTCATAAAGAATGCTATTAATTTCCCTGAAACAAGAAATTCAAGTAGAGAAAAAAACATTTGTACTGAAACAGAATAAAGATGGAAAAAAATTTATATATTTAGCAAGAAAGAAAATAGCTAAAAATATTCTGCCAAGAAAATACTGTAAACCAGAGGGGGAAAATAGAAAGATGCTGCTTTAACAGCAGAAATAGTGTATACTTCAAAGCTTTTGGTAGCTGATGTACAAAGTTGATGTACAAAGTAAAATCTTTAGTGATTTTAACAAGTTTTCAGTTCAGGAAGTACACGTAGGTGAAGGAGTAGTAGGGGTCAGAGCAACCGTGGCAGCACATACCTCAGCACTAATGGCAGTTGTTAGCATTGCACTTTTTCTTGCTTTTGAAGAGAGTCAGCAGAGCCAGGAGGAAACTTGCCTTCCTGTCCTGTGGACATAGGTACTTCTCTCTACCCCAGTAAAATTAGCTGTGAGGTGCCATCTCTTTCTTCAATTAGTTGGAAGTAAATAGTACCTTATTACAAGATTATGGCTTATTAATATAATATAATAAGTGTGTAAGTTTGGCCTGGCTCTCTCACCAAGTCCAAGCTGCCTCCTCCCCCCCCTTGCTCCCTCAAAAAAGGCAAAAAAAAAAATAAAAGAACCACAGAAAACCCAAAAGAAGTCCGGACAAAATGGAATTATATTAAAATATATATATATAACATCTATTTAAAATTATATATACAATTTGAATATATTATACACACAATAGGGAGCTCCAAAGGGGAAAACAGGGGAAAAGGGAGGGGATAACAGGGATAAAAAATCCTAAGAACAAATATCCTCCAAATATACCTGTTAATAGAGAGCTAGCGAATAAGTATAAAAAACTAATTAAATACTTCCCTGAACGAGACAGCAGAACTGTGCGAAGCACCAACCAACTCCCGCACACCTCCCGGACAGACCGGAGATAACGGCAGGTCTGAGCAGGCAGGCCCTGGTCTATACAAACAAAGACCGTCTGCAGAGAGACCTGTCGCCTTCGGCCACCGGAAGAGAGAAGAGAGCGAGCTCTCTTATCTGCACCTTATTTATATGTTATGTTACGCTAAAGGATGATAAGGAATACTTCCTTAGATTTCTGATCGTGTTGCTAAGGAAGGCCTAAAAAAATCCAAAAGCCAACCCACTACAATAAGACACGACCCAACAGCTCAGATGGCAAGCAGCCAAATCTTTATTTTAAGGAAAATGCCTCCTTATATACCCTTCGGGGGGGCATGTGACTTGCCTGACCAATGACAGTAGAGCACATACTGCTCACGTGTGTCAGTATACTGTCTGGGGACTCCAAGACCCAGAATGCGTCCCCCTGCATCCCTGGGATACGCCTCCTACACAAGAACACCACAATTTACCCAATAAAATCAAAAGAATTGATGGTTCTTAATTACATGGGCGCACTACAATGAACAGAACTGGGAGTAACTTCTAGTGACCCTCCACTCTGCAGTTGTTTGCTAAGATTAGTGAAGTTATTGTCACGGAAAAGAGACAGTGGATTTGTCTGATTTGTGAAAGCCAAGAGGAACTAAGGAAAACTGTGGCTAAACCAGAAATTTAATCAGCAACAACAGAAGTAGCCATATTTGATGTAATTTTTGCACTGCTAATTGACTTGAATATTTCTAACTCTTCTAATTTAATATTTCTGACTGGTGGTTTTGGGGGTTTTTTTGGAGACTTCAAGGACTCTCCAAAAGACCAGTCTTTTGGACTGTTCACGATGTATCTCACAGTAACATTTTAAAATTCCTTACACAGATAGCTTGTAAAAAATAGAATACAGCTATCCTTCTTTATCCTCTTCCTTTGGTTCTGGCTTTGAAAACATTAACAAATTCAGCATGAGATGCAAAGTAAGACTAAACAAAATTGCAAAATTGACATGGAGGAATAACCACTTCAGATGTAAATTATTCGGTTCTGGACTTGTCCAAACCTCATATTTTCTATTGGCCTACTCAAAGGGATAGATAATGGTGGTGGAGATAATTTTCTGTATTGTGGCCATGCCTTCCTTAGGCTCTATAGTGAATTATTGTCTCAGTATGCTCTGCAGTGGTCAAATACTGAGAAACTACAGTGCAACTGCAAAGGAATTGCAATCCATTATAATAATACACCCACCGAAAAAGTTTTTTCCTGGCACCTTAGGCAGTGCAAAATTTTGATCTGTCCACCCCATATTCAAAGAGAGAAAAGACACATGTTCACATTGGTAACTGGCAAAACAAAATTCCAGGTAAATCATATAGTCTGTATTTCAAAGAAATTAGAAGATGGTGAATATACTTGTATTGAATTAGGCTTACCATTATGAATAATCACAATGGTTCAGTTTGCCTTAATTGACTGAACCTAAAACACTTCACAGGAGGCTTAGTAAGTCATGATTCTTTGTGATTGATAGTATAGAATTTTAATCCTGATGACACTGCACTATCCCAGATACCCATTCTCAAAACTACTCAGGAAACATTCTGGAGCTGCTAGAATATGTATATTTTTCTGCAGATAAACTCTAAATAAATAACATGGCCAATGCTTCTAATTCCTTCAAATCAACATAAAAACCTTGCAAGCTATTTCATGCCAGGTTTGACAGTGGTGATAATGTTTTAGAGAGATATATTGTGGTGATATACAGCAGATGGTGACAGGTTTAAGGTGTGCTAGAGAAGGAAACTGAACAAGCTTGGATAAGTGAAATTGATTTCATAACATACCAGGTTGGGTTTGGGGTTGTTTTTTCTTTTGTGTTTTTTTTTTTTTTTTTAACTGAATTTAGAACTATGTATTTGATTAATTTTACATTCTTACAAGTTTTAAAGATAAGAAATGAAAAATATGGTAAAGGAACTGTACTCATTCAGGGTTATGGAAGATGGATGGAAGGAATGAGAGATTGCCCTACCAAAAGGAAGATGTTTAAATCCATGAGTTTGTTGGGTTTAACAGAGCTTTTTTTTTTTTTTTAATTTTACAACTTCATAGTTTTCACTAATTATAGGTTCTCTCACAGTCTGCATTTTCATCCTCACAGTGTCAACACATGGATCAAAAGATTTGTGTGTTTTGTTCTGTTCAGAAACATTTCCAAAACAAGATATTTCTTGTTTTTCCCCAGTGATATAGTAAATTGTAGGTCTTTGTATCAAAATATAATACAAACAACTTCTGAGAAAATGTGTGTTAATGCAAATAAGAAAATGTAGCACAGCACTGCTATGCTTGACTTCAGCAGAAAGAATAATTACACAGTATCAATCAATATTCATGAGACTGTAGTAAAGAATCTCACAAAAAGCAACATATTGCCAGGCCTGAGGATTTGACTTATTTATTCTCTTTCAGTTGATTTTTTTTTTCCTGTACAAAACTTTGAATGAAGAAAAGAGCATGGCTGTCAGAACTGCATGACTCACAGGATAAAGTAAGAATGGAGCCTCTCCCAAACAGTTTTGCTGGTTTCCAAGTGTTAAACTAGTTGATCTTGAACAAGGAATACATCAATCCAAAATCACAGGGAAAATGAGGAACAACAATTTCATGGCATCCTTCTCGTCTTCCCAGATTTCCCAGGGATACAAAAAGAGTGGGCACAGCCAGGCAAAATATCACTGGTTTTCTATCAGCTTTGTTTTGGTGTCAGTCTCTATATTAAAAGACGTTTTTCTGAATGAACTTCTCCATGTAGGACAACTTAGAACATGGAAAACACAAGAATGTAAACAAAATATTACAAATTGGAGTAACTAGCAGTCAAATAGAATAAGGGTAAGAGATGAAGTCTGCCAAAAATGTGGCATAAATGAGGGAGAAAAGCTGAAATGCAGGACCTATTACATAAGAAAAAAAAAAAAGCAGGGACAGTATAAAAAATGACACAGTTATAAGAAAGGAGAAGCAAATATAATAAAAGTCAGAAATAAAGCTTGTGAGAGGACAAAATTCAAAGAAAAAAGAATAAGACCAAGTAATATTTGAAAAACAATGGTGGGAAAAAGATGACTGACACAAATGGAAATGCATCCAAGCAGATTAATTAAAACAACCATATCATTGTCATTATAAAATGAAAAAGATGAACCACAAATGGTTACATCCCAAACTTTAAAGTCTGATACTTCTGCTACTCTGAAACATCCATGCCATTTAATTCAAAATATGTTTGCGTGTCAGCTATGCATCTCAGAAAGATAGAGACAAACCCTCACTCTTAAGCATTGCACAGAAAAGAAACACTTAGCAAGTTTTGGGCTTTATGTTTTAGTCTTTGCTGGAGATGAGCAATGAAGCCTTTAGGATGCTAAGCAGTGAATTTTCTTCACGTGTTACTAACAGTAGGGTGGCTCCTGTGGTGGAAGCATATGTCTGGGCTTAAAACTGCTGTTCTGAAAGTGCATGCAATAACGTTTTATAATTAAGAACTGCTTTTAATAACTACTCTACACATTTCAATCTACATTTCTAAAACAAACAAACAAAATTAAATGAATTAGTTAGGGGGGAAGTTTAGGACTGCTGGTACAGTTTGCTAAAGACCTATTTAATGATAGCTGGAAAATGACACCCCTGGCTTCGCACAACCTATTCTCTGACTGTGTGCCAGAGCTGTCTTTTGGCTAGACTGTAATGTTGATCTCATTTCACACTGATTATAACCTTGGTGACAAAATCAGCAGAGATTTTCTTGATTTATTGTGTTACAAGAGAAAAATCGTACTGTAGTTTTGGAAAAAACTTTTTATCTCTACCTCTTAAAGACTTAAAATGCTCCAAATAGCTTTAAATCATAGATTATTGTTTTTTAATGTTAATTATTTTTCAAGTTCTTACAACGTAAACATTTGTATATTCTTCATTTATATATCTGTAGTGGTTTAACTCCAGCCAGGAGCTCAGCCCCATGCAGTGGCTCACTCACTCCCCCACCAGGTGGATGGGGGAGAAAATCAGAAGGGTAAAAGTGAGAAAACTCATCTGTTGGTACAAAGACAGTTTAACAGTAAAAGCAAAAGCTCTGTGTGCCAGCAAAGCAAAACAAGAAATCCACTCACCACTTCCCATGGGCAGGCAGGTGTTCAGCCGTCCCTGGGAGAGTAGGGCTCTGTCATGTGTAACAGTGACTTGGGAAGACAAATGTCTCCACTCTGAATGTCCCACCTTCTTCCTTCTTCACAACTCCCTCTACATGGTGAGCATGACACATATGATCCTGTGGTCTGTTGGGATAAGCTGTCCTGGCTGTGTCCCCTCCCAGCTTATTGTGCACCCCAAGCCTGTTGGGGTGGGTTGGGGTGAGGGGCAGGAAAGGACTTTACTGTGTGCAAGCCCTGCTCAGAACTAACTAAAACATCCCTGTGTTATCAACACTGTTTTCAGCACAAATCCAAAACACAGCCCAGCACTCACCACTGTGATGAAAATTACCACAGCCAAAACTAACACATCATACTGTTTTTGTATACACATGCACATTTCACTTAAGAAGTAATCAAAACTACCTACTAACTGAGCATGATACAACAGAATTTTGTATTCATCATTATCATTGTAGTTCAGGAGTGGGAATGTGTCAAATTAATGGAAGAAGATAAGGACAAGAACTTTTAGTCAGTATGATTCAGTGTACAGCTTAGACACACATGAGTAGCAGTAAGATTTCCCTGTTTCAGTTTTTCATATGAAAGTAGAAAGGAATTTGTTCCTAGCTTGAAAACTGATAAAATGCCTTTTGTGATCAATATTACTAATCACATTTGCTTCTTGGATGATATTTTACATGCAATTTTGACAATCTACCATCCACAATAAAATGCTGAATTATATCCTGGTTTCTTACTTATACAAACATTATTTATTCTTTCCAAGAATGAAAATTTTTATAGTTTTACTATTAAGCTTATCTTTGAAGAATATATATGTATACACACATGTAATTTTATTATATGTACATACCATATATCTCTACTTACTGCTATTCCAACTTAGTTTTTTTAGTGTTGAAGAATGTGCCCTGAACTGCACAACCAGATCAAGGCAACAAGGTAGGCCTCATAAAAAGTCGTATCTTCTTTGGAGCTTTGTTATTTTCAGAAGCAGATTTGCTTATTTCGGATAAAAAATGGATCCAGACTAACTGTTTATTTGGAATAAACAGAACTGGTGTGAATGGTGAAGCCTTTGAAGGAACCAGTAAACAGTATGGTCTACTGACTAAGTGAATTATACTGGAGCAGTTAACTGAGACATGTCAAAGATTTATAGAACTATGGAATTTCATTTTCATATTTATATTCACAGGAGAGATGATCTGGAATTAAAATATTCTTTGTGTCACCCTCTACCCACTGGTAGCACTAGACAAAATGGACTATACTCCAAATGATGTTTTCAATCATACAGAGAGCTGCCTATACTTTCTGAACAAAATTATAGAGATCAAGACTAATAATTATATCTGATGGGCATTTTTTGAGTTCTCTATTGTTCTTACTGAAATTAATAGGAAAATTCTAAAACATTTCTTTTCTTGACTGCTTGCCCATTCCCCTGATTTGAATAGTATCCTGTTTTAATGCACCAGTATTTCTGTTTGATTACTATTTCTACCGTGAAAGTTTCCCTTAAGCTACCTTGTGTGTTGAACAGTTTCTGACACATAGAAATATGAATTTTATACTTCGTACAAAATTTCCTGGTTTTCCCTGAAAAAAAACAAAAGAAAGTTTTCAAAAAAAAGCATTCAAAACTTGGTATCTCAATATGGTTGCATAATTCAATTTTTATGAGATATTTCCCCTTTGTAAGATGTAATATGACCCTTTCTTCCATTATTTTGGCATGGCTGGCAACACAAAAGGCGTATTAAATTAAAAAATTACCATACTCCCTTAATAAGAATTGAAATCCATAGTTCAGTTAAGCATCAGCCTGGAATTGGATTAAGAGGCACACACTGGTGTTTTTTTCAGTAGAAGAATTAGGTGGTATCAAACAATACACTGAAATACTAGAAGACACTGTCTCATGCAATGGGTTCTGCAACTGTGGCACTCCCTGTCAAAGAAGATTGTTGATGCTTAAAGTCAAAACAAATTTAATGGGGAGACTTGAAAAAAATCACGGAAGACACATCCACTCAAGTTTTCCATACAGACAAAAGCTACATTTGACTTAAGGAGTACCAAAGAAAAATAATGCATATGCTTGTCCTCTTTTTTACCTTTCTGCAGGAGTTCTCTTGAGAAGAGTGTTAAAGTCATGCTCCTTGTCTGGTCTGACAAATTACAGTTATATTTATACTCTCACTGCTTGAGAGAATAGAAATTGCACACTACCTCACCTGACATCAATGATTGGCACAGAGAAGGAAAATCCCCTGTGTTTTGCTCTTGGTAGGGTTGGTAAGAGTGAGATGATAGAGCTGAAAAGTTAATTGTAGTTCCTGGCAGTGTGACTTCATATCCATCTAGGTCCAAGTACCAGAATACCATGAGTTCTCTTATTCACCAATGAAAAACTTTATATGAAATCAATCTTTACCTCAATATGTAAAAATTGAATTTGCAAAGTGAACTTACGAGTACCTATTACACTGACTGATGGGCTGCATGTGTATTTTTTAAACTTATAGTGCTTATGTACAAAATATCTTTGTCTAAATTGATATAATAGAGCCAAATGTTAAGGTTTTTAAAGAAATGTCTTTTCTTATTTTCTAAATCTATAATTATAATTTAAAACTGTATGACTGTAATTGTAGTGTGGGCTAACTGATATCTCAATGCAGAAATCATAATGCACAGCAGTAGTTTAAGTTTCAGCAACATTTCAGAGAGTGCAAGAATGTACCCTAGAACATCATGTTGGACATTTTTGCTTTTTACTTTACTGCCTAAGACCCCATATACATACTATATAGTAGGATAACTCAGTATTTCTTGTAGAACAATACATTTTTATTGCTGAGCTCCGAAGTACCAAGATTACGGTAGATACAACAAAGTTAAACCTTCTGCATTCAGTTGAAAAACTGGACCATAAAAATATTAAATTCAGAGGACTGTCAGAAAATATTAAATTTTCACAAGGGAAATTCTACTAGTGAAACCTGATTTGTTGAAAGATATCCCTGCTCATGACAGTGGGGTTGGACTAAATGATCTTTGAAGGTCCCATCTAAACCATACCATTCTGTGATTCTACTACACTTTGAGGTGTTTTTTTTTTTAAAGAGGCTTTACTGTATTCATTAAGGAATAATTTAATGCTGGTAATTTAGTTGTCTGCATGTTAGAGATATTTGGCCCGCTAGTTATCAAAGTTTATTTATAGTAAGTTGCCTATTTTGTGAAGAAGCGAATTGGAAAAGCTTTATTGTCCATGTTCAAGAACCAGTGAGGTAAATGAGTGAAACACAGCAGAAAAGGAAACCACAAGGTGACGGTGAGATCATTGTTATTGAGTTGATAAGGAGAGGTCACATTACAGTTTTGTCCATTGTTCTAAGTATTGTGATAGCAAACCAAAAGTGTAGTTATGATTATTTCTGTTCATACATAAATGGTAACAGGAAAAAAAGGACAAAGGGAAGCATAACTATGTCAGTAGTCAAGGAGATTGTAATTAGATACAGCATGTGGGACATAGATGCAGAATAGAAAGAAGATGGAAATGGTAGAACTCTTTTTTGAAAAGAAGGCCCCACTGATAAAAACAGGACAGAAGAAGGATGGTTGTTTAGGGATTGAAGGGTTTAGCCAGTGTAAAAAGAAGACTTCATAAGGCAAAAAGTTCAAGTGGATAATGAAAAAAACGGTACAGCTGTGGGAAAAAATGGAGAGTGGTTTTAAAAATGTCTTAGTGTTTAATGCAATAATGGGCAAATGGAGTAATAAGAGTAATAGTGGAAGATGTAAAAAAGGTAGTTTTAAAAGGTAGTTGATGCTTTGGTTTAGCATCAACTAAAAATTATCAATATGAATAAGAAACAGGAAGTTTACATTATTAGGCTTATATCAAACTGTATACAACTGCGCACATATTCGTGGTCAGAAAAGTATGGCTAAAAATGTATAGCTACAAAATAAATGTTACATTGTCTAAATTGTACTTTGGAATTTGTTCCACAGGTTGAAGAGCTTTTTCTTGGCTATTTGTCTGAATTTTGGAGCAAGCATTCTGGTTTTATCTAGTGTTCATTGTCAATAATAGTATTTGGTAGAAAATTAATTCTGTATATCCCGAAGCATCCACTTTTTGTTAATGATTGCTTTCCAAACATTATATATTGTAATGCCCCACTGAACTCTTGCTGGGTGCTCACCCTAAGAGATTATGTTATTACTGTCTTAGCAAAAGCATTTTTATATATTGATATTACCATTACGACGTTCTTAAACATGCACAGACATTTTTTTTAGCTTCTGATTTTGTATAGATTGATGGGCTGCTTAATAGGAGATAGAAAAATTTCTAGGTTAGAATGAAAAAGTTATGATTCTTTCTGAAGGAAATAACCTCTGAACTTTGATATTGAAAGCTAGGAAAAAAATATGTAATGGTGTACTGCCAAGTCCATAAACTCTGAACTAAGAAGATTTGAAGTAGTTGATAAGGCCTCATTTAAGGATGTTACTGTTTATCAGTTAACAAGCTACTTTCTGAAGCGACCTATTATTGAGTGACCTGATAGACGATTGCAAGGGTTCCTATATGTTAAGCGTGTAATTTTTGTTATCTCATTGAAAAAGTGGAATTTTGCAGTTTAATTGGCAGTCTGATGGTAAAAATCCCTTGTTTTCACTGCTCTTCCTGTCTGCAAAAGTCAAACTCTGTCTGAATAATTGTACTTCATCTGTACCATATTTGTCACATCAGTTTAGTTTGGTGATTTTTCATTTTTTTCCGGAGGTTGCCCTTGTTCATAATAATCTCACTAAGTCTTGAAAATCCAGTTCTTAAAGAATAAATAACAATTACTTTAGACCTATTGTATAGAAGCTCTTTGTATTTCTTAGACTAAATGAATCATCAAAATATTAGCAAAAATACATTACTGGTTTTTGTAGTTTTGACTGGAGATAAATTGTGTGAAGAAGCCTGTGAAGGTGCCAGGACCAAGGAAGGCTTTAGACAGTCCTACGGTGTACTCTGAGTACACAATATGTTTCCTTTCATTTCAGAAGTGTTATTTTCTTTGACAGGTAAGCTATAACTGGAGGTCAGTTACAGAGGGAGACCACAACACAATATGTACTAAGGACAGAACAGAAATATTATATTGTTTCACTGAAGATATTGCATCTACTTTGCTATGAAAGGCTGTGTGTCCTGAATAGCAATGCCTGGCCATTAAGAAGATGTCTATTTGGACACTAGAGACCACAGGGATAGTATGACTCAGCTCATTATTAAGGTTTTAATTTGTCCTTTGATTTATTATTACTTTAATTAGAAAAAAAAAGGGAAATAATAGAAGTCACCCTCCTATAAAATAGATAAAAGGTTGGAAAGGAGACAGTAGACAGAAATACTGGATGTTCAGATATATTGTGTCTCTCTGCAAGTTTCATGGTCTCTTGAAATCACCGAACATTCAATCTTTGCACCCCTGATCAACACACAAAGGAGAATTTGGACAGGTTATGGTTATTTTCTTCTTCTTTTATTTCCTTTTACCCATCAGAACCTGTGATTTGAAGTATAACTGAAGAATGATAACTGTGAATGAATAAATCCTATCAAGGGGCTGCTTGTAAGTTCCAGTGTTTAGCTTAGCTGTGAGCAGTAGTGATTTCTACTGCAGAAAAGAAGGAATGGTTTTATCAGAATTCATCCGACTTTACTCTTGAACTTTGCATCTTTTTCCAGAGAAAAAGTACAGCAGACCTCTTGTTTTCCTTTTAGTTTATTTCCATCAGGAAAGTAGTTTTGAGGCTGGATACAGGTAATGACGATTAGCTAAGTGTCACTAGCAGTTTGGGTATGAAGCACATATGTCACTAGCACATGTGTCACTAGCAATTTGGGTATGAAGCAACAGTCAGAGAAAAGAAACCAGTTTCTCCTAAGATTTAGGTAAAAGAAGTTCACATAAAGTATATTGCTTCAGTTTTTAAGATATCAGTGATGTGTTCTGATAAATGAAAAGAGGATCCCTTCTGCTCTAATGAAGGTTTTCTTCCTACAGCTGAAGCTACAAATATATTGGTCACAATCTGCTCCCTATTGAGTAAATTAAATATTTCCCTTAATATGAAATTCCACTTTACACACTTGTAACTCTTTACAATGAGCAAAGGGAGCTAAAGGCTCTTCCACAAAAAACCTCCCATTCATTAGTTAAATAAAAAAACAAAACAACAAACAATAAAAAGGATGAGAAGAACATAAGAAACCTAACAAAATTATAAACAGTGCACACCCATGCGCACCCATAGTAGATCGGAACATATATCTATTGTGAATCAAATTGAAGTAAGAATATACTACATGCATGCTAAAAAGCTGTAAACAACAACAACAAAACCTTAACAAATAGCCACGGCTTAGTAGGAGTCTAAGGCGACTGAAGGCCCACACCAAGACCTTAAACCGTCTTGTCCGGGAGCTGCTTTATGCTGATGACACCGCCCTTGTTGCCCACACAGAAGCAGCTCTGCAGCGTTTAACATCCTGCTTTGCAGACGCTGCTGAGCTCTTTGGGCTGGAAGTCAGCTTAAAGGAGACAGAAGTTCTCTATCAACCTGCACCTCAGGAAGTCCTCCATCATCCCCACATCACCATTGGCCAATCGGAGCTCAAATCAGTCCAACAGTTTAATTACCTAGGTAGCCTCATCTCCTCGGATGGTAAGATTGACGAGGAGATAGACAACAGGTTAGCAAAGCCATATAGTGCTTTCGGAAAGCTTCATAAAAGAGTTTGGTGAAACAAACACCTGAAGAAAAGTACAAAGTGTTTACAGAGCCATAGTGCTGTCTACTCTCTTATACGGATCTGAATCATGGGTCATCTACCGCCACCACATGCAACTCCTAGAACGCTTCCATCAACGCTGTCACCGTACGATCCTAAACAACCACTGGTCAGATTACGTGACCAATACATCTGTTCTAGAACAAGCAGCAGTCACAAGCATTGAGGCCATGTTGCTGAGAACACAGCTGCGCTGGGCAGGGCACGTCTCCAGGATGAAGGACCACCGCCTCCCTAAGATCTTGCTTTATGGTGAACTTGCCACTGGCTGCTGCAAGAGAGGAGCCCCAAAGAAAAGATACAAGGACTCCCTGAAACAACATCTCAGCCTTGGCCATATTGACCACCATAACTGGTCTACTCTGGCCTCCAATTGGGAGACCTGGAGACACACCATCTATAACGCTGCGGATGCTTTTGAGAAAGCACGCAGGATCACCCTTGAGGAGAAAAGGCAACGCAGAAAGAATCGTGCCTTGCAGAATATGCCATCTAAAGAGTCTTTCTGTTGTGCCTTTTGCAACTGGACATGCCTATCTCATATTGGCCTTTTTCAGCCACCAACGCACTTGCAACAAACATGGGTAGAGCCCTTCCCAA
The DNA here is from genome assembly GCF_036250125.1 of Pseudopipra pipra. Lineage (NCBI taxonomy): Eukaryota > Metazoa > Chordata > Aves > Passeriformes > Pipridae > Pseudopipra > Pseudopipra pipra. The sequence goes on along the minus strand of NC_087581.1, from coordinate 47,799,010 downwards.
ATCTTCGTTCGCGAAGCCCAGCCATGATAATGAGTAGGAGTCTATTGGAATGATGTAACATTTAGTCATCTCCAACATTTTGATTTATGATCTCAAAGAGATGGTAAACATCATAATGATAATCACAAATTATGTTAGATTAGAGGGACTTACTAGTATCCATTGAAAACCTAATTCTGCAGAATGATTAGAAACGTGCATTGAAAGAGATTTAGCTCAGAAAAAGAGAAGTTTTTTAAAACTCCTGGGGAAATCAATCTAAAAATACTCATAGGAAGGGGAAGCAGTTATTTCAAAGGCACTAATACTAGAAAACAGGTGTGTACTTGATCTAGGTGTAAGACTGTGAAGGCTTATCCCAGAAAGAAAGTTAATTGAAGATTTGGGCCACTTAAGGAAAACCAGCTAGTCACTTTATTCAGTTAGAAGGAGAAACACGTTTCTCTATCTGTGAAGAGTATTGTTAATCAACGTCTAAGGAAGTTGCCTCCATGGACCCCGGTTCCCTTTGTTTTGAATTGCTTTTTCATCCTTAGTGGTGTTGTCGTCTGTCTTTTGAATCAGAGTTTGTCCTGCACAAATTTTATTTTAGCCAAAACCCCTTCCATTGGACCCCATCATCTTCTGTCTGATTACTACAAATACACCTTCTTTGATACTCCCAAATGTAAACTTTCCTTCAATCCATAAGAAAAATAAGACTTAATTTCTTGAGCCTATCACACTTTCTAACCTTTAAATAAAGTCAGTAATCTCCTTCTTGCATCCAAAATCAGTCCCAACTCTGCCTTATTAATCTGCTGATGTTTCTTATCACTTAGTCCACAGTACAAAAGCCAGGATCAATATTACTGGCCATGTCACCAGTTCTACAGACATTCCTAAGAACATGGCAATACTTTTCTAACCTACCATAGGCCTCCTCTTCCCCCACTCTTTTATTTCCACTTACTCATGAAACTGAGTAGTTAATGTGTTAAAGGGTGAAGCTAGGACTTTTCTGTGGGAGAATGTGTGAATTATCAATCATAGAAAGAATGCCTTCAGGAACAGGACTACAATGGCAGCAGCTCCAGAATTCGCCGAACTGAAAACACTTAACAGTTTATTTGCGTTTTTATTTTATGGTATTCCCTTAAAGCTCTGTTGTTCCCTCACCCATGCAGTCTCCCTGCACAGCACCATGCTGTCTTTCTTCTCTGAGCCAACCCCTACCCCTGTTTTAACCCCACTGGTCTTCTCACCCATCTCTCCCCAGTCCCTGGTTTTCTATTGTAGTTCGATCCTCCTGTTTCCCTGTTGGCTAGCCGAGTCTCCAAATCACTCCCTTCCCCCCGAGCCTGTACCCAATCACAGCCCCCTTCCTAATCCCTCCCACAGAGAGGATAAAAACCCTTTGCTGCTTTGAATAAACTGCTTTTTCACTGCTGGACCTCACAGCATGCAAGGGTTATCTCTGTCACCGGCATCAGGGGGTCACAACCCGGCCCCAGCAGAGAGAGGTTATGAGTGAGGGAGCCGATCTCCTCTCAACCTCTGTCACTTTTTTGTCAGTTTATATTACATGACTTTAGGACACAATTTTAGAGTAAATGGTCTTTCAGTCTGTAACTTTTTTAAAATGTTGCTTATCTTTTTGTTTATAATATCTTCGAAGCAATAACTGCCATGTGGCTTTTTAGCTTTTGTTTCCCTGTTCATAATGAATAAAAAAAAGTAACAATAAAAAAGTATGAAAGGAAAATTGAAGAGTGTGTTCTGCAGGATTGTAAGTACAGTAAGAGGTGAAAACTATATATATACACTTGGAGCACTTATTACCAGTATGGATAACAGTAGTTACTATCTGCACTTGGAAAGGAACCTTGGCTACTACTTCCAATATCTTCTCCTATGACAAAATGTCAGACTTCAAGGCTTTCTCTATACTCTATGTGAGTAATAGCTAATAAAGAAACATGATGACAGCCCACAACTCCTGCAAGGGTTTAACTGCTAGGTAAGAGAGGAAATATTTATATTAGTTTAGGGTGCATCACTCTTGAGTAATGGGATAAGATTAAGAAAGGCAAAAGTCAAGCTGAATTTCATGTAAAAGCCTCTCGACAGTGTGATCTGTTAGGCCATGGAATAACTTCCCTCAGGATATTTAAAATGAGACTAAACTATACGTCTGTTGGGACAGTGCATTGGTAATATACAGTAGGAAACAATTTCACCTTGGAAGAGTGAAGATCCAGATGTGATAAATTTTTATGTTATATGGCTCTGTGAGTTTGAATAAAACTAGCAAAAAGAAAATACACTTTCTTAAATATTAAGCAGACCAGCAGCAGGAAAAGCTAACTTTGGCATAGCTTTGGTAATTTTATAGCTCATTGCTCTGCATGAGGACTGTCAATTTATACTAAGCACTTTACAATTTACACTAAATTAAGTGTCTCAGTAGTAACCAGGCCACGCCCCTTCAATGCAAAACACCCTTATTCATTACCCAAGCATAAAATGACCGCTTAGACACAAGTATTTCTTCCTTCACACCCCTTTCTCCCCCCATCTCCATTTCCAAAGCACATAATCTGGGAAGCAATATGTATTTTTTTGATGATACATGATGAACTGGAAAGAACAGAAAGAAGTGTGAAGGTCTCCTACAACCAAAAATATGTAGACATTTTCATATGGTCACTCTTCTGCTTATAACCACTTTGGAACCTACAGAAAAATGACGTTTAAATGGCAGAATTGTGCGCAGGCTGCTTAGGATTCACGAAACTGTACATGTCTAAATTGTTAGCATCTGGTTGGCCAGCTTGCATTTCATGGCTCGACTCTTGGACTTAAGGAAACTATTTGCTGTTCTCAAACTTGCAGAATGAACAAAGTAAATGGCCTTACATGTGAAAATTGATACAGTCAAGAATAAGAAAATAGTCCTGGCACTCTCAGCATTTTGGAGAAGCTGATGATGCTCAAATTTCTTATGTAGAATATAATTCTAATGAATTTTCTAACTTAATAAAAAAAAGTCCTTAAGTTATGTGTCAAATATTGTAAATATAGATGATTAGTAATTCATTTTACATTTTCTCTTTTTTTGATAGGAAAAACTGAAAAAAAACCATGCAGAAGATGGTCATTGAAAGCTGCAACTGCAAATGAAAGCTAGGTTGTCATTTGCTTTATCATATTTTATTGCTTGGACGGTTAAGTTGTAAAATTGTAAGGTGCTGCTGAAGTAATTCAATCAAATAAAGTGAAAGTAATTTTGATGAAAATCCTTTTCACTTTTATTGACCCATAAACATTAGAGTGTAAGTGTGTAAGCTGCTTCTCAGAAATTGTAGGGATGTTGGTGTCATAATTCTAAATAGCAAAAAAGCAACTATGAATCACATATTAGCAGATGAACTTAAAGTCACTTGGTCACATTTTTAGGTTATAAAACCAGAATCTATTAATCCTTCCTATATTCTCACCCTTCATTTCCTTCTCTCCCTGTATTTGAAAGATATACTGACTGTTAGGATCTCATATCCTATCACAGGTATGAAAGGCAGCCTGGAGAAGAGTTAGGAAAAATTGAAACAGCTATTATGAAGATATTTTCTTCTTCTCTCCCACAAAATACAGTGATAATGTGCATATCTCTTCTGTTTCCACTGTAGCTTTAGACCTCTAGTGCACTAAGGATGACCCTGAAAACTCTGTCTCTCAGCCTCACTTCAAGGCCTGATAAGATTATGGAGAAGATTGTTCTGGCAGTATTGAAAGACAATTGAAGGACAATGGAGTCATAGGTCATAGCCAATGTGGCTTCATGAGGGGTAAGTCCTGCTCGACAAACTTAATTTGCTTTTATGACAAGGTAACTCACAAATTTAACCAAGGGAAGTCAGCTGATATAATCATCTTTCTGGATTTCAGTAAAGCTTTCAATACTACCTCTCATAGTATCCTTCAGGACAAAATGTCCAGCACACAGCTGCACAAATACATCATGTAATGGGTAAGCAACTGAATCATAGGTTGGTAACAAAAGGTTTTAAGGAATGAGGTGAAGTCAGGTTTGCCATTGGTCGCCAGTGGAGTTCTGCAGTGCTCAACTCTGGAGCCAGTGCTCTTCACTATATTCATAAATGATGTGGACACAGGATTTGAAGGCATGATAAGTTTGCCAACAATATCAAACGGGGAGGAGGTGTTGACCTCCCCTGAGGTGTTGACTCCCCTGAGAAGCTGTGCAGAGAGACCTCAGCAAATTAGAGAGATGGCCAATCACAAACCTATGTAATTTAACAAGGACAAGTGCCTGATTCTCTACCTTGGATGGAGCAACTCCAAATGTATGGCCAGAATGGGGACTGAGTTGCTGGAGACTAGCCCCACAGAAAGGGACCTGAGGGACCTGGTTGATGTCAAGTTGAATCTGAGTTAGCAGCCAGGAGAGCCAACTGTGTCCGGGGGGGCATCAGGCAAAGCATCACCAGGGATGGGTGATTGTCCCACTCTGCTCTGCACTGGGGTGGCCTCACCTCAAATATTGGGGTGGTTTGAGGCACCCTAATATAAAAAAATTTAGCTATCAGAGAGTGTCCAAAGGAGGGCCACAAAGGTGGTGAAGGGTCTGGAGGGGAAGCTGTATGAGGAGTGGCCGAGGTCACATGGATCTGTTCAGCCTGGAGTAGAGGAGACTTAGGGGTGACCCCAGTACTGATTACAGCTTCTCCTCAAGGGTAAGTGGAAGGGCAGGCTCTGATCTCTTCTCTCTGGTGACCAGTTACAGGACCCAAGGGAATGGCCTGAAGTTGTGTCGAGGGATGTTTAAGGTAGATATTAGAAAAAGACTCGTTCTTCCCCCAGAGGGTGTTCGGGCACTGGAACAGGCTCCCCCAGAAAGTGGTCACAGGTCTGAGCCTGTGAGAGTTCAAGAAGCACTGGGCAATGTACTCAGACACTTGGTGTGATTTTTGGGGCTGTCCTGTACCAGGCCAGGAACTGGACTTATAGGGCCCTTCCAACTCAGCATATTTCTATTCTATGATTTTGTATCTATTTTTCTGCATTATAATAAAGCAATTGTATACACACTTAAGACATTTACACAATTAAGTTAGGGTATTGAGGCTTATTTTTTTGGTCTCGTTTTTGAAAGATGTTTTGTATTTTTCCATCTTGCTTCTTCTGCAGTCCATGTTTTTAAGAAACTTACTTTAGTTTTTTTTCCATACTACTCTTTAATCACCTTACTGTATGTCTTACTAAGTAGTCATGGATTAAAAAGATTTAATGGTGTTAACATGCTGTCATAAGAACAAAAGATAGGTGGGTCTTCACTGCTTGTTGTCATCACCTCATGTCTGTGGTCATGGTCCTGTGTTCCTGTCTGTCTGTCTCACACCTGTCACCCCCCCCCCCTTGCCATCTCTGATGGGCAATGTGGTTTGTCTCAAGATAAGAACACCAGGTGGGTATTGGAGGAGGAACTGTTTGGATGCTTGTGTAATTGATGCATTTCAGACTAATTCAATACTGTCAATGTTTGAATATGAGAAATTATCAATAACCTGTTTTCCGAATACGCAACACTAGGAGAATGCTTTGGCATCAAGGCACTAATCAGCAATTTCAGGTAACAATTCTTTCAAATTGCTTAAGCTTTAATATAAAACACTTTCAGAGAATTTATTGAAGCTTGATTTTGTACTTTTGTCCCTCATATCAGAAAATATTCTCACTGAATTTCCAAACATACTGTGTGGAGACCTGAAAGCTTAAAATTTTTTTATTACCAATATGAGACTTATAAAATGAGAATAGTTGTACATCATAATTTTTTCACTACTTGAGGCTAAAATCAAATATTTCAGATCAATTAAAGCACCACACAGTGCAAGTAGGGAGTCAACATTCAAGAAGCATTCATACAATGCATTTGCATTTTTTATTCTCTCCCACTAAAGTGATTCAATAGTTCATGATGTCAGACAGACAATTTCCAGTAGAGTTTGTGCCTGGGTACATGTATTTGCAAAACTCTGTCCTCCTTAGATTTGTTTTTCATAGTCTGTTCCTCAAATCTTCTAGGTTTACCTGTCCAATAAATCTCTAAAGGATTTGCCTTCTCTTCCCTTTTCTATATATACTCTACTACATTTATTGATGATGGTATGCTGATATATAGTCTAGCGAGTTGGATTTATGTGATTTGATTATGGTCTGCATACTAATACATCTATGAAGCATTTTATTACTTCTCTGTGAAAGACACTATTTATTAAATAAATGTACAGAAAGTTAGATGGAAAATGAAATGTTCCATTTTGGTACTAATATGAAAAGAAAATCTATTTCTTGCCTGTTTGCCTCATGTGCATTATATACAATCATTATTCTTCCTTACTAATCTTTGCTTTGTCTTCCAGTTTCCTCTGAATTTGAACATCTGGACACTTTATTCTTCATTATTTTGTACCTATTAAAAATGTCTATTTTCCTATCACAATACTGTTGTTAATCATATTGAAGATAACAATTCTGGAAAAGTCTAGGAGTTTGATTATTCCGCCTCTTGCTTTGATACAGAAGCAGGAAAGAATCTTTAGGATTATTCGCAGCTTTTAAATGACACCATAAAATGACAGATGCATTCATTTCAATATCTTGACAAAATTGGAGATTAGATTTAGACATTTCAGAAAGCATTAAGACTACAATCTCAAATGTAAATTGCAACTCATGTTTGATTTAAATCTGTTAGCAATGTCGGTTTTCTTTAGTCTTTTCATTTCCTGAAAGTAACATCACTATGTTTCTTCCCTGTTTGCAACCTCAGACTATTTTGCCTATTGTAATTTCTTCTAACCTTCAGATAGAACCTTCTTCCATCCTTTTTCAGGTTGTTTGTTAGAATACATGGTGCTGTCTTATAGAACAAAATTATTACATTTAGATATTGAAGTGCTACCACTTGCAGACATCATCCTTCTTTTATTCCCCAGCATTGGTATGGTAGATTTACAGCTAAGATCTCACCACTCTTCATCAAAAACATAAGAGAAAATTGTCTTGCTTCAGAGACATAAAATGCTTCTTTTTATTAGGAAATATATCTCAACTGCATATTGGGAGAAGATGAAATAATACAGAGCCATGAATATCACGGGAAACTCTCATGAAACAGGGTTTCTCATGATGCTCATGGCTTTGTAACTGCAAGTACATTGTGCTTCTGCTTTCTTCCCAGCATTGGAATATGAGTTAGAAAAGAGATTAACAAATGTGGAAAGGCTGGGGAGAACGTACAGGAATGATACCTGCCTAATCTGATAAAATTTGGTTTCCTGAATATTGTGCTGCTGAATGAAGCCATAAATAGAACAACACTGGGTTTTGGGTCAGTAGACTGCATCTTATGCAGACAGAAAACATGCATATTTCTGCCTTTATAATATCTTCTCTGACTGAATATATCTATAGTTTCCTATATTCAGGACTTGAGGAGTATCGTATAGCACACCAATTGCCTTAGATTTCCCTGTTTAAAACAAAAGTAGGATTACTTGCTAAGGACAGAGTAGAGGGAGAGAGTTGCAGCAGCCATTAGAGGTGAAATTCTAGACAGCAGCTGAATGGGGATGGGAAAATTCATAGAAGTTCAGATGTACACGTTGCAAAACAGTGGGCATATGGTCTTATGAGAAGGTGCCAGAGTTTGATAAGCCCAGTAGTCACTTTTCAAGACTAACAGGAAAGAGGGAGAAAGTAAAATCACTTTCTTCTCCGAGGAGAAATACTAATTTTGCAAAGCTGGATAGGACTTTTTTAAGTAGAGAAATATTTCTTTTAAATCTGAACTGGATATAAGTAAAAAATAGCCAGTCGAAGAGATTACTGTAGATAAAACTGTCTGAAATCTATGTTTAGGACAGCTTTCATGCAACTTTATGAGTAGACAGTAGACCAATTTTGTATCTTTGGATTTTTTTTGTATGCTAAAACTATTGTCTCTTGCATGTGCCTAACAGTAAGACCATGAATAAAAATTGATAGAGGACAGGATTACTGTATTTTTCAAAAAAAATTGAAATAAAATGTGTATCAGTGTAGCTGTATAGAAGATGAGACTGAGGATAGGTGTTTATTAGTTGGTGGAAGAAGGGAGGACATGGAATTACTCTAGCTACAAGTATTAATCAAGACTTGGAGGAACTAACTTTTGGGTCAATTTCCAGTCCACTCAATCTTTGATATTTTTAATGAAACTGACTCTTAGGAAAGCTGTCTCCTACATTGATTATTGCACTTGGACAACTGGACACTTTACTCCGTTAAAACTGAGAGTGACATTATCAGACCAATTCACAGACTATCACATAACTTCAGGTGAAAACTAGTTTCATTTGGTTCTACAAGTTTAAATGTCCTAGTAACCTAAAGACCTCCAATGTTGCTATGTGCCAATTAATCTTTTCTTAAATTATCATAAAAATAGATGCCTTTCATAGAAAATTAGAATCATAGAATGGTTTGTGTTAGAAGGGACCTTAAAAATCGTCTAGTACAACCTCCAGTGCCATGGGAAGGGACATATTTCAGTAGATCAGGTCACTCAAAGCCCCTTCCACCCTGACTCGGTACACTGCCAATGATGGGACATCTACATTTTCTCTGGGAAACTTGTTTCAGTGTTTTACTACCCTCATTGTAAAAATCTAAACTGACCTTCTTTTATTTTAAACCATTGCCCCTTGTCCTGTTGCTACAGGCCTTGGTAAAAATTCTCCATTTTCTTATAAGCCTACTTTGTATAGTAAAAGGCTGAACTGAGGTCCCCGTGGAGTCTGCTCTTTTCCAGACTAGACAACTCCAACTGTCTTAGCACATCTTCACAGCAGAGGCGCTCCAGTCTACTGAAACAGCTCCATGTTTTTCTTGCAGTGGCAGTCCCAGAGCTGGAGGCAGTACCCTAGGTGAGGACTCACCAGAGTAGAGTTGAGGGACAGAATCCCCTCTCTTAACGTTCTGCCCATGCTGCTTTTCCTGCAGCCCTGGTGTATTGGTTCTGGCTGAGCTGGAGTTCATTTCCCCACAGTAGGTCTCACAATGCTGTGCTTTGCATTGGCAGCTAGAAGGGTGTTGATGACACACCAGTGTTTTGGCTACTGCTGAGCACAGCATCAGCACTGTAACATTCCTTCCTTAGCTGAGGGCAAGATCCTGGGAGGGGACCCAAGTAGGCCAGCTGACCCAAGCTGACCAAAGGGATGTTCCATACCCTATGACATCAGCTCAGATATAAAAGCTAAGGCACAGAGCAGGAGGGTGGGCATTCATTGTCTCCATTGGCTGCCTGCTGAGAAACCCTCACGCGTACCAAAGCCCTGCTTCTTGGGAGTGGCCGACCATCGCTGCTCATGGGAAGTAGAGAATAAACCCTGCTATCTTTTGCTTCTGCACATGCAAGCTTTGCTTTGCTTTTTGCTTAAAATAAACTGTCTTATCTCAACCCATGAGTTGTTTTCTTTTTTCCCACCTTACTCTCTGTTCTGTCCCTCTGGGAAGGGGAGCGATAGAGTCCAGCCAAGGTCAACCCACCACACCCAGATATGGACGCACATTGCCAGCTCACATCCAATTTTACATAGAACAGTATTCCAAAGTTTTTATCTCCAGGACTTCTATCAATCAGCTAATCCTCCAGCCTATATTGATACTGGGATTGCCCTGACCCACATGTTGGACCTTGCATTTGGTCTTGTTGAACTTTGGGAGGTTCATGTGGGCCCATTCCTCAAGTATGTCCAGGTCCCTCTGGGTGGCATCCCATCCCTCAGATGTCAACTGCATCTCTCAGCTTGGTGTCAGCTGCAAAGTAGTTGAGGGTGCTCTCACTGAGGGGAAGCTTTGGTTATTGGTTTCTCCTTGAACAATAAGCCATTAACTGTAACTCTTTGGACATGGTCATCCAGACAATTCTTTATCCACCTGAAGCTTCATCTGTCAGATTCTTACCTCATCTGTTCAGAGGCAAGAATGTTGGGGAGTACTATGTTAAAAGTCTAATACAAGTCCAGGTAGCTCTTCCTTTTTCCAGTGAGAAAGTCACTTTATCATAAAAGATCATTAGATTAGTTTAGTGAAAACTGAAGCAAACAAAAAAAAAATTTGTTGAGTACCTCAGCCTTCTCCTTGTCTGTTGTCATTTGTTCTCCTTTTTATTGGAGGAGTACCTTTTTCTTAATCTTTCTTTTGTGAGCCATGTACCTCTAGTAACCCTTCTTGTTATTCTTCACATTCCTTGACAAATTCAACTCCCACTGTGTCTCAGCTTTCCTGATCCCAGACCTACATATCAGTGTAGTGTCCCTATATTCTTCCTAAGATACATTTCCTTCTTAAGTGTCAGTTTCACCTGGAGGTCTCCACTGAGCCCTACTGGTGTTCTGCCTTCCTTGCCTGATTTCTAACAGATGGGAATTGAGAACTCTTGGGCTTTTAATAGACAATTTTCTGTAACATAGGCAAGATCATTCTTGACATATTTGTTTTGAGCATGTTTGAAACCTAATATTTGGGTTGTTCTTCACACTGCAATACACTCTTTTCTGTATATGAAGGCCAGTACATAAGTCTCAAGCAGCTTTCCAAAATTATTTGGTTAATCTTTGCTATTGCTTGCTAATGTATGACTACCTCTTAAAATGTCGTTGCTGTGAAATATTCATAGATACTGTGCCATTTCTTTTCACCTTTGATAGAGAAAGGTAAAAATAGGCTTGTATATAGAAAATACAGAAATATACCTTTTTCTTATTTGAATTAATAGGTACAGTACATTTATTGGAGTATTAAATGACCAATACTTTTGGTATGTTCTAAAAAAGAGAAGCATATTATAAGAATATAAGGAGTTCTTTTTCTGGCAGGCATAGAAACAAAGTATTAAGTTGTGAATATAAGTACCAACTTATTTTTTGTACAAACAGGATGATAACATGTTATTGTGAAGTTTGAACATGCTGAATTTGAAGTAAATGTTTCCACGAAAAGAAGAAATCTTAGCATTTGTGAAACAGGTGTTCCATTTTGTCTCATGACAAATGTTGCACATTTGTGAAACCTTTAGTGACACTTCACTTATTATCACAGTCACTGCTAATTTCAGCAGTGAAAAATTTCGAGTCATGAACTAAGTGAATGAACATATTTCTAGAGTGCAAGGGCACAGTTTATGGCAAGTTTAGACTAGATACAAAATGTTTTATTAACCAATTCTCCAAATTGTTTTTTTTTTAAATAAATGGATGGGTGGAATAGTTTATTCATCACCGTAAATGTGTACGAACTTTATTTTTTCAAGATAATTATTCATTAAAGACACATAATTAAGCGACTAGTTTTGTCTCTAATGCCTTAAGCATTTCTTCTTTTGTGTGCTGTCCATGCAGAAATGAACAGGGTAGGGAACATGAAAAATAAGTAAAGTAATAAGGCAGTAATAAAAAAAGCACATATTACTTTCTATAGGAAAAAAATTAATCGAGCAGAAATAATTTTCTTCTTTCTTATTATTGTAATGTGGACAACCATGACTACAAATTACAAAAATTACAAATAGTGCACTAAAAACAGCAGCTCATAAAGTCTTGCCATTTTTATGGTGATTTGAAAGTAAAATATATGCAATAATATTTTAGTTGCTTCTCTTTTCTTTTGGAAACACTTTTTAAAAAAATATAAAAGCACTTTCTTAGTTTAAGTGCACATGAACACTATATGTACAGAAACATGGCAACTTTGGCACTTAGACTATGAAGATGAGTGTTACAAAAATGCTTCTAAATAATAAAAGGAAGAAGCAAACATAAATCCTTCTTTCCCCAATCTCCCTTTTACACAATTTAAATCTAATCCACATATTAGCACTTTGCCACAATAATTGCAAATAAACAGATGAATTCTTTATTGTATCCTTGCATAGCAGTGACATGATGAGTGCTTTAAAATAAGAGATCTGCTCAGAAATGTCAGAGTATTAGGAAACATTTACCACCCAAATGGTTATTAAATTGTCAAAATCACAAGAAAATCTCAGAGGTGACTCTATTTCACTTCACTTTCTAATAAGTAACACCATAGCTGTCATTTTAATTAAAAAAGCAATCTTACCCAGTGCAAATAAAAGAAAATATTTACTATGTCAGTTGATCCTTTGACAAGTTAATAATTTCAAATTAATTTACCTACAAAAAAGAATGGGAACATTAGTTCGCAGGTAATTAAGAGGTTAAAGACCCTGTGCACATCCAACAACATGAATACATTCTGAGGTCAGGAAAGAGTAAGACCATTAATAACAAGTGTATGCTTTTAGGTTAATTCATTTTCACATTGCTTCTTGTCTGGGGTTTGGAAGTAAGCTCATTGGGAAGTAGGACATTACAGCTGAGCGTAGTGGTTTGAACCAGGTTTTCCCCCTGAAGCTAAGAAAGTGGTAACCCCCAAGGGGTGGTGACACTGGAGATTTGAACCAATCTGCGCTCCTGTGAAATATAAACATACCACAACCAGACCGGAAGAAGAAGAGTTGTAGTTTGGTGGTTGTAGAAGTGGTAGCCATGTTCTGAGGCCACGAGGAGCAGAGGGCAGAGGCCCCCTGGGGGGGTGCTTTGGCCTCCAGCCCCAGCTGGGGGGCTACGGAAACTTGGAACAGTGTTAGACTGGGCTAAGTGTCTGTAGTTAAGCTGGGAGATGTTTCTCCACCGTGGGGAGCGGAGACAGAGCAGAAGCAGAGATGCAGCGTCCAAAGACTCTGGCTAAAAGCCAACTGATAAGAACTGAATCAGAGAAGCAGCAGAAACAGCATCCAGCTGAATAAGGAAGACACCGAGTTGTCTCGGAGAGCCGAGAAAAGAGAGTCAGCAGCAGAGTTACAGAGTTTCGGGTAAGAACTGAATTAAAAGACGCCAGACTCCTTTGAGACCCCTCCTGGAAAGGAGGAAGATGATGGACTCTTACTTGAAAGAGCCTTGGAGTTGTACAGCACTTGCAGAAAGGAGCTAGAGAGCTCCGAGAGGAATGCGGAGAGGGTGACCTTGGGGGCCCTCCCTTGCTGCAAGCTACGAAGAAGCTCACAGCCATCTTGAGGCAGGGCACAGAAGCTCTGCAAGGAGCTTGAATCTCCTGAAGATACCAGACTGTCACGAAGACCTCCTGTGTTTCGTGGTATGACCGTGGTGGAACGACCTTTGTCTGGGGTGAACGTAGCCCAAAGAAGACCCCTCGCTTGGAAACGACGGGGCCAAGGGGGATACCCCCCTTGTGAGTGCTGGCAGAAATCCAGCTATCAGCTGCTGCGTGTGAAGAAGACAGATTGCTGCTGTAGAAGATACTCCTGCTTAGAGACTGGAAGGGATCTGTCCTTCTTCCCTCCTGGACTTTTATTTGGAGGGGAGAAGAGATCTGATCCACTGTAAATACTTATGTCATGGTAGAGATAGTTGAGATCGTGTGTATAATGTATTATAATATTTATTTATTTGTACAGTCATTGTAATATATTCTCTTTCCCCATTTTGAGTCTGGTGTGTTTTGTCTGGAAAACCCATCTCACATTAGGTTGAGATGTGGGAGGGGGCTACGACTAGGGAATTAGAATTTTGGGATCTCAAACCATGACACTGAGGTACTGGTAAACTAGAAGAGAATAAATTAAAATAATGAGAAAAAGTTAATTTTAAGTTTTATTTTGAAATTTTTATTTTTTAATTCATGACGTATTATATAAAAAATTAATATTATCTCATGTCTGTTCTCTATCTGCTGGGAAAAATGATGCAAATAAATAATATTCCAAAATGAGAGGATCCAGAGAAATGGCTCTGCTGACTCAAAATTATTTGGGAGTTACTGTTAGCTGTCTAGTAGAAGTTGAATTTCTATCTAATATGAAGAAGACCTGGTCTTGATTCTTCTTTTAAGCCCATAAAAATTAACAAAAGCAAGCTATAGTTACTAAAATAAAAAATGCATCTGGGTAACAGTGATTTTCCTTCATAAAGTATTATGGATTTAATGGACCTCCCAGTGCATATGTATAGATAGACAGACAGGCAGAGAGATGATTTTGGAAGCCTCAACTCAGAATATTTTTCCTCATGTTAAGATTAAACTTTCTTTCAAAATTTTAGCTTTTACTACACTACTTCAATTATTGCAGCACTGATTCATTGGTTGATAGCAAGTGCATGTAATATTATAAAAATATCAGTGGTTTAAAAGTTTGAAGAGGAAATTAGGCTTTTGTTAAACTAATATTGCTTCCAATATTTTACCTGAGTCACTGCAGATCAATAAAAATTTATCAAAACCAGGTGCTACTGTAATAACCCTACTTATTCATACCAATACACATACTGAACTGATACTCACTGGTATTCACTGATTATAAAATAAGGAAAAATTATTAAACGTGAATTAAAATATCACAAAATTAAGGGTCAAATGAAATGACAACAATTATGAAAATTTAGTGAAATTAATCCCAACATTATTAGGTCTGCATAATTATTTGCACGAAGGCATTTGTGCTTAAGAAGCACACCTGTAGTTATTAGATCACAGTGCAAACATCTAAACCTATTGTCGCTCAATAACATTTATGGGTACTACAAATGGTTTGAACCACAGAACAAGGGCATGAGAGTGAAATCTTTGTTTTAGTTTAAAAGGTACTTGTAACAGATTGAAAAAGCGTGAATCAGAAAATCAGAGAGAACAACTAGGTAATTTTTGGTTTGTTTGACACACATGAGGTGTATTTTCCATTATAGTTTGAGTCTTTTCAGATGTTTTAAAGCAAAATTTCTTTTAAAATTATCTGCACACCAGTTTTTACTGTCTTTCTAGTAAAGGTTCCTTTGTATATAATTTGAAGAAGGTACACTGTCACTTTTATAGTATGTCTTTTTAAATGCTGAAGCAGCATGCTTTGGGAATATTGTTTTTTTTTTACTTCTGTTACATCTCAGCATGTCAGAATGCCAATAGACATAAAACATATTAATAACAACTACCAGATGAAAGTTTATAAACAAAACTCTGCTTTAAAAAGGTAAAGTGGGGTCCTTTTCTAACCCTCTCCTCAAAGCTTATTTTCTTCCCTTGCTTCTTCCTTCCTCTGTAAATATGTTATTTTATTTTTTTTTGATGGTATTGACATCTAGCTTAATTTAGAGATTGTACGTTGATCTTAAATTATTTTTAAATTTATTTCCATGGTCAAAGAACTGAAAGACCAAAATGTCAACTTTATAAGCCATTTTAAGGAAAGAATAACTAGTAAATGAGTATAAATAGTTATGTAAGTGGGCTCCCCTGGTGGTCTAGTGGGTAGGATGTGGCACTTTCACCACCGTGGCCCGGGTTCGATTCCCGGTCAGAGGAGTTCCCCGGGCAGATGGAGCTCGTCAGCCCTGTAAGGCCATCCATCTAAGAGAAGGTCACTCTAAACAAACCTACGTCCCGAGGACTTCGCTGTCCCTGTCCGAGCTTCGCTCAGCCCCGGCAGTTGAACCTCAGGATTAAAGGGTGGGCTCAGTTCAGCGCACACTGTGTCTCACCTAAAAAATCCACTGCGCAGGCTCGAAAGGTAATGACCTTTCCCAAATCTTTGTTCGCGAAGACTGGCTGTACTAGTTATGAAGTAAACTACTATCAAGGAATGAATCTTTGCCTATTGAGTTAACTTTATAAATAATGCTAGAAGGAATCCTAACTATCAGCATTAAAAAAAAATCAGAAAGAAAATATTTCAAAAAACAGTAAGAAAGAAGAATATCAATAAGTTTTCAAGTCTCTGGTTGAGATGGAGATTGCATGGGAAGCTGTGTACCATACTAAATGACAATCTTCACTGATGTTGTTTTCCTATATTGTTCTAAATCATTATGTAACATTGCTATTAGTATGACTCAGAGTTTCTCAAAATGTATTCCTTCCCCTAAGCTGTAGCAGCAATTTCTGTTTATTTTACATAAGTTTTGAGTTACATGATAGTCGTAACCATAGCAATTTTTACTTTCATTTGAATCTCATTACAATACCAGAGTCCAGACATCTCCTTTTAAATTACAAGATTTTGAAGATTACAAGAATTTTGAAGAAAACTTTCATCTGTGAAGATTTGACACTTTTCATTTAGTACCATGATATCTCAACCTTAAACACAATCAATGTTAACATTTACAAAGTATCTGTCTGACAGTTCCACTTAGGTGAAAAATCAGTTTATTCCTCATGTTGCCTACAGAAACAGAAGTCTTATAGGTCTTCGAAATGGCCATGACCAGCTACTAGTGCAGAAAAAAATAGGAGCTGATACTCTTCCCCCACACCCAGTGTTCTCCCAAGCTATAGCTGCTTTCAGAAAATATATCATCCTGACATGACTTCTCTGTCATGTTTTTCCTCTCTGTAAAGCCTGATGGATTTCTGTTCCTTGAACTTGCCTAGGTTTTCCTGGAAACCTTGTTCACAGCATCCTTTGGGAGGAACTTGCCATCATACTTCCTGCCATGCAGAGAGACTTCCTTTTGTGTTCAGCCTGGTTTCACTCCCAGTTCCACTATTTTCATTTGATATATATACTGTAAAAGCAAAGACAAGGTGTAATATTTTGTGACAGTGCCAGGAAAAACATCAGGATTTTATTTTTCCTAGGAAATTATTAATTTCAATGGCAAATGAATGGAGAAGCAGACTCACCACAGCTTTCCAAGGACCACTATTCTCTAAAGAGATCATAGGAGCAATAAAGACAGACTTCATCACCAGACGTATTTGTTCACTCCCCAAATCTTTAGTGAACTGACACCTCTTTAGGGATACTTAATTAGTTATAATTAAACTTTAATTGAATAGAGCCAAAGTCCTTTGGGAGTTTTTCCATTTACTTCAACTGATCTTCAGCATAGTTCTCTGTGTCTGTGTTATTATGCTTGAATTTCAATTTTTCTGGTCACTTAGGTGCATCTAATTGAATTTTAATCCAGCAAGGAAGTTGCCAGACTGTGATAAAAGAACAGAGCTGTGACATGATGACACCAAGACTCAGTTTACAAATAAGACAAGGATGGAGAAACTACTGAAGGTCAAGGGCTAAAGTATATAGAGCACAAGGTATGTGTCCCTAGAGAACCTGTAATTGTGACCTACTGACCATACTGAAAGGCGATATCCTAGTAAGGATATTTGGAGCTTTAATATCAGGCTACAATAGATGTTATTGATAAGCATTTTGTGCATAACTGTGAAGCTGTAAAGGCACATGACATTCTTAAAAGTATACTATTTGTGTAAGAAACTAGTATCTGAAAAATATCTATCTTTAAATTGGCCCCAGTATAGCTTCAATCTGTCACTGTTCTTGAGGAAAAAAGCAAGCCAAATAAAATATCTACCCATCGGCAAAAAATAATATAATTTGTGTGGGCAGACCTTCCTGTGGCAGTATCATTTCTTTTACTGCACAGATATGAGAGCTTGATCTTACTCTCTTTCATTGATTCTAGTGATGCAACCCTGCAGTGGTGATAAAAGATATAGTTCTTAGCACTATTCTGCTTTATATTTTCCTGGATTGCTGACATAGCTTTTAACAGTCCTATTAGATGTACTAATTGAGAATTGAGGTTAGCTCCAGTGTCAGTATGGCAACCTGAAGAATAACAGTTGAAATCCATATATCAGTTGTTTAATTGCATGTTTAAAATATCCCCTTCATATTATCATGCTTCAGATGCTTTTCTCTAATTTCCTACCGCCACTGGGTGACGTACTGCCCCACAAAAGTCTCTTGAGCTCGTGAAAACCAAGTCCTTCAATACAGTGTGATATGAAAGGCATATTGAATCCTCACATGCAAAGAGAAAAATCTAATTAAATCCTGATAAAAGTGTTTGTCACTGGTTTCCTGCGGACAGTGTCTGGTTTTTTGTCTTCTCTGTTCCAATGGAGCTAAGGTTTAGTGGCTTTAAAGGTCAGAATGTAGTAACAGCATGCAGATTCAAATGCTTGTGGATCTTTCAAAGACTTACCAAATACTATGCATCATTAAGTAATAAATGTACTTATTTGGCTCAGAAATTGAATGAGTGGAGAAATTTGTTCTTGACGTTCTATGCCTAGATTCAAAATGATTTTTTAAAATATTTCTGCTGTCTATTAATGCTAAGATCTAACACCTCCATTTTATATAATGAATCTATATGCAGTAAGAGAAAAAACCCTCTGTATTTTGCCCAAAATCCTACTGAGCACTACCCTGGAACAATCCACAACAGCAATGTCTATCCTTTGGGCATTCCAGAACGATTTTCAGCTAGAAAACAGATTTAACTCAAGTAATGTTCATACCTCAGCACTTCTCAGACTCAGAAAACAAATGTCACTTAAAAAATAAACCTAACAAAAATGGTTCAGATAGGATGCCAGAGAAGAGACATGCTATTAGAGAAACAGGATTGAGAGGAAGGTATTTTTGGACACTACATGATCTAGTTGTGAGTCACACAAGTCATGACAGTCTGTAACACAAGTTCAATAAAGAAGAGAGCCAGTAAATGGATAAAAGAAATGTAGAGGACAAAGACAAGAAAAACTGAACAGAAAATGAGTGTAAATAAGAGGAAGGGGAAAGAATTAACTTTTAACACTGCCTAAACACAAAATTCTCTTCAGGAACTTTAGAAGAGGAAAACACATTTTTGAATGCTATTTTTCTTTTTCTGCCACCTATAGGAAGGACTTTAGCCATGAATTAAATGAAAAATAATATTTCATTTTTAAAGTTTTGCTGAAAAGTTGTCTTTATAACATTTTATAATGCTTCCCTTGTTTTTTTTAGAAGACTAGACAGTCCAATATTGATAATAATAACATTCCTTTTGAAATTGTAACAGTCATGTATAACCTGGCCTCAGTTATAGCAATATCTATTCCCCTCTTGCCTGTTTTCCTCTACAACACAGGTTGTGTTAAAAATTATTTTTGTATCATTCTAGTGAATCAGATTACAGTGGTTAATATCAGAGTTTTAAATGTAATGTGTTATGTAGCATTTTATACACACTGGATTTCTCTTCAAAGTCTATTTTATTTATTTTATGGAAGTGTTTGACAGGGAGATAAACTCAGTTGTATCCAGGACTGTTCTTACATAATTATAGGTCACGATTTATTCTACTAACATGGAAATCAATTTATTTTTTTAATGTTCTCTTTTCAGTCACATTTGTTTGGATTTAAAACCAAAGGATATTCTTTTCTCAAATTTCTCCTAGTTCTCAGGTTTCCTGTTCTCTGAGAGCAAAATGACGTTGTAGTTTTGCTCTTAATAACTATCTATCGATTTTCTCATTTATAATAATTATCTTTTAAAGTCTTACTGCTTTTTTATACTGGCCAAAATGAATTGGAAGTTACTTTTGTTAAACAATTCACTTTATGGCCAGGAACCTTTTAAAATTTCTAAAGATGAAAGTAGCTCAAGAACTTCACAAGATTTCTGCACTTTCTCAAATTATTATTCCCAATGTACCACTTATAATTTTGGATTTAAAAACCACTTGTGTTTTTTTCATTAGTAACTTTATAAATTGACCTGGAGTATGTAGAATAGCTTATGTAGAATGAGCTATAAAAGAATCAATTGGATTAGTTAGATATGCTTATCTCATATCTGCTTTAGAAATTTTTGGGATTGTCAGAACACAGCTGTGTTTTATTGACTTCAAATGATGAATAAAATATGAAAATATGAAAATGTGAAAACAGACAGAATTTTCCATGTGAAACAGCATTAAACTTTTCTTTCCAATGCTGGAAAGAAAACCCCAAAAGTTAAAAACATTCAGATACTTTAACTTGCTCATCACTATAATAGCTAACTACTTGTTCCATTATTTAATGAAAAATGATCTGACATTATACCACTTGATTAGTCTGTTGTGGTAAACACAGAAAATTTAGAAATAACTTTTTCAGTCAGGTCTCATATGTGGTCTGTTCAAGAGCAAACATCTGACTAGAATCTTTTAGCATGAAAAATAGCAGAAAGGCCATGGTAGACATGAAAATTAAAAAGTTGACAGGTAACCCTATTTATTGTCATTCCTGCATGATGTTTGGCATTTTGGCATATTGCTAGTACACGTGTGGAGAGTGTTTCAACAGCTGTTCAGAGTTAGTTCTCCTGACCCCAGTGCTGCTCTTGCTCAGTACTTGGCAGTTTCAGTATGTGCAGCTATTTTTGTCCTCCAAGCACAATGATAAACCTGAGATGTTCTTTTTCTGGCACCTTCAATGGCTAATACAGCTGTAGTCTAGCAGCATAAACCATAGCAAATTACATCTGATTAAATGTGTTAGGAAAGTAAATCTTTATACAGAACAGCTAGATACCAAAACTGAACTTTTGGACACAGAAGATTTCAACACCTGGCACGACAGGGATGAGTGTCTCTGCCACTGCAAATAGTAGTACAGAAAATGCGCAAATCTCGGTCTTTACCATAGCTGCTGCTCTTTGTGGCACTCATATAGAACAATTAATAGCTTTTCTGCCTTCAGGGAATTAATGTGATGGTGCTCCACTGCCCTGCGCTGCCTCCGCACTCTGAAATATCTCTATCAAGATGCATCAGAGGTACCCATCTCCCTAGTCTGTAGCTTAAACACAAGCAATTGTCCTAAAATGAGACCTGGTCACTTCATGGATTTGGCATATATATATAAGCCAAATATATTACTGGAGGGAGGAGGGGAAGAAGACTGGAACTCATGAAACCTAATCTTCTAGCAGGAAGTTTGATTTCAAAACTAAACCAAATCCCATCAAATAACTTAATGGATCAAATCTAGGCTTACCCTCGAGTATGGAGGGCCTTGTCCTATGGCTGGAAGAGCAGAGGGATTATCCAGTTGACAAAGCAGGGAAATATGTGTATGTCAGCTACCTAAAACTGTTGCTGATTTAAGAGCTCTCTAAACACAGACACAGAGTCTAGTTTAGAAAGGAGATATTGTTTATTCCACATAGAATGCAAGGTGGAGGGTTCCCCAAATCAAGCACACCACGGGGTAAAACCAGTAAAATTTACATAAGCATGCATACCTAATGCATATTTATTTGGGTGATGTAATCTTCAACAGTGCTTGAAACACAAAGTTCTTTTCTTTCTTAAGCAACTTCTGCTGTAGGAGTTATCTGAGGACATCAGTTAGTTTACAAAAGGTAAGAAAATTAAGCTTGAAGACATCAATCCCTTTTGTAGAAGCCATCTGATGTAATCTGTTAGCTTCCAAAAGGTGAGAAAATTCAGCCTGGGGACAGATAATTTCTCTTGAAGACATCAAAACCAGGCATAGAATAAAAAAAGTAAAAAAAATTAAAAACAAACAAACAAACAAACAACTAGAACCCCCCCCAAAAACAAACAAACAAACAAACAAACAAAAAACCAACCAAACAAAAAAACCCACTGGAAAGTATTGTAATTTTGCTAAGGATGTAAATTTAAGGATTTAAATTTAAATATATAATTCACATAGAAAATATTAAAGAAAGATACTTAGAAAGTACAAAATTGTCTGAAAAACAAAAATCTAAACTATAAATGCACTTCAATAAGATAATTTTGAAGGAACTTTTTAATTGAATAAAACAATAGATATTTTTTTGAACAAGTAAATCATATTCATGCCCATTTTACTCTAAACTTTCTACCCAAAAGGTATTCCTACTCAATCACATGAAAGGAAATCAACAGCTGTTCTCCAAAGTAGGGAATCTTATTTATAAATTCTTGTTTGTTTAAAGTGATCACAAATCCATCTGTCATGACACTGATAAAATATGGAAGAATCTGCAAGCTCAAATTGAATTGTATTCCCATATGGAGATAGAAGACTATTTGTCAACATAACTTAAAGCAATCATCTTGATGGTTGAAAAGTCAGAGAGATGATATGAAGATACATCTTTATGAAAAAATGGCTTAATGGAGGACAGTGCAACACTCTTTCTCAAGACAGGTAGAAAGTAATAGCTGACACTTTTCACTGAGAAAAATAAGAGCAGAGCAGTCCATCGGAAACGACCTTACCAGTTGACTTACTGGAAGCAAGTTTTGGGGGGTTTTGTATTGGAAAAGATCTTAAAAAGGAATGGCAGTTACTGAGAAATATCCTATTACCCAGCTCACTTCTCCTGTGTCTTTCACTGTGATTTCCCACTGTTGACTATTGATGTCACTTCTGTGGTATTGGTATTGCAAGTGGGGAGTGGGGGGGGAGGCAACCCTTCATTTCTCCTAAATTCAGCTTGCAGTAGGCTTACATTTCCATGAGTGCTTCACACCTGGCAGGTTGTTTCTGCTAGAGGGCAAACTGGTTACAGAAGGTATGGGGCAGCCCTGGGATAAAAAACCCCCAGTGGGACATCTGTAAAGAGTGGGCGTTTTGTCACTGTTTTCCTGGAGAATACAGCAGCTTGGATTTCCTTTTAAAGCTGTTGTGGTATTTGCTCAATACCTACCTTCCAAACTATCGTCAGGATCATGTAGTGCTACAACGGAGGATGGTGTGGCCTCTTCATAGTTAAAGTTACGTTAGGCAGCTCGTCAGACTGGATTTACAAGCATCACCTGGGTTGTTTCACACACAGTTACAATTTAGGCAGCTCTTTCCCACTCCTGCTGTAAAATCACGTGAGGATTTCCTATGGCTTTCTCTCAGCAGACCCAAAACAACAGAGCCACAAATCAGTTATGTTAGCAACTAAAGTGGCATCTTTGAAGCTGCTTACAATGAAGGGATCATGATAAAGCAACTCCTTTTGCTTAACTCTGACACATCACTGCTCTCTAACACCTTTGCAACAATACTGAAGAAATCTTTAGTTTACTATGATATCACAATACCTCTAGTTTTGCTGTCTATTAGTCTTTTTCTACTTCTTTGTGATAAATGGCTTAATTGTCCTATTTCGCTATTCTATTTGAAAGCTTTGTAGCATTGCTGGGACTCTACTAAGGAATTCTCCTTTTGTTTGTAGTGAGAATGAAGAAACAGGATTATCCACAAGCTTTTTGAGGTGATAAGTAGAAAAGACAACAATATTTTATTTTTTAATCTTTCTTATTTCTGATTTATTATCACTTTAGCAGTTTGAAGGAAATATTTTATTTTAATGTCAAAAATCTTCATCTATTAATATAGAAAGAACTAGGAGAATATTGATTTCAAGAATTTTAAATCTAGTAATAAAAACAAAGTATTAGAAAACCAAAACATTAAATAAATTTCTTTTTAATTGTCCTAAGAAATTCATTTATATGTTTTAGGCAGAAGGATTGACAAAGTATACAATTGTGACTAAGTTTCACAAAATAAAGAAGCTCTGTATTTAATCAAGAAATTATATTTCTCTTCATGGCTTTTTGTCATAGTTTGAGATCCTCAAAATCTAATTCCCTAGTCGTAGCCCCCTCCCACATCTTAACCTAATGTGAGATGGGTTTTCCAGACAAAACACATCAGACTCAAAATGGGGGAAAGGGAATATATTACAATAATTATACAAATAAATATTATAATACATTATACACACGATCTCAACTATCTCTACCATGACATAAGTATTTACAGTGGATCAGATCTCTTCTCCCCTCCAAATAAAAGTCCAGGAGGGAAGAAAGACAGATCCCTTCCAGTCTCTAAGCAGGAGTATCTTCTACAGCAGCAATCTGTCTTCTTCACACGCAGCAGCTGATAGCTAGATTTCTGCCAGCACTCACAAGGGGGTTATCCCCCTTGGCCCCGTCGTTTCCAAGCGAGGGGTCTTCCGTGGGCTATGTTCACCCCAGACAAAGGTCGTTCCACCACGGTCATACCACGAAACACAGGAGGTCTTCGTGGCGGTCTGGTATCTTCAGGAGACTTAAGCCTCTTGCAGAGCTTTTGTGCCCTGCCTCAGGATGGCTGCGAGCTTCTTTGTAGCTTGGAGCAAGGGAGGGTCCCCAAGGTCATCCTCTCTGCATTCCATCCTGGTTGAACTCTCAGGACGACTGAGGTTCTTAGCTCCTCTCTCTCTTCAGTGCTGCATGTCCAAAACTCCTCTCCAAAATAGGAGTCCATGTCCCTCCTTTCCCGGAGATCTCAAAGGAGTTTGGGGGGTCTGGTTCAGTTCTTACCCCCAAAACTCTGTAGAACTCAGTTCTCTCTCTCTCTCTCTCTGCTGACTCTCTCTCATCTCTCTGAGACAACTCAGTGTCTTCCTTAGTTGCATGCTGTTTCTGCTGTTTCTCCGGTTCAGTTCTTATCAGTTGGCTTTCAGCCATAGCCTCTGGACGCTGCATCTCTGCTTCTGCTCTGTCTCCGCTGCCCACGGTGGAGGAAACATCTCCCAGCTTAACTACAGACACTTAGCTCAGTCTAACACTGTTCCAAGTCTCTGCAGTCCCCCCAGCCAGGGGCCAGGGGCCAAAGCCCAAGGGGCTCAGAACCCCCTTCCTCGTGGTGTCAGAACATGGCTACCACTTCTATCACCAAACTACAACTAACCTTCTCTTCCGTTTGCTTGTGGTATGTTTACATTTTGCAGGAGCGCCCATTGGACAAAACTTCAAAACTTCCTGGGGTTTACCACCCCCTGGGGTTTTACCATTTTCTTAGCTTCAGGGGGAAAACCTGGTTCAAACCACTACACTTTTTCATCTACCTTTTTCTCTTCTGCTTATCCTACTATTGGCCTTCACCTCTGGTCAGAAGTAAATACAAGCAAGTAACCATGTCTTTATTTGATTTCAGTGGCTCTCTCCATGAATTAAGAACTGCAGTGTTTTCTAAGTTGCTTGTAAGAGTTTTCACGAAACTTATTCAGCTACTTTCTGCTTTGGGGTTAGGTCTCAAATTTGTTTTGAGATGCATTTCTATGATGGTGAGGACACAATTCACAGCAGCGTCTGACCTCCATCCATCACAATTATAAACTTAAAGTCACAAGCTTTTGTTCCTGACATTTCCTGCTCCCCCTGTAATTGTCACAGAAATGGACTCAAGCTGTGCTCCCACTTCTCATTACAGGTTTTGTCATGAGAAGATGAGACATCAAAATATTTAGTTGGTTATTCTGCAGCTCAACCTAGTTTTTGAACAATATAGTGATTTTATTATATGTACAGTGACAGCCTAAAGAGCTACACAGCTGTATATGCATTTTTTGCTTCTGGGAGTAAGGCATCAAACCCCTCTAGTGCCTAACTCCAAAAAAATAACATTTTAAGCAACATCACACCAGTTTGGTAAACTGGTTCCTATGTAAAAGGTAGTTATGCATTTGTATGTTTAAATGAACAGTGGATTATCTAGAAAGAAAAATAGAATAAATAACCAGCTAAAACTCACAGAGTTAATGCAGAGATTAACAGGTTATATCTAGAAACTTTCATCTGTAGGTACCTTGGAGCACAAGTGCATTGCAAAAAAAATGAAGAATTACATTAATTAATGAATTTATATTATGTTTAAAATTCTTGTTGCAGAAAACCTTCAGAACAAAGCAAATATTTTAATTTCAAAAGAGGAACCATGCTGACCTGGATAATTGTTCTGTATGAGATAGATGGTTTTGTTCACTCTAGTGTGTGAAGCTATGCCTGGACCACACAGTCTGTATGATGACAACCACAGCCGTTGTCCATTAATTGTTCAGACCAGGGACCTGGTTAAAATATCTACTCTCTGGGTCTCTTGTAAATATTTCTCTCTCTTGAACATCAAGGAGCAGAGAGGAGAGGATTGTGCACTCGGTGGCTGTAGCTTACAGCCTTACCAAGAGAAATGTTTTTAGGTTTTTCACAACTTTTCTATATTCTTTATGTACAAGATCCTTTTCTTATTCACTTCTACTTGGAATCACATCTTTCTCTCAACATAACTGCTTCCAACCAGAATAACTCATAAAACCTCATTGGCTACTTCCATGTTTCCTGTCATGAACAGTGACTTGTGGATAGGGAAATCAGATAATCTCTGTAAAAAAAAAAAATTATTTCTAAAGGGAGCAACAAAGCTTCAGAAATCAACAAATACCACTTTATATACAGTATAATTTATTTAAAGCATATATATTTCTCCTGATTAATACTTAATGGAAAATACAGAATCCTGTTTATGTTTTTGGTTTTTTTTTTTTTCTGTAGTATCACTTCCTAACTGTTAGAATTCATTCTCTGTTTGAGCTTTCAGCCTTGGCATAACAGCTGGGTAACTTTATCCAAAACCTGAAATTAGCTTTGTCACAGATATTAGCTTGGGTGTTGTCCCACTTTACCAGATGCTTTATCTGGATCTATTGTATGGATTCATGTGTTAATTTACTAACAACCCTGCCAGTATGTTAAATAAATCTTGCAGGAGCAAATGTCCAAATACATCAATATAACTTTAGAGTAACTAACTATTATATGTACAAAGTCCATTAACAAAGTCTATTAATAAATTCTCATTTATGTGCATTATGTTCCTTAATCCATGCCCATGGGATTTTATTGTACATAGTTGACATCAGCATTTTCAACAGCAAGAAAGATGTCTCACTGCATTTGGAATATCTGATATGAATCAGCAGGAGATTTCAACTGTCCAACAGTATCTTCTCTTTATAGGTCGATGTTCCCTCTCTTATCTGTGCAAAATTTTATTTTCAAAACCTGGTTAGCACAATTAGAGCATGCCATTTTTCTGTAGCCAGAAATACATGGCATGCCTATGCAATTAATACCACATCCAGATGTCCTGGAGTTCTCAGCCTGGATGAATGTGCTTACAGAGAGGCAGACAGTGACCAACCTTCAGCACATCTACAGAAAAGGCGCAGCCTCAGTCCTTCCAGATTAAAATCAGGGATTTTTTACCCTTTTGTCAACATAGTCCACATTTCTGGGACTTGCAATCAAAAGCAAAATGAACTAGCTGTAAAAAATATTTTGTCATCCAAATAAATGGAGATTATTTACACATAAACATGTCAATAGCACATGAAAAATGTTACATTGCATTCATATGGGGTTTTTTTGTTGTGGGTTTTTTTGTTTGGTTTTTTTTTTTTTTTTTTTTTGGTTTGGTTTTTTTTACCGTGAGGTGATCTATTTCTCAAGGAATGCTTTATCTAGTCTAGAAGCATCATCATTCCTGAAGCAAACTTTTTCATGCTAATTTATTAAAAAATACTCAGTTCTATCACAGATATAGTGTCTTGCTCTTGGTGGGCCAGATTTGCCATTCAGTGAAATAACACTTCTACTGGTGTGGTTCAGAGTATAATCTTCACAAAAGTAAGTCAGATAGATGAATCATAATAAAAATTTTTGACCTTGGCACTTCACAGAACTAACTTCACTCTTAAGTTCTGCTATGTATTTCAAATTAATATGAGGTAGTTGGCATTAATTCATCAGAACTCTTTTCCACAGAGCTGTCAAAGCTCTTTTTGTAGGTGTAACTTAGGATTCCTAAAATATGTTAACTATCTTGGCATTTATTTCAAGCTTATTTAGAAATCATTGGCCGTAGATCTCATATAGAAGATTTAATTATCTGTATGCAAAAAACTAGTTGTCCAAACAAGTAAAGATCATTGGTTAAACCATAAAAGCTCAAAATATAAATGTTTTGTCAGTTATATCTACCACCTTAAAAATAAGCCTCTGAAATTGATCAAACCTCCTAGGTCAACTTGGTAAAAGATATTTAGCATAAATTTTCTAGAGAAGGGTCATGTCAGCATTTCTTTGGATTTTGAATATGCTTCTTTAAAATGGTATTCAGTGGTGAAGCACTGATTTTACATAGCAAAGACAATGAACTGTTTATTCCTATCAATTTCTATTAAACTTATCAAATTTTATCAGTGAATAACAGTAATTAATATCTGACATTTATTAGCTATGGAATGCCTTAGAACATTATAAACCTTGGATCTTCTTAGGCTTTTGCTGTCAGACCCGTACTGGAGGAGGCATTCAATTTCAGTCTATGCAAGAAGAAACAGCAGGAAACGTTAGAGTGATGAAACACATAAATTCTTGTTAATTCATGTTTCTTTAACAAAAAACATGTTATGAGGCCATGTTCCTCTGGACCAAATCTTTAACTATAAGCTTAATCACTAAAGGAGGCTGTAAGAGCAAACAACAAAACCACAACAAAATCCTACATAAACAAACAAACAAAGGGCACTCAAAATGCCCCTTCAAAATGTTTTGAAAGAAAAAAATCATAGGTGAACAATTAAATGGATATATTTAACTCATAATTTCTGTAGGAAAAAAATCCAGTGGAAAATGTCTAAACACCATTTTTGTGTTAAAAGTACAGTTTTCAAAGACACATAGCTCAAAGGAAGGTTAAGGTAAAAGGACCATGAAAAAGGGAGTGAAATCACAAATAACATTAATCAAAGTGTATGTGGTAGAGTGTACAGATTGTTCTAGGCACCTTAGCAAATTTCGTGGCAAGTATAATTCTG
This sequence comes from Pseudopipra pipra, assembly GCF_036250125.1. Lineage (NCBI taxonomy): Eukaryota > Metazoa > Chordata > Aves > Passeriformes > Pipridae > Pseudopipra > Pseudopipra pipra. Next base: position 47,770,419 of record NC_087581.1, on the reverse strand, counting down.
GATGATGGACAAGGATCTATAAAGGGAAGGTTCTTACCAACAAGCTCTTTCAGACAGAAAACACTGAAAATGAGAGTACTTTCATTGAAGGTGAGGTGAAAACAAAGAAGAAAATGACCTAAATGATTCAATGGTGGTTACTAACCAGTAAATCCAAATTATCACAGGGACTCATTTTGAGACATCCTGATGAATTATAAAAGAGGGTACCTACCACTTAGGTTTATGTAACTGCTTGTTTCATTGACATACATCTGTGAGCAACTCCAGCTTGGACAAAAACATGTTTCTGTCTCCAATCTTTAAATATAGAACTATGCTTTGATTCTGGCATTACCACCACCACCTCCCCAGCTTTGGCATTACCTACTTTATTTATTTTTTTTAAACTTATATACTTAATATTCTTGGGGTACTGGAAAAGAACTTTGAAAACTATCAGAGAGAAATATGCTTAATGAAGCTTAAGCTTGATTAGTTTTGCTTCTCTTGTCTCAACCCTTGCAGACATTGATATGACTGACTAAACGATTTTCTCAGGTAGTTTCATAAATTCTACAATCAAATGACTTTAATAGCTACTCAAAAAAATTCCTTTATTCACTGGGATTGTTTAATCTGAAGCCAAAAGAAATAAAACAGATTCATGGGAGTGCTGCTCACAAGTGCATCTGCAGCTTTTATTTTTATCTGGATCAAATCCATACTTGCTCTGTGCATCATTTTTCTACATCAGCACCCCACATGAAGAGTTCTCCCTGGACTGAGTTTTAACCACCAGTAAAGTTTGAGCTCAGGTGCAGTGCTGGGGACCTGGAAGAGGAGTGGGCTCCCCTGGGGCAGCCAGGACAAGGCAGGACAGGATAGGAAGGGAAGGCCAGGCTGCATGCTGTTTTCCACAATTGTGTGTGGAATGTATTTTAAAAAGGTATTTTTAAAAGACTGACCTAAAAGTCTTAGACGTAGGGAGGAATTGCTTACAAATGATTGATAATGATACAAATATAATGATGATACAATAATAAGGTAATCATAATAATGATGGTACAAAAAAAAAAAAAAGGGGTCGTGTGGCAAGTGTACCTGAACCCTTAACCAAACAAGCAGCAGTTTGGTACAGGTTCCAAAGGAGTTAAAGTCCTGAGCAATAGCTAGACCAAGAACTCCTCTAGGAAATCTACAAAGGAGCAGAGTAGCACAGTGGGCATCAATGCCCATGAGCTTGAAATACTGATCATGCAACTAACATATGAATAGTGAGTGGCTTTACTAAGACTCATTCATCACGGGAAAAAGAATGTTTGTGGGCACAAGGAGTTTCATGCATACTTTTCCCATTTTAAGCAATTGGACCATGAGTAAAACACTTTATTCCGTAAATATGACAGTGTCGCAGTCCGAAATGGGGGAGGGGAATGGGGCCGCGACACAACACGGATCCCGGACACAAAGGTGGGGTGCAGGTAGAATGTTTAATCCAGCGCGCACGCGGGGTTTTTATCCAGAGGGAAAGGGCCAGAACATAGGGTGGAGCAGGAGACAGACAGGCGGGGGGACAAACCAGGATTGGGCCGTGGGAAAAAGGGAGGAAAGGGCAAATGGGGGCTGTCTCCTGCCGCAGCTTCTCCAGCCAATCGGCAGGGAAGACAGGGGAGCGGGGAGGTGAGCAGGCCTGGGCATGCCTGGAAGATACAAATTCGGGGGAAACACACAATGTGTAAAGTCCATTCAATCGCTGTACATATTTTTCCATTTCCGGAATTGTTCCCATTCCGATTCCTGGTCCTCAACAGTTTCATGCATACTTTTCCCATTTTAAGCAATTGGACCATGAGTAAAACACTTTATTCCGTAAATATGACAGCCTAAGTGAGCCGCCTTTGAGCTCTCCCTGTTGGGCAGTGCGGCTCCATGGTAGTGATCTCCCCTGGAGCTTCTATGTCTCCGGTATTTGTGTAAGTCATTCTAGCTAGTCGCTAACTTGATTTTCATTTGTGTGTTTCTTCCATGTTGTAAGTAACAGAGTGAACTTTGGCATCGAACTCTGTTAAGTCACAGTTTTACGACGTCATATTAAAACTAATTTTGCTAATACCTTTGACAGTGGTTCTTTAAGAAATCTAAATTACTCGTTTGTGACAAACAGGCATAGTTAGCAGAATCCTAAATCAAGATTCACAACAGGGAGGAATCTAACCTTTGCTTCCAAAGTCAACCAAAATTTATTTTACTGCTGGAACCAAAACACCACGCATTTATTTTCAGATATCTAATCCATTCCAAAATTTTAAACTCATTTTCTTCTGAGTGGCTGCAGGGAAAAGCTAAGAAAGCATTATTCCTAAAGCTAAAAAATTTCATCACAGACTGGAAAATCTGTTTAAACTATACTTTCAATTTAGCAGTAATATCCAAAAGATGAGTTTTCATGATCTCTATTGTATCAATTTGTAGGACACTCATATTTTTGATTTACCTTTGAAGACACAGAGTCATTTAGCTAACATATAAAGCTTTTTCTGTTTTATTACAACTGGATCAGTCAGTTATTTTTAGATACATATTTCTATCTAGGAAAAATCCATGATTTTTAATCCCAGATGGATTTTCAGAATCTTTTTAATCTTTCACATTTGAAAATCTTGCACAATATACCCCTTGAAAGCATCCTTTCAAGTCTGATTCTGAGCTGGAAGTGAGGCTCTTCATCTTGACTTTCTGAAGCAAACAAATCTGCCTTCCAAGATATGGATGAGGAAGTTAAAAAGCATGGTATTCTTATCTCCACATGACTAAACAATAGTTATTTTTTATTTCTTGCATTTGAAGACAATCCTCATACTACAGGAGAGACTGGAAAATGTAGTAGGGTTAATTCCATGTGATTCAATGTGGTATTGTAAAATCACAGATTTTAATTTTTTTTTTCGGATAATGAATAGGAAAGCTGCTTTGTCAAAAGTGGTAAAGAGAAGTAAAATAGACTATATAGATTATATGAGTTATATCTTTTTCCAGAAAAAAAAAAAAACCATACATGTTACCTACTTGACTTTACCATAAAACCCCGGTATTATTTTATTTACATTATTTTTTCTTCCCCTCTTCCCTTAAATTAATAAGTGTAAAACAGAACTAAGGAGAATCATCAGAAATGCTAGAGATAGATATGTAAAAAAACCCCATCTACCTAAGACAGTTTAGAAAGAAATAGGTTTTCTTCCACCTAGGAAATAATTCTAAATGGTAAACAAAAAAAAGCTTGACTTTTTAAAAAATATGAAATTTTTTGTATCCTTAAAAAAAAATATTGAAAAAACAATCCCAGGGATTCTTGTAGCTGTCATCAGTAAAATATTTATAGCACTAACAAATTGTTTGATTTAATTTTACTTTTCCAGTGGTGGAAAAATTCCCAGCAGGAGGTGAGGTCAAATTGGATAATCATATTCAATATCTTACATAATAAAGTTCAAATTTGTATCTGAATGAAAACCCCAGTACTCTCTCTGAAGAAAAAAAGATCCAGTCCTGGAATGTCAGCCTCCTTAATTTATATTATGCCCAGAGATTCAAATTAAATCTCCTAATTAAATTTTGAATTAAAACTGGACAATTTTTTTGGCTGTCCTTTACTCCATATACACAAATAAAATAAACAATTCTGTAATATTATTTCCAAAAATGTACAGTACATTCGGCTATTAGTTATTAAATCAGTATTCACAAATGTGAATCAGTTTCAATTTTTTATTCAACCTTTTAATAGACCCCCACCCCAGCTACACCTCTATAAACCCCTAAATTCTAGCTAATAGGATGATCTGTCACCTACTACTGAAAGGGGATAAAAGGCTGGTTGCACATTTGTGTCACCTCTAACCGGCAGCTCTGTGAAAGCTATAAACCAAAGGCAGAGAATCACCTGCCAGCATCTGCTGTTTCTACTTCCTAAAACAGACATCACCTCAACAACAGGCAGATAATGGATGACAGCTGGGAAATTGTGAGGCTAGAGAATAAAATGCAGTAGGGACAAGAGCTGGACTGTAGGATGCATCCTACATTTTTTAATATAGACCTGTTACCACGAGCAAGTATATTTTAACAGTTCTTCTCACCCCTATTTTGTCAAAAGTTGCTTTGAAATAACCTTGGCACAGACTCCATTTCTGCTATGAAAGACTGTATTTGTAATGAAATTGATACACCTGGTCTTGAGCATACATTTGTTTTAAACCTAAGAAGCCATTTGGGTTTTTTGTTGGTGAGGTTTTTTTGTTTGATTGGTTTGCGTTTTTTGGTGGGTTTTGTTTGTTTGTTTGTGGTTTTCCTTTTTTTTTAGTATCTATTTCTGAGTAAGAAAAGGAACAAAATTCCTTTATTTCTAGCAAGAGTTACATACACTGCTTTATCTACATTTATTTTTGTAGTGGAAAGTTAATTATAGAATCATGGAATGGGTAAGGTTGGAAGGGACCAGAGTGGGGCACCTAAGCAGATGGTACGGGCTTGTGTCCAGACAGTTCTTGAGTGTCTCCAGTTGGGCAGACTCCACAGCCTCTCTGGGCAATCTGTTCCAGTGCTCAGTCACCTACATGGCAAAGAAGTTCTTCCTTGTGTTCTGATGGAACTTTCTGTGCAACAGTTTCTACCCATTACCTCTTGTCCTATTGCTTGGCATCGCTGAGCAGAGTCTGGTCCATTCTCTGACACCTCCCTGCAGATACTAACCTACACTAGTGGGGTCCCCTCTCAGTTTTCTCTTCATGCGGCTGAACAGGCCCAACTCTCTCAGCCTTTACTTACAAGAGAGATGCTCCATTCCCTGTATCATCTTTGTAGCCCTCTGCTGGACTTGCTTCAGGAGCTCTATGTCTCTTGTCCTGAGGAGCCCAGAATTGGACACAGCACTCCAGATGTGCCTCACCAGGGTGGAGTAGAGGGGCAGGATCACCTCCCTGACCTTCTGGCAATACTCTTCCTAATACACCCAGGATACCGTTGGCCTTCTTGGCCCCAGGGGCACACTGCTAGCTCATGGACAGCTTGTTGTCCATGAGGTCCTAGTGGTCCTGGCTCTGGTTGTCCCAGGTCCTTCTCCACAGAGCTGCTTTCCAGCAGGTCAGCCCCCAGCCTGTCCTGGTGCCTGGGGTTATTTCCTCTCCAGGGGCAGGACTCTGCATTTGTCTTTGCTGGACTTCAGACTGTTCTTCTCTGCCCGTAACTCCAACCTGTCAAGGTCCTTCTGAAGGGCTGCACAGCCCTCTAGGGTATCAGCCACTCCTCTCAGTCTTGCGTGGCCAGTGAACATACTGAGGAGGCACTCGTTATAGCTTTGTTTCAAAGCTTCAGTTGTGCAGCAGCACAGGAGTAGAGTTTTCAATCTTAAGACACTTTTTTTCATAATCTTCCTATCTTCTTTATTATATAACCATGAAAATACAGGTTATCTTGTCTTGCTTTTGTTTTCTAAGCTTTTTTCAAATGAGTGAATAATTGACTGTATATCTCTTACCATGTACTTTCTTGATTCTTTTTTAAAATATGCTGTCTACCTTTTTATTGTTCTATTTTATTTCTTTAAAAGGCGTTACACACTTTTGCAGACTGTTAAATGCTTTGTGTTATTTTGCAATTGCAAGAGCAATATATTCCCCAAAAACAATGTGCTTTACAGTTCTCCGTGATATTCTCTTGGTTTGTGAGAAGATTTTACATTACAGGTTTTAACAGTTTGAACACTTGACATCAGAGCTGCTTCTGTGTGGGCAACAAGGGCAGCGTCATCAGCATAGAGCAGCTCCCAGACAAGATGGTTTAAGGTCTTAGTATCGGCCTTCAGTCGCCTTAGGTTGAAAAGGCTTCCATCAGTGCGGTATCGAATGTAGATACCGTCCTGATACCGTTTAACTTCCTGCTTTGAAGATGCTGCTGAGCTCTTTGGGCTGGAAGTCAGTTTAAAAAAGACAGAAGTTCTCTATCAACCTGCACCTCAGGAAGTCTTCCATCATCCCCATATCACCATTGGCCAATCAGAACTCAAATCAGTCCAACAGTTTAATTACCTAGGTAGCCTCATCTCCTCGGACGGTAAGATTGATGGAGAGATATACAACAGGTTAGCAAAGGCATATAGAGTTTTTGGAAAACTCCATAAAAGAGTTTGGCGAAATAAACACCTGAAGAAAAGTACCAAGATCAGTGTTTACAGAGCCATAGTGCTGTCTACTCTTTTATACGGATCTGAATCATGGGTCATCTACTGCCACCACCTGCGACTCTTGGAACACTTCCATCAACGCTGTCTCTGTACAGTCCTAAACATGCACTGATCAGATTATGTGACCAATACATCTGTTCTAGAACAAGCAGCAGTCACAAGTATTGAGGCCATGTTACTGAGAACACAGCTGTGCTGGGCAGGACACGTCTCCAGGATGAAGGACCACGGCCTCCCTAAGATCTTGCTTTATGGTGAACTTGCCACTGGCTGCCGCAAGAGAGGAGCCCCGAAGAGAAGATACAAGGACTCCCTGAAACAACATCTTAGCCTTGGCCATATTGACCACCATAACTGGTCTACTCTGGCCTCCAATTGGGAGACCTGGAGACACACCATCTATAATGCTGCAGATGCCTTTGAGAAAGCACGCAGGATCACTCTCAAGGAGAAAAGACAATGCAGAAAGAATCGTGCCTTGCAGAATATACCACCTAAGGAGTCTTTCTGTTGTGCCTTTTACAACCGGACGTGCTTGTCTTGTATTGGCCTTTTTAGCCACCAGTGTGCTTGTAACGAATGTGGGTAGAGCCCTTCTCAAATCTTGGTTCGTGAAGCTTAGCCATGATGACTTGATATCATCACAAGGTAATGGTTTTTTTCCCTCCGCCCCTCTCTACCCACTCAACAATGAATAACCTGCTTTTTCTTTCATCAAACACAGTGTGTTTCATTACCTGGTGAAATGTTTTTTACTTACATATACATATCGAAGTAAAAACTTGGATTCCATTTTAACTATGCAATAAGTAGTCACCACTTCAGGACCTGAAATCCCTTTTTTTTTCTGAGATTTATATTTTATTTTTTATCACCAGTTTCTTCCCTCTATTTTTTTTAACTTTCTCATATAAAATAATCACCAACCTTTTTAATAATAAGTTACTTTTCCAAGTCTTTTTGAAGCTCCTGGTGTTTGCCTGAGTGCATATAGTAATTACTGAATGACATGAAGTGCTGTGCTTTCATTTTTTATCCTTTGAGCAATTTAATTTCTGAGGTTGTTTTCTTGGGGAGAAAGTAGATAATATATTAGCAATTTATTATACAAAATGTTATCAAGAATAATTTTTTCTCTCCTTTTTTCTAAACTGGATTAGTAATTTTATGTGGTCTGTTGAAATTAGGTTGAGAGATTTTGTTTTATTTCATCAAAATTAATTGTTACAGGTTCAGATATTAAAAGTTGCTGTTTAAAATTTTTAAGTGAAACCAGGAATCTTGTGTTATCCAGTTTCACCTTGACTGAAACTGGTATATATTTTTGACTTTAATGGGAAGATCAGACAATGTGAAGTGACTGCACTAAAGTCAAGCAAAAGTCTTTCATGAAATATGATTACGATGCTGCCCATCTTGCATGAATTTCACTGAGACCTTTAATCTTGACCCTTATATATATATATCTAATGGAAAAGTAAGTATCTTACTCTTTTCCTAATTAGTTTCCCAGAAAGTAGATGCATATCAAATCAGTGTTTTGTGAAACTACGATTTTTATACTGCTTAGAAATTTAGCTGAGTAAATCAGGAAATGGTACAATAGCAGTTTCTCATGTTTTGGGGATATTTTTGGGTGGTTTGGTTTTTTTTCACATGTTGGATTTTGGTAAGATCTTTATTGGAGCATCCTATTTTCTATATGTATTCCTTCAGAAAGAGGTATAAGAAAAAATTGTTCTCAGAACTTCATTATTGAATGATTATCCTTAAGTAGCAGAGTATCTAAGAATTTTGTTTTCATGGAGACATTTTTCACATAGTTCAAATATTGTGGCTGTTTTTCCTTTAATAAAAGAAATAAAATTATATAAATTAATTACTCCTTTCAAATCTATGACTTTTATTTTGTTACTCTTTTTTTTCCCCAGGGTTCTGTTGTTGTTGTTTTTATTTTTTAAATACTACTCCTGTTCCAGAAATGAAACAAACAAAACTAAAAGAAACCAGAAAAACTTAAATGAAAACTAAGCTTCGTTGTTTATTTTTAGCTTAAGATATACATTATGTGTCAAATGTAGTTAAGCAAAGTTCTCAATGACATATTTTCATTCGTAACAACATGATCAGTGTTTGATTCATTAAATGTGATTTCACTAGTTTTTAAAATTAACTATTAGTAATTCAGCTTCGGGCTTTTGACTCAAGATATTGCTTCCTTTTTTTTTCTGCCTAATTCTATGCATACGTTGCTGTATTTGTTAAATAATATTCAGTAGTTTTAAGAGCATTCGCTAATCACTTTTTCCTATTTTTTCTATTTAAAATTGCTCTGCATGCCAAACCACAAACTTTTCTTAATATCGAATAATTTTTCAAATTTTTTTAAGTTGTACAAAATCCTGAAGTGAAAAACATGACAGAAAGGTTTTTGCCTTTACTTCAGTGTACATCACATTCCACTTGATAACAACAATCATTTAATTCAAAATTAGTTTAAATCGATCACTGTCAATATTCTTAATACCAGGTTTTTGCATTTTGTAGTCATTTTGTCATGTGGCAGTCTGCAAACTGCCTTCCTAAAACCATAGAATTATAATAAGCATTTGAATCTTGGTCTACCTATATTAAATAATGCATTTCTAAATATTTCAGGCCTTTCTCATGCTCATTTATACCACTGACAAAACTCTCATAAATGCCTCAAATAATTTCTCAAATGGAGATGCTCTCATGTTATCGCACAGCATTCGTATCCTGTGGATACAATTCACTGCCTCTGTTTAAAACAACTTCACCATTCAAAATCAGATGTTCTTTTATTTCTTCTTTCTATTTACTTTAGGAACTGGGAATGTAATTAATCTGGGCATGGTACTTTGTCAACTTTTTAGAGTTCTCATTTCCTGATTATCTACTCTTCTGCAATTATGAGGCCTCCATACTATGTTGACAGGAGCATCTATACCTAATGCAATGTTTCAATATCAAGAAGGTTTTTATGTGGACCATGTTACACTGTGAATGCAGAAAACAAGACTTAGGTCTATAGTGGTTTCTACTTCTCATTGTAAAATATAGTTTAGAAGGTAGAAACTCAATGGGAATAGACCAGTCATGGTTAGTATCATAAAGATTTCATTGTGACCATTTTATAAAATCTTCCTGTTTTGTTTTGTTAGGATGAGTGCAAACCAGTCACTTGTGTAAAAAAGACAGTTTCATCTCATCCATAATGACCCGGTGAAATCAGGGTCAGAATAAGTCAGATCTTGTCACACTTTTAAACTCCATTTCCCTCTGACCTGTGCCTTACATAATAAAGAAAATAGAAAATAAAGGTTAATCTACAGTGCTGTAATCTGTGCCATTTCACTTACAAACTCAACAAAAATATTATTCTCTGAAAAAAAACCAAAAACCAGACCCACAAAGAAGCAGAGGAACTTCCTACAGTGCTGAAATATTCTTATTTTAATTTCTCATCCTCTCTTGTCAGTATCCAGCATTATTATAGGAAAAAAACTAACAGAAACCTAAATTTTGGAAAGAATTGAGAAATATATACCCTAGAAGTAAAATAACATCTAGGAAATAATGACATTTTCAGAATAAAGCAAAGTATATGAAGTATAATGCAGTTGGTGAACAATAAAAAAGAAAGATATAAATAATTATTAACACCCTATTCTACGGCCACAAATTAAAAAGTTAAAAATAAAGAACTCTCACTGAAGGCAAAGTTAGACCTTTTATTTATTTTTTGTGTGAGCCAATTTATGTCTAACTAGATGACTTGTTTCTGTGGCTTGTCTGAGTGTGACCGTCTTTTCACTTAATTGTACATTAGAAAAAAGCCTCTCCTCTTTCTTGTTGTTGACGTTGACAATATAGTAAATTTCTGGGTTCTTATAGCTGCTCCTCAAGTATTTATGAGTTAAACATTTACTAAATATGGAATGGAATTGTATGCGTCCTTTGCCTTAGTTTATTTTTTCAATGTCACGCAGTTTTGAATAACTGTTTTTATGTATTGTGAAGAATAGTAACCATTGTGCATTGTGTTTTTGTTCAAATCCTATTTGTTGTTATGGAAACATCATCCCTATTAAGCTTCCTGTTGTATATCTGCTCTAGAAGATACTATTTAAAATGTTCAGCAGCAAAGGTAGAAAGATAACATAAATTCAAATAAAACTTAGGTTTACTATTACTGCTTTACACCTTTAAGATATTTTAAATAGAGAATATGCATAACAATTACCAGACACCTCTTCAATCTTCTGAAACTGAAATATTTTGCAATATTTGATAAGTAAAAGATTTTATATTTCATTAAATTGGAGTGAAGTTTCTAAAAAATGCTGCCTCTAGTTTCACATGATTTCATGTTCTCCTGGTTGTTTCAAACTGTACCAACAGGATGCATGAGTGTGTAAAGCTGCTAGTGATTCAGTAATGATGCCTTACATGTGCTGAGGAAGACTTCTTGTTAGATGCTGACAGGATTACTATTTCTTTGTAAAATTACTAAAACTTGAGAGTTTGCCATTAATATTCAAGATTTTGATTTTGGTGGAGTTTTATTATTGTTATGGTTTTTTGGGTGTGTTGGTTTTTTTAAATGAAAGCAAAAGAATCAAGTACTCCCCTTTTTCTTAATTAAAAAATTTATTTTGACAGCTGCTGTCAGGGTACTGTGAGAGCACATATACGTGTCTAGGTCCTCACCTGGAACAGTTTTTAATCTGAGCATGTGTGGTGGGTTGACCTTGACTTGACACCAGGTGCCCACCCAGCTGCTCTACCACTCACCTTCCCGGAGGGATAGAGGAGAGAGTAAGATGCAAAAAAAGAAAACAACTCATGGGTTGAGATAAGACAGTTTATTTTAAGCAAAAAGCAAAGCAAAGCTTGCATGTGCAGAAGCAAAAGATAGCAGGGTTTATTCTCTACTTCCCATGAGCAGCGATGGTCGGCCACTCCCAAGAAGCAGGGCTTTGGTACGCGTGAGGGTTTCTCAGCAGGCAGCCAATGGAGACAATGAATGCCCACCCTCCTGCTCTGTGCCTTAGCTTTTATATCTGAGCTGATGTCATAGGGTATGGAACATCCCTTTGGTCAGCTTGGGTCAGCTGGCCTACTTGGGTCCCCTCCCAGGATCTTGCCCTCAGCTAAGGAAGGAATGTTACAGTGCTGATGCTGTGCTCAGCAGTAGCCAAAACACTGGTGTGTTATCAACACCCTTCTAGCTGCCAATGCAAAGCACAGCATTGTGAGACCTACTGTGGGGAAATGAACTCCAGCTCAGCCAGAACCAATACAGCATGCAAGAGAAACATGAATGAGGGAATAATTACAGTGCACAAGCAATAGTAGAGAAAGGCAGTTTGAAAGATTTTCCATGTATGCATTTGGGGTACAAATCAGTTTGCAGTGAGAACCTAAATGGAATCAGCAAGGAAGCAAACACAGAATAAAAAGAAATGAGAATGAAAACAAGAGAAGCATCAAGGTACAGGCTAGGTGGTAAATCAGAGTGGAAACTGTTTAGATATAGAGATTTTGGCCCACAACTTGTTATCGGTGAATCCAGGGCGCTACTCCAGAGAGAATGTAGGGCAGGGGTCTTTGAAGTTAATTGAGAAAGTCTTGAAAAATAGTAAAAATGGACAGGAAATATTAGGAAAACCCCTGAAGTTTATGGATTGCTGCAATCCAACATTTCTGATCAGGAAGGGTTAAACAAACTACAATAAGTACATGATGGAAAAAAGTCATTGCTAAGTGTTAGGGCTTTTCTGAATATCCACGTTCCACACTTTTGTCCTCTGCTCCTGTCAGAAAATTTTTGTGTCTAGCTGTTTCCTCAACTCTTCTCTCTATCTGTGCCTCTCATGCATATACTTGTTTGAGTTCAGAATTATTGACTGTGAGTCAAGTACTGACTTCCATTGTATCCAGCCATTTATTATGTAGATTTATTTACTGTAATCCTAATTCAGATTAATTTTTTTTTATTTATCAGCCCTGCAAATGAACATCAAGAGACTGCAAAGAAGTAAAATTAACCCTATCATGAGGAAGCAAGTAATTTTAATATTCCTCTTAATATCATGACAGAATTTTAGCCAGAGGCTCTCAAGAATCTTGAATAATCTCATTTTCTATATCAACACAGCATACGTTTTGTGCCAGTCACCAAATGAGCAGAGGAATATATGCTATGAATTTCAATATTAAAATATGTTTATCTCACTTACTAATCAAAATAATACAGCCTAAAAGTAAAATTAATCATTTACTTGTAAGGTATAACTTTTGGTCAAAAACTATACAAACATTTGTGCTTTTTTCTATATACTCTAAACTATAGGTATCTATTATTGCTTTATCTTGCCACATTGAGAAACATGTCTACACAAAGTGTCAAATAACAAACACAACAAATTTTTTCAGGTTTGAACTAAAGGGCACTGAATCAAGCAGAATCACTCCCTTTGTAAAGAATTATTTGCCTTAGGTCCTAAAAGGAATGACATTTCCTGATTAATTTTGTTATGTTTACTCTTCCATTTGTCATAAAGAGGTTTGGTGTGAACGTAACAAAATTAGATTCTGGCATTTAAACATATTAAAATCTGCACGAAAATAAGTTGCACAGGCAATATATTAGGGAAAATTAACAGAAATTACTACTTAAGTTAATATTAACATTAATGATCTTGTAAACTTTCATGTCCAAAAATTGCTGACAGGAGACAAGCACCTGTTGAAATATAAGGAAAGCATGTAGTATAACTTGGCATAATACCACTGAATTCCCATAGGAATGATTATAGAATTATAGAATACGCTGAGTTAGAAGAGACCCACCAGGGTCATCAAGGTCAGCTCCTGGCCTTGCACAAATGTGCTGGTTGTGGTTGAGTTCATTTTTTTCACAGTGACTGGTATGGGGCTGTGTTTTGGATTTGTGTTGAAAAAGGTGATAATAGAGATATTTTTGTTATTGCTGAGCAGTGCTTACACAGAGCCAAGGCCTTTTCTGTTTTCTGTACTGCCACACTGGCAAGTAAGTTGGGGGTATTATGGGAGTTTGGGAAGGGACAGCCAGGACAGGTGACTCTTTGCCATCCCTGTAGACCTCTTTTGGATGCTCTCTATTAGCTTAATTTTTTTTTATATTTTGGTGCCCAAAACTGCACACATGACTCAAGGTGAGGCCACCCCAGTTCAGAGCAGAGCGGGACAATCACCTTGGTTGCCTGGCTGGTGACAGGACATAGTTGGCCCTCCTGGCTGCCAGGGCACTGCTGACTCATATTCAACTTGCCATCCACCAGGACCCCCAGGTCCCTTTCTGCAGAGGTCTCCATTGTCTCATTCCCCAGTCTTTTTGTACATCCAGGGATGCCTTATCCAGTGCTTGCCCTTGTTAAATTTCACACAGCTGATAATTACCCATCTCTCTAATTTGTCAAGGTCTCTCTGCAGGGCTTCTCTGCCCTTGAGCAAATTGATAGCTCACCCCATTTAATGTAACTGACAAACAGTATTCCTTAAAGTTCTTAATAAAGGTGTTGAAGAAAACTGGGCTGAGGATGGAGCTCTGTAGAACCCCACTAGTGACTGCACTCCAGCCTAATGTGACTCCATTCACTGTAACTCTTTGTGTACCTGTCACATGACATGGTGAACATATGAAAAACTTTGTTGAAGTCCAAATGTATTACATCAGCTGGCTTCCCTTGCTCAGCTAGCTGGATTACCTTGACATAGAAGGAAATCAGCAAAGGAAATTAAAGGAAAGCAGGACATACTCCTCGTGGAGCTGTGCTGGCTATGGTTGAAGACTGGACCGTTTTCCAGGTGTTTTTCAATACTTCCCAGAATAATCTTTTCTGTGATTTTACCAGGCACTGGAGTAAGACTCAAAGGTCTGTAATTTCTAACATCTTCTTTCTTTCTCTTCTTGAAAACTGGGACAGCAGCTGCCAGCTTTCAGACAGCTGAGACCTCTGCAAATCCCAAAGGCCACTCAAACATCATCAAGAGAGGTTTTGTGATGACATCAGCCAGCTCTTTGAGGATTCTTATATGAATCCCATCAAGTCCTATGGATTTGTAGGGATCCAGCTGCAACAGCAGATCCCACACAATTTCTGGGTTGACTGGTAGTTGGTCATTCTCACACTTATGGTCCTCTAGCTGAAAGTACTGAGACCCCCTTGGTCTGTCATCTTTGTTGAAGACAGAGTCAAAGAATGCATTAAACCCCTCTGCCCTCCCTATATCCCTGTTTGTGAAGTGACCATCCTCATCCTGTAATAGAGGAACCCAAAATTTTTCTGGTTACACCAACCTTGGAGCCATACCTGGACCTGATAAATCTGCCTATTGCTATCAATATTATTCCTTGTTACCAGAAGGATAGAGGAAATCACTACCAGTGTTCCTGATCCTTCAACTAATTGTCCCAAGGCCCTGAAGTCTCTTTCGATTTTTCTTGGATTTCTCTTTGTTATTTCTTCACTGCTGGCTTGAACACCCAATAACAGATAGCAACTGGGGGGCCTTACTAGACTGGAAGGTTTTCCACTAATGTCCATTACCCAAAACCCTGGGAGGCTGCAGACTTACTTGTAAGCTGTGTCTTGTCTGCATATCGGGCCCTTCATTCCCCTTGGAAGAGAGTCTCCTGTTACAACTACCCTTTTTTTCCCCTAAAAGAGATGGTTGTGGTGTAGGGTTCAAGGGGTGTTTATGTCCCAGAAGGACTTTAACCCACCTCACCAGTTGTCTGAACTTCTAGTTCCATAGCCTCATATCTGCTGTAGAAGGTGCCAGTCCTATTTATTTTCAAAAGAAGGAAAACTTTTTTCCTGGTGTGTGCAATGACCTGCTTCCAATCTTCTTCTTTAATAAAGTCTTGACTATCAGTCCCCTGACTTTTAGGGTTCTGAGTCCACCTGATTGTCCACTACAATGAATGTTTGAGTCTTGAGAATGTAGCATCTATGTAAATAACTCGTCAATCTCTTGCTCTTTCGATTGAACATTCCTTAGCCTGTTCACTTGCTCATGTAGCTCCTTCACCTGATGACACAGCCCTTCAACCACATCCCACCCTCTGCAAAAGAACTATTTGTCAGCTCAGTGTAACCCTTGCTCCTTGGACTTACCTCTTTTACTGCTGCCTCACCTACAATACATGTTATATGTATACGTTGTATGTATATGTTATATATATATATGTGTGTGTGTGTGTATGCTATATGTATGTGTCATATGTAACTTGATTTCTTCTTGTAGTGATGTTTTCAGAGAGTTATACTGAGATTATGAGTAGATCATTTAGGGTCAATGGCCAATTATCCTCTCCTACTTCTTTGTGATCTAGGGTAAATCACAGTCCCATATTCACTCCCCACACTGGATATGAATGATTTGTTTAAGAATAAACACAGTATTAAAACAAGAAAAAAATAGTATCAGGGAGAAAGAGTACTTTATATATGTTTTTATTGCCTTCAGCTCTGATCCATAACACAATTCATAGATTAGTAAGGCTCTTAATAATTTAAGAGAACAAAATGCTGAAAATAAATCTCATCCATTCATAGTTTGTGTTTACTGGAAAGGTATGTGCTTTTCCTGGGTGTAAAACTGCAGTCAATTTAATTTTCATTATTTTACTGAATTAAGTAACAAAGTAAAATAATTATAGTTTTAAAGCTTTTGTGTAACTAAAGTAGGTAAATTAGGGTTGAATGGAGTTGGCTTCATTGAATTTCATTCATAGAGCACTAATCTAGCTATATTTACACCTTAGATTAAGAAGGGTAATTTCATGTTTAAAATTATACAGTTTTGGTTTTGTTGGTTTTTTTTTAATGAAGACACAGAAAATACTCTTTTATAACACACAGTTCAAAGCTAAGTACAGTGACAGGATTTCTCATAATTGAACTCTGAAAAAAAGTATTTTCCTTTGTGAGATTTAAACAGAAGCTTTAAACAGTATGCATTTTGGTAATGTAACTCATTACTGTGCAGTCCAGCATCTCATACTACATTGTTTTGACACCGACAGCTTTGCTCTTATAAATTGATTTGAAGGCTTACACAACATAAGATGTTTCAAACTCTTCAACAGGAAGTGTGATTCAAAAAAATAATCATGTGTAATAAAGGGGAAATGGGCTACAATATGTGTTCTATCTATTAAAGCTGAATCTTAAAGACTACACAATTGAATTTAAAATGAGAGATAGAGGAAATAGCTGCCTTTTCTGTCTTTATTCTGATGGAACTAGCCATTATGGGACAATCCCAGATGGGGAGAAGAACTCACAGAGAGCAGCCCTGCAAAGAAGGACTTGGGGTTTCTTGTTGATGAACTGCTGGACATGACCTGGCCATGTATGCTTACAGCCCAGAAAGCCAAGTGTATCCTGGTCTGCATTCAAAGCAGCGTGGGCAGCAGAATGAGGGAGAGGATTCTACCCCTCTGTTCTGCTCTCATGAGTCCTCACCCGGAGTACTGCATCCAGTTCTGGAAGCCTCAGCACAAGAAAGATGTACACTTGTTAGAGGTGGTCCAGAGGAGGCTACAAACATGATTAGAGGGATAGAGCACCTCTCCTATGAGGAAAAGCTGAGAGAGCTGGGGTTGTTCAGCATGTAGAAGAGAAGGTCTGGGGTGACCTCATTGCAGCCTTCAAGTACTTAAAGACAGCTTATAAAAAAGTGGGAGAGTGGTTTTTTACATGGACAGTGAAAGGACAAGGCAGAACAATTTTAAACTAGAAAAGGAGAGATTTGGTTTAGATATTAGCAAGAAATTATTTACTTCAAGGGTGATGAGGCACACAAACAGGTTGCCCAGAGAAGCTGTGGATGACCCATCCCTGAAAGTGTTCAAGTCAAGGTTGGACAGGGCCCTGAGAAACCTGGTCTAGAGGTTGGTACCCCTGCTCATGGTGGGAGAATTGGAATCAGATGATCTTTAAGGTCCCTTTCAACCCAGGCCATTCTATAATGCTATAATTATTTTTTTTTGGAGATGCCAAGATATGACTTTGTAAGATTCATATGGAATACTCCAGCAGTGGTAATTTGATATTTAAATCCTGTCACATGCATCTATTAAGCAAAATGTGATGACTGCCATAGTCTAAAGCATAAGTCTTTAAACAGAAAAAGTATATTTATTTTCTGTTACATGTGCATACATCATGACTTTTAGTGAAGTTCTCTCTCATATTTCTTGTGGCAGCACAGCTGGTTTAGGACTCATCTTTGAGCATTATATTACCTTGAACTGGCTTAAACTTTATCTCTGTTACTTTGATTTCTATGGGATATTTATTTTGGTGTAGTAACCTCCTCAGTTCCTAGCAAACCAATTAGAATTAGAAAGAAGGGATTTGAAGGTATAAAGCTTAGCAGGGGTCAGATTCTAAGTATGATCTGGAAAGACATTTCTGGTGTAAGATTTACTTATTTAGTTTGAATAATTTTAAAACTGATCTTAAATGACTTAATAAACTCATAAGTAAAATTCTTCAAATAGTTTTTGTGTATTGTTTAAAAGTTTATTAAAAATGCATTTGAGCTCATTTATAAGAATTTGGTGACATAGTACTAAATGGGGTCTCATAAAATGTGCTGTGATCTCTGGAAATGCTAGCTCCAGACTGTGATTTGGAAATTATCATTTGGGAGAACTTTCTAAAGTGGCTGTCCCTGAACTTTTGAAATCTCTGTACAAGCTACCTTTATGAAGATCCATCAGTTGGCTAAAGCTGCTTCTTGTTTCTTTCCTGGTTAGAATTTCACAGGTGAAAAAATATATTTTCAACATTATGTATCAAAAAATTCTCATGTCTTACTAGACCTCACTAGATTAGCCTTAAAATTAGGTTCATTTCTGGAAGAAAACAAATGGAAAAATATCGCGTTGAAATACTTGTTTTTACCTACCCAAGTATTACAGAAATGAGCACATTTAACTCGTCAAATCAGAAGATGTTTATAGTTATTTAAAACATCAGTCAGAAGTGAAGGAAGCTATGTGTGGTAGCCTTTACAGAATGTTCATTAACTGCTTATATTTCCTGAGTGTTTTACTTTGTAGGTTCATTAGCTATACATCTAGCTATATATCTAGCTAATGAGCAAGTTACAGCAGTCAGCTGGAAATCAAACTTTTCTTTCGATCCCCACTAAATATTTAAGTTTCCTCATGTGGATGAATATCCCGGGGAGAAGGTACTTATTCACAAAGTTTTCGCCAGAAATTGAGGTCTTTTTCGTTTGTTTGCTTGTTTTCTTTTCTTTGGTTTTTGGTTGTTCTGTTTTTTTTTTACCTGAAAGGTTTTCATGTAAAAAAGGGATTCACTTGCACTATGCAAGATCTAAGTATTTGATCTCAGTAGGAAATTTGTGTTACACAAATACTTCTCTTATTTTTTTTCCACTTTCAAACCAAAGAATCTATAGTCTAAGAGTAACTATACACATTAGCAGAAGTAGACTCTTATTAATGCTATTTTCTGTTTCTTGAATACTTTGAACTATTTGGACCTTCCCCCTTCCTAGGGATTTTTGAATTTAGGTAAGTGGTTTTTTGTACTTGGGCATTATTTTATTCTGCAAAACTACTGTTTCTACAGTACCACTTAGAGGTTCATTTTGGATACTAGTCCTGTGCTACAAATCGTGGCACACTACAGATGTAAACAACATGCACTAAGGACAATATACAGTTGACAAAAGTAAGAATCTTGTAAAATTTACCAGATTTTCTGTTAGAGAAATCTTGCAGTTTTGTGACTGCAGATTGCATTTACTCATTGTGGTTCATTCAGTGTCTGTGAAACAAACTTACACCGGAAGAAACCCAAGACTATCGGTGCTCTGTTTCTTTGTAGTGTTATCTCCAGCATTTTAAATGGTGCTTTAGAGTCTGAGTACCTGAAATTTTCAGAAATTGAGTGAAAAATTACGCTGGCACTTCTGCTTTGCAGCCTCAATATACCACTAGCTTTATTTCCATAAACAATGTATTAATTATCATGATGATTAGCAGACCTGGTTAGGATTTGCTTTGTGATTTTGTTTAAAGAAGTCAGCTTGTTGAAAGTAAACAT
The DNA here is from genome assembly GCF_036250125.1 of Pseudopipra pipra. NCBI lineage: Eukaryota > Metazoa > Chordata > Aves > Passeriformes > Pipridae > Pseudopipra > Pseudopipra pipra. The sequence goes on along the minus strand of NC_087581.1, from coordinate 47,751,036 downwards.
TGCATGGGAACTTGTAACTTGAGCAATCTTTTGAATTAAAGGAAATCAAAGGCTATTGAGTATTATCAGACTGAAATGGCATTTAAAAATAAATAAATAAAAAAAATCCATTCTTGCAAAAAATAAAGTGTGTTAAAAATAAAAATAAAATAAAAAAAAATTAATTTTAATGGCTAGAATTATTACTTTCAGCATGAAAAAAGGTACCAAAGCCATAATGAAAAACAGAAGAGAAAAATCACTTTTTCTTTTTGGCACGTTGGTGGCTTTAACAATTTATTCCTTTAGATCTTTCTTCACACATTCAGATAGAAGCAAAAGAAAAAAGCGTATTTTAAACATGCTTAACAGTTGCCTACCTTTTTCATCTACAAATATTTATTCTGTTTTCCAAAGTATATAGAAGCATTTCCATGCTGGTGGTGATCATAAGCAGTAAGGTAAAATTCTATACAAAAATTCTGTTCCATATGAACTTAAATCAGGACTAAAAAGACAGAATACATCTTAATACTTCACGAGTCTTTTATTCTGTTTGTCACATCGTAGCATCAGCATACAAAGGTATCACTAATTGTACTCCAAGAAACCTCACAATATCTCTTCAGTGTTATGTTTCAACTCACACATTTTTTGCTTTATTTTTATGGCTTCTTGCCTTGTATCTCAGCCTCAGTTCTTTTCATAAATGTGGCTATGCAGTTTGGTGGTGTGACCTTCTGAAGTTTAGGGAATAGCTCAGGGGCTGTTCACATTGAGTTATAAGAGAAATGCAACTGTAGCCAAGGTTCTGACTTTTGAAAATGGAAGCCCAACTAATGACTAGATTTACAATAACATGACATTGAGGTTGCTGAATTTTCAGTAACCTGTATATTATGCAAACAGCCTTCTGTCAGCTCAGGAAACAAGAGGTCTCGGCAAGCAAGAATATGTTGATGCAACCAAAACCAGGATTAACAATTCAAGGTCTTCCAGAGACAGTATTAACCTCAGCAGCACGACATTGAGAAATAACAAATAAAACTTTCAAAATATTACGGAAGTGGGTCTCAGAGGACAGCTTAAGTCAAACACAAAAAAGAAGATTCCTAGCTGACAGGAAAGTGACAAATATGTTGCCATCAATCATGACAGATAACAAGGATACAGATGGTGGTTTCCTTCCTGCAGTAGAAACCTGCCTCCTTCATAGAAAGTTAAGAGATCTGGGGAAAAAGGACAATCTGTAAATGAGAGATCATATTAGAAGTGTTACTTATAACTCAGTATTTATTACCCTTCATAAGCACAGTGGAAATGTTCCAAAAAATATCTGAAAGACATGTGCATTGTGACAAGGACACTGACTGCTTCACAAGGGAGGAGGAGAGTTATTAATTTAATGACTTTTAAAAAAAAATGTCACACAGATCTGTCCTTCATGCTCCTTGGACCAACCACATTTTTTACTTCAGGGGGAAGTACTAAAGGCACACATAAACAGAACAGACTAGAATATTCAAAGCACTCAGAATTTCTGCCAAGGCTTTTCCCAGTTTTGTCCCAGGAATTACCAATGTTAAACCAACCTATGAACATTAATAATGAAAGCATACTTGTTGGTCCTGTTACAACATTATCAAATTCTGCAACTAACCTCTGGTAATATTTAGAAATTTGTACTGTGCATCACTATAGTCACTGTGAGTAGTATGAAGGTTAGTGGTAATGTAACACAGGTTATGCAAATTATCAATATTTTGTTATATGTTTTAGACATATGGCATAACACTTTAGGTAATGTGGCACTTCTGAATTTACACAACCCCAGCTATTCCTTATACTTCCATAATTTAGACCATCAGAAACCAGAAGATTGACTGCTTATTTTCAGCTTGAGTCCCTATCTTAACCATCATGTCCCCGCATCCAGATCTCTACTATCGTGTCCTCAGATGTAGTTTGACTCTGGTCTCAATAAAGGTATTCTCAGAAGTGATTTGGGTCCCTGCCTTAGCCACAGCATTGTAGTCCAACAGTAGAAGCTGATAGTTTTCTTTTTCTTTGCAGTGGGCAAGGCATCCTCCTTTCAGATGTTGAGAGACTCACTTGTTCAAGTGCAAAGTCATAGGTTATGGGAGGTGATAATTGTCCTTGGAAGTTCCTGCCTTGGAACTTCCTGCCCAAATCCTTTCACACACCCTGACAATGAAGGAACAGCTGCCTCAGGCCACTTTTCAGTACTATTTCACGCAAAAAATTGTCTTCTCTTGCACCAGAACAACACAGACTCAACAAAATCCATTAGATGTTTTCATTATATACTGTAAAATTATATCATTATACAATATTTAATATATGTTATACAGCTCACATAAGGGTGAGCAAGGTCCTATTAGGAAGAGGGAGATGTATTCTCTTGTACTCTCCACAAGATAGCACCCCCAGCACAGCAAGGCCATAAGTGTAAGGACAAAGCACAGAGCCATTCTTTCCTTTAACATGTTCCCAAGCTCAGCAAAATCAAGTGACAAGCAGAGCAGCCAACAGACTGTGTAATGCACACAGAAGTCTGATACTTAATAACAGCTGTAACCATACTGTGCTTAATAGAGATAAACTGTTGTGTCATGCTCCGTGTTTATGCTCCAAAAGGCACTGGGGTGGGTTAACTCTGGTGGACACTTGGTGCCCACCAAGTCGCTCTATCACCTTCTTCCTCAGAAGGACAGGAGAGAGGAAAAAATAAGATGGAAAAAAGAATGGGTCAGTATAAAGGCAGTTTAATAAATTTAACGTCTATAGTAAGAGTAAATTTTGTTTAAAATTCCCACATTTTGAAATTCAGAATCATGTTATAGATTAATGTGTCTTTGGATTGGTACTATTGTCAGGGGCTACAATACGATATTGTTGAAGTAAATAAAGGTGGAAAAGACTTTTGAAAAGTAGTTTTTGTGAGCTGAGAGAACTATTTAATGAATACACATCAGTCAGCAAATGAATGTACATATGACCTTATGGACATTACTTTTATGCAAATGACTCCATTCCTCCATCAACCTTTTGCAAAATGACTGTTTTCTGGGCACTTATGCAGAGAGTCTCAAATGACAGAATGTGTCATCGAAAGAGAGCACTCATTCCAAAGGATTAATTTATCTGTTCTTGAGGCTGCCAGGTCTTGTCCACATATCTGTCTGAATTCAATAGGATCTGAGGATATAATAGCTAAACAGTCTTATAGCATGATAAAATTACTGTATTTAGAGGAATTACTGTGTAATAACAACACAAATTAAAAAAAAATTTGAACAAAATTAATCTTAAATAACATACACACTTTTTTGGATTTTTTTTAACTAAATGCTTCACTCCATATGTTCTAAAATGCAGATAAACTTTGGGATAAATAAAAATATTATTGATATTGAGACCAGTTTTCTGTGATTTGTCATCTTAAGTAAATGCTTTTAATATTGTTTATAAAGTGAGCAACTATCTCTTTTCCCCCTTTTTTTTCCTGTGAGGTATGGGTTAGAGGTAATTTTTTAGATGAGTAACTAGTATTTTTTTTAAAATTCTGTTATAGCAGTAGTACACTGAACAAAGTGTTCTTGGCCTCTACATATGATATAAAACTTATTTGACTGATTCACAGCATTTTGCTGATCCGATACAGTTGATTAATACTCTTTAAGTCAGAAATAACTACATTATTTTTTTTTAGGTATATCCTCTGATAATGATGTTCTTAAAAAGCATTTAATTCTTGAGATTACTTCTTTTTCCTTTTGTTCTAAGATACCTTGTATCTTAAAAAAGACATGAAATCAGTAGCGAGAGCTGCATATCTTAAGTATCCTTTAATCATTGAATGAGACCTATCTGCATTGTTGCTAGAATACTGCAGGACCCATGTTAAGAAGGATATTTAACTGCAGAAAGGTTTATAGATTAGACTTGGAACACAAAACTTTTTTTCATAGGTATTTGTCGAAGCTGACTAAATGGAATTGAGCTCTGCATGACAGCCACTAAACGTATCTTAAATGCAAATCTATATTCCACCCTCAAGGACAAATTTATCCTCTTGTCCTATTGACTGTGATCTGTAGTATCTTATGACATAATGTAAACAGGTTTTTTCCCTAAAAATCAAGCTGAGAGCTTTTACTCCTCTCATGTGTTCAGGTACAGTTGTTACATTACTCATAATCTCATTTGAATTACATTGGCCTTTAATCCTATGTGAGACTTTAGTTCGTGGATTAGAGGGCTACTGCAAGCCATTAATTGCTGTCCTTAAACATCTTTTGAATTATGGATGAGTGACATTTTGAATTCTGCAGTATGAAATTTAAAACACTGAGAGCTGTTCAAGTATTGATGATGTATTTGGTCTTTACCAGTCATGTAATGACTGACTAGAGGAATTAAAGACTCCTAAATGCTACAAAGCTTAGTGATTTAATGACAGTATCTGATGACTGGAAACCCATGAAAGACTCCTTCATGTCATTTCAGCTTAAAGAAAGGTTGATTTCCTAAAAATGTCTTGGCTCTCAGTACTGAAACTGAAAAAGCACAGGTAAAATTGAAGATGGAAAATGTTTATCTGGTCTTCCTTTTTCTTCCTATGAGACATTGCCTCTACCCTACAGCATTTATGCATGCTGTGCCCCTATATTTTTAATTGGCTTAGGAAATAATTCCTTTACCTTTTTCCTTAACATGTAATTTCACAGGCTAGTGGCTCTCAGGTCAGAAAGATTTTCTTGTTATTTAACTTACGCATTCCTTTCCTAATTCCATCTCATTATTCCTTTACCTACCCTAGGCAATATACTAATTGACTCTTATCCCTCTTTGCTGTTTATATCCTTCATATATTCAAGTAGGAAGCAGTAATTAAGCTACAAAGTGTTCTTAAAACCATTCTTCCGCTTTAAACAGTACTGTGTAGACATAGCAGTGTACTCAGAGTTTAAAGGATAAATATCTAAAAAAGGCCAAATAAAATTTAATTCCCCAGAGAAAAAAAAAGTTAGTTGTTTCAGTGACGGTTATTGTGCAGGTCTTAATGACAGTTCAGTTATTTTGAATATGTCCTACCAAGAAAGAAAATGTTTACTTAAAACCTTAGAGTATATAATGCTCATTTTTTGAATGTCTCCCTAATGCCTGAGGTCTCTGAGTATGAACAGCAATTAATGACTAATAAGGAGAAATCACTCATGGTGTAGTAAAAATAATGAGAAAACCGAAACAATGACAGGAATATGTTAGCAATTTTGAAGGTTAATGCAGGAGTGTTATCTAGTGACTGGCATTAAAAAGTTAAAATTCTAGAAACTGAAGAAGTTATTGAAAAAGGTCATGCAGAATCACAAGAATCACAGGACGGTTGATTGGAAGGGAGCTCTGGAGATCACCTTGCCCAAGCCTCCTCCTAGATCAGGTTCACCTAGAGCACATTGCACATGATCGCACCTAGATGTATTTTGAATACCTCCAGAGAAGGAAACTCCACCTCCTCTCTGGGCAGTCTGTTCAAATATTCTGTCACCCTCAAAGTAAGGAATGTTTCCCTAATGTTCAGATAGAACCTCTTGTATTTTTGTGCCTGTCACCCCTTATCCAAATGCTGAGCACAACTGAAAATAGTCTGGCCTCATCCTCTTGACACCTGCCTTTAAGATATTTGTATGCATTGATGAAGTCCCTTCTCAGTCATCTCTTCTCCACTATAAACAGGCCCAGCGGTTACAGCCTTTCCTCATGTGTGAGATGCTTCAGTTCCCTCACCATCTTCATAGCTTCCATATGGACCTGCTCCAGGAGTTCCATGTCTCTTCTGTACTGGGGAACCCAACACTGGACACAGTACTCCAGACATGTCTCACCAGGGCTGAATAGAGGGGCAGGATCTCCTGCCTGCTGGAAATGCTCTTTCTGATTCTTTTGGTCTTTTCCACCCCCAGGTCACACTGCTGCCTCATGGTTAGCTTGTAGTCCACCAGGATCGCCAGGTCCTTCTTCACGGAGCTGCTTCCCAACAGGTCAGCCCCCAGCCTGTCCTGGTGCATGGGGTTATACCTCCCCAGGTGCAGGACCCTGTATTTGCCTTTGCTAAAGTTCATTAGATCTCCTTCTGCCCATTTCTCCAGTCTGTCGATGTCTCACTGAATGGCTGCAGACGTATCAGTCCCTCCCCACAGCTTTGTGTCACTGGCAAACTTGTTGATGAATAATGAAATGAGAACCAATAACAGAAAGGATATGATGACTTACAAAGTAAAGTGTGAATATGATATGTGTGCGTCATGTATAAAGCACAGCAAATGTGTACATCACAGGGAATTAAATTTAGAAAAAGAATACTGCAGAATTAGATGACAAAACACATAAAAAAATATCAAGGGAAAGATGTGCAGCATGTAAAACGTAAGGACACAGACTACAAAAACCTTTAAAAAAGTTACTGGATGCAAGAAAGATAAAAATTTTATATAGGCCTGGTTAAGGAATATAAAATTAATGACTCCTAAAAGGACCTTAAAATAATTTTAAAAAAATGTATTTCAATTTTAAAAAGAGAAATCTGTAAGAAACAGTGTTTTTCAGCTTTATTTACGACGGTATTGAGGAAATAATAAAACATTTTTCCTGAATATGCACCAAAAGATAAACACACAAATATGAGAACAGTATTTGTTGTGAAGAACATATAAAACATAATTAAAGCTTTTGGAGTATACAATCGACAAACTGATTACTTAAATGTCAGTGTTTGTCCTGGTACATTTGTTACAGATGAGTTTCCCAGTAAATAAGATATGTTCCAAGGAGAAAAAAAAAAGACTCGCTAAAATATACAAGTGTGGAGGAGTATATATTTAGCATAGCTAAACTTTGAATATTATCTTTCAAGATGACAAGAATGGGTAAGTGTAATTAATTCAATTTCTATAAATGTTTCTGAAGCAAAAATTTTCTGCAATTTTTTGCATCCCTCCTAATAGACACCAAAGTATATAAAAGTAAGTAATAAATTAGAAAAGAAAGATTGATTAGGAATCTTTCCATGCAGATAACTGTCAAGTAGCAGCATACATATTGTAAAATTTGCTGCCTCCCATTAACTCAGCTGTAACATGGAAACTCTTACTCCTCCAAAATTGCTTATGAAATTGAAAGATTGGGGGGGTAAGGGAAATAGGTTTGTTTGTTTGTTTGTTTGTTTGTTTTTAATGTAATCTGTACATGTATCCCGAGTAAGTTAAAACAAGACTAGTCATTTCTGTGTTTCTCATTTTGGATAAGGCAAACTCAGTGCTTTGCTGCATAAATGTGTTTGGTTGTGTTTTGTCTCAGGATCAGAATTTGGATGAATATTTTTTTTTGCTTGGACTGATGTTGCTTTAAATACTGTTTGTTGACAGCCTGTGACAATATCTGTGGATTGTAAATCTGTCAAATATGATTGGATTACACTAGCAAGCAGAAAAGTAAGGTTAAATGGAAAAAAATATGTAATTCTTCTTTTTTTTATTTCTTATGTGCTAAATAAGAAAATATTTTATAATTATCAAGCTGTTATATCAACCAGGTAGGTAGGAGTATTTTCTTTCAGATTACTTCTGATCATCAGAAACTGAAAAAGAGTACATAGAAGAAATGTTTCTTTTCTTCTCTCTCCATAATGCAGAAAGAAAAAATAAAAAAGACAACTGTGCAAGGAGCAGAAGTATGACAAATTAGAAAGAAACAACTGTGCTGATAGCCTGTTATGTAATAAAATGAAATTCATTTTCACTTGTGCCTGGACAGTGTAGGTCTGAACTTCAACATATTTTAATACAAATACATATTCTGATAACCCCTCAAAGTAAGTGCAAAATCAGGCTACTGTACTCTAACAGTGCTTGAAGAACATGTGTCGGAAACTATTTAGGCTAATGTTTAAAAAGTCTAAACAGCAACTGATATTTTTTAAATGCACTGAAGGTAATTTTTGTATCATTAAAGGAAAGAAAACCCACTTATAAAATCTTATACTACATCAACATTTCTATTGTCAGTTAATTCAGAGTTGGTGATTGTGGCTAAACTAAGTGACAAATGGGAAAGAGAAATTTTTACCAATATTTGTGAGAACAGAGAAATAATATTTAGTGCATTTAGATTATTTGGCTGTCCCAGGGGCGCATATCTAACACTGTACATCTACAACATGCTGGACTTCTATGAAAGAATTTTCTCAGAACAGATTCTATATGTTATTTTTGTCAAAAGAAAAAAGAAAAGAGTAGTTAGAGCATGAGTGGTGCCCTTATCTTTCTTCTAAGTGCCTACTATTTGTTCAGTTCTACTATTTAATTATTTGGAAAAAAAAAAAATCAACGTATCTACTTCCAACAACTATTTCATGTCAAAGACTATTCAAGTTGACAACTTGAACTGAATTTGGGGGTTACGGTCAGACACTATTTCCTTTGAGCAAGATGAACCTAATCTTTTTCAAGGAAGAGAGAAGTATATGCTAAAATGTAGCATTAAGTCACATACTATTGAAACACAGTGCATTTTAGCAATTAGAACCATCTGTCTAATCTGTCTATCTGTCTGTCTATATCATTTCATGTTTTGCTGTAATGATATCAGGCTATTTGGTAACTAGAAACTACCTACTTTATAAAAATTATTAAAAAAAATTTTATTCCTGTTGTCACATATTTTTCACTGTAGAACCAAAAAGTTATCAACAAAACGAGGTCTTCTATGTAATTCCTTGAGAATGTTATGCGTATGAGCTCTAGGGGCTACTCACTGTATGATGTTACCTTGGCATGTTCTATGCTTGATTTAGACAATTGAGTTTTCCTGTTTATATATTGAACAAATAGTTTTCCTTCTTTTTTTGTCTCTTTCAGATTTCATAACTGCAGCTGGACTAGGAAACATTGTAATTGTTATAGCAAAATTAATTTTTATGATTGCACAATCACTATACAAAAAGAGGCTTGGAAACAGTAGAAGTTACTTAGGATTTGTTGCCTAAAAGACCGCAGAGAAAAAGACTAAAGGCTAATTTAGTGTAGGAGATAAGATAGAGCAGGAGCTCTAATGAGTTCTTAGGCCTAGAGGAATGCATACCACGCGCGTGCCCACATAGTGGTTCTATGATTTTATAATAACGTCCATCCAATCCCAATCTGTCCACCCCCCAGTTCTGCCCCCCGACATGCCCCTTCTGGAATTGAGTCTGGGAGCGTTTGGGACCCCTTCTTCCTTATCTTCATCTTCTTCAAAGCATGTACAATCCTTGGAGTTCCTCCAAAGTTCTGGGTTTGAAGGTCACTGTGTCTGTGTGATATCTTCTGGTCCAGGCCCTAAGGTGTTTTTTCTACAATTCTACTTGAACAGAAGACTAAACACACTAATGGAATTTTGAGGGATTGAAATGAGATGGGATAGTAAGATTGGGTATGTGTAAACATTATGCTACAGGATAGGGCATATAATTCAGCTACATTAAAATCTACATTCACTACACATCTACTTCTGAAATCTATAAAAATTAAAAAATCAAAAAAGCTCTGAGGCATCAGTTTAAACAACATGAGTAGATACTGAATAAACTAATTTTCTGATAGAAAACATTCTTATTACATCAGATTTTTGAGCAGTTCAGATACGTATACAACATTTTAAAATAAACACAAATCCTTCTTATTCATCCCATAAGATAAACCCCAGCATTCTTGTGGGAACCTCATTGTGACTATTGATAATGTAGTACAGAGCACTGCAAGTGTAGGTGAGCTGGATAATTGGTGCCCTCTGTCCAACAACTTTGGGACTCTAGAGAGATAGGTCCATGTTCACCACACAACAGGTATTGAACATCAAACCAATTAGTGTCAGTTGTACTTACGACTGAACATTTTCCTGGGTGTGGTGGTAGTAAGGCACTTGACAGGCTACTGGTGGTAAGTATGACAGAATTACTTAATTTTAATGCTGCCTTGTCCTCCTGTCTTTTGGGTTATTTCTGAGACCCAACAGAAAGCAAAACAACTCTTTCAATTTTTTTTTCCCCTGAAAATATTATCTGTTCCTTTTTATTTGCTTGTTTCTTCCATCTGAAAGAAAAGCCGCAAATAACAAAAGTGTATGATTGCCACTGTCCATTAGAAAATCTATCACCACAGTTAAAATACAAGTTATGTATATATAACCTTGAGGCCAGATATCATGTCATCTGGTCATATATTGAATTTTTGAATTTGTTTCATATTTACATTTCTTCATTTATGCACCCTTTTATTTGGTATCTGTTAATGTTATTGAGGTAGATATTCAGTGAGAACACACTGTACATTGCAAAAATCAAAATAACCTAATGTAAAACAGTAACTGCTACTCATGAATTGATCCCCTTCGTAATCCACAGGATCTACATTTTAAGAAACTATCGGTTCCTATTGAATTCTTAATTTGGGGAGTAATCTTTTCAGTTAAACCACATCTTCTGAAGGATTATTATTTTACATATAAATCCACTAATTCATGGTAACTGCTAGGGCAGAACACATACATATGTATAATTTTCTATTTGTCAAAATAAAACACAAAGGGTTTTTTTCTTTTTCTCTTTGAAGGAAAAAGACAAAATAAAATCTTAGAGAAAGATTTACAACTTTCTTTGAGGGAAAGTTAAACTGAGTTACAAATAAACAAAATTTGTACTACTGAGTGATTAATTTTAAAGAGAAAACTAGAAGCATCCAAGAAAAAATGCAAGAGCACATTGTGATTTGTTACATTGTAAAAGGCTTTTAAAACAGGAATTTACAATATGACTTACCAGAATTAACAGAAATCTCCTTATTCACTGAGATCGATTTAGAGCCTCTGTTGTTTTCTTGTTTAAGTTCTGGACTTTTGGATGTCTGGGAAAAGTTTTTTCATTCTCAGAAGGTTAAGGTCTTTAAATAGTTTCTTCATTGTTTCTGCTGAATGCTGGAAGGGTTTATAATTGTGGTATTTTTTCCCAAAAATTTTATTAATATATTGGTTATTTATTAATCTCATTAATCCTCTCCCATTTTTTAAAAAAAAAGTTTTTTTAGAGACATAAGCTCCTCAGAAGTTTGAATATTGTCAAATGATTTTCCATGTCCATTTACGTTTGCATACCCTACTTTGGAGAAGAAAGGTTGGTCTTCAAGCCGGTTATACTTTTTCAATCTAAAATATCCTCCCATAGCTCTGCGTGCACAGCCATTTTTTCATATTCCATTTGAACAGAATTCTTCTCCTTTCAGTGTAGCTAATTCCATATTTGCTAAAATTTCTGGATTTTAATTCAGACCTCTTTTTTCATTGCTTATTGCTTTTTTACCTGAATATTTTGGACATCCAGTGAACTAAATGACTATGAAATAGCAGATATTTACGCATTGTCTTGATGCTTTAGACATCAAAGCCTACAATAGAAAGAACAGAAGCATTGGAAAGGAGTTTGTTTACCGATTGTTGTCAAAAAGGAACTATTTTTTTCCCTAGAAAATAATGGGGAGCGAAGGTCTTTGCAAAACCTATGTCCTGATGTAAAATCTTATGCATCTGTATAGTCATGTCAGACATCCTCCTCTGCTGCTCATAAACCTGACAACTTGATGTGATACTACAGATTTGCATTTACTGATATATCTTGTTAATTTTTTCCTGCATGTAACTTCAAGCAACTGACACCTACAGTGGAAGGGGAAAAGAAATGAAAAAAGCACTTTCAAACCATAGATATTCCCCGCACATCAAAAGAATCACTTCTGTGAGTTTGAAGATGATATTTTTGCTGTATTTATTATAAAGCACTATTTTCTTCAACCTCAGGGGTTATTCTGAAATAAATAAGTGAATTTCATGAGAAACTAGGCCCCCTCAGAAGCTCAGGAAATAAAAGACAGAAGAGTAAGGGAAACTTCAGGTCTTACAAACATGTTTTGTAAAGGCTAAGCAAACAGAAGGGCAGTCAGGTTCCCTCTATTCAAACTTACTTATGAGTTTTGAAAGGCCTCATACAGCACATCAGAATTCAAGCTTGTTTTCAACATAAAAGGTAACTTTATCATAAGACTGAATCCAAGTGAGAGTCATTCACTTCCCTGGAATTAGATAATCAAGTTACATTGTACTGAATTTTAACTGACAATACAACACAGGAAACTTTGAAAAGCATATGTTTATCATTATTTCATCCTAGTGATGAAATAATTTGCCACCCTCATTGGCTATGCAGGTGAGACAAAGCATACAGAGGCTATGCCTGCACCTGGAAACAGGGTAGGTCCAGTTTGTGAGCTGTCACCTGATGTGGGAGGGGCAATTTGTTGATACACATATAAGTCATTGCAAGCCTAGTGGCCCAGTTTCCTGGGGATCATCCTAAGCATATCTGTGTAATGTACATTTACTATGTGTAAGTAGGTTCAGGGCTAAACAAAGGATACACAACTACTGATAGTGAAATAGTTTACTATGGAATAAAAACAGTTTTTCTCTCTCCATATGAAGCTAGAAAATGGTCAGGTAAAGTAAAAGACAGGCTTTGCTTTTCTTCCCATCCTGTACCATCTGCTGTGACAAGGATGGCAGATTGCAGAGAGGAGCAGTGATTAGTATATTTTGGATGTATTTGTTAGGTACATTGTGCCTCGCTTAATTCATTCATATTCATTAACATAATTTATAACTGAAATTATTTTCTGGTGCACACACACAGGATTTATAGAAAAGATGCAACTTAAGCTCAGTAGTTCTGTTACAAAACTGCTTAAATTATGCTTCCTTCTCTTTACTTGGTTTTTGAGTAGTTACACAGCATACACAAAGATCCTAAGTTTTTTGTCTGATGCTTTGATGTCTGTTGTATAAAAAAGAAACTTGTACACAATTTTGTCCAAGGTAGTATAATTATTTTTTTGCCTTTACCACAGATCAGTGTTTGTTTTACAGCATGTGCATTCACATCTACACTGTTCATCAATGAATGTAAGTGCATCAGTCAAGCTCTTGATTTGAAATAAGCAGAAAATATATGAAATCTACATGCTCATAGAAGAAAAAGAAGGAAAAAAAAGAGAAATGGGGGGAACTCAGCTAATGATTTAAAAAAGAGACCTCAGCTAATCATTTAGGAAATCTAATTGTCTGAATTGCACTGAAAAAGATATTAGAAAATTCAAGAACATCTTTTTTTTTAATTTATAGTTTAAAATTATTCAACTGTTGTCTTTCTTAACTTTTTCTGCTGCATTCTATAAACTGCTAAATGTTAGGAAGTAAATATGTTTAGAGCTATTGCAACACTTTTGTTGAAAATGCAATCTTCTCTTAATGCTTAAAGATTACTTTGAGGTTATTTCTTTTAATTGAAACAATACATTTTAATGTTACAAAGTTGCCACTAGTTGATTTAAAAAGGTAATTTTTTCTTGTAACAGGGATAGCAGCTACTTTGCACTGTGATTCTTCCTGGAATATATAAGAAGAAATACCCAATAGCAAGAGAGAATGGGAACTGGAAGTGACACTGTTCTCATGATGTTTATATATTGGATAACTCTGTTTGGAAATGCACCACAATAGCTGTTATGTTTTTACAATCCCTGTTTTCATGATTATTAGATCATTACATTTAGCTTAAACCAATTTACATTTGTATTAGCAAGAATTGGTGATCAGCTCTCACCTCTGATCTTTGGGTTAATGAGAAGTTCCTCTGTGTAAGATGTGTAAGATGTGAAGTTCCTCTGTGTAAGATGGCACTGTGGTGTGTAATCTTTATCTCTGTAAAATGACATTCAATGTTTATTTTACATGAGCAAGTAGAAAAACATTATTTTTTTGCAGTGAGCAATAATTACCTGCCACCTAGGTGAAAATACACACTATGGATAAATTGTGTTCATCTGATAGCCTCTGTTTGTAAGACAAGTTAATTAAAAGAGAAATGTTGAAAAATATGTCTGTCCACTGAGTGTTGATAGAAGAATATTATTATTTTACAATAAAACATTCTTGACAAAAACCAAACAAACAAGCAAACAAAAGTTGTTTTTGCTCTGAAGATGTAGATAAAAATGAAGCAACCATAATGCTTTTACACTGTAATTATAAGAAAAATGCAGACACGAAAGGAAATATCTATTTGTTCTAATGGAATAAGAAATGCCTAAAACAATATATACTCAGTTGATATTTATATGGGTTAATATAGGCATAAAATAATGACCTTGAAACATACATTTTCACCTTGCCATTTTCTGTATATGGTAGTGAATTGCACAGTAGGTATTATGTATGTGTTCTTCCTCTCTTGCTTTAATTAGTTCAGTTATAAAAAACATACTGCAGTCACTCCATGAATATTTTAACATTCAGAAAAGTTTTTATTCAATATTTATTTACAACGACAACATTCATTGTGTGAATATCACTTTCAATTTCAAAAATGGTTTGCATAGATAGCATAGGATCCACTGACCTTGATCTTTTCAATTCTACGCAGGGTTGAAAGAAGAATGTTGCATGACTCAGTAGTCTGGAATTTGTTTTCCCCATCTTATAGAAACTTCAAAGAGTATCAGTTGCCTGTTCTATTATTAGGAAGAGAAGTTATGTTAAGAACTTTATTTGGGTAAGTTCTTTTTTATGTTTTTCTAAATAGGAATTACATGCAATTGTAATATTAATCAGTAACAGTATTCAGTTTTACTTTCTCTTTAAAGAAACTAATGTAGAATAACTCACTTTTCACTAAATATTGCTTTATCAGTCCCAACAGTCAAGAAGAGATTTTATGACATAGTATGGAACAAAGTTCCTGATAAAATTGATCTAGTACTTTTTCTGAACTTTCAAAGAGACTGACAAGAGCACACTTAAGAAAAAACTATTTTGCTCACATTTTCCGCATATGTTTAATTTTGCAATTGTTTAAAACCATCTTTTTTTAGATTGCTTGGTTTATTTTTTTGTGATTTTCCCAGTAACTAGTAAAATTTTTATTGTTTGACACTGATTTTTTGGCATAATTTTAAAATAAATAAAATATCACACAGATACATTACAACTCCTTTTTCTGAGGTGGAATTCATAGTAATGATATAATTGATTGAACTGTACAGCCCCACATTTACTTCAAAAAGAATCAAAATTTAGTCCTGTTATATCCAAAATATAAAGTCTTTAAACTTCTAAATAAGGAATCATCATGGCTACGCTTTACGAATGAAGATTTGGGAAGGGCTCTACCTACGTTTGCTACAAGCACGCTGGTGGCTAAAAAGGCCAATGCAAGATAGACAAGTCCGGTTGTAAAAGGCACAGCAGAAGGACTCCTTAGATGGTATATTCTGCAAGGCACAATTCTTTCTGCGTTGTCTTTTCTCCATGAGAGTGATCCTGCGTGCTTTCTCAAAGGAAGCAGCAGCGTTAAAGATAGCGTGTCTCCATTTCTCCTGATTGGAGGAGTAGACCAGTTATGGTGATCAATATGGCCAAGGCTGAGATGTTGTTTCAGGGAGTCCTTGTATCTCCTCTTTGGGGCTCCTCTCTTGCGGTAGCCAGTGGCAAGTTCACCATAAAGCAAGATCTTAGGGAGGCGGTGGTCCTTCATCCTGGAGACATGTCCTGCCCATCACAGCTGTGTTCTCAGCAACATGGGCTCAATACTTGTGACTGCTGCTTGTTCTAGAACAGATGTATTGGTCACATAATCTGACCAGTGGATGTTTAGGATTGTACAGAGACAGCATTGATGGAAGCGTTCTAAGAGTCGCAGGTGGTGGCAGTAGATGACCCATGATTCAGATCCATATAAAAGAGTAGACAGCATAATAAATGTATTTGCTGATGTAACGTATTTTTATAAGCTGTTAACTACTTGCATTTACTATCTAATAAGTTAACCTTTGTATGCATTTTGACTACTAGGGGGAGGAAAGTTACAAATATATTCTCATGGTAAAAATATCATTAACTGCTTAGAAAATGGATGGCAACACTCACATATGCATGTTTTAGGAGGTCATGTATATTATAAGTGTTGTACCAGAAAGAAAGATGTGTATAACAGGATTAAATATAGTGTGGATGGAAAACAAACTAAAATTACAAATAATTTACTTATATAGAGAAATAAATCTAGGCTGTTAATGTAGTTTGCAATAGTCATTTAAGAGTTCAATATGACACACAAAATATTTCCACAAAATATTTTATTTTTTTCTTCTCTAAATTTCTCAAGATACATACATCAAAGATGGAAATTATTCCCTAAAGATTTTTTCTACATAGACAGTTTTTTTGAGGTTCTTTAACTTTCATCTTAATAGGCTTGGTATAACTAAAATAAAAATTCCAATTCACTCTGTTTCATCTCTAAGTGCAAAAAAGCACCCAAAACCCAAATCAACCTACAAACCAAAAACTATGCCCATTTGTTAGACTGTGTAGCTTCTTTGTGTTTTACTGAATAGAGGATGCACCGCATCACCAAACATGTTAAAAGTTGCTGAGGCACCACGGCATGCATTAAATCCTCAATGGCCTAAAAGATGCTGCACAGTGTGTTACCTAATGAAGGGCCTTGAAAAGGAAATTGTACATCACAGTCATCCAATTAAAATTACGGAGAAAATCTATGATGCCTTTTTTGCTTGATAAGTGCAGGAATCTGTAATTCTCAGACAGTTCTGTAATGTCTCTCACATTGCACACAATATATAGCACATAAAATCCTAGAGCTTTTCATTGAAACATTTGAGTATATTTGGAAACACACATAGAAAAAATTATAAACATTATTTACAAATATATTATCAGATAGGATTTTTGTTTGGATCAAAACTGTACATTTGAAATACCAGAAGGCATGCTAATACTTAGCCCCGAAAACACTTATTCAAATGATAATTGCCTTAATGTTACTTATTGTTTAGAGAAGTGTAGCAACAGCATTATGCTTAGGTAATGGAGTTATTCCTTGGGAAAACCAATTTCCAGATCTCAGTTTGTGTCCTCTTTTTAAAAAAAAAAAAAAAAAGAAATTGCAAGATTAAGTAGCATATTCAAGATTCACCAGAAGACAAGAAGGAGACTTGGGTCAGGATTAAGTTTAGGCAGAGTTTTGACATTAAGAGCCAAAAGTTTTAGTTTAGTTTAATAATAAAATAAAAGAAATACAACACGTTGTATGTAATGTCCTATAGTACTCCTCTATCTATTCCAGTGGTGTGGTGTCTGTATAGTCTATAGACTATAATGTCATAAACAGCTTCCTCTAACCAATTTAAGTTTCTTGTTCACACACACACATGAAAATTCAAGTTTGTTATATTTATCTATGATCTGTACCAGTTATATATGCAATCAGAGCAGAAATTCTGATCAAGTTGGTAAACCTGTACTATAGGAATAGACAGAAATCCTAATAGTAAAGATACAATTTACTAATTTAACAAAAGGATCAAAAATGTAATATTTTTACCAGTTATGAAAGCATTTTGAGAGCTATAATCCTAGAAAAATCAGCATCCATTACCTCCATATATTTTACAGATTTTCTGAAGTTGTGTACATAAAAGACTCTTCCTCAGTGACACTATTCTTGTGCAAGAAACTGTAGCAAAAAATATCTGGAAACAAAAGGGAAAAAAAAAAGAACAAAAGGAACAGAAATCTCCACTCAGTCTAAATTATAAAATAAAAAATCGAATGTTGTACATCACTGGCAGTGGGAACAAACAGTTGTTTCTCATTGTTAGCCCACCTTGGTAAAAAAAAAAGTAACAATAACTAAGTATTGTCTTACGTAGGTTCCAGATGGCAGTGCTTCGTGTACTAATCTTATTCTTTTCACAGAAGAACAAACTCTAGAAATAGTTTTTATGTATGGTAGTAAGTGATCTGAAAATCAAAACAAGTCTTGACCACACTTTCTAAAGCTTATCCGCATGCAGGGAAACCATAAGCTACAAAGGGTTTCAATCACAGTTCAATTATGGTAGATATGAGGAAAAGTCAGGTAAGGGCTTAAAAAAGATTACGTCAAGTTCAGATATAGCTTTAAGGAGTCAATTGATGTCTCTGACAAGCAATTACAAGGCCACACAGATATCCAAAATCACATAAAGCAAACGCAGTGATAGCTAATAAAGCTTAGCTCTTCAAGAAGCAGCTAATTTGCCAGATGTATCCCAAAATAAGATAATCCTCTGCTTGCATCTAAGAAGTAGACAAAAGTGCTAGACTACTTAGGTAAGAATAACGAGAGAGCAGAAAATTAAATTTGCCAAAAATGTAATACAATTTCAATAACTGATGAAATGTTGAAATACCTAAATAGCTTAAGGGGGAAAAAAAGAACGTGTGTATAGAGATTTTAGTGATAATTGTCCTTCGAAACAGCTAGAAGCTCTCATTTGAGAGAAGAGGGAGACAGGTAGTTCACAGCAAATAGCACTAAGTCATTGTCCCTGCACTACACAAGTCATAAACCGAGAGCATGGAGGGGAAAAACCCCAACTAAACAAAAGACCCCAGACAACTAAACACTTCATGCTTTCCTTTTCTCTCTCTTTTTTTTTTTCCCCAGATTAATGTCTTATGGCATAAAGCATTCATAGCTTCAGAACCACATTAAGCAGGAGCTGTAACATCCTCAGTTCTACTGTGTAGAGCAGCTGGATTATTGTTTATCAGGACCTAAATTAATACATGTCTTCATTACTAAGTTGTTCTCCCTGATAGAAATTTGGTTAAACTTTTTTCTAGCTGAACTGGGTAAGTGAACTATTGCTATAGTATAGGTAAGTTGATAGCAAAAAAAGAAAAAGAAAAAGAAAAAGAAAGGTGGTGTCATTTTTTATATATTTCAGTCATAATTCATTGTATTCACTGAACTGATTAATTGATTCTCAAGTTTCATGTCTCTACTGTATTTTCAGCACCATATGTGTTTGTAATCAGATGTTGTGGGCTGTGAGCAGTCAGCAGCTGTAAATTTTCTTCATCTGTTTAAAAGATAGCTAATTGGATCACAAATTATTTTGCTTATTGTCCCCACCAACTCCTTGTCTCCACCATTATATTCAAATGTTTATTTACCTTTCAAAACAAGAGTTTTCAATGGCATGTATATACAAATAAGATGTGAAAACTATACAATCACAGACCTAGTTAGTAACTCTCCTTCCTCCTTTCTGATCCTCCGCATATTTTAATTTCTTTCCACTCAGTTAACTCACTTTTGTCAAATGCTTATTTAATTTTTGTTTCACTGTATCCGTCACCATAGGACCACTTATTGCCCCCTGTTTGTCCAAGGCCCTAAGTTGCTCTTTTACTGTCTACTTTTCCTGTCCACTGAAGAAGAAAATGTTTCAACCTATTTAGTTTTCCAGAAGATGGGTGACTTTGGGCTCTCAGAGTCACCTAGAGAAGAGCAGACACAATGGCAAAAAATAAGAGGGGTGGCCTCAGAGAAAACTGTCACAGAAAAAAAAAATTCTCTCTATAATATTGCAAAAGCCACAATAACTTTGCTCAAAAGACAGATGAATCACCAAGACAGCTTCTGTTGATGAAACTCTAGAATGGGAGAGCAATCTTGATAGCAACGATACCTTACCTTTTTTCTCTTAATTTTTCTCTCTGTTCAGCTGGCAGCAGTGGGAAGTCAGAATCTCATCTAACCAGCTACAGGGCCATTTTCTTCTCTTAGTTACACAGCTCCAGTTAGCATGCAGGAAGCACTGATGTGATTAAGAGGGGGATTTGGACCACACCATTGGTATGAATTTTGGATTATGGTAGATAAAGGAGCAGCAAGATAGAGTCATGTGTGGGAAATGCAGCTGAGGCTGAAAATATCTCGTCTTTCTTTCTCCCTGCTACTTACTGTCTCTCAAAAGCTGCCCATTCAATGGTGCTTCCTGATTTCTCTCACAAGACTAGTGGTAGTACTACTGGAGCTGCATTGCAAACTATCCATTCCCTGTTTCATTAAGTGACTATGATAATGTTTACTTCAACGTTATATGCACTAAATCACTCACATCCAGCAGCGTCACACACCCTCTAGTTGCTGTTGGTGTGTTCAATGCTAATGCCAAAGGCACTGACTGAGTAAACTTCAGTTCTGAAAGCCAAGAGGTCAAAGCCAAAACAATGGACCAGCTGTTTTTACTGGAACAACAGAAAGAAAATACGAATAACAATTACTTGAAATGTCTTTCTTCATTAAATTCACGTCTGTGTGGTATGTTTTCCTTCTTGAAGACTTTGCATCATTTAAAGATACTTTTATTTATGTAATGAGCATTTCAGAATTTCTTTAATGTCCCATCAGTTGTTTTACTCAGAGTGATGAAGCTAACTGAAATAAAAAAGCAGCTTTCTGTCCAAATGAATGATAGGCAAATTCTTACTCAGGACAACAGTCTATTTCCAGTTATAGCTGAAAGAGAAGTTCTTTAATTTAGCTAAGAAGTCAAGCTTACCCCTGGCACATAAATATGATATCAAACTGCATATAATCTCATTGTAAATATGTACCACAAAGTTAGTGATGAAGTGAAACGAATTTTCCTGAAGAAAACTGTCCTTAGTTTTCACGGACACTGCTAGTAGTCTGTTCAGCTTTTCTTGAATGAAATGGTGATTTAGAATTCAAATGGCTCTCAATAATATTTGCAAATGGTTATGTGAATTTTTCAAAAAGAGAAGAAAACCCTATGCTAAACTCTGATTCTTTTTTTCCCATCATATTTCTCTGTGCTTTCTGTATGAATGTATAATGAAATATTACATTATCCTATAGCTCCTGAAACTACTACAAAATACTAAGGAGTGAATGAAGAGAAGAAAAAAAAAGAGGAATCAGGACTAGAAAGTCTTATCTATGCTTAGTTTTTTGAGGCTTATTTCATTGCAACAGGGTTGGTGAATTCTATTTTTTCAACATCTAACAACTAATGCATCAGTTTTTTTTTAATCTACAAGTATTAATGTCTAATTAGAGTTGGATTCCAATTTTAAATTCTAACTTGAAGGTTTTGTACTTTGTTTCCTCATCTCACTAGTTTTGAGTAAAAGTTAAACATGGTTGGATGACACTTATCTGAAGAGACTTTTATATTTTAGTAACTGAAGTGACTGCAAAATACAGTGCCTAGATAAATCTTTGCTACACTCAGCTGCAAAACTCTTGATGATTTCATAAGTGTTGAGGTTCCTTCCCTAGTGAGAGGTTAGTGACTGGTAGGTTTTTCTGTGGTATACTTGAAAATGCTTAGGAAACCACTACCCAGTACATTTGGTTCCTTTCCAGAGCTGCTCCACAATTATTTTCCCCACCTATCCTGGAGGGCAGCATTGACAGTGTGAGCACAACCAGTCTGTTTCAGCATGACACAGGTCAGTTTAAATCATGTCAGAGACAGCAGACACTTCCAGTGAAGGTGAGGGAAACAACAGTGGAGTCAATCTATTGCAAGCATCCCTCTCACTGTAACCAGCTCACACTGCTGATTAAATACCTCTCCTGAGAGGGCAGCACCTCACTACTCAGTGGCAGTAATTTCTTCAAACCCTAAGAGTGCTAGTAGTCTGTGTGATCTCCTAGAAGGCTGAACATGAGGTTAGGCAGATCTGCAGGGAAAGTAAAAAGTTATGGTCTAGTCTTTTGATTCACGAATGCATTTATACAGAGCAATAAATGGATGTCCTCTGTCTAACTGGATCCTTAGCTGATGAATTTTGGCATGTTTTCTCACTAGTCATACACTGATTTCTTCTCTTGAGTATTTTCTTGCTTATTTATGACTACTAAATAAACAAATGCATGAATGTACCTGCTTTCTCATCAGCTTTACCTCTTACAATCTCTTTTAAGTTTTCTCAGTAGCTACTCCAATTGAGCTGGTTCATCTGAGTATGATCTGAGAACATTAACTGGTTCAGGCATAGAGGTTCAACAGAGATGGGAGACATGCCTGGGAATTTGTTCCAGATGGTTTGTACTTTCTGAAGGAATTCCCTGAAAGCTTACTTATATTAATAGAGAGGTGTCATGAAAGCTTGAAGGCATAATTCTTTTTTAATCAATACTAAAATTTTATCAGGATTGTCTTCAAAGTCCAATAATTCTTATTTCCATCACCTTCTTACTCCAGTCACTCACTGTTTCTCAGCCATTTCCACAGCTCTGATCCAGTCAGCTTTGAGCAAAATCTCTTCTGTCTCGATCAAATTTGAAAAAGAAAATGCATTCTTTAAAATTTGAGGTAACCATACTGTGAGTCCAGATCTCACGGCAATTTAAATAAGGATATTACTCATTGAAGATTTCACAACTTTGCTGACCTCAGACACCTAAATTCTCACAGTATTCTAACAGTAAATTTAAGTTTCCTATATTTTAGAATTTTAACAGTTATGATAACTTTGGGGTTTAATACAAATTGCTAACACATGAGTGATTGCAAGAATGCAAATAGCATAGAGATTTTGCCTTGAAAACAGTGAAAATAAGATGTTGATCTGTACTTTAAAAATCTCTCTCTTAAGAAGAACTATTCCATGGCTTGATTCAGTTTCAATACTATTTTTTGATATAAACAGTGGCATTAAGAGCACTGATACTGGTCATATGTTGAGCTGTTCAAAAGAAGCATGGTTGAAGGTAGAGTCTGACTCTGATTTATCTTCTTGAACAGTTGCTTGAATTTAATAAAGCAAATTCAGGCCACTAATTTCTATTGTAATTAAATATCCTACCAATTGGGCAAAAATTCCCACTAACTTTCCAAGAAAATAGGGGCCCAATGTCAATGTTTTTATCCCTTGCTGAATATTATGTCCAGAAACTAAACCTGGCATTTATTCATATGATAATGAATTAATTTTAAAGTCAAACATATGGTCCATTTGCTTTATGTGGGTGAAATAGCCCATCACATGATTAGACACAGATTACATTTCTGGTTATTGGACACATGAGAATGAATCAATAAATCCTGAATAATGTCAATACCACTCAGTGTAAAAAAAAAAAGGAAAAATTAACAGTTCAATCTGTCCTTGTCCTTCATGTGTCCTGTTTTCTGAAGTGAATTATTTTTCCATGTTTGAAATGCAAAATATAAATTCAGCATTACGAAGAGAGATTTTTTTAGAGTGATTTTAAAATATTTCATCAAATAAATAGAATTCAGGTCTTGAGCATTTTTATACTTTATAATTTCTTTTATCTACTTTACTGCAGTAAAAAATTAGAAATCATATTAATTCTACTTAAAATTGCTGGAACTTCAGATCATCCACTTCCTAATTATTTCTTGCATATTTATCTGTGAGGTAAGCTCTCCTTATGCAGGACAAAAAGCCACTGGCACAGAATATGGATGAGTGAAGTGTGCAGTTGCAAAACAACACGTAAAAAAGAAAGTGCTGGATACAAAGCAAATGCAGAGGCACCTGCTTCAATCTCCTGATTCTTCAGGTACAAAGTTAACATTGTGATATTTATATCTCTTGTAATTTTTACAAAATGTATAATCTACATTGAAACTGTATTGACTTTTTTTTCAGGCACTGTAAATGGAGATCAATAGTACCTTCTTAAGTTTACTTGTATTCTAAACTAGCAAAGCAACAACAAGGTTTTTTTATTAGTCTAACATGTATGGGGAAAAAAATCTCAGTCTTTCTCACCCTGGAAAACATTGAATATTTGTACTTTAAATAAATTTTTTCTACAACAAAATCATCTTACAAAAAAGAAACTCAACAGGAAAAAAAATGAATCTTTCCCTTGATAGGACTGTCAGAACCAAACTCTTACAAATGAATTTGCCTATTTCTATTATTTTCTGTTCCTGTCTAACTGCAGAACAAGCAGTTAAAACACAGAAAAAAGGCAGGCAATTCTTTTTACTTTTTGTAACACCAGACTCAGGCTAAAGATATTTAATCACAAGGTGTTCCAGTGGCCAGGTTTCAGAAAGGAATGCAAAGTCCTGCACTGCCAGGCTGTCGATGGAGCACATAATCAGATATTAATCTTCCCAGTCTAGTCTTCAGCTGAGTCCTTCCGGCAACGAAAATAAATTCAGTCACATATGTTTCATTCTTTCTCATGTCCATTGCTTTTCCATTCTCTCTTAATTTTGTTATGATATTTTTATCTGGTTTTCAATTTAAGGATATCCTCATTTTGTCCTTTTTTTCTCCTATAGTCATGGGAAAAAAAAAATTCATGAATGATTTTTTTTTTCTGGCAGTTTTCATCACAAAGAGATATTAGAGGTGTCAAACCGTTTTCTATCTTAAGGTCATAGTTTTTTCTGAAACATAGTAAACTATTGTTTCTGTATATCTTTTGTAGCTAAGCTAACTTATTGACAATTAAGTGGGTCTTTGATCTGAGAGCTTTAGAAGTAGATCGGCCTCTAATGGTAATCAAGAACGCATTGTATAAGCGAAGTAACTGAAATGATTTATTGCTATGTCAAATAATAAACATAACATTCTGAGATTTTTTTTCCTGAGAATGATCAGGATCTGTGTCTGACCTTGCACCAAACTAGATTTACATTTTATATTTTAGCAACTTTATTTTTTATCTTTGGCCTCCATTTCAAAGATTCAGCTTTATTTGATGGTCCCCACTGCTGTTATTAACTGGGGCATTTTATGGACCAATACATATCATTCTGAGGAATTCAGATCTCTTGATCTTGAGGCATAACAAAGGTCAACCTAGAAGTCAGATCAGACAAAGGCAATCCAAGGCTCTAGTCACATCATAACTACACACATGCACTCCTGTAACTTCAATTTGTGATCCGTCTTGTTAAAATAGCAAGTTTTGGTGTTCTCCAACCACAGATGGAGAAGATTTTTCAAGATGGGATTCCATCATTTTCCTCCTTTCTATTGATGAAGTTGCAACTATTGAAGAACCTTCTTAACCCTTTGAATACATATTTCACTAGTATTCCACTGGTCAGTTGGATAAGTTTGCTCTTGCTAAACCACTGTGATATTTGCAGGTGTTTAGGAGTTCAAGAGGTACTGATAGGAACATTATGTTTTAATGTGTTGCTCATAGTTTTTTATCTATCTGTGTAACCTGTGTCAGATGCATCTGTTGTGTTCTATATCTGGTTTGTCTAGTAGCTTTCACTTCATGTACATATAAAGTAGAAACCTTATTTCATCTGTTGAGTTATAAATACTTAGTGTAATATACCTTCACAGGCCTTTCTTAAACTAGATTTGACAGAAAGTGTGCATACATGCAGCTATCTATTTAGATGGGTTGTGTGTTTTGTTTTCAAGGCTATGCATTTAGTGGAGAAAGTGAAAAAGCAATTTGGTGCATAAGGGTAGAAATTAAATCCCTCAAGTGAATAGGTAGACTTTACATATATAAATAATATCATCATAGCTGATATTATCTAAAGAGTAAAATAATGTTGTTGTTCTTATTACTTGAGCACCAGCAGTGTGATTCTCATTGTTCCTCAGAACAAGACAATTGAAGCAATTTATCCTCAAGACAATGCTATATAACTATTCATTACTATTGTAGTGAAGTCTAGTAAATAAGCCTTAGGCTAGTTTCAACAGCACAATCCAGTACATAAGGTAATCATAAAAATTATGATGCTTCTTTTTCTGATAGTAAGGACGCCATTCTGCCCAGAAATATTTCTGACTTATCTCTTTACCCTGTAAACTATAGTGTTAAACTAAGGTCAGGCTGACTAGGCCATATAGTGTAAAGCAGATGACTTATGCAAACCAGATTTTCTTTTACTGTATGATTTTATCTTAATAGAAGGGATTGAATGAACATTTCTGTTTTTAAAGCACAGCTTTAAGCTGCAGCTGTACATTATCTCTTACACTAAAAAAAAATCAAAAAAGACAGAAACACAATTTTGTCATTCCTATTATTATAGTACTATCTGGCCCTTTTTCAGTTCTATCAGACCTGATCAGTTTGACCAAGATGTTTGTGGATGAAAAAAAAGTTTATTGACAAAGGGAAAGAGCTGAGTGGATCAGGAGGTGAGATGGGATGATAGAGCAGCTACATGAGAAAACGAGAAAAATCACTAGGATGTGGAAACTATATGTGCACTCAGGGATTTGAGAAGGATCAGTTGGGTGAGAGGTGGAAGCAAGGACAGAAGAGGAAGTCAGGGGGTAATAGAGGGCAATGAATAACTTCTGTTTTAATGGTGAGGAGAATGGAATGAAATAGCAATCTGAAGAATCACATACAGCTGTCAATATGATGAGCTTTGTGAATACAAAATATATTGCTTGTTATCAAAGTTGTTGTTTTAGGCCTGTGCATTTTGCACAGATGTATTGTTCATATGAAAATTACTGGCATATATAAGAATCTGCGAGCTATAAATGCTGAGGTCATGAAAAAAAAGGATGTATTGAAATTCACACAGGCACATGGAGGTATTGATAAAAGCACTTCCAATAATAACATCCCAAACTGGTTGCAGAACTGAATTTTGACAAAGAGTCTTAGACTTTTTGCTGTTGTCTTCCCTAATGGCAAGGTGGTTGGTTATTGGTGCTAATCTTTGATGTGAATAGTTCAAACAGCCTACCTGTAAGTATTGATCAGCATATCTATAGGATCAAAGAGCAGAATCCTAGACAAGAATTTCTCTGCAGAAAGAAATGAAGGAAAAGTGTTAGACCTGAAAGTTATTGAAATCTCCCAACACATCAAGAAACAAGGAAGGTGAAATACTCAGTTGTGTCAGTCTTCAGGGAAAGAGGTAAAGTGAGAAAACACTATCATGTTTTGCTTGCAGAAAAAT
This sequence comes from Pseudopipra pipra, assembly GCF_036250125.1. Lineage (NCBI taxonomy): Eukaryota > Metazoa > Chordata > Aves > Passeriformes > Pipridae > Pseudopipra > Pseudopipra pipra. The sequence continues at coordinate 47,724,121 of NC_087581.1, read as the reverse complement.
GAGGTGACAAAAACTTTCCAGAGGCACAGAGGACTGAAGTATGATAATTATTCTTTTTGGTTGCTATTTTATTGTCAAGTAAATGGAGGCAATATAAGCAGATGTATAGTGTATTGTTAGCTCTGAGACAAAGTATGAGAAAGAAGACAATCAACAGAGAAACATTTCTGTTTACAGGTGACTTGAAAGAGGAACATGAATGTAATTACAAACCTGCCTTTTCAGTATTTTGCAAATTCATATCACTATTGCTGCTACTTTGTGTTTTTTTGTAAGTAATTATTCTACAAACCACCTTCTTTTTGAATTTGCAACTTATATTCTTGGCAAGAGAAAGAAAAGATTATAATTATACTTACTTATTGTCTGGAGAAAGCCATCTTCTCTACTTGAAAACCAGAGACTCTTGGTAGCTAGCAAACATTGGTCTTGGAAGACAAACCAAACTTGTGAATTTAAATATTTGGATTGCAACTAAAATCTGCATCAATAACTCAATTAAAGAGTGAGCATTTTCCATAAGTAAAACAATGTAACCAGTATGTGAGAAGATTATATTTTTGTTTTACTGGTGAGATTTTTCTGCTGTGAAAATGTCCTTAAAATTACAAGACCATTCTCTCATTTTCTCCTTCTTTCTCTTTTTCAGCCTCTTTTGTCTCTCTCTTTCTGTTTCTTCCTTCCTCTTCTCCCACTTTATGACTTTCGTCTTTCCTTATTGTCATTGCATAGCCAAGTGGCTCAGAATGTTCCCACTGAGAACAGGAGTTTGAGCTGAAAGACTTGAGGGTGAAAGCACAAAGATGAAGCGAAAATACAGTGAGAGTGTTTGTGCTCCTTCTATGGAAAAAAACATGGGGAAAGCAGATGGAAAAATGAAACGAGCTTCAAAGATTGCAACTCAGAGGTAAAGAAGGGATGAGTAAATTATAGAAGTTCACCTGGCAAGAAAGCAGAGATTCTTGAGCATCCAAACATGTGTGCTGTTGCTCTTCCAGTCTCTATGGTAACAATAACACAGACAGAAAAGGAACACTGAGGAAAGACTGATGGAAAAAAAGCACACTGACATTTTCTCAAATGGCTGGGGAATCTGAGTTTTGGGTGACTTGACTAAAATAAATGAGTTTTGTTTTCTCACTCTGCTTGGCACTCAGCTTCTGAAAATGGAGCTCTTCAGAGGTGTCTAAAGGTAGTGTAAGGTAGTGTGGGTCCCATAAAACCACTAATAAGAGAAAAAACTATTATACTGACTATCACTTGCTGACAACACTTCTCAGCCTATTGTTGTATTCCTAGAAGGAAAAGCTCCACATTTTACACAACACTTCAAATGGATGAACAAAAGCCTTTGACTAAATCAAGAAACAAGGGATTTGCTTGATAATATGAAAATGCAAGTAAGAGATTTATTTTCTTTTTTTGGTTATGGCTGGTTATGGCTAGTAAGTCTACCTTGAACTCCCATACCGATACAGGTGTGTGATAGTTTCACTCTAGGCCTTCCTGGAGACCAGCTTGTAACCAGGAAGGAACTAGGAAAGTGATCACGGAACTATTCCATGCTATTCCTTTACGTAACTTGAGGTATAAATAAAGCCAGCAGGAGGGACCTCCCCCTCTTCCTCTCCGGCGAGGTTCAAGAACGGTGGGTCCCTGTCTCGGTCTGGCTTATCTGGAGCCGAGGCCTACAGTGACTGCTGTTATCTGCACACGTGAGGGGAGAGCACTGGGCCGTGTCTGGCCATCCTGCCTGTTCGAAGGGAAGTGGTGAGATTTTTGCTAGTTTGCCTTCAGTTGGCTGGTTGACTTGTTTGGTCTTTGTCCCTTTTTGTCCTTTTCTTTTCTCCCTCCCCCTCTTCCCTTTTTGGGGAGCTGTTTGGGATTTCTGGAGTTGTGGTGTATAGTATTGTCATTGTATATATCTGTCTCATATGTAAAATATATATATATTTTTGCTATAGCTTTGGCTGCTTAAGTCAAAGTTTTTTTTTCTCTTCCCTCTCTGGGAAGCAGGTCCTTGTTGTCGAGTTTCGGGGACTTGGCGGGAAGCCAGCTCAAAACTTGCACAAGGTGATAATCTATTCATAGCTCCGTCAGATTGGAATTTGACAACTAGAGTTGCATTTTTTATGTACGTGAGTAATTTGTTTTTCAGTAGTGCTGAGCAAATCACTCCTTGCAGCTTCTCCTGACAGCAGCAAGTCATTTACACACTTATAAACATTGTATTTATAAAAACTTAGGAGTGAAATAAAAGAACATTCTTGCAAAACATTTTCTCTTGTATCATTTTTAGGTTTTCTGCAAACATTTTTGCATGCTTGAAAGTTCTCATACAACATACTTCTGGCATACAAGAAATGATGTAGCAGTTGCTGCTCAAACTGAACCTAGCACAGAGGTGAAAAGTGCAGCAGCTGAACAAGGACAATAAACAAAGAAGCACAGGAGTAATCACTAGTGTGGAGGACAGAATTATTAATCGAAAATGCCAACTGTTTTCTTTCTCATTGACATATCTTAAACTCCTATTATACCACTACTAAGATGGACAAGGACATCTCTGAGTAGTTTTCAACAATTTATGTAAAGTTCAGCCAGAAGATAGGTGAATTGAAAACCTTTCACCTGAAAGATCATAATGGGGGCGACTAATGAAGTACTTCTTCCCAATACATAGTAGCATGATTACAAAAAAAAAAAAAGTAAATGTTATTAAAGAATAGTATTTACTTTATTTTGATAGCAGATTCAAGTCTCTTCTAAAAGAAACAAAAATGTTATTTCATCCTTCAACTTTGCATGTCTATATGTCTGTATTGAATGGTTCTCGTTTTCTTTTCTGAGTTATATGGAAGCCTAGTGATTCTGGAAATGCATGGACAACATTTTCATCATTGGTGCTAAGATATCGCCTCAAGACTTTTATATTTCTGGTATTAGAGAATAAAAACAATCCCTCTTTCTTACAACCGGATGCTCAGTGGTTGAACCCTCTCAGCTGTGGTTTGGGGTGTGCATGAAAGTTCTCAGCATTTGTCATCACCGCAGATTTGATCTTTGCTGCTCCTTTGTATAAAGAAAATTAAGCTTTATATAGTGGATGTGGATTTCATTTTGCCAGCACAACAATAAGAACCGTTGAATAATCTGTGCATTTATTGCTGACATGATGCTTAAATTGAAACACTTTCTACTACCTTTTTAAAGGAAAATGCATCATTCTATTATAGCAGAAATTGACAAAATTACAGGATAGTCCTCAAATTTTACTGACAGATCTTGTTATTACATAATATTTCCATTCTGGAAGAAAGAGATGAAATAAAAAAAGATAGATAAAAATAATTTTTTTTTAAATAAATATACAAAAAATAAGCAATAGAAAACATAGAATTTAAATATGGCCTTCTGATAGGAAACAGTTTATCAGGAACAGATCATTCAATTGGAAATATATATTATGAAAACTTTCAATATTTTATCCAGATGGCTGTAGTTGGCCGCTATAAAATGAAAACCACTGTGCTAACACTATAATTAAAAAGAGATAACACAAACATGTTTATTATTTCACCTAACAAACACTCCCACTGATTATTATTATATCAGTATCAGTCAATCAGTTTTTGTTTCCAAAACATTATTTATTTTATGTGCTTATGGGAATTTCCATTATATTCCAAAATTGTGTGCATTAAGTATTGTTTAACTGCTTTTTGGTAATAAATCATAATTGAGCTTCATATACTTTTGGATTGAAATAATGTATGTACAACACCTACTTGGAACACAGCCACCTTCAGTAATGAAATAGAGAGTAGGTGCTGTGCTGTCAGCTTAGCAGAGGCATCAGAAAAAATTTTTTTCTTTCTTTTTTTGTGGTATGTACCAATATGTCATTGTCCCAAATAGGGAAAAAAAAAAGTTATCTTTAACCATTTCTTGTGAATTTGAAGAAAAGCATAGCTTAAATTCCAATATTCTGTCTAGGTAGAATCTCTCTTGTCTAGTCAGTTCATTATTTCGCCTTCTTTTACTGTTTTTCTGTATGTTATATAGTCAATTTATTAAGAAAATTCAGTAGAGAATTCAAGTGTCTATATATTATACAAATTTCATTTTTTTCCCTCCAGAATTCAGGTATGTTCTTAATTAGTTTCTCCAGCAGTGAGATATATAAATAGGAACTTCTCTACCATAAAGTAGTACTATTAAGTGTTGTGACTATACAGATAAGAAAATATATATTACATACAACATAAGAGTATCTATGAGTAAAGATAAATGTAATGTTAGGATTTCCTCATATAGGATAATTTCTTAAAGATATACATCTGGTGCAAGTAATGGTATTATCTCATTAAGAAAGACTTTTCCGTAAAGGACCTGCAGACCATAAAGAGACACATAAGTTTAAGGTGCTGTACTTTGGCCATCAAAGTTTGATATGATTTGTCAGGTGCCTAAAGCTGCATTTCCGTTCTGGTCTAGATCTGCTACTGTCCTGGCTAAAGTAAACATCAGTCTTTCACTCATACATAAACTAGGGCATGATCTAGAAATGAGACTATCCTCTATCATAACTATCTGGGCAGCCTTCATGGAGGTCTACCACAATGCTTTTATTCACCATAGCATATTTTAAGATAAATAGCCATTGAGTAAAATATAGATGATGTCTGAAAGTACAGAGAAGAGACAATGCTCCTTTTTTTTTTTAGAAGTGGTTTATCACTAGGCTAGAGAGAGACCTTGTCTTCTCCTGGTCTGTGTTGATTTTCTTCATGGAGACATGCATGCAACAGAGAAGGCCAGAGTATGGACCCTATTTATATCCTATAGCAGTGTATTTAGAGAATTTTATCATAAAGAAGGATTTTAACTCCCTTAAATAATGGAGAAAATTGAAGAAATTGTTTTGGATTACATGGGGTTCTCAAGTAATTACACTTAAAATGAAGAAAGAGGTATGTCAGGAAACAGTGTTTAATTTAGCAATCATAATTTCTTGAGGGAAGTAATTTATATGGCTATCTTCATAAGTGCTCGGAGTGTTTTTATTATGGACAGAAACTACTACCTGCATGCCAGTTAGATTTCCAGTCTGACCTAACTCTTGTTTCCTAAAGGTTCTAAAGAAGTGACAAATACATGCCTTTAACACAAACTTTGGTGCTGAGGTTCCTAAAAGATGCTATTAGAGTATCAATCTGGACTTTTATAGATTCATTTGATTAGTATTACAGTACCCCATTTATTACATGTCTGAGTGTGCCCAGTGAGGGCAGTGAACATCGTTGTAAGCACAAATATCTTTCTGGAATATATCTACACTGCCAAGTAATTTCTTATTTTTTTTTCAAGAGTCCTGTTTAGTCACATGATACGTATATTGGTTTTCCCAGAGTTCTATCTGGATGAAAATAAGTAATTAAGTATCTCTGAAACTAAACTGTGGAAGGGTTAAGGGGGTAGTTTGATCTGCCCTGTACACACACCAGTAGCATTATCTACTGCAGCTGGAAGATCATTAAACTTCTTCCTCCATCTAAACCAGTGTGCTGTCATTTACAATGTGTGCTGGGAAAGGCACGTGACTAACGTTGTCTTCCAAAGCAGTCCACAGCATTGGCTGACATGGACCAAAACCATAGCAAGGGGGTATTGTTACTGCAATGCTCAAATATGTGTGCTGATCACACATAGCTTCTTATATGGGACAGCTAGGTTACAACATAGGAATACAGTGGGAAATTTGGAGCAAACAGGATGTGACAGAGATGAAGCTGCACTGGAGATATTTATCCTTTATGGGCAAAAATTTTGAGTTTGTATCACTTAGCCAGTAAGCTATTTGTTATATCCAAAAATAAGTGTCTTTAGCACTGTAACCTGTGTCACTTGATACAGAAATCATGAATCGGAAAGAAGGGATTTACACTTCTTACATTCCAGCATCCAAAAGGCACAACAGAAGCCTTTCCTACAAAAGTGTCTCATTTTCAATCCTCTTCTGATCCAGCTGCTACCCAAACCTCTTCTCATGCAGTCCCCTAATCTAATCTCAGTCAGCAGTGTACCTACCAAAAAGTTCCCTTATCAGACTTGTCCTGAAATGTCATAAAAAGACCTGAGAAAAACAGGGCAATCACCCTAACGTATTTCCAGAAGCAGGGATATCGTCCCACTGACATGAATGCTTGCACTGTTGAGCAAAATTCACTACAAACCTTTTCCCTTTTAAAATAACTGTTATATGCTGAGTGAACTCTGGAAGCAGAATATTATTTCTTTAGCCTCAGATACTTTTCCTTCACACAGTCTAAACACCCAGTTTCTAGAATTCCACTCAGGAAACAATTCGGTGGCTTCATAGTTTTCAAGAAATAGTTATAAAAGGTAAAAATGAATGGATTTGCTTGTTCATTTCATCAGACACGATACTTGCAAATGCAATGGTGAAATGTGAAGATCAGCATTTTCAGCTGTCTTGAAAACTCTTTCAAATTAGTTTTAAACTTTCTCTTAAAATGCTGGTGTGCAGAGAGAGAGAAAACCATTAAAGCATTTTTTTTTTTCTCTCTGGACTTGAGGAGTCTGCAGAGCGATGACTCAGAACAACAAACAAAAGGAAAAGCAGCCAGACTGTCATGACTGCCATTCTATTGTCATAAATTTTATCCCCCTTGGAATATTATTTTTAAGGACTGGGAAGAGAACAAACTAAAATCTGCTCTCAGTTACTGTGGAACTCAGTTTCTTCACAATGAGGACATATTTTATGCCTGAGAAAAACTTTGTTTACCGAGTTTATGGGCAATACTACAGAAAAAATATAATATACACAGGAGGTCTAATTTGCTAGTCCTGCTTTGCAGCAGTGAGTGCAGAAAGTAGGGTGAATGTCTGCAATCACACAATAAAGAGCATTATTTTTTGCACAATGTATGTTGTAAACTAAAAGAAATTGTGAGAGTTAACAATTTTTTTTGATTTACATTTGATATGACATTCAAGGAATATGAATGGAATACACAATTTATTGCTCCCTTCCTTTATTTTACTGAGTGTGAATTCAATTTACTGAAATATCTGTTCTTTATCCCTGTTACACATGTACTTTACACAGTGGATCATACTGCTAAAGGGAGGATTAATAACGGCACAGCAAATGTGTGGAGATTATACTCCAGTTCACTAGAGTTCCTGTGCTTAACATTTGCTGCAGCACTCAAGAAACAAAGGGAACTTCATCTCTCTGTCTACTGCCCAGACAGTCAGGTAGAGGACAACCAAGAAGATCTCTCTGGAGAGCCTCCTGGTTCGGCCCCGTCTAATAGACGGATTACAACCACAGGTATAAAGAAAAAAAGAAGGGTAGTTGTAGTCGGTGACTCCCTTCTGAAGGGAACTGAGGGCCCTATTTGTCGCCCAGACCCATCCCAGAGAGAAGTATGCTGCCTTCCTGGGGCCAGGGTGAGGGATATTAGTAAGAGACTTCCTGAGTTAATCCAGCCCTCAGACTATTATCCACTGGTGGTAGTCCAGGCTGGCAGTGAGGACATTAATCGAAGAAGTGCCAGGATAATTAAAAAAGACTTCAAAGCACTGGGTCGGTCAGTTCAGGGGACAGGAAGCCATTGTGCAGCAGGAAGGCTATGATGTAGTCGCCATCACAGAAATGGTGGGATGACTCGCATGACTGGAGTGTTGCCATGGGGGGCTACAAGCTCTTCAGAAAGGACAGGCAGGGTAGGAGAGGTGAAGGGGTGGCTTTATATGTTAGAGAGTCTCTTGACTCTGTTGAACTTGAGATCAGCAACTATAAGGTTGAGTGCCTGTGGACCAGAATCAGGGGGAAGACCAACAAGGCCGACATCATCATAGGTGTCTGTTACAGACCGCCCAACCAGGATGATGAAGGGGATGAAATATTCTTCAAGCAGCTGGCGGATGTCTCGAAATCATCAGCCCTTGTCCTCGTGGGTGACTTTAACCTGCCGGATATCTGCTGGGAGCTCAATACTGCAGAGAAGAGGTAGTCTAGGAATTTCCTGGAGTGTATAGAGGACAATTTCCTTCATCAACTGGTAAATGAGCCTACCAGGGGTAAGGCCCCTCTAGACCTGCTGTTTACAAACAGAAGGGCTGATGGGAGATGTAGTGGTTGAAGGCTGCCTGGGAAATAGTGACCATGAAACAATAGAACTTTCAATACTCAGAGATTCAAGGAGAAACAACAATAAAACCTCTACGCTGGACTTCCGGAGGGCAGATTTTGACCTATTCAGAAGTCTAGTCCAGAGCATACCCTGGGAAACAACCCTTGAAAACAAGGGGGTCCAGGAGGGATGGATGTGCTTCAAGCAGGAAGTTTTGAGTGCACAGGAACAGGTCGTATCGGTGTGCCGAAAGGCAAGCCGACGGGGAAGACAACCAGCTTGGTTAAACAGGGAGATTCTGAAGGAAATCAGGGATAAAAAGAGAGTTTACAGGCTGTGGAAGAAAGGGCTGGCTACTTACGAAGAATTCAGGAAGACAGCTAGATCAGGCAGAGAGAAAATCAGGGATACAAAAGTGCAATTTGAAGTTAAATTAGCCACTTCTGTTAGGGATAACAAAAAGTCCTTCTATAAATACATTAATAACAAAAGCAGGGGCAAAGAAAACCTCCATTCTTTGAGGGACTTGGAGGGAAACATAGTTAATAGAGATGAGGAGAAGGCTGAGGTACTTAACACCTACTTTGCCTCAGTTTTTAGCAGTAGGACAGGTGGCTCTCAAGGCAACTGGCCTCTGGAGCTGGTAGACAGAGATAGGAAACCAAATAGTCCCCTTGTATTCCAGGAGGAAATAGTGACTTACTGAGTCATCTGGATCCTCACAAGTCTATGGAACCAGACGGGATCCATCCTAGGGTAATGAGGGAACTGGCAGAAGAGCTTGCCAAGCCGCTCTCCATCATCTTCCAACAATCCTGGCTCACTGGGGAGGTCCCATATGACTGGAAGTTGGCAAATATCACCCCAATCCATAAAAAAGTCTGCAAGGCTGACCCTGGTAACTACAGGCCTGTCAGCCTGACCTTGGTGCCTGGCAGAATTATGGAGCAGATTATCCTGTGTGAAATCACACAGCAGTTACAGGATGGACAAGGGATCAGACCCAGCCAACATGGGTTTAGGAGGGGCAGATCCTGTTTGACCAACCTGATCTCCTTTTACGATCAGGTGACCCACCTGATGGATGAGGGAAAGGCTGTGGATGTGGTCTATCTGGACTTCAGCAAAGCCTTTGACACTGTCTCCCATAGCATACTCCTGGAAAAGCTGGCAGCCCATGGCTTGGACAGGGGCACTCTGTGCTGGGTCTGGAACTGGCTCAAGGGCCAGGCCCAGAGAGTGCTGGTGAATGGAGCTGCATCCAGTTGGCGGCCAGTCACCAGTGGTGTTCCCCAGGGGTCAGTGCTGGGCCCAGTCCTTTTTAACATCTTTATCGATGATTTAGATGAGGGGATTGAGTCCATCATCAGCAAATTTGCAGATGACACCAAGTTGGGGAGGAGTGTCGACCTGCCGGAAGGCAGGAGGGCTCTGCAGAGGGATCTGGATAGACTGGAGAGATGGGCTGACTCCAATGGGATGAAGTTCAACAAGGTCAAGTGCCGGGTCCTGCACTTTGGCCACAACAACCCCCTGCAGCGCTACAGGCTGGGGACAGAGTGGCTGGAGAGCAGCCAGACAGAGAGGGACATGGGAGTTTGAATTGACAGGAAGCTGAACATGAGCCAGCAGTGTGCCCAGGTGGCCAAGAAGGCCAATGGCATCCTGGCCTGCATCAGGAACAGTGTGGCCAGCAGGAGCAGGGAAGTGATCCTTCCCCTGTACTCTGCATTGGTGAGGCCACACCTTGAGTATTGTGTTCAGCTCTGGGCCCCTCAGTTCAGGAAGGACATTGAGGTGCTGGAGCGGGTCCAGAGAAGAGCAACGAGGCTGGTGAAGGGACTTGAGCACAAGTCCTATGAGGAGAGGCTGAGGGAGCTGGGGTTGTTTAGTCTGGAGAAGAGAAGGCTTAGAGGCGACCTCATCACTCTCTTCAACTAGCTGAAGGGAGGTTATAGCCAGGCGAGGGTTGGTCTCTTCTCCCAGGCAACCAACAATAGGACAAGGGGACATGGGCTCAAGCTCTGCCAGGGGAGGTTTAGGTTAGATGTTAGGAAGAAATTCTTTACAGAGAGGGTTATCAGGCATTGGAACGGCCTACCCAGAGAGGTGGTGGATTCACCGTCCCTGGAGGTTTTTAAAAAGAGATTGGACGTGGCCCTTAGTGCCATGATATAGTAATGGGAGTTGGATCAGGGGTTGGACTTGATGATCTTGGAGGTCTTTTCCAACCCAATCTATTCTATGATTCTATGATTCTATGATTCTATGATTGTTCTTTGCATGAGATTTTCATACAAGAAATAAAGTCTCTCCACAGTCACACCTCATTTCTGTCTATTGCTAAATGTATGCTTGGTTGTGGCAGGGAATTTTGGGGAGGAAACAGAAGACATGCATGTAGATTCCTAATAAAGATTTAGCTAAACTTTACTATCTCTTGAAGTTTTTCCTTCCTCCTATGTGTAAATTGCTCAGAAAATTTTCCACCCTCATCTGTTATATCTTTTATTCTGGCTCAGTGATGTGCATTGTCCTGAGGGGGACAGGGAGGAGAAGAAGTTGTTGAAGTAGTTTAAAGGTCAAAGGTTTATCCTAAAAGTAGCCAGAATCATCGATTAATTAATTTTAAGTTTAGCCTTGTGTTGGCATGTTAGCGAAGAAATCTGATCTTAATTGAAGAGGATAGAGCCTGATGTGTTTATGATCACTAGAATATGGAGAAGCTGATAAATGCCATCTGTACCAGCTGAAATTTTTGCATAACCTCAACACACAGACTCAGAGGCACTGACCTTCAGTCTAGTCCAGGCATGGTGGGATTCTCAACATAAGAGAAGGATTAAAGCTTCCCAGTAAACTGAAAGCAGAGGAATAGACTGGAAAATAAAAGAAAACTACTCTCCTCATTTAACTGTGCTTAAAGAGGACTCAAAAAAGAATCCTGTGCTTTGGGCCACTTGGGTCTTTTGAGGACTATTTACTTACCCTAAAAAGGGAAGGAAGTGTCACAGTTAGTTCTTCAAAGCAATTGCTTTTGTTATTAAAATTATTTAATTCTTCCAACAGATTTTCTTTATTCATAACAAGGTTCTATTAAAGGTCTTGACACTTTGTCAACAGCAGTAGATGGAAATTAGGCTTATCTTAGCATCAGACCAATTTGCATTGCAGAATATCTTCAAAGATCATTTTTTGTTAGTGTCTAGCTAAGGAAATCTGAACTTATTTAGCTGCAAGTTGATCTTCATATAGCCTTGAAGATCAAGTCTATTTTTTTTACCTCATATAATTTTTAGTGTCCTCTGATCATTCTTGTTTCTCTTCACTGGGTTGTCTTCACTAACACCTGTCTTTTTTTAAAGGAGAACGTCTTTTAAGCAAGATACTTTTCTTTAACTAGATTTTGCTATTCATGCTGTAGACATGTTTTCCCTTAGTACACACAAACTATTGTAGCTGGATTTGTTTGTGATTTTTTTTCCTTTGCCCTGTAACATGACCTATATTGATTATTTAGCCTTTCATAGATTCCAGATAGCTTTTTGCAAAACCATTACAGTCATTTTCTCCCCCATCTTTTTTAAGCTCCTTGATATGTGTTTATCATTAGAAAAAAGCACTTATCTTTACCCAATATATTTTCTTAGAGAATTTCTCAAATTTATAAAAGCAGTTCTTAATTTTAAGCCTCTTTCAAAGTACTTAGCTTCTTATAAAGAGATGTAATAACCATCTTTTCTGTGAAAGTATTTAGGTATTTAATTCTTGTGCCTACTTTACAGAAAGTTCATCTAGATGGTTCTTCATAAAAATGTCTATTTAAAAAAAGGTTTAAAACTTACTGTAAATCCCCTTTATATAAAAGACCTTTTGCTTAGGCTAATAGAACATAAGACAGCAATAACATTATTTTTTTCATAAACATTTTAAATTCTTGATAGACTCATTCTTATGTTTAGATTCTTAGTTATGTGCATGGTTTTGGTATCAGGGAGTCAATATGGGAAGGACTTCTGTTAGAAGATTACAGAAATTGCCTTAGAGTTAGATGGAGTCAGTGCCAGCCAGCTTCAGGATAGATCCACTGCTGGCCAAAGCTGAGCCAAGGATGGCAGTGCCTCTGTGATAACATATTTAAGAAGGAGTAAAAACTGCTGCAAAAAAACCAACCAGAAGAAGAGTAAGAATATGTGAAAGAAACAACCTTGTAGACATCAAGCTCAGTGAAGAAGGAGTGGGGGGAGGTGTTCCAGGTACAGGAGATTCCCCTGCAGTCCCTGGCGCAGACCATGGTGAGGCAGCAGGGCCTCTGCAGCCCATGGGACCCCAAAGGGGAGCAGAGATCTACCTGCAGCCCGTGGAGACTCCAAAGATGACAAGGTGGATGTGCCCTGAAGGAGTCTGTCACACCATGGTGCTGAAACAGGCTTGCTGGCAGTAGCTGGCATCAGAGGGAACCCGCAATGGAGCAGTTTGGTCCTGAAGAACTGCACCCCATGAAAAGGACTCACAAGGCAGCAGTTCATAAATGTGGCAAGGACCCACCTACGAGAAGTTTATGGAGGACTCTCTTCTATGGGAGGGATCCCACCCTGGAGCAGTGGAAAAGTGTAAGAAGGAGCAACAGAGACAAAGTGCTATGAACTAACTGATTGACTTCAACCCCTGTTCCTATTCCCCTGCCCTGCTCAGTGGAAGGAGGTAGAGGAGTTGTAAGTAAACAATTTGGAGCTAGAAAGTTTTAATTTCGAGGAGAGGGACTTTGTGTTGTCCACTTAACTTGACAGCCAAAAAAGCCACTACCTTGCTAGAGTAGAATAACCCTGTTTGTTCCTTGAACAGGAAAAGCAGCCAAGGGTAGACTTGGAGGTGTTCAGACTTTCTATGTTGTGTATGTGTAACTATTTATATATATAAATATATTTATATATTACATAAATATATAATCTTATATATATAATGTATACATATAGGAAAGATAGCTAACTTATATGTTTATGATAATGGATTTATACATCAGGCACATTCTTAGACACCTTTTCGAGGCTATGGAGAGCCTTCAGTTACTAACAAGATATTTTTTACATCTTATAATGTATTTCCTCTCTGACTTTAATAGGAAAGGATACATATCAATTAAAAATAAAGATTATATGTCTTCTGTGATATAGATCTAAATTCAGTTTGTGCAAACCTAGGAGAGAATTTGTGGACTACACAGTATTTATTGTAGCTGGGATTTAACAATATTCATGTCTATACTCTTTGACCAACTCATTGACAACAGTCATTTTATGTAGTTTACAACATTACAGTTGCTACCTGAAGGACAAAATGAAATTCGACCAAGAATATAAAGTGGTAGACTCCTATCTTGAATAAAAAAAATTAATTTTTTTTTATCCGATCATTCCTCACCTGAAAAATAGTAAAAAACCTTGTCATGTCATTCTGTTTAAATATGCTGCATAACAATTGCACCTGAACTGGCCCAAGGACTGATGTTTTTCAATATTGTAAAAACTAGCTACAGGCTTACGGCATCTGAATTTAGAAAAAAATTTAACTGCTATTAAGTCAAGGGTAGAAAAAATGATTCTCGAATCATCCTCATGCAATCTGTTTAGTAAAGGGTCTGAAGGGAGGTGAAATACAGCACATGGGGTTTTAGATCCAACAAATATCTCAGACCGTCTTACTAGAAATTCACCTTAAAAAAAAAAAAGGCAATTCATGGCTTCTAAATATTAGCTTTATGCATATTCTGATTTGTTTTTACCCTTTGGGGCCAAACACTTTAAAGGTAATGAAGATAATGCAAGAAGCCTAGATGACAGCTGCTCCAGTAGCATGTCTCACAAAAGACAACCTCATTAAAATTGGAAAGGAGACAAAAAGGTTTCTAACTAAAGTTAAGTGAGTGAGTAGAGGTAATTTTACTGTTTTATTTTTTTCTCTCATAAAATACTGTTTGGTAGAGTGCTTTGCAGAAAAGTGTAGTGGATAATGAAATACTAGAAGAAGCTGGATTCAAAATTAGAGCTAGAGGAATGCTCACACAAGCACTCCTATCTTAACTCTCGTGTTTGGATACACATACTGTTAAAGAAACATGGTGAAAAGAATTTACATCTTGGTCATTATCTTCAGAACAATCTAAGTATGTATGCAAATAGCAACAATAGACTTATTTTCTGAATTTCCTTATTTTTGGTTCTGCCACATACAGCTTTTATTTTACAGTGAGTTAAATTCATTACAGCAGAGATAGAAGCAGGCTGTCAAGGTGGCTGCTAAATGATCTGAAGTGGTTAGTATGTGTTTTGAATACACAGCTTTAGAGGATGATGAGAAAATGGGTTTATTTTCAAAGAATTTAGAAACTCTTTGTCTACCAACAAATTTGCACAGACAATTCTGTTCTTACAGGGACATTTTTAGTGACACTAATTTCTTTAAATGCATTCTGTCAAGAAGTACTACCATTGCACATGCTTTGAAATTACAGTCACATGCTCCTTAATGTGAAAATATTTATTTTTTAGAGCTTTTTATTTGTTGCAATTTACAGGGTTGCACTTTATGCCTCTTGAGATGCTGTAGAATACAGGATGCAAAAAGAAATTAAGCAGAAGATATAAAGCACATTTTTTAGACAAGAAATGAGACTCAGTAGAAGGGTTGCAATATTATGTAGCCATAACCTCTGCTGAGGAAAAGTATATTGTCTTCTCCTCTACCTGGCCATCTAAGGCATGTAAAAACTTAATCACATGGATCTTAGAGACCCTTGGCATTAATGGAGAAAAATATTCCATGGTGAATATAAACCGTTGCCTTATGAATCATGAAAATATTTTCAATACACCAGAGTTATTTCAAGAAAGGTTGAATATAATCTTACTAAGAGAACTCCACATGCATTTTAGCAAGTTCCCAGCAAGAAGGAAGGATTTAGCTACACGGTTTTACCACTAGGGGGGAGTAGTAGCACAGACTCCCTCTCTGATGGCTATATTAAAAAAAAAAAAAAAAGAAAAAAAAATTAAAAGGTGGACAACAACTTTTTCCTAGGGCGTAAAAAAGGTGATGGAGAGCCCAAAGGCATCAAGATGGCTATCTATTTGCTTTTCTCTCTTCTAACCTAAAGGGCAGAAGTTCAGACATCCTGCCTCCAGTGTTTCTTCTTTGCTGTTTTAACACAGTATTTGCTCAGGATCTTGCCTGCTTCAGCTGCCATCTTGAGGAAGTTAAGTTTTCTTATTTTAGAATTAGGGAGCTTGAAACTTAATAGAAATGTCCAGCTCTCTAAAGTTATTCATGACTGTGCCTGTCTTATATAGAACAGCAATTTTCTCTAACTAAATTTACTAATGACTTGCTTCTCCTTCACACAACAAAACTAACAACAAATGACTAAATGCTGTGCACAGAAGATCTCCCTGAAACAACATCTCAGCCTTGGCCATATTGATCAACGTAACTGGTCTACTCTGGCCTCCAATTGGGAGGTCTGGAGACACACTATCTGTAACGCTGCTGATGCTTTTGAGAACACACACAGGATCACTCTTGAGGAGAAAAGACAATACAGAAAGAATCCTGTCCTGCAGAATATACCACCTAAGGAGTCTTTCTGCTGTGCCTTTTGCAACCAGACGTGTTTATCTCATATTGGCCTTTTCAGCCACCAGTGCACTTGTAACAAATGTGGGTAGAGCCCTTCCCAAACCTTCTTTCACAAAGCCTAGCCATAATATACAGAAGATAAACATATGAAGAATATCCAAAGGCAGTTCCACCTTTTTTGATGAATAGTATCAAACCAGTTGATAAGATGCTATATAAATACCATTTCCAGCATAGTTTATTGTTATCTCTAATGTGCTGCACCCATTTCTTAGAAGAAAATCAACTCTTTTAGATCAAATCTATATTTTGCAGAGTTTTCTTCTAGAAGTCAGCATTATGTGCAATCATATTAATCAAAGTAGATGAAAGCAGAATAAGTGTATTGTGACTGTCTTGGGGCTGCCGGTATCAAAATATTAAATTATTATAAACAAAGTCTTCAAAAGGTCATAAAACTGCAGCAGTTAAAACAATTGAAAGTGGGCATGAAAGACACAGCATTATTGGTGTAGAGAGAAGAGGTCTGGAAATTATTGCTGGTCTCTTAGTAGAGAAAAAGACCCATCCTTCACTCAATGAGATGGCTCTTTTAATAGATAGTACCTTGTGAAATTACTTGCATCATTAGGGTTTCAGTGCCTGAATTAAAAGAAAATGAAAGATGCATATTCTGATGGTAAAGCAGTGAAAATGTATTCCTTCTCAGTGACAGAGAGACAAATCAGATCATTTTATAAGGAAGTGTTTTACTGAAAGTGTTTCAGCTTTGTAGTTCCCTGGGAAAATGAAACTAGCTTCTTCATTCCAGATATTGACTACACAAGTCACTTTCAATAAATCTACTGGTTATTGGACTTAAGGTAGCACTTTGTTGATGTTAAGAAGGCTGTACAAAATGTTCTGTTCTGTTCTGTTCAGTAAGAGAGCCTTCTGGTATCAGAAAGTTTATTCTAAAGACATACCTGAGTGTGTTTTCCAGTATTTAAGGGAACGAAACATAAATTAAATGTAACAGGTCTGTCACAGAACAGCTCCCAGTACAATATGATTATAAAGTCTCTTTTTTCAGAGGAATGTAGAATTAAAACCCTGTGGTAAAATGAAGGACTATATTAGATCTTTTGCCAGCTCTTAGGGCTGATACTTTTCACCAAAATATAGTTTCCCAAAACTGAGTTCAGTCTAAACTACAGATTTCAGTTCATAGAAGTGAGGAAAACTAGGAATTGTATATATATCAAGAAGCAGAATACCATCCTAACTTATGTTTACATTAAAATCCCAGCAGGGTCTTTAACTCAGCGATGTTTTTGGGGAAGTGTTGCTGCCCCACAGTAGTACGGTAGTCAAAGTTTGCTGGATGAGACTTGATTCCTTTCCCTAAAAAGCCTGCTAACAGAGTAGTCAAGCAATTGCTGGCTGCTTTCCCAATCAACTGGTTTCATTTGCCTTGCACACTTGACGGGAGCTGCTGAACTTGGGAAGCTGATGGAGATCCCTTCCTTCTCTTTCCATGGCACAAAAACAGTGAGCAGTAGATACTGAATTCTTTTACGTTTCTGCCTCTTCCTTTCGTTCCTGCTCCAGTACTACCTGAATAGCTGTCAGATACTATGATTAGCTGACGCTGAATTTTTTTGTCCTACCATAATATATCTAGATCTGATTGTTGACTCATCTATGTGAGAGGTGTCAGAGGTCAGCAGACTTTGTTCTAGGGTAGCAACTACTTTAGCCCAGATTAATACTTAGATATTTACAACTGAGAGAGTTTAACAGAGGGTACTCAATTTAGCACACTGATATCCACCATCAATACACCCAAGACAACTGGAAGGAACTACCTTGTAGAGGAGCTTCTGAATCTCTGCTTTAGAAATTGTCTAGACAAGTGTTCCCCACTAGAAACACAATTTTAAACAGCTTAGAGTGAATTGCCCAAATCACTACTGTTAACATAACAATCTTTTAGGAAAAGAAGAAAAAAAGCTGAATATTTTTGCTCCACATCTCTTCTTGGCTCTGCTTTTAAGACTTTTTCAATAAAAACCTACCACAAGCTAAAAGGTTTTAGGCTGTTCAGAGTCAGTGCTGACATTGCTCAGGACAAGAACAGCATGAAAGGGATGAAGTCTCTTGTGAGATACGTGAGAATTGACTCCTCTAAACTGTCTGTCTGACAATCAGGAGAGTATATTCCTAGTCCCCATTGAGTGCTGTGATCACATTATTTTCTGATTATTTTTTATTTATTTATAACTACTGATATGTAATTTTTTTGCATATGTGTAGTGTAATAAACAATATTATCATCAGATGCCTAACGTAAATGAAAAGACCAAGCTTTTATCAAAGCCTAAAATCTCTGAGTCAGTATATGAAAATCTAACTTTTGTTTTATAGGGTAAAGCAAAGGTTCCATGAGGATCTGCTCCATGATCTTGCTGGGCACAGAGGTGAGACTCACCAAACTGTAGTTCCCCGGGCCTTTCTTTTTTCCATTTTTAAAAGTAGATGGTTACATATTGTATTTTGTTTACCAAAATACAAAGTGAGATCCTGATTTTAGTTTGTCTGTTTTTATTTCATTAGCTTGTTATAATGACTTCAGATAAATAATTATTTACCATCTAAAATTTTAAATAATTTAGGATCTCTATAATACAAGGAATTCTGATTCAATAAAACACATTATACCGGCAAAGGATTTTCATTAATGATACTCAGTCACCTGCTTAAAATTAAGATAACTTTGAGAAGCATTGATGGAATTGGATATCCCTTTAGAGATCGTGGCATATTTGAGTGATTTGCTTAACACAGATATTATGTCTGCCATCTGTCTGTTAGAACTCTTCTTTAAAAACCTCT
This sequence comes from Pseudopipra pipra, assembly GCF_036250125.1. Classification (NCBI taxonomy): domain Eukaryota; kingdom Metazoa; phylum Chordata; class Aves; order Passeriformes; family Pipridae; genus Pseudopipra; species Pseudopipra pipra. Next base: position 47,705,447 of record NC_087581.1, on the reverse strand, counting down.
CAGTTTGGCCTTGTTCTTGTAGTCAGGTTGAAGAGAACTCAGGATACACTTCATAAGGCTTTAGTTTCTGTGTCCTACATTAAGTTCGTGGTATATACTCACTACAGAATTCATAAAGAAAGCTGGGAATCTGCACTGTATCTCATAGATATAAATACGTATTTCAGTATAATTCCATTACGCATTGCACTCAGAGATAAGTTTGACTTCAGCCTTTAAGCTTGTTCCAAATCCAGGCCATGGTTTTGCAACAGTTTGACTGGTTGTTCAACCACACTGAAAACCCGGTAAGATGCATGAATAAAAGGAAGGTTTCAAAGTGACAGAGAGAAGTGTATATCACATCAAATATGTACAATAAAGAACACAATTTTGAATGCGCTGCTTTGTAAACAAAAAGCCTTTGATGGAAGGAGTTTGTCCTCTAAAAATAATGATTCATTATTATTGATTCATAGCCATAGTTAGGTCTGCAATGCTATTAACTGGAGATATTAATTTTAATCTGATCTGGGAAAGAAAAATTGAAAGAATTAGAGTTTACTAAGTGGACAAGAAAGTGGAAACTTACTCTGTCACTACCTTAAATGAAACATTTGAAAACCAAGCTACTCTTCTTTCACCTACTCCAGTTTCTAATTAACTGATTACAGGGAAAAATAAATATTACAAATGTAGGAATCTCAGTAACTATTTCTGACTAACTAAGGTGTTTGTAAGAAAAAGGTCAAAGTAAATGGGACAATTTATTATGTGAAGTGCACAAGAGTTTAAGGATTTTTACTTGTTTATTATTTATTTACTGCCTCAGCCCATCATTAAAGACATAGATTATGAATTCCTGGTCTTTTTTTTTTCTCTTCTCCTCTTGGTACACAAAGAGAAAGAAAAAAAGAAAGAAAGAAAATGACATTATAAAAGAAATTTATTCCAATATGCACCGTGTCTTGAATAAATTAGACTACTAAGTGTGATAGTGAATTTTTAAGGAGATACATGTGTGACTGAAAAAATGAACTAAATGCTTTTGTGAAAAATGTTTTTAAGTGTGGGAAACATTTTTAAAGTGCTATATTAATCGTAGAATGAATTGAAACAGATTGGATTGAAAAGGACCTTAAAAATCATCTAGTTCCAATTCCCCTCCTATATTCAAGGATACCTACCACTAGATCAGATTGCTCAAAGACACCTGCAACCAGCTTTGAACAATTCCAGGGAGGGAGCATCTCTGGCAAACCTGTTCCAGTGCCTCACCACCCTCTGGGTAAAAAATTTCTTCCTAATGTCTAATACACATCTAACCCCTTTCAGTTTAAAATCAAAACCCCTTGTCCCATCACCACACTCCCTGTTAAAGGGTCCCTCATCACCTTTCCTGTAGGCCTCTTTTAAGCTCTGGAAGGCTGCTATAAGGTCTCGTTGGAACCTTCTCTTGTCCAGGCTGAACAACCCCAACTCTCTCAGTCTTTCTTCACATAGAATGTGCTCCAGACTCCCTGATAATTTTTGTGGACCTCCTCTAGACCCAGTCAACCAGGTCCATATCTTGTGCTGGGGACCCCGGAGCTGTACTCAGTCCTCCAGGTGTCTTCCATCAGTCCAGTCCATGTCTCTCAGTTTTAGAGACAAGGATCAATTGACAGTATCAATTGCTTTGCACAAGTCCAGCCAGACAATGTGTCACTCTTCCCTTATCCAGTAGTACTGTCTGGCATGATTTATCAGGCATGATTAGCCCTTAGTGAAGCCACATAAACTGGCAGTCACCAATCCCACCTATGTTTTCCATATGCCCTAGCATAGGTTCCATGAGGATCTGCTGCATGATCTTGCTGGGCACAGAGGTGAGACTGACCAGACTGTAGTTCCCCAGGCCTTTCTTTTTTGCCTTTTTAAAAGTAGATGGTTATATTTCCCTTTTGCCTTTTCTTGGGGAGCTGCACCAGACTGCCATGACCTTTCAAATATGATGCTCTTCATTGTCATTATTATTACCACAAAGCCTAATTTATCACTACTACATGGATATGGTAGGATAGGTTCTGAAAGTGGCTCAGTCATCTGTACCAGTCTGTGGACTGGCAATTGCAGATTTAAAATTTCAAGTGCTGACATTGCTAGTGCTCTGCAAAGGATAAAGAAATGAAAAGGAAAGGAAAAGGGATAGCAGTACTGATACTTGTTAAAATAGTGAAAACCAAATTTATGTAGCAGGTACATGAAGTAGTTCAAGTTTAGAGCATTTGGTAGTATTCAATAATTATTTGGATGTTGAGGGTATTCCAAAGAAGAAAAAGACTTTTGACAAAATTTACCATAAGATAAGAGTGTAAGTAGTCACACAATTAAAGAGTTCCTTCCCCACTTCATTTACTCTGTCTCAGTGCCTAAAAATCATTGAATGGATAAGAAGACAGACACTGGATAGATGACTGCACAGAGAGTCACATCAAGTGTCTACCCAACATGATGCCCTAAATACATGCTAAGAGCAAAATAAAAGTGGTGAAGCATACCTGCTATTTTCTCCTTTAGTAAGGAATGTGGATAATCGTATACCTCTCAATTAATAACTACTTCTTTCTGTCTCTGTGAATTTATATCTTTTTAGTTCTGCTTGATGGTAACCAGTTGTCATGGATGGAAATACCATGGTATTCCCTGAACCTAAATGTACTGATTATATTTTGTAAATCTGTGCTCTTAGACCTCTCAGAAGTTTTTTTTTTTTCAGAAGGAAAACTCTGAGCTTATTTGCAAGTTTTAGTCACTAAAACAATTTATGTTTTATCAACCTTATTGCCTAGAAAAAAGAAGCTTTTCCGGGCTACTTTATCTATCCTTTTTTGAAATTAGGAAGACAAAACTGCATTCCATAATCAAGGTGCTGGTGAACCACAATTTACACAGCTGCATAATGATAATGTAGCTGCGCTCTATTGCTTTTCTTATGAATCCTGCTTGATTCTCTTCTGTCACCTAGTCATACAGCTGTGCTATACAGTAGATTAATGAGCCATCCTATGTTATAACTACTGCTTATAATTTTTACTTAGGGCTTGCTTATTCATTTCATTCCAGCTCAATTAAATGATAGGAGATGCTCAGTTGGAAAGATGTGTAAACTTAAGCAGGTATGGATGTTCCTAAATCATGGTACTATGGCCTTACACAGTGTCTGGCCAATATAAAATGTAACACAGAGAAGTTAAGCCTTAATTAACTTTTGAATCAGGTTAAATAATAAATATTTCTCAGTCTAATGAGTAGGAAAAAAAGATTGTTTTGTTAGTCACATGTGGAAACTGTAGAATCATCTATTTTCATGAACTAATAAAAATGATCAATTTTATCAGAAAATTAGCCTCAGATCCCCCCCTGTTGCATGTGGTTTGTTTCTAGAAATATTTTGGGAAACTACTAGATCTTCCTTAGATTTGTATAATACATTAAGAAGTTAAAGTTTCCTTTGGGATACATTCGTGAAAGCGGATGAACTTGTATAGAGCCCTCCATAGCAAAAGAGTGGTTTAACTTACTCTCAGGCACATAGTGACTCTTGGAGATGGTCCTGTACAGGGCTGAGGGTTGGACCCTATGATCCTTGTGGGCCCCTTCGAACTCAGCATATTCTGTGATTCTGTGAGTTTAAACTGATGTTTGAATATCTGTATGATGCACTCATGATTGGTTTCCCAGTGCAAATAAATACAATTTCACTGGGGAAAGCTATAGCTCCTTAAAGACCTTTGAGCTGAAAAGCAACAGAAATACACAAAAATCATCTAAACTATTCAAATTTTGCATTTAAAGTTGGCTCTTAGCAGTTAAGAATGAAAGACAGCAGGATTGTTGTTAAGTTAAGCAGCTCTTAGAATGTTTTAGTATCAGGACAGGACCATGCAAATCTAGTTCTCCAATAACAATATCATTAGTACTATTCTTGATAAGAATTAGTTTTTTTTAATTTAGTATTCAAATTATACAAGACCTAAGCTGTGCTAAGCACTGCAGAAGCACATAAGAAGCTTCTAATCTTACATATTTTTTGCAGAATGATATAATTTTACAACTGAAAGGAGACAATTGAAAACAGACAATCTAACAAAAAAAATTGATCAAATACTTCTTGCTCAGACTGTACAAATAAGTACTTAGAAGCTTGTTAGTATTTTTTAGTGCTCCAGAAATTATGTTTAGAAAATATTCAGCTGGGCACCTGTCCAGCCAGATTTGTCATCCTTAAACAGCTCTTACTCAACTGATAGTCACCACACAGGGAAAGAAAACAACTGACATAATGGTACATTTATGAAATCTTTTTTTCTGAAAATTACCCTTTGGGTTTATGGTTGAATATAATTGCACTTAACCTCTGAAATAACGTGGTGATGACATTAGAAACTATTATTTAAATGTATTTAGATGCTGCAATGCCTAAATGACTTGGAATCTATGGAATTTTTTTCCTTCAAAATGAAAATTAATAGGAGGGGGATGCCAGTCTTCATTTTTTCAATGTTCATCAGGAACTGCTCTTGACACCCTCCACATGGCTCTCCATTATTCTCTGAACCTTCAGCCGTAACTGTTACTGTCTGCTCTAAGGATGAAATTACTTCACAATGCCTTGGCCAAGAAACAAGCCAATCTCTGAAATCTCCATCCTGAATTTTTTATTCATCCTAGGAATCCTTATTAATCACCACTGAAAATTGAAATTATTTGAATAAGGATGTAGGGACTTAAATATTAGTGATGAGTTGTTTAGCACTGCAAAACATTAGAGGTGAAAAAAATTTATTAAATTCTCATCCTTATGGTATATGGCATTTGGGAAAATATGAATTTTAGGTTAATAATTATGCTTGTGCATGCACAGAAACAGATTGTAGAAAAGTGAACCTTGATGAAAGACATAGAGAAAGAATAAGTCTTTATGCAGCAACAGTTGCACAAAAAGCTCTATGATTGCTCTCCTACACAGATTTTTCAAGCATATTTGTGAATAGAGACACTGCTTGCAACTCTTAATTGAGCATATGAAGTGAGTACTAACTCAGGCCTCGTTCAGGAGCAATGCTACTTTAAGGATTATGCAACTCTTAAAGTGGGGCAGCTGAAGAGATATTGGTTAAATCCTGACTGAAACAAACGTCTGAACGCAGTCATTCATTTAAAGTTTTGGCTTTCCTGGCTTTTCTTTTTCTGACCAAATTTAAACCTTTTCTGTCAGTTGGGTGCTTAGTACGCAATAATGATATTTATAGGTTAATGTGCTTTTCTGTAAATGAAAAGTGTTGTAGGAAAAAACAAAACAAACATTTAACTGTTTATATTTGGTTGTTTTCCCTTAGAAATTATGTTCAGGTCACAAAGAGCAATATTGAACCACTACCACTTTTTTTAGAACAAATACCAGGTATTTATTCTTTGGAAATAATTATCTAATCTCTCTTTGTTAAACAGAAGAATAGCTTTAAATGTTTTTCTGTGAAATATGCTGCACCAGTGAATATGTCACTACAGATTTAGAGAGTGTAATAATTGTTAGAGAAAGATTCTGGAACAGTGCTCATGTCCCCTTACAATAAGACATGTATGTTTGAGATGTAAGGTGCTCTGCACATAACCTAGCTCTGCTCTACTCTGTATCTGAGTAAGGAATAATATCCCAAGCTCAACCCAGTAAAGCAAGACTTAGAAAAAATAGTGATGCCCAAACACACAATTGTTATTAAGACATTTCCTCTCGTCTCCTGCCTAAATCAAAGGCATCCAACCTCAGCGTTCCCAAGGTAGTCTGCTCATAGTTACACCTCTGAACACCTTAGCATGCTGTTAATTTTTCATCCTGTTTGGGATTTGGGTACTTCAAAGAATCATAGAATATGCTGGAATATAAGCATATATATGCTGGAATATAAGATGAACCTTAAAGTTCATCTAGTTTCAATCCCTCTGCCATGGGCAGGGAACCTGTCCATGGGCAGAGTCCTGTCCAACCTGATCTTGAAAACCTCCAGGGATGGGGCACTCACAGCCTCTCAGGGCGACCTGTTCTTCTGTCTCACCATGCTCACAGTAAAGAATTTCTGCCTAATGTCTAATCTAAACCACATCTTTCTTGTATTGGGTGCCTCAGGCCCAGACATCATGCTCTGGGTGTGGTCTCACAAGGGCAGAATAGAATGGCAGAATAACTTCAAACCTCTTTGACTAACAGAGTTATTGTTCTGGAAAGTCCTAGGGAGCATTGGAAAGGTGAGGTTACACATAAAACACAGTATTGCATTCTACCTGAAAGTTCTTCAAATAGAGTTTGGTGTACAGGGTGCTTGAGGAGACTGACAATGAGGGTTTGACTTACTTGAAACAGAGAAGTCAATTGCATAGATCTGTACTATACTAGAGTACACTAGAGCATAATACTATAAAGGAAAATAGGCAAACCCAAGAAGGTTTGCAATTTTCAAGAAAAAAAAAACAACAAACAATTGTGTAGCTCTTTTTAAGAACTAATCTCTCCCTATGCCAAAGTACAGCTTCCTGGCCCCAGATGTTGAAAAGGCAGTCTACCCAGAAGTCTTGAAGAAAAACTTTAAGCTTATGAAAGGAACAAAGTTTCAGAGACATTTCTATTGACTAGCTTTAGCCAACGTATAAATCTAATATTCTCTGAGATTTTTTTGTTCATAGTTTAATTCTATTCTGAGATATGTAATTTTTCTAGTGCCCAGATGATTCAGGGTTACAGATTCTGTCATTGAATCAGAAAACATTTTCCAGTGCCAAGGCTCTAACAGTAGGCTTTGTTGCATCTAGCAGACCAGTTTTTATATTTTCTGCTTGATCTAACTTTATTCTTATTTTAACCATATGCCTGAGTTTGTTGAAATGATTGCAATTAAAGCACATACCTACATGGCTTATTCAATAGAGTGTATCCTAACTGTGTGTATTCTTAAATGTTCTTTGTAAACTCTAAAAATAGATAATCTTAAAGTACCATATCAAAAGATTAATTACACGAGACTTTTCTCTTAACATACAGAATAAAAAAATCCCAAAACAATTCACAAGGAAATAGTAAAAATAATAAAACCAAACTCCTATACCTCAGAGAAGTTCTGATTGATATTTTTCTGAAAATAACCTTTTTTTCCCCCTGCAGTTAAATAATATTAAATAATCATTGTTTAGTGATCTGTTTCAATAAATATCATATTGGTTCACCCAAAATAAACTTTGAAATTTATAACTTTTCCCTATGTATTACCAAAATTCAAAAATTTTAGAATATCAATATTTATTTATATATTTATATATATGTAGTTTTATCTGTTTTTATTTATATATTATGAAAAAATGAAAGATGAAAAGTACTGGCACAGCAGTATACTATGATAAGAGAATAGTTTGTATGTTTGTATATATATGCATATATTGATTTCTGTAAACAAGTAGACTGTAGAGTGCCTTAATTTGTCAGTGATATTAGAAACGGTGCTGTGACATCAATGTTTTCAGTATTTTCATATATCCAGAACAATGGTGGAGAAAACTGGTATTTACTTCCTAGTTGCTGTAGCTGTTCGTTTGGATACATGTCCAGAATAAAGACAAGTGCCAAAAAATACTCAAACACACAAAATATCTTTTATTACAGTGAGAATAATAATAATAGTAATAAACTTAGCAAGAGGAATTAAAAACTAAAAAAAAAAAAAAAAAAAGGATACAAAATAACTACCTTATCGGGTGGCATTAAAACAAATACTATGAACAACATTTAATACAATATTAACTAGTGAAAAAGGGGAAACAAAATAAGGATCTTAACACAATATTAACACGGTATTGGTTAGTAAAGAGGGAAACTAAAGGAAAAATAATATAAACATAAAAGGGGAATCAAAGGAACACTAAAAGGATATTAAAAAATTTGTTCTCTCAGTTGCTTCCTATCAATAAACTGTGCTTACCCACACGGACAGGCCAGGGCTGTCAGGATCTGCAGCAGCTGGTCGGTGCCCATGCTTAGCGGGCGTCCCTGCGGAGCAGCACAGTCTCGGTGGTAGGATGAGTATCGCTCAGCTCAGCAGTCCCGACACCCCATTTTTATCAGTTCCACATTATACCACGTAGGGCCAGTACATAGTATAAGGTGATGCCTGAATGGCAGCCAAACACCATCTAATCATTACCTAATGGCAACAGTCTGCACGTGCCCTACTTGTAGGGCAAGGGGCGAGCGACCCCTGCCCACATCACCTTCCTCCCATCATCATCTTTCTCACCCCTATGTATGACTCTACCATTGTGTTTCAAGGGTAGATGTATCTATCTTGCAATATGTAGCAAAACCAAGGAAGAACTCAGCTCTGATAATAGGGGATATCAAGCTGACTTGCTAAAAAGCACAATGGACCTTACAATGAGCTTGTGCCATGAAGTTACATTGTACCATACTCTGGCTGGTTTCACATCCTAATATGATTCCGTTCTCACGCCTCTATGCTCCATTGATCATCTAATTCAAAAGTACCCCCCTTACAGTTGCAGAAAAAAAGTATGCTTCAAAACATGATCACAGGATCATAGAATGGTTTGGCTTGGAAAACACCTTCAAAGTTCACCCAGTCCTACCCACCTGCCATAGACAGAGGCATCTCTCACTAGACCTGGTTGCTCAAAACCCCGCCCAACCTGATCTTGATCATGCCAGTGATGGGTACCCACAGCTTTTCCAGTCAACCTATTCCAGATCTCACCATCCACGCAGTAAAGAATTTCTTCTTTATATTTAATCTAGATTGACCTTCTTTTAATTTAAAACCATTGCTCTTTGTCCTATCACTATTTGTCATGGTAAAAAAATCTTCATCTATCTATCTATCTATCTATCTATCCATCCATCCATCTATCTAGTGCAGAGTAGAGGGGCAGAATCAACTCCCTTGACCTGACAGTCTTGCCCTTTCTTGGACATACTTTCTGATATGTGAGTACACGTGAGTTTTCATCCACCAACACCCCCAAGTCCTTATCCATAGAGTTTTATCTCAATCTATTAATCTCCCAGTCTATATTTACACCAAGTATGGACCCAACCCAGACGCAGGACCTTTCACTTGGCCTTGTTGAACTTTACGATGTTCTCATGGCCCCACTCCTCAACCCTTTCAAAGCCCCTCTCTATGATATCTTGTCCCTCTAGCACATTTCTATTTTGAGACTTTGTCTGTAAAACCTTTGGCAGTGGCCACTTTAGTACAGAGGGTAGTAATGCAGGTTAACTCATGAATATTTGTAAGGAGTGGTTTTCCCCTTTATATAAAAACTCAACACACAAAATAAGTGAGCCATCTAAACAATACATGGATATAAAAATAACTCATTCTTCCATTTTCTTTTTTACTTCACTGCATGATAGATACCCCAGTCACTGATTTATAAGTTTGACAGGAATATGCACATATGCATGGATAAGTTCATGAAAATATGGGAAAATTTATTAAAAAATATTTAGAAAAGGAAAGGTTTTCCCCATGACAGATGTAAAGTATTTAGCTTTCTATAGAAATTTTAATTGGCACAAATATTCAGTGGTGTTTTTTTACAAAACTAAGAGATTTTACTGACATTAATTATAGTAGAATCTTTTATCCAAACTTTAACGTACCTGGAAATTGTAACCATTAGTTTTATTCCTAGGGAGATCATGTCCTTTATTGTTACATGATCACTGAATAATAGGAAACCTCTTCCTAATTATGTCTTCTTTTTAATTTATATGGTAAAAATTTAAATTATTAACCAACAACAGTTTTGTTGGCTCTTTGTTAAAGGAAAATATTCCGTGTATGAATTTTGATAGTGACATTCATGGAAAGGGCAGATTTTTATTAATTCATATTTCCCTGGAGGTTAAAGAAAAACTGCTCTGTTTGTGAGCTACTGAACAAGTTATTTTCTAAAAAGAAAGTGTTCTGCCCAACTCTAACTTAAATTCTCAGCTGATGCAATTAAATTCCAGGAATTTTTCAGTAGATTAATATTACATGGATTTTTAACAGGACCCATAAGGTTTTGGTCTACTATTGCTAGTAGAATACAAAGACATCCACATACTCAGAGATGTGATGTGTCCTACATATTCTCATTCATTAAATAAGAGTACTAGGCCTGACAAAAAAATATTGGTTTTGAAGTAGTCATGTCGTGACAGCTGTAGAGGATGGTCGTTTCCATATAGTGCAGCAGCAATTGCATTATAATTGCAGTAGGAAAAAAAGTAACCTTCCATGTTCATAAAACTGACATTCAAAATTTGGTAAGTAATCATTACCATGTTGGAATTATGGATTTTGGGTGGGGTTTACAAGGAAATAAGGAGACCTGAGTTGGAATGAATGTCGTATATATAGAAGACAGAATAATGAGACACAGAGAAGACAAAAAAGAGCAGATGAGAAGGTGGGGTAAAGCTGGAATGTGAAAACACAATTCAAAATACATGATGTATAAGACACTTCCACTGGTGAATCAAGGCAGACTACAGTTGATTGGAGAACAAATAAATTCTAGTTAAAGTGGAATAGAAGAAGTAACTAAAAATGACTTAAGAAAATTCTCTGTGAATAAAATTAGTCACAGAAATTTTACTGTGAATTACTGAAATGAAATTTCTGACAATCTATTTGATAAACTCTTAATGGAGACTGTGTCTTTTGTTGGGAAATTTCGTATATGAAAGTGTGAATTTCATTTCCTGAAAGCGCTACACATTTTGTTTGTCATTTGTGTGAGAAAAATTAAAATGCTAAAATATCACTTAAATTAAAAAACCCAACCCTTTCTTAAGTGACTTGAAGAATTTTTAGTTTTTCTTTAGAATCCACTTTTAAGTTAAAACAACCTTTAAAGAGTATTAGCAATTTAAAGAAAATAAGATCAGAAGGTCTGTTAAATGGCAGTATGGAATGAATAGTCTCAGTTGTGCTACTTACTTTTTCAAGTAAAATTAGAGGCAACATGAAAGAACTACACTGATTTCAATTTTTCATATTGTCAAGAAATAAAATAAAAAAAATTATTTTTACAGTTCAGTAAAGTCTCTCTCCTTATATTTTCAGAAAGAAAGGACATTGATGAAAGTAAAGAGAGTGTAGTACTTTAGGTAGAAATTTACCCTATTTATTTTTAGAACATATATCTGAAAATGAATAAACAAGCACAAAGCCCCATCTGCCAAAACAAAAAACAAACCGCATGATGTTTATTAGAAACTAGATTTAAAACACAAAATAATTGATAAAGAGATTCAAAGAGAGAGATGTTGCAGAAAAGAGCACTGAAATTTATTTCAAATAACAAAGAGATCTAAAATCCAGAACGGATTGAAGAATATCTGAAAAGCATTTCATTAAAATGACAATTCACTGAAATCACAACTATATATTACAGGATATTTCACAGGCATGTGAAGAGTTTGTTTATGAGTTAGTTTTCCTCTTTTTTTATTCCAGTAAAGTAAAATTTACTTGATAAAATAAAACAAACAAAATTTAATTATTTTGTAGGTTCTGAAAATTAGTATAAAAAAAATTTATGAACATATAATTTTATAAGTCAGATCACCTCATCTTCCCCCCATCTTCTTTTAGTTAACCTGTAGAAATTGTCAAGATTTTAGCTGATATATTTAGTCCGATACTGGAAAACATTGCTATCTTGGGGGGAAATCCTGCTTAGCTCTACTTTCATAGATTAAAATGAATGACCTGTGAACAGAAATTAGTTATTAGGATATTTGTATCCCATGTGTAGAGACATACAAACAGGTTGGACAAGCAAAATGTGAATTTTGCACTGGCAGAAATGCAGAATTCACATTAGGTTTAGATAGAAGTGAAAATGGCACAAGAGAATCACTCACTTCCCTTACTTTCTGTTATTGATCATCTGCATCCCTAAATAGATAAAACTCATCTGTATGCTCCAGGCTACTGAATATATTTATTTAATTCCCAGGGCTATTCATGGTTTTTGCTGCTAAGACAATATATTTTTGAATTTTTTCTTCTTCACTTTTTCAGGGCAGTATCCTGTGGGTGATAATGAAAAAATAGATTTAGGAGTATGAAGACCAGAAACCTCCTGATTAAGTATTTCAAACAAACATCTTACTAAAAGTTTTTTTTTTATTGCATATGAACATTCAGAAGCAACTGTAGTGCTAATGAAGAACATACAAGAAGCATCATAGTTAGTATAAATTCAGTGAGCCGTTCCTTTTACAGAAAGTTGGGTCAGTTCAACAGAGCTGGGTATTTGGCCAGAAAACTGTGACAAGAAATAGTGCATGCTCTATTTCTAAAAAAGTATTATCTGGCTATGCTATTTTTTCCAAAATAAACCAGAAAATGTGTATTTGTTTCATATAAAAATTGCTAATGAATAACTGTGATTTTGTCTCCAGCTTTATGACAATTACTGAAGAATTTTACTAAATTGGTACAACTGCTACTGTGAGAAATACTCACTTATTGATGAAATTGAGAGATGACAAAGTCATCGAAGCAAAACTATTTATTGATAGAAGTGAGTCAGCTGAATCTCACTGAGGAGGCACACCTCTCCTCAAAATGGATGACCCTTCCCTGACCAGTGGGGCCCCTGTCCCTTTTTCCACTGTCTAGATAGTCAAGAACCTACATCCTTTCCCAGCTGCCTACCTTACTTGAACTGCCCCTTAACCTCCCCCCTTCTGTCCTTCCTTTTTTTGTATTTTCAGTATCACCTTTCCTATTGGCCCTAGCAATTCTTTGCACTCAAACAATGAATGTGGATTAACTTCCCTCCCCTTCTCCCTTGTGTCCATGAGGTCTTATGGTTGAAGCAATATCTTATTTCTTTTCTCACACTACCTTGTCATATGTTGCTAAAAAAATTCAGCAGTGGAAGAAACTAAGAATACAGAAATTTCAGAAAATTTGTAAGCTATCAAGTCTACAAAACTATTGAATTTTTCTGTATTATAATAACGTTGTAATTATAGTTCAATGTTATTAAATTGAATAATTTAAGGAATCTTTTTTAATGGCACTTAGCAATGGAATTGCATTGGGTTTGCATGTCCAGGTTTTGGTATGGAGGAGACTACAGAGGTGACTTCTGTGAGAAGCTGCTATTCTACTTCCGTATGTCAGACAGAGCCAATGCCAGGTGGCTCCAGGAAAGACACACCGCTGACTGAGGTGGAGCTAATCAGGAAGGATAGTAACACCTCTGTGATAATATATTTAAGAAGGAAAAAAAAGTTGATGTGCAGATGTGATGTGCTTAGAGAAGAGTGAGAATAGGTGAGAGGAAAAACTATGCAGACCCCAAGGTCAGAGAAGAAGCAGGGGGAGGAGGTTCTCCATGTTCCAGAGCCTGTGGTGCAGACCATGGTGAGGCAGCTGTGCCCCTGCAGCCCATGAAGGATCATGGGAGTGCAGAGATCTCTCTGCAGCCCAAGGAGGACCCCACGCTGGAGCAGGTGGATGCCTGAAAAAAGACTGTGATGCTGTGGGAAGCCTGTGTTATAATAGGCTCCTGGCAGGGACCTGCAGACCCAAGGATCCAGCCTACACTAGATCAGGTTTCCTGGTAGGACTTGTGACCCTGTAGGGCACTTGTGCTGTAGCAGCCTGTTCCACTCTGTGGAAAGGGAATCATGATGGAGCAGGTTGTGAAGAACTGTACCCTGCAGGAAGGATTCATACTAGAGAAGTTCATGGAGATCTGTCTCCTGTGGGAGGGGCCCCACGCTGGAATGGGGAAGGACTCCTCTCCTTGAGCAGTGGCAGGAGCAGTCTGTGATGAACTGAATGTAAACCTCCATTCCCCATCTACCTGAGCCACTGGCAGTGAAAAGGTAGAGCCTATGAAGGAGGAAGAAGGTGGGGAGAAGGTGTTTTTAAGATTTGGTTTACTTCTCATTATCCAGCTCTGATTTTGATTGTTAGTAAATTCAATTTATATCCCCAAGTTGAGTCTGTTTTGCCTGTGACAATAATCAGTAAGTCATCTCTCCCTGTCCTTTTCTCAACACATGGTCCTTTTGTTATATTTTCTCTCCCCTGTCTAACTGAGTAGCTTTGGTGGGTGCCTGGCATCCAGCCTGGCATCTGGCCAACCTACTATAGAAACTCTTAAATTCAACAAATTTTACTGAGAATAAAAAGGACTACACACATGCGTCCGAACATATGAAGCATAATCACCTATGCTTTAAAGGAAGTGAAATGCAGGAGTAGCTTTACTAAACTATTTTCTGGAATTCTTCTTTTTGTAAGGCTTCAATTCCCTCTTTGATTAGTCAAAGTAGCTGTACTACTCACTCTGCATACAAAATAAAGATAACATGTTGTTCAAGTTATGGAGTTGTTGTATATTAATTACTTATTATTGCTAACTGGAATATTATTAAGTACTTATTATTATGAAGTACATATTATTAAGTACTCGTTATTTTTAACTGGAGTGCACCAATTATACTTCCTTTGATTGATTAAGAAGAACATCATTAATTTAATTTTGTTCTCTGTGTCTCAGGTAAACTGACATCTATGTATTCTCTATATTTTTTATTTTCTACACTTTGCTTATATTCCTTCTTTTACCGCTTCTTCTGATTGACTACATAGGTTATCCCAGTCTTATTAAGTTCCTTTCTAATAAGAAGCCTCCACTATTCTCATTTTCCCCTTTGAGCCATATCTTTTTCTGTTATGCTTAATTATTTTTTTATTATGAGGTGACCAGAACTGAACCTGTATTCAAAAAAACCCCCAACATTTAGAAGAATAGCTGATTAAATTTTCATGAGCTATGCTGTTTTTCAAGATAAATTCATAAATGTTCATAACCCATCATCGTAAGGCATGAATATATATTAATACAGGGTAAAATGTTTCTGAGGATACCTATTACCAGTAAATGAACTATTCATGATGATTATGAGATAGTTCTTCTGCACTATTCTCCTGGCATTAGCAATATAACTCACATAACATTAATATTATAAGCATTGTGCTGCAAACATGTCTCCATTTAGACTATTTTTTTGTTTGTAAAAGTACCTGATAACACAAAATCATAGAATGTCAAGATGGAAGGGACCTGTAAGGATCATTGAATCCAACTCCTTAGTTGGACTTTAGGACTGCCTAAACCTAAACCATATGACTAAGAGTATCATCCAGACACTAGTGGAACTCACAAGTTTTGTGCTGTATCCTCTTCACTGGAGAGCCTGTTCCACTGACTGACCACCTTGTCAGTGAAGAACCCTCTCTAATGTCCACTCTGAACATCCTCTCACAGCTTCATTCCATTTCCTTGTGTTTCCTTGTGAGAGATGAGATAAGTAAAACGAGGCTATAATTTTGGTTGCAAGGTATAAAAAGATTTATTAACGCCAACAAGCAAAAACGGCTAGCCGGGCGACCGGAGGAAAACCCTGTTCGTACCGCGGTCCGCAAAGAGGAACAGAAACAGCACTTATTATACCCTTCTTTGCCACCTCCCCCCAAAGTCATGTCATCAGTCCACTGGTGGAGGTTTCGTGGGCTGCATCCTGCTTGGTTCTCTCTTCACGGGCCAGCTCGGGGTTGGTTCCTCCTTTTGCGGGCAATCGCCATTGCTGAGGGGTGTCCACTGATGATTTTAAAGTCATTAGTCTCTATTGAACAATGGTCCTGGAAATTTCCATCAGGATGATGGTTGATCACCTGGACTCTTCGTGGCAGACCCCTCCATATTAGTTCCTATTAATATGCTTAAAACAAAACATCTTCCAAAATACAATATGCTAAATCATCATTGTGTTGTGTTAATCATTCCGCAGCTTACAGAACTTGTGGTTAGGCATTGCATAACACTTTAACTTGTGATTCCAACAAGCATTTAACACAGTATAACAAATTTATTAACTCTTTTCTCATTTGAACAGCAAATTTCTTTAGATCACTTATAACAAGAGAGATCAGCACCTCCCCAGCCACTGACTCTGCTGAGAAAGTTGTAAACTGGGATGGGGTCACCTCTGAGACACCTTCTCCAAGCTGAACAAGCCAAATAGGCTCAGGTGTTGCCTCCAAGACGTACCTTGAGGTCTTTCAGCATTTTAGAGTCATAGAACTGTTTAAATTGCAAAAGATCTCTAAGATCATCTAATCCAACCATTAATCTAGCACTGCCAAATCCACATCCTCCATGCCTTATCTGCCCTGCCAATTCCTCCTGAAGAGCCTGCAACCATCCCTCATGGTAAACCAGTCATAGGACTCATGTCAGCAGGTTTTGCTTATGCCAGTGGTGCCATAGCTGTAGGACTGGAACAAAATGTCTAGCTTCTCTTGTTTTTTCAAGTGTTCTCAGCACATCATGGAGCAGCCTGAAGAACCTCATTAGTATACCATCTCTCAAACACTAATTTTTCTTTAGTGAGTCTGCTTTTACCCCTTTCCTGCTTCAAATCTAGTTAAAAGCCCCTTCAATGAACCCTAGCTCCTGTGCAAAGATCCTTTATCCTTGGTGTACCCTGTCTGTTGTCAGCAGACTTAGTGTCCTGTATTCCATCAGTGACCAAAACCCACAAAATTCTGCTGGTGACATCAGGCACAGAGACAGGCATTGATTTGCTAAGCATTTCTGTTTCTTCCGTTATCTTTCCCTGCTACTCAAAGGATAGAGGAGAGCACTAATTATCTTCCTGACCTTTCAGTGAACCTTTGTAAGTGACCACAAATTTTTATCAATTTGGTGCCAAATTAGTAATTTCATTATCCATTTTTAATTACTGAAATGGATGCCTCATGTTAAATTCAACATAAATATGTCAACGGATTTTGATTAACAAGGTTATGAATTTAAAGAGAATGTATCTTCTTTTTGTGGGTGGCTTCCTATAGGGATTACTTGGAGTTGTGGACGGGAGCTTCTCCTCTCTGCTTATCCTTGGTAACAATGTTTATCAAGACTGACTAGGATGTCAAGAAAGATTTGCCAAAATATATTTTCTTTCAAACATGTATTTCAAACCTCCTCCTTAGGCAGTGTCTATCTGGATATTATAAAACTATTAAAATTTGACAGCACACTGAATGTGCCTGGTACTTGTAGTAGATTAAAAAGTAATGCTGGCAAAGTACATCAGTAGTATCCAGAAAATCAGTGTCAGTTCAAAAGGCAAACTGTACAAAAATTAAAGAAAATTGAAATTATTATTACTGATCATTTAAATACTGCTGTAAACACATAGTAAAAAAGAAGTTTTTATTCAGTATGAAATGTATACTCTGTGAATCAAGTCCAATTCATTCTAATAAATGAAAGAAATTATTTCATTTGATACTATTGAATAGTTTTTTGGCATCTATTATAAAAACCACAGTTGCAATTGTATTTCATTTTGTATTGATGTATTAAACATTATCTTGTATTATTAAATGTAGATACAACTTTATAAAATTGGCTTATTCCTTCTAGATGGTACCTAGGAAAGTCCACTCTAAGCAATTATTTTGTAGTGACTATTAAAAAAAAATTGATTTCCAGCTCTTGCATACATTAGTGGTTTGTGGGGTTTCCACAAACTTATAATTACCATTAATTTCTGAAATGATTGCTGTGTGTCAGAATTAACTGGAAAAGCTTTTGCTGCAATTGAGATCTGACATGGTTTGAAAAGTAGAATGCTAGGAATTAGGCATTTCTCTCTAAAACTCTTGTTTATGAAAATCTCTCTTCACTGTTTTTTTCTACAAGTGAAAATAACTCCTTTTTAGTTCTTCTAAAATAAAAAAGAACTTCTTTTCTTTTTATCAACAGTGATTTGGCTAGATAGGCTTAAGGAAAAAAAAATCTCTGTTTTCCCTGGTTAAGAACTCTTGAATTCCCTGCTCTTATCTATGAAACAAGTGCTGTGCCACTGCATGACAGAATAGGCAACGTACTTTGCCAAGATAGTGATATTATAAATATTGTACCAGGGAGAAAGGAAACACAGTGGAATAACACTTAATAATGTAGTATATATTGAGATCAGTAATACAGTCATCTGCTAAGGGTCAGGAGCCAAACAGTGCTCTTGCTTGGCTCGGTTCTAGTTATTACTTTGAAGATCATCAATGCATTTCTGCCAACCTAGATGCTAATGTAATCAACAATGCATCAACACTTTTGCAAAACTTGTTTAGACACCACTGCTCCATGCAGACCCATCAAAGAAAAGAGGAAATCTACACTATGTAGGTTGTCCCTCTGGGACAATAACTCATATTTTTTGCCAAATGGTTACTGGGTATAATAACTAATCAGCCAGTGAGAGGATGTGAATCCCCTCTAGTCATCTTTGCTTTCTCAGTATAGTGTAAACATTGGGTATATAAAAATGGGCATTTATATTTGTATTTACAGCTGTGTTTGACCTTAATTGATTTACCTGTACTTTGCAGACATCCTTGTCCTTAAGATTAATATCAGTTCTGATCAAAGGACTGCTGGTCAAACATAAACATCAAGAGAGGGAAATTGTAGAATATGACTTGGATTAAATATCTTCTACATTTACGCCAAAGAAAGAAGATGCCCTATAAGTGGATCAAAACACTAGCAGATATTTGCTCTGAAGCAATCCCTGGTCTCCTAGGGCAATTTTTTTTTTAGTGAAACATCTATGAATTTTACTTCTTGAGGATTTGTATAGCAATTAAGTGGAGTTGAGATTTGAGACAGCAGTTTATGTTTTGAGGTAAAATCCTTTTTGAGTCACCCTGTTCACATCCTGCTTTAAATTGCATACCAGATTTTTTCACCTCACCCTGTATGAAACAGACAAAACTAAGAGACTGTGGTACTTTACATGAACGTTACAAACTCCGTGTTAGGCTTAAGCTGGTTAGTCCTGATTCAAGATCTGCAGAACACACTGTCTCAGTATGCTACCTTTTTCTATATGACTCCTGGGAAGTTCACAGTGATGGCAAAATATATTCATGTCTTTCTGAAATATGACTTGGAGTTATGCTTTCAGGTGAGTCTGGTCTAATTCATCAGATGGGGTCAATCCTGCACAATTCTTTGAATGAAATTGACCAAGAAAACCAGCAAGAGTCATTAAATTCCCCAAACCATGGAAAATCAAGGACTATCATGCTTCCTGCTAGAGCTTAGAAGAACTTCAGTGTGGTTCGCAATTGCTCATCAATTGGTAGAGCAATTTCCCAATCAGTCTTTGAGTTAGCAGTACTCTTTTAATACGGTCATTATCCTCCTAGCAGCAGTTGCAGTTTAAGCCAGTAAGAGAGTGTCTTTTGGCTGTCAGAGTAGTAAAAAGGGGTTACAAAAGAATTAAAATCAAGATTCAGATTCATTTCAGATAGTGATGAGGGAAGCACACAAGAAAAAAAGCAGTAACAAGTAATAGGAGAGGCAGAAAGGGAATAGACAGAAAGCCTATGAGCACTGGGTCTGCCAGCTTTAAGACTTTAAAGTATTTGGAAGGCAATGATATTGCATAGGGTGTTATGACTGCTGCTAGGGTGTCTTAGTCCAGCATCACAAGGGAGATATTCAGGAAGGTATCTGTTCTGAATAGAATTTTTTAAATGTTGTGCTATTACATGAAAAAAAAAAAGCAATAGTGTCAGTAAGAGAGTATTATTAGTAATATCAACCAAATTGTTGTTGTCTGCCCAGCCTCCCAGAACAGAAATTTCAAATCTCTGTTATGCAGATGTAACACATTTAGTGTTGTGCATATGGTTGTATATATTTGAAGCCCATGTCATAATGCCAACACCTCAGGTTGGATAGATCAGACAACTGTATTCACAGAGAAGGTAGGTATGTCACAATATGACTCCAAAGAACAGGAATACTACACCATTTTCTTCGTACTTCTGTTTAGATTCTTTGTGAAAGACCGTATTTTTGTTTCTTCCCAAAGCTATATGTCTCTTGAGTCTCGTAAATATCTCTCCTGAATTAGTCAAACCAGACCAAGTCAACCAACTTTAGCTGATGTTGAATGCTGTAGAAGCTTACATGTAACCTGAAAATATGAATTTTTGAAGTGTCGTAGTCAAATTGATATCTACCTCATTATTTAAATGCAGGTTTATGATAGTTTTCACCCTAGGCCTTCCTGGAGACTAGCTTGTAACCAGGAAGGTGACCCAGGAAGTATTCCATGCTATTCCTTTACGTAACCTGGGGTATAAATAAGGCATAGACAAGAGAACTCGCTCTCTTCCTTTCCGGTGAGGTTTGAGAACACTGGGTCCCTGCCTTGGTCTTGCTTATCTGGAGCTGAGGCCTGCAGTGACTGCTGTTGTCAGCCATGTGTGAGGGGAGGGTGCTGGGCCACGTTCAGCCATCCTGCTTCTCTCAAGGGAAGTGGTGAGATTTTGCCAGTTCTTTATTTTGCTGGTTTACCAGATATTTTAGATTGTGCATACCTGTTTTGCTTCTGTCCCTTTTCATCCTTTTTTTGGTCCTTTTTTCCCTTCTCCCTTCCCCTCTTCCCTTTTAGGAAGCTATTTGGGGTTTCTGGGGTTATAGGTATATAGTATTCTCACTGTATATATCTGTTTTATGTGTAAAATATATATTTTTGCTATAGCTTTGGCTGTTTGGTTTTTCCTTTTTTTTTCTTCTCTCTTTGGGAAACAGGCTCTGTTGTCGAGTTTCGGAGACTTGACGGGAAACCAGCTCCAGACTTGCACAAGGTTACAAATAGGTGGCTTCAACTACTACGTTTGCATCTCTTTGTTGTAAGTTTTCCTGCATCTTCCCATTTTTGACCACGCTTTCTTCCTATGCTCTCATGCACAAGACATACATTAATGATCAGGAAGCTGACTAATTTACTTCTCTGTGGAAGCTATGAAATGGACTTTAAAAGTCACAGCATGAACCATGGATTTCAAAGTGGTCTGTACAAGCTGTAGGGGTCCACTTGTGCACATCTCACAATGGGACTCTAGCTCAGTAAGTTGAAATTAATCTTAATGACAGAAGGAAGAGAGGAGAGTTATGTCTGCTATACATGGAATGTATTGGGGCTTTGATTTTAAGAAATAAGGAATATAAATTATTTTATCTATACCTTTAAGATGAGAGAGAAGGATCGAGTATGTTCAGAATCATGTTCTACAAGCTCAACCTATTTTGTGGCTTGTTTGCTTTATAACTCAAACTTCTGGAAATGCAGGGTGAAAGAGCCAAACGGGCATCAATTCCATTCAAAATTTCCATCTGCTGCTGCAAAACCTATATGAATTGTAACATAGCAACCTGTATTTCCTCTTGTAGTTGGAATCCCTGGGTTACTGTTTGCTCTGTGAGTGTGTTGTCCTTGATATAGACAGAGTAAATCCTGTTGTTATGCCAAAGCTTTGCCCAGTAAATGCTAGACCTCATTGTACAATGTGCTTAGATACATGTTATTTTGCAGATGGTTATGACATAGAAAATATGGTTGCACCTGAATGAAACATCTCTCCTCCCCATTCACTATTCAATACAAACCACTGATTAGCATCTACCTTTTCATTTACCATTTGGTACGAAATGGTAACTCAGGAAACTACAACTTTGATTAAAAAAGATCTGAAATGTTGTGTTGGCTATGTGATAAACACAAATATTTTAGTTTACGGTACACGGACAATTTCTAAGTGACATTATATGCTGTTGGAGCCAATTTTGCAATAACTGTAATGTAGTCCAGAGTAATGGTTAATTACAGGCTTTTGCATAGGTGTTTTTCTGAACAGCTATTATAATAGTATAGAATCTGATATTAATACACTTTTTCCATAAAAATCTATAGAACTTTTCTTGTAATTATCATACTTATCTTGACTTTTTTTCACTTTCCATTTTCCCATTTTTGACAACTGGACAATATTCTACTTTTAGAGGTATATTTATTTTTCTCAGAGAAAGATTATAAACCTGCTTGTTAACATAAAGAAGCTAAATAGGGATTTTTTGGTATCATTGTGTACTAAAATTTTTCCAAGTTGCAATTCCATGGGGAAGGGTTGCTCTTGCTGACACACTCATTCCCTTTGTGAGTGTTTAATCCAATTTGTCTTCAATTGTAAATTATTCTGTTCTGGCAAACAAGGAGATTTTAAAGAAAAGGGATCATATTATCAGCTGTGGCTTATATTTACTGAGAATTTGTAAATTGTAGGGAGGCAGTCAGAATCGAGTTATGCTACCTCTCATAACATTTTTTATTCTGCAGTTTCCAAACTTCTTTCTCAAAAATTTCAATGAATTTTCAGTTTAGTCTTAGAAATTGCCAACTTAGATAATACTGAAATCTTTTAATGTAATGTATTTCTTTGACTGCATTATTCATGTTTTGCTATTGTCATTAAATATGATTTATATATATAATGTTTATATTACTTATTTGTTTATTGGACAAATGTAACAAAGATTTTTCTAATATAGATAAATTTGACATATTTCTATGAAAATTCTGGACTTAAAGGAAACTATTTTTTAGAAGAAAAGGAACAAGTGAAAATGTTTTTCCAGCATCTAATTTATACACCTTTCAGACATATATTTTTTACTATTAGAAGAATCTCTGACCCTCCTTATTTTTAAAATATTTTTAAATTACATTGCCCCTGAGCAGTAGACATCTTAGAAAAACTTGAAATCATGGAAAGATCAACAAATTGCAACCTTGTCTGATAAAACAGCAGCATATTAATATTCATGTATTGTTAATTTTCATCTGGAATGGGATTTGATTTGTTCGTAGAAATAGTTAAAAAATACATCTAAAATATTTTTAATGTAACTTGTTTTTCCAAACTGATATGTATGTAGAACAGTAGTAGCATAAATATTTTCCGTTTGTATTGTAATAACACTATATGTTTGTATGTGTTCAAAGACTAGTGTAAGAGACAAAGCTCTGACAAGACGTAGAAGAAAGAGGAAAAATATCTACAAGTCTATAAAATTTGTTAATTTTTATAGATGATGAATGGGAAATATTATTTCCTATTTCAAATTCTCCCCCTTCAAAAAAAAATTACATTATTGGGGTACATAAGGGACATTCTTTTTTAATGGAAGAAGTAATTGAATATAGGAAACAATGCTACTTTGTTATACTGATACAAATGAGAAAGTCAAAGAAATAAAAGTGTTAAATCAATTTCTGAAATAGGGGCTTAATGACACCTACTGAGCACAGTGATTCCTTCATATCAGGTCTTCAATGATTGACAGAAAGATGCATCAGAGGAAATTCTTGTCATGTATGTAATCCTGATTTTTTTTCTCCTAAATATCCGCTGTCCGTAATTTATCAATATCATCATATGAATGGGTAGTTCAAGTCAAAAGTGTGAAAAATCTTAGAACTTATAATCTGAAAACACACTACAATAAGAGATATATCTGGATGAATAACCATTGAACCAGATAAGGATTTGAATCAATTATACTGGAACAGGGCACCCAGAGAAGTTGTGGATGCTCCATACCTGGAAGTGTTCAAGGCGATATTTGAACAACCTGGTCTAGTGGAAGGTGTCCCTGCCAAGGGCAGGGGGGATGGAAGTAGATGATCTTTCAGGTCCCTTGCAACCTAAACCATTCTAAAATTTGGTGATCTTTGTTTAATATTTTTTTTTTTTTTTTGGTGTATACTGTTATTTAAACTTGAACATCTTTTCCAAACAGAAAAACCATCAGGAAATTTTTTTTAGGAAGGTAATTACAGATTGCAGTTACCTGTGCATGGAGGGGAAAAACTAATCCTTATAAAAAAGGTATTTTCTTATTAGTGAAAAAAAATAAAACTAACCAGAATTAAGTCGGAGAGTGTTTTGATTATTCCAACATCCTGGCAAACTGAAGGACCAAGGAAATCATGGCATGAAACACTGAGGAGAAAGAAATTGTAGACTTGAGAGCAGTAAGAATACTTTTTAAGGCCCAAGTTAAAGATTTTTTTCCTTGTAATACTTAGTAAACAATGATAACACAGAGCTTTATTAATCTTTCCTTTATATTACACTATAAGAAATAAGTCCTTTCTAGACCATCACCCCCATATAAACAAACAAACAAAGACAACTCTACGAGACCAAACTTCCCTGGGGCTGACAATTACAGTTGTGTTGAAATTGGGAAAGGAGTGTGGGTCAACATATAACTCTCATGACATCTTTAAAGAAGAAGAGTACACAACCCAGTCTGAAATAGAACAATCCAATGTAAAAAAGTATCCAGAGTTATCATACATTAGTAATCTCACAAACACACCTGCATAAGTGTGGGTAGTTAAACAAACAATATATTCTATATTATTTTTAATAATTATTCTGAATAACTGTAATTTTTAATTTCATAAGCAGCTAATGTGAAGACATAATGGAAGGATTTAGTTAAAATAACAGCAATCAATCTTTATTCAAATTATGAATCAAAGGCAGATTTATGTCTTCCTTTCAGTTAAAAAAATTGGTTAACTATCCCTCATTTTTTAAAATATTTGCTTATTTATTTGTAAGTTCTGGATTGCAAGAGGAGTAAATAATGTCAAATCACAGAGAAATTCAAGTGCTGTTCATAAAAGTCTGGGGAAATATTAGTGGAAAACTCTGCTTTTGAACATTAACTTTTAACCTGACATTTAGAACCAGAAGTTTCAGGTAATGTTGTAGGATGAAATTAGTCATACTTCTTTCTGTGTTATTGTCAGATTTAAATTCAGGTCCTTAATTTTTTTATGTTCACCTTTGTCTACCCTCAGATGCAATTCTCAGCAGTCCCTGTTGAACAATAACTACAACACCCAACAATGTGAGTTTTTGAATGTAACTTCTTGGCAACATTCCACTTCAATCTGAGGAAATGACTGAACCTCACTGGCATGATTTATTTGTGCTGAACCCAAGGCAAACACTAGCTGACTATTTAGGTCATTGCTTTGTAAAATACTGAAACATTTTAAATTTCTATCGAGTTTTTAAACAAAACAGTTGATTTATTAATGAGTTGTACTTGTATGGAATTTGAGAGGGGTGATTTTTTATAGTTCTGGTATAATAAAATTTCAGCATCAGGTTTGCTTAGGAGTGAAAAATAAGAACAGCTCTAAATCAATGTCTGATTTATACTTTGTGGTAAAATTAAAAAAGTTAATGAGTTCTGAACAGTATGGTCTTTCCCTCAAATCTTTGGTACAACAATTACTGGACAGAAAGCTCAAAAAGTTAAAAAAGACAGAAAGCTCAAAGCCACAGCTTAAACGAGAAGCAAATTATTCTGATTTTTTATGATTTTTTTTATTTAGGAAGACTAGTTCTGTGAGCCTTTTTAAAGCTTTCAAACAATTAATAACTATTCCCTGATGTGAATATGTAAATTGTTATATAAGCTATCTTGAATGATACCATATCTTGAATCATATCATATGAATGCAAACAATATCATAATGCTATCACTGAGGAGCTGTATTCTACTTGTAAGTAGGACCAAAAATTTATGTGGATCAAGACATATCTGAATGTTTTCCTGACCAATTGTTCTTAAAGAAAAAGCAAACAAACAATAAAACAAGCCCACTCAACCCCAAACCATGGGGGAAAAAATCCTACAAAAGAAACAGAAAATAATTCAGAAGGACAAAAATTTGTAGCTGCTTACATTGCATTTAAAAGCTGCAGCAGAATGTCAAAGTCTTGACCCTATTTTTTTCTAAATATATGTCAGCAAAGAAGATGAAGCTGGAAATCTTCCTTTGCGGATGTGATTCATAGTTTGGAATTTCGGTACCCAGCTCAGAGCTGTTTGATTCTGCTTCTCAATAGGGGAGTAAGGCATAGTATTTTTCCCAGGCAACCAGTTTAATTATTGCCAGAGAGCTATTTTTCTTTTTCTTTAGCCAAGTATAGCATTATTAGACTAATTAGCTTTACCAATAGGATTTGTCAACATTCTAGGCAGTTCTTTTGGATGGCAATTTCTCCTCCCTGAAGGTTTCATTGGATTAAAAAAATTGAGATAATACAGTATGTTTTTTTGCTTCTCAAATTTCAGTCCTCCATCAGCCTGGCAACCACTATGAACTGGCATAAGAGATCCCTATGAGTGTCAGGAAACAATTTTTGCTCTGGGGGATGGAAAATAGGATTTTTGTTGTCTTATTTGGTATTTTATTTAAATGGTTGTCTTGAAATAACAAAGGATTGACTAAAAAGAATTCTTTCTCCATAAAACAAGCAGGGAATAATTTTCTTGGCACCTCATTTTGGGATGCTATTTGGTGCCTTTTCACCATTCCTTTTTCAACGAATACCAAGACAAATGAACTAAATCCAAGGCACTCTCTAAAGGTCATTACCTTTGCATCTCAGTTGGTTTACACCTCTTGCTGTTTGGCTACATAATATCAACTGACAAAGCTGATGGCTGACCCCAGGTAAAGATTTATGAAAAGGCAAGTGTCCAGCATTGTTTGCTTTTCTTTGGTTCAGCGATCTGTTCCTGTGGTGATTTCCCCATAGCGTGCAAGAAAGAAGGTCACACAATTTCTCTCCATATTATCTGAGAGTCTAAAACTGTGTTCTAAGTTAATGGACTAATTCCACATTTAAGAAAAAAAAATATTGAAGAGGGATGCAGACTAAAGATCACTCAGTGAAGAAACAGTTGCTGCCTTGAGGAAATGGGAAAAAATGCTTCAATGACATTAAATTTTGTAAAAGACAGACAAATAACTCAGTCACTGGCATACATTTCGGCATGAAGTAGATGGATGAGTAACGATACTCCGTCTCTAGAGAAAAAACAAGCTGAAATGCTTAATTTTTTTTTCCTTTTATTCCAGTTTCAAAGGAGCTGGTTAAACATCTTACAGTTTCTATACATATAAAATACATCTATTTCTGTGCTACCCTCAAACACTTAGGAAAAACTCATAACCTCAAAAAATTATAACAGAGCAACTGAAACTGGTACATAATAAAAAAGAACTTAACTGAAAATAAAATAAAGCACAAGGATAATTTTAATTATGAAAGTTCAACCAAAAGTGTACAGAACATTGAATTCCAAAAAAATACCTCTCTCCTCCTTGCTTTATAAAAGTAAACAATAAATTTTTTACGGACAGATGTACAGATTTTATAGAGTTAATGGAAATTTTAAAAAGGAAGACATCTGGGGAAATGATGCAGGCACAGCCCATCAGCAGCCGCCTCACCATCCGACAGACATGTTAGTTGTTAAGTTGCCAGTTGACTACAGAACCTGCCAAGAGGCCAGATGCTACCATGGGTTAACACACAACAGAAATTGCTGCCCTAAGTGAAACACAGTTTAGCATAATGTTGTGTTGGTTAAAAAGCATAAATCTTCTTTATAGTTGAAAATTAAGGATTTTATTCAGAAGTACACTAACTACTAAACTTTGAAGATTAAGTCCTAAATTGTAGGTGAAATTATGAGTTTCATGAGATGTTCAAAGAGCACTGGACTTTCTAATACTTTCTTGCAAAACATGTAGTCTGTCAATTTTATGGATAGATTTTAATTTAATTTATTGATTTAAGGATTTTATAGGGGAATATCTCTAAATAGGGTGTCAAGAGATTGGAAAATTAGAGTAAATCATATAGAAGTTTGTAAATATCCAGAATATTCACAGCAAGGTGGATGGGAGGTTGGCTTTATTACATGACTAGTTTTGTAATGTAACACTGTATAACATATGGGTGTTTATATTGTGTATATATGTGTGTGTGTGTGTGTAGGGATACATAGATTACGTATGGCTAGGATTAGGTCTGCTAAGAGCCATTACTTCCTTACAACGTCCAAGAAAATTCTGTCATCTTCCTACTGTATTGGTCTCTAACTAGTGTCAACCGAAGGCACTCAACATCACCAAGTGGAGTTGGCAATAAAATGATTTTCCAGATTTCCAGACCTGGTGGTTCCTTCTCCAGGTTTAGTAAAGAAATCAGGAGACCTTTTTTTTCCCCCAGTGCGCAGAGAGCTGTTTTCTCTGTTAAAGATTTATGGTATACAAAATTATTCCAACAACAAAATTTGTCTTCTGTTATCTCCTTCCAGGTTCACAGTGACACCTTGTGGGGTTGTGATGAGGAGATAGAGAAAATATAGGGGGCACTGGAATTGGGCCATAGACTGCATCATTACCTAGCAACTCTCTTTTCAGGATCTTCTCAGGTTCTTGGTTCTTTGGTAAAACAAACAAACATATAAACAAACAAACAAACAAACACACACCTTCCTTTTATAATTAGGAGAGATATAAATGGTTTTCTAAAAAAACCCACAGATTCTGAAGGGACCTGAACTGTAGGGGGAAACCCAAGCAGAAAGCGTTTATCAAGCTAGCTAGATTAGGAGCATTCACTTCCTATTTCTAGAGACTAGTGATAAAGCAGTCTCTGTCAGCCACTTACAGTGGCAGAATCTGATCAAAGATGAGGTGCTGAGTGATGTCCTGACAAATACATTACAAAAAAAAATTTTATTTGGCAGGTTTCTTATTCAGGTTGTCCATTTCTTCCTGTAAGCAGAAGGTACATATTTTTTATTTGAATCTTGGAAAAAAGTGAAAAGATACTGGTGATAAAGATGTGGATATAATGCGATACATAGTACAGATTTATATTTTTTCTAATATAATGTGTGAGATTAATGTAATCATGGATCCAGAGGCAGAAACAGGACATGAGAATGCACTGGCATGGAAGGCTTGCATGGAAAACCATTTGGATTTGTGGTGTTGTGGGACCAATCATCAGTACACCCAAGAGGGATATCCAAAAGCATACATCTCTTGTCTGAATTTTGGACCACAGAAAACAGTTATGTGGGTGGAACTGTAAGCCCTTTCTTCAGTGAAGGAATAGAGAGCTTCTGTTCCTGAAACAAGCCATGCAATTCTTCCATATGGTCAGCAGTGTACTATTTTTGCATTGCTATTGAATAATAATAATAATAATAATTGCTATAATGTTAAGATTATGATGATGTAACTACTCTGAAGTTAAGAAGAACATGTGGCTGATGATACTTAAACATTATATTAAAAAAATTTTTCTTATTTCTGACATGGTAGAAGGTAATGCCTGATTTCATCACCAGAGGGAAAGAATTTCCACAAAATCCAAAGTTCCTGAAGAAGGGTTAAAATTTTTTGATGTTGACATGCTTTTTCACATCAGAAAAAAAAAATGTGAAAAGTGATGAACACTACAGAGCAGTCACATGCCTAAAATAAATAGAGAGGAAATTGTCAAAGAATTTTAACCCTTCCAATACAGTGGATAATTCTGGAGGTTCTGCAAATTGCTGCACCTTGTCTCACTCTTCTAGGGTGCCAGGAGTACAGCAGATAACAGCCAGTTTCTCTTCATCTTCTTGGTCATGTATGATCACATGTATGTTACAAGGAAAGAAAGAAAAATAGCTCAGAGAAAAAAAAGAAAAAGAAAGCAAGCGTTTCATTTCTAGCCAAAACAAATGATTTTGTCATCAGAGATTACTGTTCTGTCATAAGAATTTCTTCCATTCAGATTCAGATGAGAGAGAACACTTCTGGCCTAGATTTGTGATTCAGTAAAGGCAGCAGTGCCCCTTTCCAGTCTCTTGAGTTTGAATGAATTTTTCAGTACATTTTTAATAGTAGATTTTCACCCTAGATGAGCTACATCTTGTTTAATACAGGTGATTTTCTAGTTACGTTCAACAGAAATTTATAGATAAAGCCCATGAAAGCTGTTTGATATTGGCATCATGTTTTGTGTGTTTTGCTGACTCTGTAAAAATTGTTACAGCAGTTCACACAAGCACACTCTTGATGTGACAGCCATGTGCTGGATATGGCACACCAGAAAGTAAATGCTAGGCCAGATTCTCTCTTATGCTGAAACATGCCTTAGGCACTCATCTGTGTCACTGGCAAATGATCCTTCTTTGATATTCCAGATTCACTATGGACATCAAATCATAAGATAGAGAAGCTGAGGGGAGTTTTTTTTCTACTGAAGAGTGATATGTTCAACTGTGACTTTTTCCCCCTCCTGCAGAGGGGGTTGATGGAATTCAATGGTCAGTAAAATAGATTACAGCCTGTGTATGCAATCTACACGACGTCTTCTGTAATAAGCCACATAACAATCAGAAAGATAGCAAGATTATGGATTTGGTTGTTTTGGGCTTGTTTGGCCTGGTTGTTTTGGTTTTGGTTTTTTTTTTTTTGTTGTTGTTGTTGTTGTTTTTTTTTTTAAGGAGTGAATTTTTTCACATATACCTGTGCACTTAATTTCTCATCCAGAACTGACCCTGAACTCTGAGACGACTGGTCATTTTTTAATCACCATTCATTCTGCCTTCCTGCTTGTCATACCTGATTGATTTTATCCTACAATTAACCTATTCTGCTGGTCTGTTAGAGTTCAGGGACTTAACCCTCTTCCTCTTTCCTTAATTTTGAAGGAAAACCTCCTAATGTACCTTTCTCAGCCCCTAACTCAGCCTGTTCAAAGGAGTGGAAACATTAAGAGAAAATCAAATTTTTCGATGAAAGAAGCCCTAGGTACAGGCCCGGGGCTAAATATTGTCTCCACAGAGACAATACAAATGAAAAGCATGCATTTTTTTCTGACTTTCAATCACTTACTAATAGCAGATAGATTTGAAATTTTGTAAATATTGAATATGAGGATACTTTAGCCTGCAGTTCAAATTATAAACAGGTCCACTATCCTCCTAATTCATATGTTCTGCAGTTTTTTCTCCTAGTGAAGCCCACTTGTTACGGTTCCAGGCAGCCTCTTTCTCCACCTTTCCTCTCTTACTGCACTCTATCAGGACTGCTCACTCTTCTGTATCTCTTTGTAGCTGAAAGACTGAAAACACAGCACAGATACAGTTCTTTTCTGGTTCTGGAATTAAAAATTATAGTTGATAACAGAAACTATAAACATGTCAGTTGTCATTTGGTGTGTCTAATGACATGAAATTACTGCAGAGAACTGATCTTCCAAATGTTAATAATTCCATAATGACCATGTATGCATTCTGACTATAGCACTTGAATAGCTGACAGCTTGACAAAATATGACTCATTTCGCATTTTGATGTCTCTCACTTTACAGACACCAAATAAGAAATCCAAGCTAGATAACACTGATCCTAGAATAAAGGGAAATATTAATTTTCTTGTCTTTCTCTAAGAAACTTAACAGTGATAGAGGTTCAAGATTGCCTTGAATTGATTTGAACAGAGCACCAGTTTTAGTAGAGGTCATTTACAAAGAGGCACTTTTTCCTTTGCTGTTATTTGTTCTCTCCTGAAAGTTGTGTTGGAATTCTAAAATTTTCAATATAATTAATATTTGGAAATATGCAAGCATACAATATCTGGCAGGAAGGTTCTGGGCTTTAGACCCCAGCATCCTCAAGTGAGTGCTTTATACTCTTGTCTCATTCTTTCTGATGACAAACAGATACTGTATTCATCTATCAAGATCTACATAATTTTCTTAATTTTGTAGAAGACTTGGATGGGTTAAAAATTGATAAACCGAACAAGAAACTAGCTTTTAGGTGCACATAGAAGGAAAAAGCACTACTATAAATTTTTTATATCACATTTTCATTAAATCCCCAGCTTTGAGACAACATGAGTAAATATGAAGGTTGCATGGAAATTTATAGTCATTCTAGACTTCTCTGTACTGTTTTCTTTCATACATATTTATATTTGGACACCCTACACATGATCATAAGGGGAAGATCACATTCTGGATCAGACTCACTGGCACACCCCTTCAAGCAGGGCTTCTCTTCTCTGCTAGACCATAACAATTTTTCTTATTTTTAGCCTGAGTCTCAGGATAACTTTCCCAACATAAGTGCATCCCTGAAAATCTCACAGTTATTGGTGGCTCTATCACATTCTTTCTCTCCCACGCTCACTTCTAATCTAGTGGTCTTCTGGTGTTGGTCATTAGTCATATTCCACTTCAGAGGAGATAATATTTTCCTTCTTCTATATATGTCTCTTGTGGAATTGTCAGTCTGATCCTTTATGCAACTCAGCAAAACAAAGATATGTGCACAGTAACATCTGTCCATGCATAGCTTTCTTGGGCTCTATAATTTTCTCAGTTGTCCCAGTAACTTCAGGTGATAAGGACCGTCTGTGCAATTTTAGAAATACTCTATGAAATGTCTAACTCTGAAGTCTTAAGACAATTGAAAATATCAGTTTTGGGAAATGGCATTTTAAAAAGAGCTACATATTTACTTGGACAGTATAGAGATGACATTTTGGACATGGTACACCTCATCTTTTCTCCAAATGTGCCCATCCCTTTGTGTTTCAAATTGATATCTGTCACACTAAAGGGCAGAAGATTTCAATGAGTATTATGATAGAAGAAAGAGAAAAAGGATGATTTGTCAGCCTATATTGACCCTCGAGAAATAATACAGAGATCGAATACAAAAAAACTACCAAATCCACAAATAAACAACAAAGAAAACAAACAAACAAACAAACAACCAACAAAAAATCATCTTCAGGACCTTTCAGAAAATGCAGCAAATAAAAAATGACAAAGCAAAAAAACTCTGCCCTAAAATTAGATGACAGATAAACTCATCTAGCTTTAACATATTTAATGAAATTAACAAAATCAAGGTTTTAGTTGATATAAGCCCCATTGGTTAAAAATATATTTAGAAAACCCCAGAATTTCTTTAATCAACTGAATTAGTAGCACTTGCAATAACTTGCAGGACTTTTATCTTAAACATAGTGTCTAAATTTATGCCCTAAAGCTCTTAAAATTCTGCTAGCTACTATATGGTAATTTTTTTAATTCCAGAAATTGTCCTTTATATTCACATTGTTCAGCCAGGGAAACAGTTTTTGTTTCTCTACTTTGCAAGACTCTTCTCTCACCTTTCTATGTTTCATTTCTAATCTAATGTTTGCTTCCTGTCCCCCCAAGCGATATAAAAATATGTGATCATGGATCACATTCACATTCATTCTGCAACTGCTCTACATACAGTCAGAGCTTTCCTACTATTCAATGCTGTCATGGTTTGAGATCCCCAAAATCTAATTCCCTAGTCCTAGCCCCCTGTCACATCTCAATTCAATGTGAGATGGGTTTTTTTCCAGACAAAACACACCAGACTCAAAATGGGGAAAGGGAATATATTACAATGACTGCACAAATAAATATTATAATACATTATACACACGATCTCAACTATCCCTACCATGACATAAGTATTTACAATGGATCATATCTCTTCTCCCCTCCAAATAAAAGTCCAGGAGGGAAGAAGGACAGATCCCTTCCAGTCTCTAAGCAGGAGTATCTTCTACAGCAGCAATCTGTCTTCTTCACATGCAGCAGCTGATAGCTGGATTTCTGCCAGCACTCACAAGGGGGGTATCCCCCTTGGCCCCGTAGTTTCCAAGCGAGGGGTCTTCCATGGGCTATGTTCACCCCAGACAAAGGTCGTTCCACCACGGTCATACCACGAAACACAGGAGGTCTTCGTGGCGGTCTGGTATCTTCAGGAGACTTAAGCCTCTTGCAGAGCTTCTGTGCCCTGCCTCAGGATGGCTGCGAGCTTCTTTGTAGCTTGCAGCAAGGGAGGGTCCCCAAGGTCATCCTCTCTGCATTCCATCCTGGCTGAACTCTCAGGACGACTGAGCTTCTTAACTCCTCTCTCTCTCTCCGGTGCTGCATGTCCAAAACTCCTCTCCAAAACAGGAGTCCATGTCCCTTCTTTCCCGGAGGTCTCAAAGGAGTTTGGGGGGTCTGGTTCAGTTCTTATCCCCAAAACGCTGTAGCTCTGCTGCTGACTCTCTTTTCTCGGCTCTCCTTCCAGGAGTCCTCTCTGCAGTGCTGCATGTCTCTGTTGCTTCGTCTTATCTCTTCTGGCCCTGTGCCACCATTTCTCCTGTCAGTGTTGGTCTGTCGCTACTCCTGCTGCTGCCCACGGTGGAGAAAACATCTCCCGGCATAACTACAGACACTTAGCTCAGTCTAACACTGTTCCAAGTCTCTGCAGTCCCCCCAACCGGGGCTGGGGGGCCAGAGCCCTCCAAGGGGCTCCGAGCCCCTTCCTCGTGGCTCACAACATGGCTGCCACTTCTACCATCCCAACTACAACTCGTCTCTTCCAATCTGGTTGTGGTATGTTTACATTTCACAGGAGCGCAGATTGGTTCAAATCTCGAGTGTTACCACCCCTGGGGGTTACCACTTTCTTAGCCTCTGGGGGAAAACCTGGTTCAAACCACTACAAATGCTCAGAAAAAGGCTGCATAAGCTTGATAAGAAAGGATCGACTTGTTTCTCAAAATGGCTCTAGTGATCTATAAGACTAAAACTCTAGATTGCAAAAGAGGTCAGAGAGTTAAAAGATTCAGTAATCCTGACACTTTCTGACCCATTTCACATTAATATTGGTAGAATCTTTTGCAACAAAACATTACTGTGGAAGATTTTTTTTTTTATTCAAGATCCTGTAATTTCTGACAAGCACCAAAAATAAGTAGTGGGAACAAACCAAAGATCCAAGCATGCATAGATCCTCCTGGCAGGGCAATGCATCACAGAAAGGCACCCCAGCAAGCAACACCAGAATGTAACACTAAGCATCCTGATGCTCTTGGACCATGCTGGACACCACTGGGAGTAATTTACTAGCAATATCTGAAGGGAAAAATATATCCTAGACTCTCTTAATATTAACCTTTTAATCAGAAGAATAGTGCTGAAAAGACTGATCCTATTCCCTTTTTCTATCTTTTGCTACACATCCTGACCCTCTCATTTGATTTCTTTCTGATGGTTATGGTTGAACTAGGGCTGTATTCGGAGGATTGTTGAGTGAGTGGGAGAAGCCACTAGGAGCACATAGGATTAAGAGGACTAGACCTAATTTTTGGGCTGTCATCTTAAGTATTTTTAAACACTATATTCAAAACACAGATGAAGTAAACCTGCAAAAGCATTCCCCTTGCTTATTGGATGTGAACATACACACCACTTATACAAACAATCTTTATTGTTTCTGTGTAAATATGTTATAGAGTCATTTGTGTTCACAGGTTTTCTTCACTGTATTTTTGTTTCTCAGGTGGAAATAACTGATGTTGACAGTTATTGAAATACAGTATAGAGGAAAGAACTTCTTCATTACTCTAGCTCTTAGATCATTCTTAATGTCTGTGAATATGCTTCCGTGACCATAATACAATCTTGCACCTGAATTTTCTGTATAAGAAAGAAGAAATAATAAAATTATTTATGGATTCAACCCCACAAACTCCATGTATGTCAAATATTTTAATCCCCTAGATATGGAATTTATAAGGCTATTTAAAAAGGGTAGAAAATCCCCATCCTATAACATGTCTGCAAGAATAGAAACCATAGGTATTGATATATAATTTGGAGGCCTAAGAAACAGTTTCAAAAGTGCCCACTATCAACCTCAAGCTTAATCCAAGGGTAATTAGGATGATTAAGTGTGGTACCCTGTTGGAGGGATAGTCCTACTGTGTTGAGCATAATATGGAATATTCCTTTCACATGGATTCGCAAATCAAGGTTACTGAGTTTATTTTCCAAATTCTTTCTCTCACACACTTTAATTCTACAAGGCAACAAGGATGTAGATTTGACTGCAGTTAATTGCAAGCAGAGTTCAAGAGTCTGGGGAGAATTAACTAAGTTGGAGAAGAAACTAAAAGTGTTTTGAATGTGGGCTGTGATTCTGGCCTCCTTGAAGTAAGTGAACTGGCCTGGAGAAATTCTAGTTGATCCTTTCATTTTCTGTCTTCCTTTTTTTTTTTTTTTTTACAGAGGATCAAAATAACAAGGTACTGGTAAGAACTATCTTGATCTCACTTCCTTTTATGAAATAGAAAGAGGTTATTTGGGGCATTCAATAAAGCAGTTAGCTTTTGTTAGTTAACTA
Source organism: Pseudopipra pipra (assembly GCF_036250125.1). Classification (NCBI taxonomy): domain Eukaryota; kingdom Metazoa; phylum Chordata; class Aves; order Passeriformes; family Pipridae; genus Pseudopipra; species Pseudopipra pipra. The sequence continues at coordinate 47,669,348 of NC_087581.1, read as the reverse complement.
CTCCTTTAAATGACTTGACATGTTTGAATTTTAATTCCTTTGAATGTTTTTGCTGTTTTAAATTATTTTAGAACATTAAAAAGAAGTGAGTATTATTATTATGCTGGTCTTGTACATGTGATACTCTGCAATCTTTTCATGGAATAAAAGTTGGGAGAGACCTTCAAGATTGTCTAAATTTAGCACCACCATAATCAAGCTAAACCATGTTCCCAGCTGCCACATCCAGATACCTCTTGAACACTTCCAGAGACGGTGACTCCACCACCTCCCTGGGCAAGTTATTCCAATGCCTGACTCTTCCATCAGTTAAAAATTTTTATCTGAGATCTGATCTGAACCTCCCCTGGTGTAACTTAAGGCCATTTCCTCTCACCCTTTCACCCTTTCACCTAAAAGATGGCAGAAGAGACCAAACCTCCCTCCAAGAACATCCATTTAGGTATTTGTGAAGAAAGCAGAAGAAATTAAAGAAGCCAGAAATGTAAAGTAAATGACAATTAAAACAAATTTAACATTAGTATTATAAACTCAGATATGTCTTTAATACAAATCTTTAAATGTTGTAGTTTTAAGGGTACTATACTTATATTTGATACTGTGCAGTATTATCTGCTGTGTCTGTAAAGCACTCGATTTAATCTGCCTCTATAATTTATAATGTGAAAGTCTTAAATTTCACAGTTATGATTCTATTTTGGCTTAGGTAGCTTTTAAAACATGCAAAACAAAAGTTAAAAATATTTATTTGCATAGTTTTCAGATTTTCCACAAATTTCTTTGTCACAAAAAAAGGAAAGTTACAATGGACTTCAGCAAACAAAACGTCAGGGCTGTATATCCTGTACCATAAGAAAAATCATTTAGATGAATTGTAGAAAGACGCATATGACTATTTATAGCCACTGCATCTTATTTGCACACAACCATTGGGACTGACACAATAAAAGGTTTTGGTGAGGCGGGATGGTTTTCTTTGCCTTGGGTATTGAGAGTAGATACAATATAGGAGAAATAATTATGCAGTTACAAATTAAATTGCGTTTTTTGCCCTTCCTACCGATGGCACTTGACTGCAATGAGTAACAGTGGCTTATAAATTATAATCTCTGTCCTGTACTGAGGGACTTGTACCTGAATGGAGTCTGGTGATTAGACACACAGCCTATTCTTCTTCTGCAGTAACATTTAGTCCTCTTGGCAAAGCTGGTTAGTTATTTAACTGATTACTGAAATATCAGCTATCAGCGCTTCAGAGAAATTCAGTGAGAGGATAAATTCCTGAATTCCTTTGTGTCACTACCGTGGTGACTCACTCAGGATTGAGTGGTAGAGTTCTAGAAGGAACAGGCCTGTTAGCATCCTGTACACAAGTTTGGAACATAGCAGCAATAAATTACTGTTGACTGACTGTAGAAAAGTTCCATTCAGAAAAACTTAAAGGTGGTGTAAAACTAAATCCTGTAAGAGCATTCAGATCTGACAGGTGGAGATCTGAGTTCAAAGTAGACCTACTGTTCTGTTTTCATTATTTCTTTTATCATAATCCTTCTTAGAGAGAAAATAGCTTCCTTACAGTATTTGATAACAGGTTACAAATAAAATTTTAAAAAATTCAAAAAATTTAAAAAAAAGGAAAAAATCGTTCAGCAAAGTTATTAAAGCAAAAAAAATAGAAAGGAAGATATATGGCCATGTAGGGGTATTATGAGAATTTAGGGAGTTTGTGTTATTTCTATAAAGGAAAGACTAGAAACTTCAGAAAATCCTCGTGCAACTGGCTCTAGTGAAGGCTGGAGAAGCAATCTCTGATTCTGCACAAGCATGTGCCCTGTGCAAATCTAAACTGCTTGAACAATTTAATTGACATGCTTAATTTGTCAGTTTTACTGAGAAAGGCCTGGCTTTAAAATGCATTTGTAATAGTAAGTGTTGAAAATGCAGATATGGAATTACATGCATAAGCAAGGCTGACTTCTGATTAAAATCTGACCTTTGAAATTGCACAGGATGAAATATTAATAAAATGGGGAATATCCTGTCCTGATAGCAAAATGGAGTGGGTATTCTAACAGGTATTCCTCTTGCTTTACATTTGTGATCCTACATGCTTTAGTGCTCTGTTTTTCACATGTTGTCTGCTCGAAACTCACCCCCCCAAAAAAAAAAACCCAAACAAAAAGACAAAACCAAAAAAAAAAAAAAAAAAGTTCTCAAACAGAACTATTGTACTTGATTAAAGAGGTAAAGTTCATGTAGAACTTTGAACCTAAAAATTCTGCTGATTGTAGTGACTGCCAGCACAGCATAAAACACAGTGTAACCATGTAGAGTCGACTGCTATATCTGCAGAGTTATATCACCAACCTTTTTAGAGAGAGGCTAAACTTTCTGAAGTTATTCCCTTCCCAACATCATTCTTATAATGGAAAAAATGAATACAGCTCAGACCATTGAACTCGTATTGGTTTCTATATAGGTAGTAAACCAAACTTTTTTAATGGCTTCCCTTCATAAGTGCTCTTGTGTTGCTCTCAAATGTATTGCAATAGCATTCTCTTGTGTATATTTACAAACCTGAAAGGAGTTTCTTAGTGAGAAACCCTGTCTCTAGACTATTCTTGAGACTAACATTACCTGCTGAACAGCTGATGTCCTTAAAAGGGCACAGAAACCAACTCCTCACAGCTGTGCCTGGTAAAAGGATGGGATTCAACATGGCTAAACTGAAGTAGAGGAGGTTCCAAATGGATATGGTGGGGCAGAAATCTTTAAAAGGATGATTAGGCAGTGGCACAGGTTGGGCAGAGAGGCTCCACAGCTTCCCTTTGTATTTGAGGCACTTCAAACTCCAGCTGGAAGAAGCCCTGAACAACCTGATCTAAGCTCAGAACTGACCATGTCGGGAGTAGAGGTTGCAATAGCGACCTCCTGAGGTCTGTTCCAACCTGAATGGTCAGGGAATGATTCTATGTGTCTATAATATGTCAGAGTGTCAACTTTACCACTTCTATGAGAGTTACTCTGAGGTGCTAGTAACCATGGAAAATGAGAGGAAGGAGGAGAAAAAAAAGCATATGTAGTTATGGTACATGCCTATGCTAAAAACACGTACAAGAAACTTTTAAAATGCAAATGAAGGCTCTCAGCTTCAACACAAAAGCAGTTCAATATTAATGTTTCAACAGATCCCTAATTGTCCCTATCTCTGTTCTAGTAAAGTAATTTATACTGTTTGTTCACGTGATCTCCCTGCATTCCCTAACGCTAAAATATCAAACAGTCTGAGGACATGGTATGCTGTGGTAGAGGGATCTGCATGCACAATGTTTGTGTGAGAGAGTATAAATTTAATTGGTCACAAATTTTTAGAGAATCATAGAAACTAGAGGGTGCAGTTGCTAGGGGGTGGTTTTTCTATGCCCTCAATCTCACTTTATTCACTGGCCTTGGATAGAAAAGACTCTGCTGCAGCAGATAAATTACACATTTGGGAAAGCAGACAAGTAGAAAAGTGCATATTCTGTTTGAGAAAACATTTGAAGTCCTTAAAGTCTCCAGCCTCTTTCAGCCTACCAACAGGTTTTCTATCTGATAATAACTTGTTCCAAGTTGAATTACCATGGTTGGCTGCACCCTATCACACTTTTGGATTAGGAAACTGGATCTTAGAAGTATTTGTGAAGTATTTCTTGATTATTCACAAGTTAGCTCCTGATTGAAGTAGGCTGCAGCAAAACACCCCATTCACCCCTGCATGTAGTAAAAGCTTTGAACCATGCTTCAGGAAATTGACCTTCAGAGATTATTTTGACCTTCAAACTGCTGCTACATCACTGAAGTGAGGTTTTTTGCAGAATGAGATGATAAACCTGTGGATTACTGGGTGATACTATGTCAACACCTTTGATAAGCAGTCATCAAAGAGACATAGCAGAAGAAATTATTTCAAAAACTGGTACTTCAGAGCAGCAACAATAATAAAAAATTCTTCAGTGTGCATCAGTTTTCATTTTCAGATTTATCCTCTTACACATAGGAATATTAATAGAAGAATAAAAAGGAGTAATTACTTATGTTTATGAACAGTTACAGGATAGTGCTTGAGAAAATAAACTTTCTCTATTACTACTATCTACATATGATTACTGTTACTGGTGTTATTGATAGCAGTATTAATGCAGTAGTCCTTAAAGACAAGAGTTAGAAACAAAGCATTAATTCCACTGGGAAATGTACAGATACAGGACAAAAAAAAAAAAAAAAAAAAAAATCAGTCCTTGCTTCCTAATAAAGTACCATTATACTTGAGGATACTTTAATAACTTTGACACAATTTGAAGAAAATCATAACTGGTGTTAAAATGGGGTTCCAGGAGAGTTTGTAGAAATTATTAGAGTCATCACAACAGAGAGGGGAAAAAATAATGTGTAGGCTGGTGTTACAATAAAGCGGTCAAGAGTTCACTGAGGCAAATCTGATCTAGGAGTCAGTTTATCAAGTTTCAATCAATAAATTTAGGTATGTAAAGTATTTAACAAATACACAAGGATTAGCAGACAATATACTACTAAGTTTTTTTGTAAACTTAACTAATTGCATCTCAAATATTACATGCACACAAAAATGACACTGAGTCATTGATGTCTGGTGTCAGCTAAGGGACCTCTTAGCCCTGAGGGGTTGCCATGAGAGATGTCCCTCTTTGAAGGGAGATCCGTGGAGAGCGAGCTCAGAAGACACTGATGGCTACAGATATTTACAGTGTAAAGTGGCTAATTCGTAGTCAGACTTTCTGCTGTGTTCATGCAGTTTTGGCCAGTTATCAGCCCAGTCTCCAGACAAACCATTTTTGGGGGTATTTGGTGCTGAGTTATCACTGATATCCATCCACAATAGGACTAAGTTAAATTGGTCCTACTTGCTGAGCATCAGCTTATACCAAAGTTGATTTTGTTCAAACAGTAGAAGCACATCAATTGCAGCTGAGTTTTGTCAATTTTGATCATTTACTGTTACTGTTAAAGGGTAAAAGGGTGTTCTTTCTTTAAAATATGAAGAAGTGTTTAAACATGATGAAAATTCTAAGCATCTGAATTGTGCAAGTGTCTTGAAGGACAAAACAAAACACTACAGTTGAAGCTGCTATATTTGAGAGCACTAAAGACACAGACATCCTCATTAAAAAGTCTCTTTGCACATATTCTCAATTTTAAAAGACCCTCACCCATTCAACACAAAATATGGGAAAAAAAAAAAACCACAAACAAAGTACTGGAATTATTTGCTGATTACTTATTGCGTTTAGCATAAATGAACTAAAATACACATATCTTCTGTCAGTATTAAAAATTTAAAATTTCCTGGCACCTAAATCACTGATAGAAAAAGAACTCACCTTTAAAAAGAATTGATTTTATATATTCTGATGGAAAATTCTTAACAGGCTATGAATATTTTAAAAAAACTTAGTCAAATTTATTCTTTTCCAAATTCTAGACCAAATGTACTGATAATAATTGAAAGATAAATTTGTATTATGTCATAACCTATACTCATGCCTCAGAGCTTACATAGGAACTGGCAGATTTTCTAATCTCATTCTTGACGATAATTGGGGTGAAAACAAGGGCTATAGTGACACACAGGTCATCCCCAAGGAGTCTGGTAGCACTCAGTGTAGAGAGAGATCACTGAAGTCATTGACAATTTAAGAAATATCTTTAGTTAGACAAAGAACAAGCCAGAGCTCCTCACTGACTCTGGAAGAACTGGATGCTAAAATATAACAGTGTGTGATCTACAGAGATATTTAAAGAGATAAAATCCTATTTTTAGAAGTATAGTTTAGCATAAAAAGTAGCTGTATCATCTCATGATCAATTTTTATTTCAGTTCACTATTCATTTAGAGTATTTATGGATAGAATTGGAAATGGTGATTATATGTCAACTGAAAACAATATTTCCCTTTGTTTTATTTTTCAGAAATGCCTGGATTTATTCATCAACTGTTCTTTCTCTGTCTCCAAAGCATCCAAATCTGAATAAAATATTATATTAAACAACCCAGAATTAAAATCCTATGTTTTCAGAGTAACTCTGAAATTTTTCTAAAGGGACCAGACACTATGGTGCCAAGACTTTGTATATCAAATTCTTGAATATTGCACATTTTGGTAGCTGAAGGCGTTCTAAAGGCACCTGCAATTGCTCAAGTATTGCTCCTGATTTGGCACTGCCCAGTAGAAAGTTTAATTTAAACAAGAATATTTGGCTTTCAGTAACCAGAAAGTTAATGTTGCTTTGGTTGAACGGTTGAGACATGATGCTCAGATTCTTTCTTACAGTTTTAATTTCTTTCTTGAGTTTACTTTCTACATATTACCGATGATTTACCTGTATTTACACTAGATGATTCCAATGTATTTCTTTTTAGTATGCTAATTAAGTTCTGAAATTAATTATCTTGTGGCTTTTTCAGATTTGCACAATATTCTTCTATCTTTTTCAGCTTCTGTTACATTATTCCTTTCCTTGGCTTTCTTAGGCTATTCTTATTCCACTAAGAAAAAACCCATCCCTTCTGATTTTCTTCAGAGCATTCCTTCTCTATATTGTGGCATGTTAAGAGAAAGCTACTCCCATGTATTTTCTTAATGCAATCAATCCACATTATAAAAAATGCCTACTGTGTGATTATCGTTACCATTTTTCCTGTAGGTATTTAATTTTTTTAATCTACTGCTAAGGTAAGATGCTAATAGTAGATAATGTCTTCAATGCAAGTTTGTCTTTCAAACATCTGTTTCCTTGTCCTGTTGAATGATTTACTAACAGCTTAATCAGCTGTTTGACTGAAAAGTGTAAAGTACCTTGACATTACTAAATTGAATTTCCATTTGACTTTTGTCTAGAATTAAAAGTAATTTTTTTCATATTGTATGCATTACACAATATTGCTACTTCATAGTTTTGTTAATTTTAAAATAAAATGAGTAAAGTCTTATGTTCTTTTATTTTGATTTTAGGTGAGAAAAATACCATGACATAATGCCTAAAGACAGAAATACAACACTTAATGCTGAATGCCACTTGCAATAATCATATTTTTCATGTGGATTTAGAAATTTTATCACAAGGAAAACAAAAGTGTAGTAGACTTTCAGAATTTATTTTTATTGTTGCTAAATCAGGAAATGGTTATACCTCTTTCCTCCTCTTGCAGCAACTTGTTACTCTTACTAACGGCTACTCATTTGATAGTTACTGAGATGGTATATTAATTTTGTTCTTTGACATTTGCTGAAAAATATATTAAAAAATTGTATTTTAATAGGATTTATTTGAACTGGTCCCAAATGTGTGTATATGTGTTGGAAAAAATGTAAGAGCACATTACTATATTTCAAGTAAAGTAAAGGAACACATCATGTTAGAAAAGTATGTATAAACATGTACAGTTTCTAAATTACACAGCACAGAAAAAACAAATTGAGAGTTCAGATAGCCCTGAGTTCTGTTAATTGCTTTAATACTTATTCTTAAAATCCATATAAAATACAGTCTTTTTATTTCTGTATCTGTTCCACCCTCTCTAAATGTATTTCCCTTGTACTGAAAGTATATAAATACATGACTGTATGTACTACTTTTGGTTTCTATTCTTGTGGTTTGCAGATATATTTTTTTTAATATTTATATTTTTACCCAATTCAAACCCATTTCTTAAGATGTACGGTTGCTTCTCCTGCCAAAATCCAGGAAACACCAGTTTGCTCATTTACACTGGTGTTAAATCCATACTTTCATAATTTATTACCCACTGGCTATATTTATCCAAAAAGACTGAAAACTGCTGCCTGAACTGTGTTGTCTTTAGTTGTTTACACTCACATTTCACATACAAGAGTTCTCCTTTTCTCAGTGGTATTATCAAACAAAAAGGAACAGGCTCTCTTTGGTTCTTAAATTTTGCTGCTTCACGGCATATCAGACTTTGTTCTGATAAGTAAAAAATTGAACGAATAAGAAGTAATTCAAGAGGGTGAGAAACATAAAGTGCTTTAGTAGTTTGAGCAGGCTTGCCTCTGTTCTTAATTATTCGTTTTCAAACACTGTCAGTTTATCCATCCTGAGACTTTTATAAGTTCTTCCTCCCCCCTCAAATGTAACTGCGGGTATACCCAGAGGGCTTCTGTTACGTGTGTTTTACTGCTTATGGTGTGAAGTTTAAACCGAACAGGTGTTACCTACCTCGCCAAGTGGATTAAGTATAGTTATAGTAACTGTGATGTCAAGCATTAATTACAGACTTGTTATATTCAATGCTTCCCAAGTTATGTAGACAGAGCCATTTGAACCTTCATTGCAAAGCAGCTTTTCATTTCAGAACCATAAATTATTACATAATTTTAATAATTTGACACCCTAAGGAATATCTATTGAGTCTATCCCATTACTTTTGAGAAACAGTCATAGTGTCTGGAATACACATTTTTATTACTACTTTAGCCTATTGCTTAAGCAAATTATCAGTGGTTCAGTGACCCAGCAATAAAACTGGTGTCCATTGATTTGATTCCAGAGAATGCAGGCAATTAATGTAATCATCTTAACCAACCATCTTCAATTTATGCTATACTGCCTTAGCTGTGTTCTTCCTTGTAGTTATGTCCTAAGATTTTCTGTTTCGTCAAGGGATAGTATCCTTAAACTTATTGTGCATATTTCTGCATTGTGTATGTGTCACAGCCCTAGTATGTGCCACCCTAACAGCTCAGACTCATACAAGGCATATTGTTTACTTCTCAAGAGAATCATATAAAAGAAAACTCAGCTGTATCAAATAAGTAATTGAACACTATCACATTTTGAGCAATTTGTCTTTACTATATGAATGTCAAGACCAAAAATAAATCATATTTCAAATCATCCTTCTCTCAATATATTCCACTATTGTTATTCTTGTTTCCCTGATATCTGCTGTCATAGCAGCCTTTGGCATGCAGAAGATAGGATCACTGGGAGGCCAGAAACACAAGAGAAAGGGTTGTGCTCAGCACCAGAGTCAACGTCCTGATGTGAGCGCCATGCTTAACACAGTGCATACTCTTTGATTTGGAAGCTAGTCCCCAGCTAACTGAAAAGTGAATATACAACTGGTATGTGGGAAATATCTGGAGGCAGAAAAGCTAAGTCCATAGATTGGCAGCAAAAGTGGTACAGGTTTCCTGAGGCATTACAGATCTTTTTGAGTAGGAAGGAGGGGAAAATTTGTCCTCATAGACAGTAGATATGAAAAGTAATCTGTGATGCAATGGTGTTGGCTTTGAGAACTAGCTCAAGACAGCTCATTTCTCCTAATAGTCCAGCTTCTTGAGATGAAGTAATAGCTTCTGCTCTGTGGAATTATCTCTTAAAGCTATGGGTAAATGAAGTTGGTATCCCATATTCCCCTTTCTGTTTCAGCACAGCTGTCCTTTCTCTGTGTTCTGTAAAATAAAAATGTCTCTACATGTGATTTAGCACAATTAGAATTAAATGCACAGATCTTTTTCAAAGGGAATGTAAGAGCACAGTTGTTTACTTACAGATTTAATTCAAGCACCTGCAAAATCACATAGATGTAAAATTTTGACTATCAAGTAACAGGAAAAAAAGGCACTTATTGGTGCTCTGACTTTGTGATCTCCTCAACACATCCCCAGCACTCCCATATACAATACATGACACCCCTTACATATATTTCAAGCTTCAGTGGTCAGTGGTATAGGGAAGCCTTTGACACAATCTAAAATTCTTCTCTAGAAGAATAACAGACCTAACCCCCTTTTTTCTTTAGGAGAGTAAGACTGTCTGGAGTTATCCAACCCTGCAAGCTTCTTCTCCTAAAAATTTGGCATTGTACTAGTATTTACAAGCATAACTACTATGCAGAACATATTTTTAATGACTATACTTTCTTTTTAACCATAATTTCTTGTGTCTTACTGATATATTTATAATCCTCCTTACAAAGAGTGAGATTTTAGATCTCAGATCTTTTGAACAGGTCATTTATGACCTTGTGTTACTGAAGGCTCAGGTTCTGCTTCCTATGGCTTCATTTTCTGTTGACAGTCTAGACAGTATGACAACAGTGCAATCAAGTGTGTAATATGAATGTTATGCATACTGGGGAAAGGGAATCTCCTCCTTAAGAAAGTGACCTGCCTGCAGTCAGTTTCTGGTTTAATTTCTTTAAGATTTTGTTAATTTTGCCAAGAAATCAGAAAGGCTTTTCTTGTAATCAGAGTGAAAGTCAAACAGCTCATGCTTTTCTAGGGCCATGGCTACGTTAAAGGCTTGCGATCAACTGTGAAACCTCTTCTCTGGCCTACTGAGGCAAAGGCAGACTCTCCAGCTGACTGACTTGACTGCCTTGCAGTTATTACCCTGGATGGTCTGAGACTGAGATAAATTTAGTACCTTTTTAGTCAAAAACAGCACCAGACTTGGACAGATCTGTGTTGTGGGAAGAATGGGAGCTGCAGACAAAGTTTGTTAGAGGAGCCGTCCCACTGAGACGCGAGGAACTGAAAAGATCCCCTCGGTTCCTAAACTCCTCAGAGAGGAGTGAAGGTGTCTCTGGATCTAATCTTCACCCCAAACTTAGTCAATGGTTTGTGTCTAAATAATCGTACAGCTGTAATAGAATATTTATACAGCTTTGTTCCACAGGATTAAGAATGGCAACCCAAATATATTTAGATAAATAAATATTTGTTTAAATGGATTACAATAGTGATAATGATTAGTCAAAAATACCTTAATCAGAATTATTTACTACACATTATAGATAGCTATAACTATTAGTGTAGTGCACTATTTTTGAAGCAATGTTGAAGCAATTATACTAAAGCTAGCAAAAGCAATTATTGAGTAGAGACTGATGTTACTCACCCATAAGAACTAGCATGGGTAAATCTCTTTCTCTCAGTCTCTAGGAGTAAACTTGATGTGTGCCCACACTCAAGAGAATGATCTCCACACACTCTAGGGAGGTAGGCTAGGAGTCCTTGCTATGCAAGGTGGGACTAGAGTTTTATAGCATAAAGTGATTGTCTATCAGTCATATGCATTTTTAGATTATGTGTTGCAGGCTTATTGAGCACAATATATACTTTGTTGCTAAAAAAGGTGTTATCAGCTCTTTGGTTTCTTCTGCTCCACACTTCTCGCTCTCACTTCCGTATCAGGGCCTGGCATGTCCTCATGGTGGATCCCATAGTTCAGCCAAGCTGATCTCAGCATTTTTCAACACTAAACACAGCAGAGTTCTTTGCTTAATCTTGTCACTGATAAGCAGACCCGACTTGCTCAATCCACCACTGAACAGCAGAACTTGTAAAGTTCATCACTTATAACTTGTAAATATGACTAAGTTCAAGCTGCTGTATCTCTACTTAGGCAGATCATCCTGGTACACACTGATATTTAGAAAGCTTTGGAGATAAAAGGTAATTTTTAAAATATTAAGATATTCTTTTCCCACTTTAAGGGACTGTCTAAGCTACATATTCAACACTGGGCCTGCCATACTTCACAAAATCTTTCCTTCTTCTCCTCCTTTTCCTATTTAGCCAAGACAGAAGCTACTGAGAATCCTAAATTGCAATAAAACCTCTCAGTGATTAACTTCATCTTATTTGGAAGTTTTTGCTGATTACAAAATTGTCAGCATAATTCAAGAGTTTTCCTTTAAAGGGTGATTTCATTTTGTAAACAAATATTTGGTAAATATATTTCAAATGTGTGTCTCACATCGGAGAATGAAAGATAATGTGCTTTCCATATCTATTTGTCCGCCCAGAATATACTTCAAGTTTATCTAGGGAGCTAAGCATTTAGAAAATTTCTCTCTATATTTAACACATTAACAACCAAAGTACATGTTTGCTATTACTAAATATTTTCTCAGCTATGACTATCTCACAACCAGAGTGATCTGTGGCCAGAGGTCACTTAACTTGATATAGAAATCTTCCTTCAGGGTTTATATACTTCCTAGAAGGAAAGTATGCATTTTTTCAGCAAAACAAATTCCTTATTAAAAGACTGTTTGTAGCCAATATGGATTAAAAATAATGTCTCTGAAGTTTTCTGTCACAGTCATAATAGCAAAAAATGAAATCTACATATTTTTAAATAAAGTCTTTGAGATAGTCCTTTAAATAAGAGGTGGACTTCTAAAAATAATAACGTTTATCTGAGTTGCCTTACTGTTCATAGCAATCCTTCCCTGCCTGAGATGCAAAATGCAGTTTATAATAAAGGTATTCCAGTTACATCTAGAGTTAAGAAGTTTTATATATCATTGTGAACTCTAAGAATCCTGTATGTCTAACTGAGGTTATTAAGATACAATAATTCTGGGAAACTGTTTGGAAGAATGAGTATACTCTTAAGAGCTTTTGCTTTAACTAGTGAATCCTACTATGCAATGATAAAACTTACTTTGAAAAAAAGGACACATGAAATAAATTAAGAAGTTTGATACCCAGAAGATAAAACTTGAAAACTGAGGATTTAGCTCTATTAGTGTCTTCCAATCCTTCTCCTTAATTTTAAATATTTGGATGTGCAAAAAACCCCCCCAAAACTAAAGTTTAGATTTCACACACATATAATTAAATTCAGCTATAAATTCAATTATGTCTTGGCTAAATAAGCACAAAACCCCAATAATATTACAAAATATATTGTGTTGAATTTCAATATTTAAAACTTGGGAGTTTAGATTTTTTTTCTATATAAGTGCAAATCTAATTTTTCTGTCTCTTAAAGCTATAAATTTTTATGATAATTTGCCTTGAAATCTGTATTCTCTTGCTTAAGTTTACTTCCTGAATTCAAAGAAACGTTAACAGTGAGATTTAATTTATTCTTTCCATGTTTTTGTAGTTTCCAGAGGGTATTTTCAGTAGATTGAAACTATTTAAGAACTTGCTGTCCAAGTTCACAGTGAGTGAAACCCTCAGGATTGTATGATTACAGAGATGGCCTAAAAATAGGAAATCTCCTGATTGTTGCTGAGTCACTATACAAGAAAAACCCCACAAAACAACACCAAACAAAAAAACAAAAGCCCCAACACAAACCAAGACCAATAAGGCTATGATATTAATAAATGAAAAAAAAAATCACAGTTATTTTAAAATATTTTTTTTGTGGTGTTAATATTTCCATTGTCCTCTGATTTTTTGTACTGAATTTAAAATCGAACTGCATTTGAGTAGGAGGGAGATTGCAACTTTATTTGCCAGGTAAGGGAGCATGAAGAAACACATTTCTGTATGAAGATTAAGTATTGCAAATTGCTATAATGCTTGGAACAAAATGTGAATAATGAATTGAAGTAGAGATTTGTCTCTTGGTGTTTAATAATTCATTCACAATTGTAAAAAGAGTTATTTCTTCTGTTGAAATTTATGGAGTTATGCTAGGTAGTAGTCTTGATTTATTATCCTTGCCCTACAAATTTACCAGAAAAATCTTTTATCTTGCTATAGATATAAATTGCATTGAACACTGAGAAGCCTCAGTTCAGAAAAGGAAATGGAACAGTATCAAGGCTTCCTCCTGAAGTAAATTTATAATGATACTACCAACACTTTTGTCTGTGTCATTTAAGCAAAAACCAGATTCTTGCACATTGGGATGAAAAAAGTTGCTGCAGAACTCATTCAGAATACATGCATTACTTGTACAAGTTCCTATATCTTGTTAGCTCTGATTCTGCTGTGTAGGAATTTTTGAAGTCGAGTGTGGGTGAGGAAGTGAGTTTTAGCTATATAGGAGTAAGAATACTGTTTCTGCAGCAATCATACAGATATTTTGGGGATCTATGGAATACACGTTTAATGAACAACAAAAAAAGAGGCATTCACAAGAAGATGCTGTAGGAGTGCTTCAGACACTCTCATCAACCATGTAAACAAATTTAACATACCAGTACCACATTCAAATACAATCCTTAAATAAATCATGCTGTGAGTGACTAAATCCTAGTATGTAGGTCACTCACATAGAGAAGAAGGTTCAGAAAAGATGGCCTTGCGTGATGTGCTCTTGAGGCTCAGGAAATAATGCAGGGTGTGACTGAACACAGCTGTAGCAAAAACAAACCCCTCATTTTATCTCAAAACAAAAGGGACAAAAAAATGACTTATTTCGTGTGAAATGTTTTGTGTAACTTATATCTGTATTGTGTTGTATCACTCCACTAAATCAGATTTCCTGTTGTATATAAACTATCTCTAAAGAAGGGTATTAATTATTTCACCTTCCATGGCTGGAATATCTACAAGAACTTGGTCAGAAAGTAGTGGACTTTGGCATCTGTTTGTAATATATCTTCTAAAACATGCTGTATCTGAATTGCTTATGCTGTCCTCTGGGATTTATCTGTTAATTTCTTTGTTGTTGTTATTTATGTTCCTTTGTTCCTTTCTTCCCGAGTTTCCCTCAGAGTTGTGTGAAAGGGTAACCTAGTACCAGCCAGCTATCAGAATGGTAGAAGTCAACTTGAATGCCTTTTTTTAATTTAGCTAGTTGGATATATAACATAATTCATAAATGAAAAATTTTACAGGAAAATAATATTTTTGCGTTTAATATCCAAAGTGTTATGCTCCCCACTTCTTTCTCAACTGTGTTTATCTTAAAAAAATTACATAATATTGTTCACAAAATAACTGATGACTACTCCCCAGATTGGATAGACATAGGAAAGCAGTGTTATTTATCTAGAGGAAGCAAGTAGGTAGATATACATCCTACAAATACTAACTATTCCATCTTTCTTAGGGCTACACATATCCATTTATCACTACCAACAGTTGTCATGTAAAGGACATTACACTGTGTTTTTATCACATTGCTACTGCAGGTACCTCGCCCCATATTATCTATGCATGTTTATGTTTTCATTTTATTTTGAATGTTACATAACTTTCCTGACTGATAGATCCTGGTTGCCCTTCTCTTCCCAAGTTCTGGTATTTTTAATAGTATCTTTACTCTTCTTGCTGCTAAAACTCAAATGCAATAGTTTGTCTAGCTTAGTAGAAAAAAAGTTAAATAAGAAAAAATAAATTAAACAAGAAAAAATATTCTTTTCTTCTGTGACTCACCAATAAACCCATAAAATGGAAAAAGGCTCAGAGGCAATGGGCAAGCATGATGTGCCCTTGAAGCTCATGGTGTGTTTGGCCACAGCTGTTGTAAAGCAGTTGCCAGTACCTCAACACAAAAGGAACTTGAGGGCGGCCTTTGTTTTAGGTAAACAGCCAAACAACAGTTGAGTGCATCAGTGGCAGTGTAAATGGTTCTCACTCAGTTCATTAAGTGAGCATAAATGTCTCACTGATTCAGGGAAACCAGCATACAGGGAGTGAATATGTGACTCAGCCCAACACAGTGAGCATAAAATCCAGAAAACTAGTGAAAGAATTTTAAAGACAGCAATGGGCTTAAGCTGGTTTCAAGTTGGTATATCTTCCCAGAGGTTGAAGTCACTCAGAGTTGTGATGACGAGTATCCTACATAGACCATTATCCTATCACACTAGTATAGTGAGATAAATACACTAGTTGAGATACACAGTATCTCAACTGCATATTGCAATTGCTATATTTTGCTAACAGAAGCTTGCATTATTACTGTGTTAGGGTGTTAATTTTTCTTTACACCACTTTGCAAAATCAGAAATCCCATGTAACATCAGTGGTCTTCAAATGAGTAAAGTTGATATTAATGATCACACCCTTCACATCTGGTGACAGATTCTTTTGTATTGAACTCTGATATCTGCTTAACTAAATGCTCATCAAGTGAGTTTTACCTTACCTTCATATCATCCCTACTACTAACATCTCTGTGTGTTGTTTTAAGAAATTAAACATCTTCAGAAATATCATTCATTTGTGGGGTTTTTTGACTCCAGGAGTCTGAACCACACAGTGGAAGATGAAATTCAATGCTGCTAAATCTAACATATTCTGGGTTCACATGGGAATTTGAAGCACTCATACAGAGTGTTTTTCTTTTATTTTAAGAAATGTAATGAACATTCTTGAAACTGTTTTTGTGGACACTGCAATAACATGTTATTCAGCACAGCCAAAGTCATGTTAAAAAAAAACAAGCAACCATACAACAACAAAAAAACCCAAACCACAAAATATAAGAAGAGTAAGAGTAAAGATCAATTGTTCTCTGGCATACTAATGACCATGGGCAAATGCCTTTCACTCATCCCCAAGGACTAACCTTGAGGGGTGTCCCCACTCAAGGCAGGATTCTCCACACGCAGAGTTCAAAATCACAGTTTCAGATACATTGTTCTTTGATGTAGAAATACACTAACACAAACAGATGTTTTAAACAAAGAATTACCTTGAAATTAATTAAGATAGGAATCTAAGAACCTGTTTTATTTATTTAAGAATTTATATAAATATTAAATTATGTTAAGAACCTGTAGACCAGAATTTAACATTAAGATGTTATATACACTTCATGTGCTTTCATCACAACATCTGAAATTGTTTCAAATTAAATTTTCAGAAAGTTTTTCAGTTTCATTAGTTAGTTGCATTTACATCTGGGAGCTAAATGCAATTGCACTTACATTACTAGGACTTACATTGTGATGAATGTAATGAAAAAAATGTTTTCTGTATTTCTAAAGCCCCCATATGGTTTTTAAGGAAGTTTAATGAAGATATGGGGAGTTATTTTAGGTTGTTCTTCTTTTTTTTTTGTCTTCTGATTAATCTCGGATTGCAATAAAATGTATGAGTTAGGTTTTCTTTTCATATACTTTAATATAAGAAAGAGAATATCTTCCTTTCTTGGCCTTAGAACAAGAACAACAAACCAACTAGAGGTTTGGAACTGCTGTTTAGTGCAAGTGTGTTGAATTCAAAATGTGATGTGTGATGGCTTTTCCTTTATTACCACTACAAGATGTTAATGTTGCCATGTCAGTCACTGGGATGCCTCTCATTATACTTTTTTTTGTTGATGTGTATACAGATCAATTTTAGAGTACAAAGCAGGTAATCTAACTAACAAACAAAATTGTTCTCTGCACTTTTGGGTATGGGAAAGATAGTTCAACACTGTATTCCTTAAAGTGCACCTCTAGCCTAAGAGTACTTGTAGAATCAAAGAATGTCCTCAGTTGGAAGGGATCCACAAGGATCATTGAATCCAATGAACTCCTGGCCCAACAAAGGACAACCCCAAGAGTCACATAATGTGCCTGAGAGCATCATCCAAATGCTTCTTGAACTCAGACAGGCTTGATGCTCTGACCACTTCCCTGGGGAGCCTGTTCCAGTGTCTGACCACCCTCTGGATGAAGAACCTTTTCCTAATGTTAAATCTAAACCTCCCCTGATATAGCTTCATGCTGTTCCCTTGGGTCCTGTCACTGGTCACCAGACAGAAGAGAGCAGTGTTTGCAACTGCCCGTTGTGAGGAAGTTGTAGACTGCAATTATGTCTCCCCCCAGTCTCCTCTTTTCCAGGCTGAAAAAGCCAAGTGACTTCAGCCACTCATCATATTGTTTCCCCTCCAGACCCTTCATCATCTTTGTTGCTCTCCTTTGGATACTCTCTAGTAGTTTTACATCTTTCTTATATTGTGGTGCCCAGGACTCAAGGTGAGGCTGCACGAGTGCAGAGCAGGCTGGGACAATCTCTTCTCTCGCCTGCCTGGCAATGCTGTGTCTGATGCCCCCCAGGACACAGTTGGCCATCCTGGCTGCCAGGGTACAGCCCCTACTCCCATGGTTTTTGGAGGTAGTACTTAAAAAGTGACCAGAACCAATGAACTCCAGCACTTTCTGACTGTTTTCACAGGGACCTCATCAACTAGTTCCCTGAGCAACCTGAAGTCTGTTCTCCTCGTCTCCAGCACTGAAGTTTTGTTCTCACTTTTCCTTCTGTCATCAGAGATTTTAGGCTTGACTGCTTCATAATTGCTGTGGCCACTTCACTTCAAAGACCCTCTCTGTTAAAAAGTAACAAATCAAGGAAGGCACCTTTCCTACTTGGCTCCCTTAGCAGCTGTATTATGATGTATTATCCAGGTGTTTTAGGAATCTTCTGGACCTGTTTATACCAGCTGTGTGGTATTCTCAGTTAATATCTGGCAAGTTGAAGTCCTCCATAAATTCCTTTTATTTTCTGCTGATGTAAAGACAGAATGTCGTCACATACTTTGATACTGTTAAAAAATATAAGCCAGTGAAATAGCCAGTGTTCCCTTACCATGGCTGATGGTCCTTTGTAGGCTGTATATACATTTTTTCTTTATTTCCCCATAATAACCTGAAGAGGGTTTTTATTAAATTTTTTAGTTATGTCATCTTGTCTACTTTACACACTTGAGAGAGCTACAAATATATAAATTTATTAAAATTTTATTGGTAGGTTCAATCATTCTTTTGTAAATATCTGAACTCTCTCAGAATGTTTTTTGTTTGGTTGGTTGGTTTTTTGTGGAGGTTTTGTGGGTTTCTAAAACAAAAGTTTTGTGGTTTTATTAACAAGCACACAGCAAGTCAGACAAAATTTCAGTTCAATTGTAGCTCACATGACAACTTACTACTTTGTACTTTTATTATCTACAGAGCTCCATATAATTCCTTTATTTTAAAATGGTACTTTAATAAAGGGAAATTATGGGTAATGGACCTCCACTTTTTGTATTTTCATTCTTTTTTTCTTTTAGCTTAAAAAAAAAGGAAAAAAGCCTTTCTGCACCATTATGAAGAGGCTGTACCGTTTACCCCAGATGTAAGATCTTTTTTGGTTTGATGAAGTAGTAAGTGTAGTTCAGTACATACGAAACACTACACTGAAGCTGTGTGCTCCAACAAATGCCCCCAAATTACAGCTTGCCATTTACAAATGAATTGTTACTAAAGAATAAAATGTTCAGGCCTTCATAAAATATAAAAAAAGGATTTACATTTTTCACATGCATATACATGGACTGTTATTATGAGCATACATGCAGTATGTGCAGGACAGGTAGTAACAGAAATGTCAATATTTTTTATTTGTCACATGTATAGTTTATGTAAACCTTTGAGGGCAATATGCAAAAACTGACATAATTAAGTTTTGGTTTGACTCTTTCTCTTCTGCCACCTAATTTATTCCTTTTGAAAATTGCTTTCATTGTTCCCTGTTGATATTGTAGCTGTACACTGTGCCATCTAGGTTTTCTTGTTCGACCAGAAATCATATATTATACATTAATTTCACATGCTAATTTACCCTTCATTGTTTGTTGTATGGCTTGTTTTTAATCATCATCTTTTATAGAGGCTGGTGGAAGATTCTAGAAACCATTATCCCTTTGTGATTCTACAACATACTGAATAATATTTGTAACACAATATTTTCCTTAAATCCATGGATATTATTGTTGTATGTATTTTCAAAGACTGCTAGAATGCCTTCATGTAACTGAATTAAATACAGTTTAATTAACTTAAAGTAAATTAAATTACTCATTAGCCCTAATAACTTTAAGCTTTAGAATGTGTTTGAATTGGGAAAAGCATTTGAATACCTGGCTTAACAGCTCTGGTGTGGTACAAAATTAATTAGCATTATACATATCTTAGCTCCTTTCAAGATACGCACAGATGGGATAACAAAACTGGAAAGATAAGGAGCTCTGAAAATCTCTTTTTTAATTTACTAATTAAAGCAGGTATTTGCTATTGTGAGCAACTGAACTAAAACAAGATTAGCTATTGAAGAAAAAACTACACCAACCCTACAGAAATATTAAGAACAGAATCATAAGTTATCTGACAATGTCATTTTACTTGAGGTCAAATTATTTTAATTGTAATGAAAGTAGAAGAAAGGTCACTGTTCTTAATCTTAATGAGAGTTTTTTTTTCAAAGAGATTACATTATGTGATTAAAATGAAAAAGAAGAAAGAAATGTAGGAATAGTAGATTTCTTTCTAACTTGATCCATTTCCTTAAGATACAGTTGCACCTTTCATTTTGTTAAACTCATTATCAGGCTTATTTATAAATTCTCCTTTGAAAATAATGATTTTTAAATTTGTACACTCTTGACTATTGTGTTAGTTTATGGTCTCCTTTTGCTTTATTTTTTTACATAGTATCAAAGAAATTGCTGATAATTCTGAAGTGCAGCTATATTAGATGTCTCAAGTAGTGGGGAGCTAAACTACCTGTTGAGATTACACAGCAATTCATGGCAAAATACAATAAAAGAAGCCTATAGCAATTTGATAAAATCTGTTTCCTTCCAAAGGAATTTTTTTAATTTTATTTTTACCAGCCAAAGATAGTTCAATTTGCCTCAGAGAGCCTCAAGAGAAACTTGGTTTTGCTGAAAGCATAAAACCATAGGGCTAGCAAAACCAACAAGTAACATATCAGGCTGGACCAGTGTTTTCTGAGGGCAACACTCATGAAAGCTGAAGCAAGAAAATAAAGCATATTTTTTTGTGAGAATATAGGCAACAGGGTTGCAGGACAGGGGTGATCAGCACCTGCTCACCACTGTGTAACTGCACTTTTTGCTGGATTATTTTCTACCTAACAGTACAAGAATGCTTTAACTCAACCAATGAAATTCTACTTTGATAGCTGGTCTGCATCTAGACCTACTATTTTGACATATAGAGAAATACTAAGACAATACATATTGCTTTAGGTATTATGTATACTAGCAAAATTGAAATGAAATCTTTATGTCTGATGTGAAGAAGCAAGCCAGTGATGACCTCTGGAGAGGACTCAAGGGATGACTTTGGATATGAGATCACTTTGCCAAATAAAGTACAGATTTGGAAGAAAAGAATCTTAAGCATATAGAAGGTGAACAAGAGAGGAACAGGGATTGAGTAGCAGTTTGTTATCCCATCACAAACAGGATAAAAATTGTCATCAGGGATCAGAGCAACACTGTGCTCTGACTTTGAGTCCAGTTAACTTGAGGAAGACTTGTCTCTGTTTTCGCATGCAGAAAGATGGTAAATAGGTTAAATTAAACACTGAAGTTACTAGACCAAAGGAAGAAAGATATTAAACAGTCATAGGAAGAACATTAGAGAAGGGAAAGAGACTGTTAAGAAAACAATGAGGAAACTCTTAGAAATTACTTTCCCTCTAGACAATCAGGAAGAATTTTCAGGAAGGCAGTTAATGACATAATAAATGATACAATAAGAACATAAACTCAGTGTATACCAAGAAACTAGTCAGAGATGTGTAACTGGAAAGGCAAAGGCATCAAATTACAGAGTTCAGTTATTTCAAAGAAATATTCACAAGTTTTGGACTAATGCAGTGATTACTCAATTCGTAATTAAAAAATATATTTCTGATCTTCAATTAATTTATTCATATTAAGAAATCAGAGATAGACCATGGGGTGTTCTGCTGTACATTCAGTAAACTCATGTGTAGCAGAATGATGCATTTATTAATTTATCCCTACTTATGAGTTTCAAAGTCCAAAATTTTGATTTCAGACTTTAGCCCTTCACTAATAGTAAATGGTTACTGAGAAAACCCAAAAGTCGTACATTACACGTGTCACCACTCAGACAAAAGACTGCATCAATTACTCACTGTCTTTGAAAAGAAAACTAGGATTAGACTTCCTCAGCTCAGCCTTCTGTCAATAGCGCTTGTGTTACTTAGAGTGATGTTATTTGTCTCTGTCCAGTAGAAAACAGTAGGAAGTGAAAGTTCACTTTCTTTCTTCCAGCACATCATCTCTGAGTGAATAAAGCAACAAAACTGTACCAAATTACCAAATGATAGTGATTATCAATTTAGTACACAGCAATCCAAATCCGAAATGAGGGTACTCACTCTATGTTACTGCAAAAAGCACAGTGAACTGCTTTTCATTAGTGCCTCGTGTATTTTATTTATTCCTTCTCTATGAACTAAGCCACAAACTCAGAGCTAACTAGTGTCAGAACTATGTCAATTTGTAAAACAATTTTTTAAAAACTTTGACATCTAAGTTAAAGAAAAAATAATTTCTGCAACTGAAATATTCTAGAACTGCTGGCACTCATTTGAAGTGTGATGAAGAAGTAGAAATAATGTGGTTAATAAATTGTTAATATAAATTGGGATTTATCCATACTAAATTTTCTGATATACCACTAAAAGCACTAGGTGTCATGACAATTACAGAATCAATATTACATTTTATATGTTATTTCTTATAAAAACATTTTATAAAAATTTAATAAATAAAGGCACTGAAAATGACACAAAAAATAGAAAGAGAATTTAGGCATACAAAACCTGCTACTTCCTATAGATCAAAATGAATGAGTAATTACTAGAGAAAGCTAAATAAACACTTCTTCTTACATAGAAAGAGTTAAATACAAGATCCGGAATATATGAGCAACATGTGCACAACATAGTTCATGAATGAGGAAATATTTTCATGTTTATCATTTTGTCTTCCTGATTTTCCTTATGCCAGTGTATGACATGAGGATGGAATATAAATCATAAATTTTGGAGTGAAGCACAGTGTGTTGGGGGAGCTCAAGATACAAAAATTTAAAGAGCTCTTAAGGAATTCATGATGGTTGTAAAATACGATTACCAACGTGAAACAGTGCCAGAATGCTTATGCTATATCCTGATTGAAAAAAAAAAAGCGTGGAACAGGGTACTTCATAAAATTAAGTCTGAATAACACTAAACAAAGATAATGAATATCACATGTGGAAAATCTAACTTTTTTAAAAGAAAAAAATGTTAAAAACACCAAAACCAAAACCAAGTCTGAAGGCTATAGAATGCTAAGCTAAAAACCCCACATCCTACAGAAAGACAAAGAGATTATGATGACTCTGTGGATAACTTTTGAGCTCCCTCAATTATTATCGATGTGGCCCCTATAGAGACACTGAAAGAAAACCAAGGAAGGTAAATCTCAGTGTTGTTTAGGTTTACTGCTAATTTAAGATAATGGATGTTAGTAAATACAGACAAGAAGGTTACACAAAGACAACATGAATGCTAGAGTCTGAGTCTTGTTCTCAATCACATAATGATAAAAAGATACCCCCAAAAAAACAGCACCAAAACTTTCTCTGTTTTTTTATATACCTAAAACGCCTTCTGTGGATGGTGCAGGTAGGCAGCCAGTAAAAAGGTTTTTTGAAAGTTTGATTTATGTCATCAGTTGGTGAAATTAAGGGTATTCTTTTAGAGGCATTTTGTCATCATACTTGAACCATCAGAACTAAGCCAATAAAAGACCTATACTTTGCTGTAGTAAGGGCATAAAACAGCGAGAGGTGGTCTAGAACAAAACATTTGGTAATGCAGGAGAGGAGAGGAATAAAACATGGAGTGGAAGGAAGAGGAAAAGGTAGTTACGGATTTATCATATTTAGGGAATACATCTGTAGATGGGCAGATTCTGTCATCATCATCATCACATCACTGCTGACTCACCCCTCTGCAAGTCTCACCAAATGCTGTGAGTCAAGCTATGAATTTCAGCTCAGGACATCCCTGACTACAGTATCAAAAATAAAAAAGACGTGAAACCCTGGCTGAAAGCTAGAGCATACCTGAACTTAAGACAAAGGAAAATGAAAACTGAGATGTTAATATATGCCATTGGGAAGTAAAGGTAGACAGCACTGAATTAAACAGGTGCCCATCTTTAATAAAGACAGTAACTGACAGAAAGGATGCTGAGGCTGTTCAGAGCACATGGCGAATCATGCAGCCCCAGGGAAACTGGGGGAACAAGTGGGTCAAACTTGAGAGCTGATATACAACTGTGGTGAGAATAGTCAACAGAAAATCTCTAGTTTGCCTGTGATCCTGCCAGGCTCTCAAGAGAGGAGCATGGCAAGAAAGCTGTTTCTTGTGAGAGGGTAAAGGAACTTGGCCTGAGGCTTTCCCAGAAAGAACATGGCCCACATACAGCTTTTTTTCTTCTGCCTCTCAGGAGAACAGGCACACCCATATTTTAAAAATAAATGAATAACATTATAAAATATCCAGATTCTGCATGGTTAATTTCTTACTAAATAGAATAAAAAAATAGAGGTGTCTGAATCTCAGTTTTTGTTGGCCTCAAAATATCAATTTACCATGCACACTAAATATTTCTATGATGCTTTTCTTCCTTAGAAAAGAAATATTGTCATTGACACTAAATTCAACTCAGAACTTTCTTCACATTGTTTCAGAAAATACTCATCTTTGTTCATAAAGCTCTTAAGAATTACAGTGGAACCCATCCACAATGGTATCCCATAGTCAAGTGTAAAGCATGCAGCCAAGCACCATAATAGAGCCAGACTTCATGGTGAAAGAGAGAGGAGCTTAACTGTGTGACTTTTCTATAAACTTTGACCTCTCATGCCAGACACAGTTTATTCTAGCTGAATCCAGTGAACGCTGCAGGACAGGCCTAAGGTTGAGCTGAGGACTCAGCTTGGCTGAGAGGCACTTTGGTGAAAACCTATCTAAGAAAGTACAAAAATTATGCTTGGCAGTGAGGAGTAAGAAAAAATGTGTGAGAAGCAGCTCTGGGAACACCAAGGTCAGAGACGAAGAAAAGAGAGGATGTACTCCATGAGTTAAGTAGAGACTTTTGTAAGGAATGTCACTCCTAGAGTCTCCATGCCAGAGGAGAAAGTCAGATGTAGCAATGGAAAGAAACCACAAAGTTGTGATTTTGAAGCTACCAGGTGTTCCCCATGGCCCCAGCTGAAGGCCCTACATCAATGTAGCAGATCGCCACTTCTAACTGAGGAGTAAGTAGAGTCTACAGTGGAGTGGAGCTGAGCCTGGGAAAGGGTAGGGAGAAGGGGAGGAAGATGTTTTCTACAGATGTGCAGATATTTCACTCCTTTTGGTTTTGTTTCCTGATACCTGAATCAATACTTCAATATTCATTTTAATGAGTAATAATGAAAGTTAAATTCTCTGAGCTGAGTCAGTTTTGTCTGTGAGAGTAATCGGTAAACTATCTTCCTGTCTACCTAAAACCTCAGGGTTTCTCACTCCTGTTCTTCCTAATTTCTATTTTCCTCCTTCTGGAGGGGGAAAGCAAGTAAGTGAGTGTTATTGTGGATGCTTAGCTTTCAGCAAACCTACTCCATTGATGTATCTTCATTTACTACCTTGAATTTGGTGATGCAACAGGTGAAGAGAACACAACAGAATATAAGTGATGAAACAAGCAGGAAAAAAGCCCTCTTCGTCTTTGAATATGTTAAAAGAAAAAGCCAGAATGAATACTGGTAGTTTCAGTAGATGTAGTTGTTTGTTTTGGCTGAACACCAGATATCTACTGAGCCTGCGCCCAGTCCTCCAGATGGAAGGAGAGGGTGGGAAGGGGGAAAAAGAAGGGAAAACACAACTGCTGAATTGAAGCTACTAAGAAAAGATGGTTTATGTATTTACACAAGGAGGGAAAATGATATAAACACTATACATATAGAGGAGAACTTCTTCCCCAAAGGAACTGCCTGAACTACTCTGCTCAGCTACCCAGAAGAGGAGAGAGCTCACTTCCTTCCCATCAGTTTATATATCTGGGCTGATGTAATATGGTATGGAATATCTTATTGGCAGAACACATATCAAATGACCTATCCTATTTCTATTTTCCTTCTCAGGGAGAATAACAAACCCATTATAGCAGATCAGAATTTAGAAAGTTTAAAAGAGAAGAGGAAAGTTAACATTAATATTCATAGGCTTTACAATATTAATTTATTATCTTAATAGCTCTTCAGAAATATAGGAGCCAAAGACTCTGCTCAGAACTGTGCAACGAACCACAACAGTTAGTTTTCTGCCCTGTCTTATAACTTTGCACTTATAAGAACAGAAGGTGTACTGAGTTCATGTGACCTGGAGCCCATGCTGGAGTAGGTTTCTGGGAGAAACTGTGATGTTGTAGTTGTGAAGCGCATGAAGAAGTGCAGTTTGTAACAAGGACCCCTGTTGGACCAATTTACAAAAGACTGTCTCCCATGGGAGGGACTTCATGCTGGGGCAGGGGAAGAGTATGAGGAGGAAGAAGCAGCAGAGAAAACATGTAATGAAGTGACCATAACCCCCATTCTCTGTTCGCTGTGCTGCTTGAGGGGAGGAAGTAGAGAAAATCATAAATGAAGTTAATCACGAGAAGAAATCAGGAATGGGGAGAAAGTGTTTTGAGATTTGTTTTTACTTCTCATTTTCATACTCTGACTTTTCATTGGTAATTAATTAAATCAATTTCCCCAAGTCGAGTCTGTTTTGCCTGTGGCAGTAATTGATGAGTGATGTCTCCCTGTCCTGTCTTTATATTGACTCACAAGCCCTTTGTCATATTTCCTTTCTGTCCAACTAAAGAAAGGAAGTGATAGAGCAGCTTGGTGGGCAACTTGTGGCCAGCCAGTGTCAACCCACCATAAAAGGCTGCCAGAATTTATATTTGTCAGATAAATATGTGATATGGTTTGAAGCTGGATCCCTGCCAATACTCCAAACCTTACCACAAGAAGTACCCCCCCCAAAACCTCAGGGAGAAGAGGAAAAAAAAACCAACCAAGAAAATCGAAACGAGAGAGAGACAGCTAAAGCAATATATATAAATATATTTACACTTATATTACAGTTATATACAATTGAAATATATATACAATTTCACAAGGAAAAGGGAAAGGGAAGGGGGAAGGGAAAACAAAGGAACAAAACCAAAATAAAATATATATATCCCGATCAATAGCCCAAGATCTAGCAACTAAAAGAATTAGCAAAGAATATCTTACTACTCTCCTTGGGACAACAGAAAGTCACTCTGGAACGATCGCCGGCAACCTCCGTCTCCCAAGGTCGGCAAGGCCTTACCAGGCCTCACTCCCCAACATGGCAGACTCAACAGCAGGGAAAACCCCCACCTCCATAGCTGCCAGAAGGAAAGAGAGCGAAGGCCTCTCCTCCTTTCTTCTTATAGCCTGGCTTATGTAAAAATCGTAGGGAATACTGGGTAAATCCAGGCACTTCCTTGGTTACAAACTGGTCACCAAGGAAGGCCTAGACCAAACTACCACATTCTGTAAAGAAAGTCATGGTCTAAAAAGAACAGATAGGCACTCAAAAACATCAGAGTGCCTTAAGGCTTGAATGATTTAAGTATTCCTCACTGCTAACTGTTATTTCCCTTCCAAACTTTTGTAGCAGAGCCTTCTCTGCATAGATTTCTTTTCTTTATTCTGGGGTGAAATGTATTTTGTTTGAAGCTCTCTTTCAATCAATTGTATTTCTAATAACCTGTCTTTTTCTGTTTCTCTGCCTGTCTCTGTTTAGGTCAAAAAGTTTCCTTTTCTTCTATCATCTTGTATAGTTAGGGGGAGTTGTGTGAAAGTACTATATAATTAATGTGATGTGAACATGTTCTCTTGTGTAACTCAGATACTTTGCTTCATGAGTTCATTATAAATCCCAGCTGGAGAGATCTCTGTTCTTCCTCACCTATTATTTTATTTTCTTTCTCTTACTACTTATATCCAGTTCTGGCATTAATGTTACAAAGTGCTTGAAAATGGTTTCCATGGAAAGATAATGTAAAGTATTCCATTTTGAGTGCTGTATTACTGAGACAACAGAATAATCACATTTAAGAAAACATTTGCTTAGCAATTTTAAGTAATTTCCTTTGAAAATCTCTGGTTTTGTCTCATGTGAAAGGGTAAGTGGGAATGATAAGCTTATTCTTTCTGTGTCATTTATTACTTTGTATAGCCCTCTTATATCTGCTTTAATTTCTTTTGTATCTAAATTAAACAATCATAATCCTTTCCATCTTTCCATACACAGAGGCAACTTCAAGCCTCCAAGAGTTATCACCTGTTTTGAAGCACCTTTTTTTCACTATGGTTTTCACTGGAAAATAAGAAGTCACAAATTTTCCAGTGAAAGAATAATACCTGGCAACAACATCTAAATTTAGAATGTTATTTTTCATCCTACTTTCCATTTCACACTTTATTTTAAGATTTTTTGAAAGTAAAAGTAAAATGCTGAAGTGTATTACTAATTTTTTGTTTTGTTTTGTTCAATAATACTTTTTTAAAATAAAATATAGACAAATAAGCATGTTCCAGGAAAAAAAAAAAGAAACTAAACCAAACCACAACAACAACAGCAAACCACAAAAAAAAAAAAAAAAATCCAACTCATATAAGTTTTTCCTGAATTAAAATTATTAGTTAACTGGGGGAAAGCATACCAAAATTTATGTCAGGCCTGTACTTCAGTAAAAAAATAGTTAAAAGAAAATTCAGATAGCAAAATATGGACTGAAACCTTGCATTTCACAATTAAATATTATTTTAAAATGCTAATTGGAAAGTAATTATTGATTGATTAAAAAATACTAATTAACATTTGGTCTTGTTGATTAAAATATTTCCTTCAACGAAGAGGGAAAAAAAGGTTTTATACAAAAGAGTAATAATTTATGTGTCTTTTTTTTCTAGTATCAAAAACCTTAAAAAAACCCCAACGGATCTAATGATAAATATTTTTCAAAGTTCAGTTTAGATTTCATTACAAAATAAAAAAAATAAAATGTTCAGCGAAGAGAAATATGACAGTGGCCACTTGCAATTAGCAAAGTAGTTATATTTTATTTAAATGGTGAAGTTTTGTTGTCAAGGGGGTTTGCTTCTCTAAGACAACAGGTCAGACACAGTCAACTTTCAGCCAGCTCCAAGATGGGCCTGCTGCTACCTAAAGCAGAGCCCATGAATGACATCAGTGGCACCTCAGTGGTAAACATATTAAAGAAGATAAAAAGTACAGGGCAACACCTCTGACAAAGAAAAGTGAGAACAATGTGACATAAACACCATCGTAGATATCAAGGTCAATGAAGAAGGAGGGGAATGAGGTGCTCCAGACAGTGGAACAGAAATTTCCCTGCAACCCAAGAAGACTATGATGAAGCAGGTTGTCCCCCTGCAGCCTCAGCCTCAGAGTCCTCAGAAGTATTTCAGGAGCAGACCCTTGGCAGGAACTGTGCCCCATGGGGAACCTAGGCTGGAGTAGTTTGTTGCTGGTGGACTGTACTTCCAGGAAAGGACCCATGCTGAAACAGTTCTTGGAACACTATAGCCAGTGGAAAGGACACATGCTGGAGCAGTTTGTGAAAGAATGTCTCCTGTGGGAGAGGCCCCACACTGGAGCATGGAAACAGTATGAAGAGGGAAGAGTCATGAGTAATGAGTAAAGCTGAGTCTGAAAAGAAAGGTGATGGGAAAGTGTTTTTAATTCTGGTTTTGTTTCTCACTATCCCACTCTATTTTTAATTGGTAATGAATTAAATTAATCTTTCCCAAATCAAGTTTTGCAATGAAGGTAGTTGATGAGCAATCTCCCTATTTTACTTTAAGCCATATGCTTTTTCATCATCTTTTCTCCCCTCATCCTTCCGAGGAGGAATGAGAGCAAGGCTTGGTGGGTACATGGCAGCCAGCCGAGGTCAACTAACCACAGTCTTTTGACCTTCCTTGTTTTGTGACAGATGACAGTGGTAATCTACTCATACACTTTTACTTACACCTGTATAAGGACACATTTGTTAAAAATCAGATGCTCCTGCCCCTCCTTCTGCACCGACCTTGGTGTCTACTTTGTTGTTTCCATATTCTCACTCTGCTCTTCCCTGGCTGGAATTGCTTCTGTGCAACAATCTTTTCTTCTTAAATATGTTATCACAGAGGTGTTACTATTACTTCTAGCTGGCTTGGTCGTGGCCAGCGGCAGGAAGTCAGTCCTGGAGCTGGCTGGCATTGGCTCCACAGGACAGGGAAAGCTTCTAGCAGCTTCCAACAGAAGCCACCCCTGTAGCCCCCCTGCTACCAAAACCGAACTACAGAAACCAAGTACAACTGTTCAGCCTGGAGGAGAGGATGGTTTACAGGTTTTTTTTCCAGTGGTTCCCAGTGACAGGACTAGATGCAGTAGTCTTAAGCTGGAACATAGAAAACTCAATCTGAGCAGCAGGAAACACTTTTTCACTGTGAAGGTGGCTGATCACTGGCACAGGTTGACCAGAGGGCCTATGAAGCATCTGTCCTTGGAGACATTCAAAAGATGTCTGTTGCCCTGGGCAACAGGCTCAAGTTGGCCCTACTTGAGCAGGGGGTTGCAACAGAAGACCTCTCTTACAGCTTCAGCCATTCTGTGAGTCTATGCTATCTAATGTTTAAGAAAGTGAGTGGGCTGCAACATCCCATTAAATGACATAATTAAGATAACAAGCTGTTAACAGCAATCCTTGGACTTGATAAATGTTGTAAACAGAGCTAAATTTGAAGCATTAAGAATGATAAATTATTATAAAGTGTCTTATCTGGAAAACTATAGTTCCTTAGAATCTACTTTTCTTAGGGGCTTTAGCAGGTAATGTCTCTAGAAATGCAATAAAAGCTCTGTATTACAGAATTTAGAAGGTGTAACTATGATTCCACAATTGAACTCACTTCCAAGTAGTTAATTGTAAATACACTGGTGTTTCCCTACAAGTAGGCAAGTTTATTTCTATTATCCACTCCTTTCAGGACAAATGTTATCAAGGTAGCCTCAGAGTATTTTCAAGCCTAATTTTGTAGACTTATTACAACAACACTATTGTGAGAAGAAATCTAAATCTGAAGCATCACTGGGTCTGTGATTGAAAAATGGTTTCACAAATTTATCTATACCTTGTTAGAGTGATTAAATGAGCAAGAATAGTCAGAGGAATTACAAAAGAGAAAACGAGGTGAACAAAGTTGCATCATTGAATAGGTCTGCCAAACTCCTTTTTTTATTCAGAGTAAGTCAGCTATACAGTATGATTTTCCACTCAGTATTTTTAACCTTAATACCTTTTCTGATACAAACAGGACATACAGAATTTAAGGATTACACATTCAGAATTTTCAGTTTTCACAACTAACTGTGACACTGGATAAATCATATAGTCACTAGTTTAGATGTGCTTCTGAACAACCATTCTCAAATTTCTTTAGTGAAATTATAATGAAAAAATGTATATATGCATAACGTAAAAGTAGTTCAAGATCACATAAGTATAAGCTCGAGCAAATGATACCACTTACCTTGAGAAAGTGAATTTAGTAAAGAAACAAAATAATGTCCCAAAGAATTTATAAACTGTAGTGAGAGACCACAAATGAAAGAATGCTCTGGAGGCTTTTGTTTTCCAGTTTGAAAGCCTAGAACTTATTTTTGCATAGGCTAATGGCTTATTTCAAAAAGCTTGCTCACTTTGTAGGATGGTGTGTGGTCCAGCCAGACATAGCCTTCAGGTTCTGTCTGGGTGTTATAAAGTATTATCAAACTTAAAATAATTAAAATGCTGTAAACAAACAAACAAAAAACCCTTAATGCATTCTTGTCTAGTAGGAATTACTTATTCCTGCTTCATAAATATTAAATGCCAACATTTGGAGTCATCAACAGAATACAGAGATCCAAAAGAAAATTTATTGTATGTGTGCACTAGGAAGATGTAATACTCAGAACTTTTCTAATTCCCTTTGAAATAGGCTGGTTTCTTGCACCCATTTTTAAACATGTAAGAAGAACTTGTCAGTACTATGTCACTGGTGATTTTTTTAAAATCATGTATGTTAATGGAGGAATTCTAAAGAAGTAATATTGAAAGGTATAAGTCATAGAATCATAGGAGGGTCACACAAGGATCATGAAAATCCAATTCCTAAATGGCAGGAATTTGCTCTGAATTAAATCAGATAAAAAACTAGGCTGCATCGCAATCAGTATTGAATGCATTATGCAACATTTAATAGGTTTTCTTCTCCTTCATTTGATGTTCATGGGTTTCTAAAGACATATTTTTATCAGTGTAAGGAAAGTGACCTGTGGGAACAGTACATACTCAGAGCAAGAGAACATTCCATTCTGACTGTGTGCTGAAGTCTCAGGGACATATGAGGGATTCACTGTTATCATAAAGGCATGTCAGGAATGGAATGACTATAATGGAATGATATAACTGTTTCCAGTTATATCAAATTGTTAATGAAGAAATGATGAATGTTTGCAGATTCACTCATATAGCTAAGCACAGCATTTCCACTGTCCTTTTTCTCTCCACTTGATGGAATTTTACTATTTGCAGTCTATGGAGATGTTTAAGAATGATAGCAAAGTTCAAGTATGTTCAGTGAATGTTATTTTAGACATCTTATGTCTCTTTGAATTCCCATTGTCTTTTTAATTCCATGTGAAACTTCCTTCTGAGAGATAGTGATGCAAATGTAAATATTTGCTATTTATACATGTATTTATTTGTTTGGGGGTTTTATTCATTTTTTCATTTATCTATTGTGTAGAGGGCAAGTATAGCACTAATAGAACTTCTCTATATTATTCTGCCAGTGTTCCCTGTCCTACCCTGGAAAAAATACATCCTTCCTTTTAGATTGAACTGTAACTTACTGTGTGCTCACTCTTTTGATTGTTCTGGACAGATATCATCAAGTGAGAATTGTGCCATGTCTGATACAGTTTATTAACTAATATATCTATGACTAACCCATGCAGGTTATGAAAGTCTATATATCACTAAATATACTTAGCAATTTATTGTCCCATCAGATTATTAAAAAAAAATGTAAAAAACAAAAAATCAATTAGAAAGGGAAATTTAAGATCATTAAATGAGGTATATTGATATGTATCTCCAAAGAGATACACACATATGTTTAAGGAGAAAAAATCAATAATACTTCACATTTTTATACAATATCAAAATACACTTCTTTCCATTCTCTTCTTTTACCCACATGTTGAAGTACCACCAAAGACCATAGAACTCAAACACAGAAATGACACAGTGAAAAAAATTCTGAATTGGGATATATTACTATACTGTAGAAGCAAAAATTGCTTATGGCTTATATCTTTTATAATCTATGGAATATGTTCATATAACATATATAAGTGTAACCCTGTGGTAAATCTGAGTTTTCATTCAGTAAGTATAATTCTGCTAAAGGAGATATTAATTATTAAAATTTTATTATTAATTAATTAAAAAGTGAAGTGGTTGTTGTCTGTATGTGAAATTTCGTGAGGTGCTGCTTCCAGAGAGAACATCTTTTAATAATTCTCTCTGGCTTTTCCCTTATATGTCCTCCATACTATGTTTGTAATTAGTTTGTGTTGCAAAAAGCAAAGGCTATGCAGATCACTGACAAATTTAAATTAAAAACAAAAAGACAACATCTGATTTTAAAGCTGTGGAAAATGAATTGTTATAAAATAATATTAAAGTATATTTAAAGATTAGAGGTTTGTTGCAGTTTGGAGGCATAGGTCCCACCAATATCAAAGTGAAAATAGAAGTGGCAATGTACTGGTTTTTGCCCTTCTGCAAAGGAGTAGAAAAGAAATAAAAATGTTACAAATGAGCTATAAGATAAGGGAGTTCAACTGAACTGATCAGAGAAGTAGGGCAGTAAGTGTCCTAATTTGATAGGAAAAAGTAATAGCTTAGAAAAAAGTTGGATTAAAGAGTTTTTCAGCACAACTGGGACAATATGCAAAGTCTGAGGACATCCTCTGAAATTTTCTCAAGGGTACTAGTAGTGTCTCCTCATACTGCTGTATATTTGCAAAGAGGACGTATTTTCTTACTCATATATTCAAAAAATAGTGTAGAGAATAATTTGAAATTTGAATACAATTAATTCACGCTAACCCCAGATTATTTTGGGTTTTTTTTAGTGGGCAGGTAAATTCTTGTGATAGTTGATATTTTTGAAAATTATTTATCTGTATCACAAACTACCCCTCCTAGGAGCACTGGATCTTCACACTGAGTGCATGTCTCACAGGATATGTGGGTCAGATACCTAAAATCAGGGTATATACACTGCAGAATGTAGAACAGTGGAATAAATAGGATTAGATACTGTGACTAAAGAAGAATGAGGCTGTAGTGCACCTGAATAAGAGTTAAGAGTGGAAATTTACTGTGTAAATACATGGCCCATGGAAACTGGATAATCTTAAAGAGTTTGCCTTATTGCTTAAAAAAAGAATGGAAGATAGTGTCTCTGAGAAATAATAGCTAAATATAAAAGCAATAATAGGACCTTTGCTTGTTATACAGAATTATTCTGATACTGAGGAACAAACTGAGTACACTAAAAAAGGAACACAGAATGGAGAAGAGCAAGTGGGACTTAAGTGCTAGAACTGAACAGTTAGAAATGTAAATGTGAGATTACTGAAACATAGGACAAACCTGAAGAGAATTATTGAGGAAAGGACCAATGTTTAGAGAGAGGTGACTGATTTGAAAGTTGATAGGTAATGAGTAGCTGAAGGAAACATTTCAATATTTTTCAATATTCAATTTCAATATTTTTCAAAATCCCATATTGAAATGTATAGTCTAGGTATAGCTAGTTATTGCAGCTTTCAATCACAAGCAGCAGCTCAAAAAGGCAAGACAGATCTTTAAACAAGCACCTCAGGGCTCAGGAAGGCTTGGTTTGTGCTGTATTGCAAATAGGTGGAGGAAATTGTTGCTTCCATATTATAATTATGAAATAAATGAAATCCCAAGACAAAGCCAGTAGAACCCTGCACTTCTAGAAGCTTCTCAGGAAGTCATAAATCCAATTCACATCTACAGTACAGTTCACTACAGAAATGAGTAATAGTGGGAGTCAAACCAATCTGACTTTACTGAAGACAAGTAGGGGATAGAAAATTCAGGTCCAGTTTAGGGAGATTATAAGAATTGAATGCAGCTGTTAAGTGCTATAAAACAATGGGAAATCTAGACCTATAAATATATATATATGTATAAGGAGGATGTGTCATGTCTTGGTATTAACAGGCTTAAGCATGACATGATATACAGAACAAAAAGAAAAAAATATTTATTTTTTATGGGTTGCAGGCAGTGCAACTAAGTAGTGAATGAGACACAGTAATGAAAATGGCACTATCAAGATGATATGACTGTATGACTACAGTCTTTGTATCAGAGCTGTATCATAGATACAAATAAGGAAAGGCATCCTTCTGGAAAATGGTCAGCTTTTAGAAGCTGGCTTCTCAGTACAAGATGTCAACAAAAACTACTCTACAGAAAAAAACACCCCAGATCTGTCAAGTGAAATGCATGGACAACAACATTGAGAAAGTACAGGGTGAGATTCCAAAATTAAAGGAGGAACAATAAATCACGGGAGGTTGAGGAGTTCAGGAAAAATTAATCCCAATGAAAAAACCTTTCTTAAGATTGAAGAAATCATAAGCTTAAAAGAACTCCGTGAAACAACAACAAGAAAAAAAACCCAAACCGAAAAAAAACCTCAACAATGAAAGTGAATGCTCTCCAGTGCGCATCCTTATGTATATATATACATATCTAGAGGCAGAGCAGGTCTTTTGCAACTGATAGAGTTAATTCCATAGCTGCTATGGAATGGCTTATATGCATACTTTGGGGGTAGAATTGGAGATGGGAAAATTCTGGACAATTTTTCTGCTTTCTTGTCCTTCTAATTTAATAATAAACTAAGCAAATTACTAAATCTATCATATGGGAACTTGGATGAAACTACTAACAATTTTTTTCTGGAAAGTTTAACCACGCTCACTTAAGGAAAATCCTGGAATATCAATAGGGGGATGAAGAGAGCTAGAATTGGTTTAAAAATAGATTAGTGACCCTATATTTGGGCAAAAGATGACAGGAAATTATGTTTTAATGACACACAATGTAGTGATAGATTTAGTTAATTTTCAGGACTGGCTAGAAATGCCTCAGGCTATTACAGTTCTAGTCAAACATGCAATTTGTTATTATCAAAAAGGTTGGAATGGTGATTCTGTCAAAAGATGTCTCAGAGAATGCTATAGCTGTTTGCAGTAAATAGCAAGAGATTTGACAACTCAAAGGCGGTATTATGTATTTACACAGCCTGTGTAAAGCTAGAGGGCTAATTTGAGAAGCAATCCACATTCCCCTTGGAGATAATCTCAGCAATTGCAGAAGTGTTAATTGACTTGGAGGAACTGAAAGTAATTCACAAATGCAATTCAATAATTTACCAACGTAGCAGGTTATGAAAGGCAGGCGTCTTACAGAGATTAACAATGACTGTTATATTTAAATGAAGTAACTCCTGGCTGCTCTGGTCGTGGCATCCTACAGGCAAAAGTAGCTATTGGAAATAGGATGAAGCTGTTTTCTGTAATAAAAATACCCAGTGGATTATTGCCTCTCTGCTGGTATGAGGAGAATCAGTGCATGTTTGACTTAAGCATTAGGAAATTCATGATTGTTATTCCTTCTAGCAGTAAAAAAAGCTTTTGTGTAAACTTCTCACAACAGCTAATGCCTCAGACATTTTGCAGATATGTCAACATATTGATCTTAATTGTAGTGATTTTTCAATTCTGCTTAATTGCAATCTGTTTATCTAAATCTGTCAGGGAGTTTCAAATTAATGCAGTGCTATCCTTCCCTTCAATGTCTATTACTGTTTTGTAATGTCACACATTCTCCAAAATTTGTTTTCTTGATTGAGATGGCTGTTTTATAGCAAAAGTAAAAAGAGCATTATATATTCTGGAAATCTCCTCATAGGAATTTTATGAATTTTAGTCAACATTTTTGGACTACTTTGAGATCCTTAGGTGCCTGAGTACCAGAAGATACTGGCTATGTTCTTAAATACAATGAAGATTATTATATGATCCCAAATCTGTAAGAGTTTGGAGATGTTACAGTGGAATGCAACAATAGTTTATGGGAAGTTTTAGAAAAAAAGTAGTCTATAGTATCATTTTTTAACAATCTTATTGTCAGTCCATCAGTTGGTTAAACTGACCCACAATTATATAAAGAGAAGTATTTAGAAAGAAATATATACCTAAAGTGCCTGCTAACATGTCCTGTGTCTAGTGACACCAGTATGGCATTTGGTCATACAGGCACACTTCCACTATAATAGAGTTTCAGCATCTCTTCCTTTCTTTGATCTCCAGTATTGAAAAGTATTATGCTTGTTTGGTGTGGAAATGATAAAATATGATAAGCAAGTTTCAGTGTAAAGTAGTTCAATTACATTCCTTAAAGCCTCCTCTGTTGTAACAGCATATTTTAGCCCCATTCAAAATGCACTTAAAAAGCATAATCTTTTGAAAAATAACTCCTTCTAATTTTAATTACTTTACTTCACATTGGATTTTTCTTATATATTATGTAATACATTTACCAAAATTACAGACTTGCAATGCAATATCATTAATATTTAAAATTTTCTTTTATTTTTTTTTCCAGAGATGGGAAAATTGTGGTGAAAGCATGAGGTTTGGAGTCTGTGCAAATTGCCTATCTTTATTGGCATCATGACGATGTTATTTTGACTTTGTTTTGTGAAATTCTTTTTGTGATGTAAGTGCAGTTTCTGAAGATTGTAGATTGTGTGATGAATGTGTATTTTAATGATCATTTCAGATATTGAAAAGTAAAATATACTAGTGGAAGTTCACCTCAGTGATTTTAAATACACATAGAGATGATAACAACCTTAATGCAGCCCATCTGAAAATAATTATTGGTGATATAACTTTAGATGGTTATTGACTAGCACAACTCTTCTTTCTGACAGCAATATGGAGACACTGAGCATTTATTTCAATGGTCCGTTGAAGACTCCTATATTTATGCCTGGAGCAGTCTTTTCCTGATGGTCTGTACCACTTGGAAAGGACTCATGTTGGAACAGTTCTTGGAACACTGCAGCCTATGGGAAGGGTCCATGTTGCAGAACTCTGTGGAGGGCTGTATTCTGTGGCAGGGACCCCACACTGGAGCAGGGAAACAACATGAGGAGGAAGGAGTGACATAGGTAAAGTGTTATGAGCTGACAACAGCCCCTATTCCTAATCTCTCTAAATACACATGAGGAGGAACAGGTTGAAGAGTCACGACTGAAGCTGACACTGGCAAGAAGGGTGGTGGGAAGGTAGTTTTGTTTTGGTTTTGTTTCTCACTATCCTAGTTTATTTTAAATTGGCAAGAAATTAAATTAATCTTACCCAATTCACGTCTGTTTTGCCCATGAGTGTAGTTGGTCAGCATTCTCACTAATCTTGACCCACAAGACCTTTTTCCATTATCAACATGTTTGTGGCTGTTGCCTGCTGCATTATTTTGGCAAATTCTCAAAACGTTTGTGATAATAAAGCTCTTACCTTCACTTCTGTTGCCATCTTTCCACTTGTTTTTGGGTGCAATAAAACTTTGTTTTTCTTGCAACTAGAGTACTTTAAAGTGTGTATCATTTTTATGTGTTATTCCACCACATCCATGTTTCTCCCTCTGTCTCTCAACCATGGGATTAAGAGCTTCTCACTCAACCCTGTGCAGTCCACCACTACCACCAATGGAAGCAGCCACCTGTCTTCCCATAGAGCTTAAATGAAGTCTCTTTGGAATTAAAGAGGTATTTGGTAGAAAGAAGAGAGGACATGACAAATACAAGGTGAATATATATTCTCTCCAGTTGCTTGCACAATGAAACCAAGCTTAAAACTGCAGGCATAATGTATGATGGTACTGTTATGATATAAACGTTATGAAACTGGGAGCATCTTCCTTAAATCAATTCTCCTATCTAACTCTGAACATTTCTAGCCACTTGATATACTGCTGTCTTCCAGAAGAACAAAGAAGAACACAGAAGAATTTATAAAGCCTGAAATAGCATTCAATAGTTCAAAGTTTAAGAAAAATTTTTCCTCTTCACCATCAGGTGCTAGAAAAGAGGTACAAGATCTGTATGAAAGTACTGAATATATGTTCTTTATGAAGTTCCATAGTTTTTGAAGTAAAACATGCTGAACAAAATCCACTTTTATTTCTCTTCCATGAAACAGAGCGGTTCATTTTTAGCAAAATAAATATTTTTTAAATAAATGTCACTGTAGAGTTACATAGAGGAAAACCAACATAGTTTATAAGAAAAAAACCCCAGCTGCCTTAAAAGGATCAAAAATATATCACAAATTACATTTTCAAAATGATAGTCCTGTGGTTAGAAATAGCATTTAAAAACATATTCATAAAGAATAATAGGTCCACAATTTTTGACATGCATTGTATGGATTATTCTGCCACATTTATTTGCAGTGAGAGATTGATTTCTCATGGCAAGCACTGTATATATGTCATTTAAAAATTCATTAACTTTAACAATTCTGCTAAAAAATATATACAGATGCTTCCATATTTGAGCCAATACCATTCAGGAAATGACATTAAGTCTTTAAGTAAAATTCAGAGAGGCAAAATGCTTATTTGCAATGTATTTACACTGGAACATTCATAATTCCTTAGCTATTTTCTATTTGAAACACTTCGTGTTGTAATAAAGGGAAAGAAACTTCAACTTTAAACTTTATAAGATAGCTAGTGTAATGCATTTACTCAAAAAAGATTTAAGAGAAGATGCTTTGTACCTACTAAAATGGGGAAATAAGATCAATATTTTCATCTCTGCTTCTGTTTAATAAGAATTCACTGACTTTGCAGAAATATTACCAGACAAGAAACCACATTTATAATCTAGTGTTTTCAGAAGTATATGTGTCATGGTTTGAAAATTGCCCCCCTGGGAGCCGGGGTGCCTAGAGGTGATTGGGTGCCAGGGCAGTCTCCCCTAGAGAGCCAATCACCGCTCGTCTTGTTCGCTCCTGTGAAAAATCATATATACACAACCGGTGGAAGTTGTTGGCAATCAATCTGTCTGTCTGCTGTTGTGTGGGTGTGTGGGTGTGAGAAAGGCCCAGGGGTGGCAGAGCCCCCTTTTTTTCCCCTCTGGGGGGAAGGGGGGCCCTGCGGCCCTCAGCTCTGGCCAAGCCAGGGTTGGAGGCAGCATTGGAGTGAGTGTGTATTTGCGAGGGAAGAGACTCACAAACAGCTGGTAAGCGGGAGAAAGAGAGGCAGGCCTTGAAGCCAAGCCCTCTTCCCCCCGCCCCCTTTGCAGCCTGACTGTGGAGGGGGCTCCTTTTCCTCTCACTGTAAAGTAGAGGGGAGGCTCGGCATTGGAGCAGAGCCAAAGTGGACGGGCGGAATGCAGCTCGGTGCCAGGGAGATAACCCCAGGCGAAATTGGAGACGGACCAGAGAAAGGCCCGGAAGATATCCTTGCAGTGATTTAAACGGAGGACAGCCGAAAACTTGGAGAAGGAATGAAAATTCCAAGGCGCGTACGTGTGATAAACTTAACTAAACTACAGCAGCACGGAACCGAGGTATGAGAGAGAGAATCACACAGCAGAGATGCCATGGGACCAAGGAGAAAGGACTCAGAGCTATCTTCTTGGACTTCGTGAGGAAGAAAAGACTTCAGCAAACAGCTGGAGGTTGCTGGGGGGAGTGAATCAGGTTCCCTGAACGTTCCCGCAAGAGAAAGACTGGTTACCTATCAGCCTAAAGCGCTTTTCCTGGACTGAATTGAGGGAGAAGCTTAAAGGGACTGATAGAAGTGTGTAATAATATATATATAGTTGCTTTTAGCTTGTACAGTATTTATTTGTATAGTAATAAATGTATATACTTCCCTTGCCCCCCTCCCATAGAGGTGTCTGCCTGAAAGTTTCTCTTCGGTGTTGAGATAAAATTATGGGAAGGGGTGGGGAAAGCCTGGAAATTGGATTTTGGATTTCCGTGGTGGGTCAAACCACCACAATATGTCAAGGAGGAAAAGTAAAATCTTTAATTGCCTTTATGTTATGATTGGCACGAGATGAGACGCAAATTATTATTTGACCAGATATATGTATATGAAAAAAAGGAATCTTGCTATAAGTGACTATTAAGTTGTTTTTTTTTTTCTTTACCTAATGTTTTTGGAAGCAGTTGCTGTTTCTGGTTTTGTCAAATTACTAGTTTAAATTTCCTTTTCAATCTACTAAATGAGGAAAATTCTCTCTTTCATAGGCATGGGCCCCTCTCAAAGTATTTTCAGTTATCAATTATAATTAATGATGCATGATTAAAACATAATAATTTGCAATTATAATATTTTTTCCTTAGATTAAGAGAAAAAAAATCCCTTTTGAAATAATTTTCTTGATGGACAGATATATTAATTACAGACTTTTCTGGGAAAGGATGAAAGAAGACCTGAAAAAATAAAGAAATAAAAAGAAATAAAATGTTTAGAAGATTTGGAATCCATGTTAAAGTATCTTTAATTTAAATCCACTTCGAAGTGATACTTACTAAGTGGTATCACAAATACTTTTGTACCAGAAAGATAAATTTGCTCCTTACAAACTATTTATCAATCACATCTTTCAAAATTGTCAGACAGATGAGAGCTCATTGTCATAATGCAGCTCCAACACCTTGCAGGTTTATGTAAAAATTGATTCTGCACTTTGGTGATATAATGTCTACTAAAATGTTGAGTTACATGCATCTGATAAAAGAATTTCAAAAAATTATTTTGAGAGAGTTGATGTGATTTGTATACAGTAAAGACTACTTATTTTAATCCTCATTTCTATATTTCTTTTGTAAGACACTATGGTGTTTCAAGTCTAGACTTCAATAACTTAAATAAATGGCAAATAACAAAATTTAGCCACCAAAATCAGGCTTTGTTCTGTAATTTTTGACTGACAACTGCTGCATATTTCAATAGTGCATGATTTTTCAAAAATTTCATTAGTACACCATTGATTGCTCATTTTTCATCTCTCAAAACAATTTAACATAGTCTCTTTCATGCAGAGAATAACATATTCATATTATTTGATTTTTGATGAAACCAAATGACCCTTTAAATTTGCAGTAGGGTTCTTTAATTTTGCATGTTTCTTTACTGTCGTTCATTTAATTCTCTGTTTCCATTAACCATCTGCAAGCATTTGACTCTATGACAATTATTCAGCTGTGCCACATTGTGAGTGACATTTTATAAATATTCAAAAGAAAAAGGAGGAAAAACCTCATATTCAACCAAAAAAGTCACAGTTCACAATACTACATTTTCTATACAGCTGAGACATCTGAATAGTAATTATTGGCTCAATTGTAAACCCAACCTAATTGCATTTTGTCTTCCTATCTGATGAGCACTTCATGATAGTGATGATGATTACTCCCACTAAAAGATGTTCATTCCACTGATATTTCCCCACCCTGATAGCCAGGGGGCCCTACAGATAAGACTATGCAGACAAAAATGTTATTTTCTGTCTTGATTAATTCAGCTGCAATTTTTCAAGTGAAAAAAATCCCCTAGTATTCAAGTGAGAAAGAATCATGGTTTAGATGTCTATCATCTCCCTGCCTGCCTTCCATGTGGGGGGAATTGAGCTAATGTTCATTAGAAAGTGCTTTAATTAACAAACATAACTGAGAGGCCAAGACAGTGTAGTCAGTGCTGATTAACTAGGCCACTCCTCTGCAAAAATTAAGCAAGCTGCTTTTTCCCCTATTTACAAAAAGTCTTCCATTCAAAATAATCTCTGTGCTTGTTTAAATGATTTGGATTGCTAAAATATTCAGTTATAATAATTTATTCTTTATTTTTTCATGCTTACGTGTTGGTTAGGTAGAAACGTTAGGCAAGCCTTGTGGCACAAAGAAGAGAGTGAGCACATTTTCATCAATCTTTATATTTCACAGGAGCCCATTAAGTTAGATTTCTGCTGAAAACTTAAATACACAAGTGGAACCAAATGACTGCAGAATTAGAGAGCTCTTATGCCTGTGGCATTTTGTCTGAGTTTTAAAATTTTGATGAAAGTTCTGATAGAAGCACAGAAATCACACTGTCTGGAAGGACATATATCATATACAATAAGAAATAAATAATATTTAGGAAAAAGAAAAATAAAGAAAAATGTTTTTGTATTTTTCTTTTAATATTTTTGGATTGGCATAAATGGATATAAAAAATAGGAATGACTTCAGAGGACTCATTGTCAGACTACCTTGCAGCAGCTTGGATGTATTTCTTCAAAGTAAAATCAGGCACAGAACAGTCCTTTTTGTTATCCAGAGTTACCAGTTGAAACCAGAGCCCATGCCAAAGATAATAGATCAAAACTCTCTGCTTCCTTTAACAGAGGAGAAAAGAGGAAACTTTTGTGACTTTTGTAGTGGTGGGCAAAGTACGTTAAATAAAATTAAATGGAGTTTGGTTGTTGTCCAATCTGAAGGCATCTGAAGTGGAAGAAAGTTCTATATAGTCTGTTCTTGTCTTTTTCTATTACATAGCTAACTTTTAATTAATTTTTCTTTCAGAATAAATTTAAAATTACAGATAATTTGTCCAAGACTTTCCCTATGATGAAAAGAAAAACTGTACAAAAAGAGTAAAGCTTTCTTCAGGACTACAGGACTACCTGAAAATTCAAATCTCATGATTCTTGGAATATGCCACCATTACTACAGGAAATATGGTGCTATGCTTCATGCAGTGAGCCCTACCAATCAAAATATGTACCCAGGTCCTTAAAATACTGCTAGTTCTTCAGAGAGAGAACAGTGGAACTGCACTCAATATCAATATTAAGTATTGCCAAATGATAAAATTAAATGATCTATAAAATTTTCATGATCTATTATAATCAACAACTTTGCTTTTCCTTCCTCCTTCTAATTTTCTACCAGACTGAGGTTTTTCTAACCTAAATTTTTTTTTGTTGATCTTTTAAAAAAGTTTAAAAAAAGTTATGATGAAACCTCATGTAAAATATAACAATTAGGGAGTGCCATTCTGAATTGAATCTTCAGATATAAAATGGGAAGGCATTTCAGGAGGATGGTCACCTCTCAAACAAGGATGTAGACAAGGCAGAGGTGTCTAATGTTCTCTTTGCCTCTGTCCTCAACACTGATGAAGGGCTACAGGAGTCTCAGTGCCCTGAGCTGGACAACATGGCTGTGAGAATGATCAGCTCCCAGTTGACCTGAATTTGAGCAGAATCTGCTGCTCCACCTGGATCCCTGTAAGTCTGTGGGGCCTGATGGGATTAATCTGAGAATATTCAAAGAATTACCTGATGTCACCATGAGGCATCTCAATGGTCTTTGAATGGTCTTGAGAATCTGGAGAGGTCCATTTGACTGGAAGCTGGCTAACACTGTCACAGCGTGCAAAAGGAGCAATAAGACAGACCCTGGAAACTACAGGCCTGTCAGTCTTACTTCAGTGCCTGGTACAATTATGGAAAAGATTATTCCAGGATACTGAAAAACACCTGAAGGACAATGCAGTCCTTGGTCACAGCCAATGTGGCTTCATGAGGGCAAGTTTTCAAACCTAATTTCCTTCTATGCCAAGGTAACCCACCTAATGGATCAAGGGAAGCCAGCTGATATAATCATCTTTTTTTGAATTTCAGTAAAGCTTTCAATGTTGTCTCTCACAATCTCCTTCTGGAGAACATGTCAAGTACACAGAGGGATAAACACATCATGCAATTGGTTCATGGGTTGGGTACAGAGGATGATAGTGAATGGGGTGATATCACACTGTTGACATGTCACTAGTGAGGTTCCAGATGGTTCTATCTTATTTGGACACAGGATTTGAAGTGATACTAAGTTTGGGAGGAGCTGTTGACGCTCTTGACTCACTGAAG
Source organism: Pseudopipra pipra (assembly GCF_036250125.1). Lineage (NCBI taxonomy): Eukaryota > Metazoa > Chordata > Aves > Passeriformes > Pipridae > Pseudopipra > Pseudopipra pipra. Next base: position 47,624,566 of record NC_087581.1, on the reverse strand, counting down.
AGAGACCTGAGCTATTTAGAGGGCTGGACAATCACTAGCCACTTACAAGGACAAGTGCTGGATTCTGCACCTGAGCAGGGCAACCCTGGATGTATGGACAGACTCTGGAATGAGAGGCAAAAGAGCAGTGCTGGGGAAAGGGATCTTGGAATTCTGGTCAATGGCAAGTGGAATATGAGTCAGTAGTGCCGTGGCAGCCAGGAGGGCTAACCATGTCGTGGGGGGCATCAGACAAAGCATCGCCAGCCAGGAGAAGGAAGGGATTGTCCTGTTCTGCTCTGCACTGGGGCATGCTCAGCTGGAATATTGTGGCAGTTTTGGGCACCACAATATAAGTGTCCAAAGCAGGGCCATAAAGATGGTGAAGGTCTAGAGGGGAAACAATACGATGCTTGGCTGAAGTCACTTGGCTTTTTCAGCCTGGAAAAGAGGAGGCTGAGGGGAGACCTCATTGCAGTCTAGAGCTTCCTCATGATAGGGTGTGAAGTTGCAAACACTGCTCTCTTCTCTCTGATGACCAGTGACAAGACCCAAGGGAATAGCATGAAGCTGTGTCTGGCGCAGTTTTGGTTGCATATCAGGAAAAGGTTCTTCACCCAGAGGGGGTTTGGGTGCTGGAACAGGCTCCTCAGGGAAGTGGTCACAGCATCAAGCCTGTCGGAGTTCAAGAAGTGTTTGGACAATACTCTGAGGCACATGATGGGATTCTTGGTGTTGTCCTGTGCAAGGACAGGAGTTGGACTCAACAATCTTTGTGTGTCTCTTCCAATTCAAGGTATTTTATAATTCTATGAAAGAATTTCAGTTTTATTGATTTTATTGGTTTTATCCTCTGCAGTGAGAGGAATGTTAGTTTCACTCCGTCAGTTTACATCTTCTCTATATCATGAATTTGGCATGTGCTTCTGGAACTCATCTTGAAAGACAGCTAGTTGCTGTCCTTTTCCTTAGGTTTCTTATAATTTTGTTTTTTTCACAATTGGCAAAATAAACATTTTAATCCTCTTTTCAATTTTCCCAAGTTTGCAATGCTTTCCTTCAAGGCTGCAGAATAAAAAATGCTAGCAACAACAGTTGTATAATTTTTTTTTTTTACTGGATCTATATAAATTATACAAAGCTAAAGTTTTCTATAATCAATATATTTTATACTATTTATAAAGAGGATTTTTTATCATTGTTGCTTGTGTAAATGAGTTAAAAAGATGTGGAAAATCTTAGAAATTGCTTGCACTGCATCTCTAGCACATCTAAAATTGTACTTTGAAAGGTTTTAAAATAATTTTAAACATGTATAATTGCTCTGCAGTAGTATTTTCTACAACATGGCAAACCTTTATATTTACCAGCTTCCTGTTTTTGTCTAAATTATTGTCTTTATTCATAGAGACATTCTCATTTCAAGGCATGTCTGAAAAGAGGATCACCTTCATTTTCACAGAATTGAATGAAAGTTCCATGTCAGAGTTCCTAGACAAAAACTTTGAATGTTTTGTGTATACTGTATTTAATTTTGTGTGATGCTTTAAAACAGGGTTTCAAGTCTTTTATTTCAATGTACTGCACAGCAGAAGATGTAAAAGAAATAACTTTATGGTAGGATTTTTTAAGTAAATAAAATTATCAACTTTAGGACTCTATTCCTTGTGGTTTATGAGGTAGCAGTGCAGAAAAAGAAGAGAAACACCTTCAAATACTCATTGAACAAATGTTTGAAAGATATGGAAAAATCAAATGTTATTTCTCCAGATGTTTGAATGGAAAACTCTTGAAAATTAATCACGAAGTTGGAAAGGTCTAGAGGAAAATTTTGTAAGACTCATTATTCTCTATGAGATGTGAATGCCTTTTTTATTCTAGCTTAAAAATGTGCACATCTGTACACTCCTCTATATATACGTTCTCATAAACATCAGGTAATTTAAAATAAAACAAGACAATAACTAAAAACATTTGAAAACTTCTGAAAGTCCTCACAATTATCTTTTTGTTTTCATGAGCTTTCATGTCAAGACTTAATTGACTTGAAGAAGTTCTTTTTCTGCAGCCAACTGAGCAAGAACAGTGTGGATTTCAGAACTATAGATAATAAGTAATACACGGCATCCACTATTGTAACATAATCTGATCAAATGCATTGCATTATTTTTTATATTTAATCTAGCAGTAACAAGACATTTGTCATAGGGACAAAGAAACCACCTATTATATCAATTTTAACTCAATTAATGCATATTATTATGTTAATCATATGGGGAAAGACACCCACTACTTGCTGTAACGACTGGAAAGGGACTCCACAAATTCCAGTCCTCAGCTCTGTTCAGAGCACAATAGAGAGCTTATCATAGGATCATAGGATTTTCCTCTAGACTCTTCAAGCTCTATGGTTAATTTTTATTAAATTTTTGGTTTTGTTGGAAAGGCCATTGAAAGATCATCTAGTCCAACTCCTCTGCCATGGAGTGGGTTATATTTCAGTAGAACAGATTGCTGAAAGCTCTGTTCAACCTGACTTTGAACATTGCCAGTCATGGGGCATCCACATCAATTCCGGCTACCCTGTTCCAACATTTCACCCTATTCTTGGAAAAAAATCCTTATGTCCATTCTAAATCTACCTTCTTTTACTTTAAAACTGTTGCCCCTTCTTCTGTCACTATAGGCCCTGGAGAAAAGTCTTTCCATAGCTTTCTTTTAAGGTGCCTTTATATAAGAAACATCAGTAATAAGGTCTCCCCAGGGCTTTCCTGATCCCATCCCTATACATCTGAATACATCCCTGTATTCAAGTTCAAGATACAAGTTCCTGGTTCCACTGCCTATTACTTTTTTTCTTACTTCTTCCTTCCCTCTCTAATTTCTTACATGTGGGACTTGAAAAATTTTGTGCTATTGCAATAGCATCATCAAAAAACTGCCAGCTTGGTTCAGCTCCTTAATCCCTAGGGCAGTTTCCTGAGGATCCCATCCACTTTGATAAAGGAATGAAAGCTCACACTCCTAAATTTTCCTCTCACTGCAGGTTCTTCAACAGCTGTTGCGGATGACTAGATGACAGGTTATGTGTAGCACTTCTGAGTTCATCAGGAATGCACAGAGAAAGAGACATGATTATACACATGAGTATACTTGCATATATGTAAATACAATTTTTACTTGTTCTATGTGTTTGGAATAAGTTTTCACTTGCACTCTGTACGTTTCTCCATTTCTGCACATGTTCTTTCTTAAATAAAGAAAATTAGCTTTATCAAACCTTGTCTGACTAATTTCTTCAGAAAAGCTCATTTTAAAGATGTAATTAATTTCTTGTTAAAGTCAAAAGCACTTTTATGGGTTTTTTTAAGGTGCTACTCAATTTATCTTCCAACAAAGTACTGCAACTGAGTTGAAGTGCTACCAATTTGTGCCAAAAGCAAATTGGGCTCTAAGTGCTAAGTGCTTACATTTGTATAACATTATATATGAAAAGAAACACCGAGGGAAAATAAGAAGGAAGAAAAAACTGAGTTTCATGTTAAATAAATTTTATTTCTCCTGTTCATTTTCTCCTCAAAATTCCTGTGTCTCTTTTCATATTAAGTTTATGTAATTCACCATTTACCTGTTGGTGTTTTTGTACTTTAGCAAGTAAGGTTTGCAAAACAAGTAAAGGAAAACAGTCTCACATAAAATAGACTACTTACAGCTGCTATCAAGAAGAAAAGTTGCTTTGCTTCTGTTTCTTAAACTAAGCATAAGAAAAAGACTGATTGGAAAATCAGTCATTTGCTTTACTCATAAAGGACTAAAAAGTGAAAAATTATCAAAATAATTTAAGAAAACCTTAAATGTGTTGGAATACAAGAAGCTTCACTGAACATCTGTAAAGGTCAAAGAACCAGGAGAAAGCAAACCAAAGAACATTGATTGCAAAGCTTAGGATAGAATTAAGTGTCATGCTGGGAATAAGAAATTTCAAAAATTATTTGAAGAAATAAAAAGGTAAAAACTTCAGAACCCAAGGGGATTATAAGGATTAATGAGATTCATGTTAGAGCTTTTTTGGCAAACATGTATAGTCATACAGGAATAGAATGGTTAGCATTTAGCTATGTGAATGTCATTAAGTGTTTAAATGGAAAAGAGGAATGATTTACTTTGACATATGTATTTCCTTCTTGGCCTGCAAATCACGAACACTTTGGGAGTAGGAGGATTAAGACTACTTCCCTCATACCATCATGATAATTCTGTAATCTCCCTATTTTACTGAATAGTAAAACATCAGTTCATCGGGGATTGAGTATCTTGGAAGGCCATGGCTGAACCTACTGAACCACAGTAACTTCTGCATTCGCAGAGGCTGATGCCTCTATCTATTTTGTTACTGACCCACACGTGGTGTTACACCCAGTCACGAACAGAGCAGCCTTCCTTGTAGCCTACCCTAAAGTCACATGCGAACCTTGGAAGAAGTTTTACAGGCTTTGGTCTGAAAAAAGGTAGGATGCAGAAGTCCACTTGCTGCCTTCACTGCACAACAACTTGTCTTTGAAGGAATCCTGTGGAGAAGTTAGAAGCAGCAGTTGAAAATATGCTGTTTATCATGTAGGAGCCTTGAGGCGAGATTTGAAAAAAACAGCAGAAGATACCAGACACTGAAATGAATAAAAACTGACAGAAGTATGGAAAGCTGCTGAATTCTGTAGCTTCGCTCTTTTCAGTGATACCTGACAATATATCACCAGTATTTTAGTATTGAATTCCCTCATTAACTGCAGTCTGGATTTGTTAAAGCCTGAGATGTGCTGTGCAAGGATGGTCCTTCATGAGACTGAATAGAGAGGGTGGACAGCAACTATAAAAGCCTATATTCAGGTACATATTTGCTGCATTTATTTACAGTACATTCCATCTTATTTTCTGTGAACCTAGTTGAGTTTGGTAATTGTGAAATGAATAATGAAAGAAAAGATGAAAAAAAATCGGAATAAAAAGTTTAGCTGAAAAAGAATGAGAAAGAAGAAGAAGAATCCAAGCTCTTCTGGGTGTTGTTCCTACTTGGGGATTACTTTTAGTAAAAAATAAGAAAAACGTGTTAGCTCGTCTTAGCCAAAATGAAGTATTTCTGGTTTTTGGTTTTCTTTTTTTTTTTTTTTTTACACAGAGAATATTATATTTAGAGGAAAAAATGATGTGCACTGTTAATGACCTAATGAATCCCACTACCATGGCATGAAACTCTCATACTTTTTCATGTATTTCTTCACAAACATACTTAGTTTTATTGCCTAAGTACTCATCAGGGCTGTTGTCATTAAAAATTTATCATACTTTTAAGCAGCTAAACTCATCCTTTAACTCAAAAATAAAAGTCTTTCACTGGGCATTTTTAAAGTGTAAATAGTCTTTTAAGCATCATCTGTCTTATTCAGAGAAAATATCTGGAAAAAAATTCTTGTTCTATAATAAAACAGATACCAGATAGGATTGAGACAGAACCAAGGAATAGAGCAGCATGTTTCCTATAGCTCTCTATCACTTACTACATTTTCTGTAGATGCTGATATCAACATTCACACATGATTACATCTTTTAGTTTTTACTTTTGCAGGTGTTTTCCAGCTAAACTTAAGGGATAACACTGTTTCTGATGACATTTTTGGGTTGCGTATTAAGAGGAAAGGATGTAAATTCCTTTCCATCACATGCAAACACACTTGGAGATTAAGTGCATTACACTGGAGTGACATTAAGTTCCTTTCTTATCACAGACAATCACATTACGCAATATTATTCAGAAAGGAATCAAGTTGTTCTAAAAATTGGATGCTACTTCTACCTCCTTATTCCGGTGGGAAGTTCATTGCTCAAGTACACTTCTCTGATGACTACGATCTTTCATCTAATACCCAGACTAATTTTATTAATACTCATGTTATATCCATTTGTCCTTTGTCAACATTATCTTTTGGTTTATATAAGTCTTGCAAGATCTGTTAAGAGTGAATAATGAGCCTGCAGTGTCTGATTTGTCTGATTCTTTCTTTCCTCTTCTTGAATCAATAGTGTAGCTTGTTTCATATTTGCCAGTCATGTAATTCCTCCACCCCTACCTTCCATGTGACCAATTGATTTCAATTTTTTATTGTTGAATCTGTGAATTCATCTGCTGATTCATGAAGAATTACCGCACAGGGTTACATCTAGCCCTTTGAGTCTGAATACACTTGTCGTGGTTTGACCAGGCTGTCCCCCCACCGTGGAGCTGGGAGACGACTAGTTCCACAGGTGGCATTTCCAGTGCAGAGCCAATAGAAAGCTCGATTACGCCTCTGCAAAATGACGTATTCTTACCGGACTGGCAAAGAAGTTTGTTAGCGAAGCTGGACTTGAGTCCACGAGGAGAGAAAGAGGGGCTGGACGGCAGGTGGGGGCTGGGGGCTTCCCCCCCCCCTCCCCCAGCCCCAGTCCCTCACTGAGACTTTGTTGCCCAGAAAGAATTAGAAACTCCAGGGGTGGCTGATGGGGAAACCCTGAGTTTGGGAGGGCCCCCTGGGCTGCAATGTTTTCCCCCTTTGGTTTCCCTCCCACTCGCAGTGGGAGTGGCGGCAGAGGCAGCACGGAGCAGCTTTCTGCAGCCAGAGCCGAGACTGGGCTCCTGGCCAAAGATTGTGAAGCAGAGATCAGAAGAATTCCACAGAGCAACAGAAAAAAGCTGTTCGGAGAAGCAGAGCATGGCAAGGAGCCAGATCCTGAGTCTGCAGGAGCAGCCGAAGCAGCAACGAGCTGGAGCAGGAAGACAAACCTGTGTCTGGGAACTGAATGAGCCGAGAGAGAGAGAAGTCAGCTGGAAATGTACTGGGGGAGGAACTGAGCCAAAAGCCCCAGAACCCTTTTGACTCAGGAAAGGAGGGGTTGCCCCCTGATTTAGGGGACCCCTGAAACTCCCGTGGAAGGAAACCTCCACAGAGCAGAGAATAAAGACTTTAAGCTTTAACTCCCTGTACTCCGTGGTGATGACTTGGTAATTACGAGTGTTTCCCTCGAAGCCCATGGTGAAGCCCCAGCGGGAGCCGAGGGGTTAGAGACAGGGGCAGAAACCCCCTGCATTCCGATGAAGAGAAAGAGACAGAAGATTTTCCAGCTACTGTGAATTGGAGCTGTGGCCCTGAGAGTGAAGGAGGAACTTCTTCTCCTCCTAGACTTTATGGAGGAGAAGGGGTAATTTTTGTAAATACATAGTTTGTTATCATAGGAGAGACTATTTAGAATTGGTGTATATATTACTTTATACCTTTTATTCTGTTAGCAATAAATATTGATACAATTTCCCCATGCTGTTTGTTTGCCTGTGTGAAACTTCTCTCAACCTTTGAGCAAATTTGTGGGAGTTTGAAAAATTGGCTTTGGGTCAAGCCATGCCAACACTTATCTCGCACTTTGTCTCACCTTCTGGAGATACTTCTTATTTCTCAGTAGAAGCACTGTCTTATTGCCTTTATCTTAGTATTCAACAAGACTCTTATTATTGAAAAGGAAGAAAAATATAGTTTAGTTTATATTTAGTTTATATTTAGTTTAATTAGGGAACTTCTGAATATCCTTATTTATTAAACGCTTTTTAATTTTTTTCTTTTTCCTGTTCTTCATTCTTCTAATACTTGAAGATCAGCTAATATATTACCTCTGCTAAGGTTTTAGTTTTACTGCAAGTAATTCTCTCTTTAACCTAAAACTCAATTCTAGCTGTCTTTCATGACTAGTCCTTTTGCTTCTTTTACATGAGGAGCTTCTGTTACACTGTTTACTCTTAACATCTTCTCCAACATGTTCACTTCGATAGCTGAATCATTCCACATAAATTTTTCCCTTTGTTCGTATTTAATTTTCCAGCCAAATTTTGAACTCCCCTGTATTGCAGGTCAGCTAACTTAGTTACTAATTTGATAGGTTAGTTCCCTCATTTCTGAAAACAAATCCTTCTGAAGTAGACACCTCATAAATTACAGTTTGTTTTGTTTGCTAGCTTGCTTTTTATTTGCAATTGATTTAGCTGTTCAATTTGAATTGAATCTGTTCAAGGTCTAATTGGACTAATGTTGCCTACTGCCATCAGCCATTCATGACTCTGAATTAGAAAAAATAATAATTATTATGTATCTAAGAAATTGGTAGTTTCCCATTAATTTTTAATTTCAGGCAAAAAAAAAAGGATGTTCAGCAAATAAATATGTCAGCTTCTATAACCAAGATTACCTGATCTTTACCTTAACAAATAACATTTGCTTTGTAGCAATATGCTCTCTCCTATTATAAAAGAATTTTCATTGTCCTTGAATATGCTACATAGATTTCTTCTTTATTTCACATCTGATGCATAAACGTTTAGCTGACTTCCAGCTCTACTCAATAGATTGTTTATCTATTGATTCTTTCCTGAAATCTCCCTGAAATAAATTACATTGATCTTAAATTTATCTATGTTGTTTTTTTAAAGTCTAATGCACATTACTATATACCAACAAAATATTAATATAAATGATATGATAGTATGGTGATGTGTTACCTAGATAGTTGCTCTGAATACAGTGCACAATTTAATTTCTTTTCTGAACTTAGATATGTGTTACTGTTTAAACACCTTTTTACTTGAATGGTAATGTTATATTGTTTCAAGTTCCATATGACTCAGTACAAGCTGTTATTCTGATCTGGTTTGTCTTCAATATCTATGGATTTCATGGGAAATACACTGTCTATCAAAGTAACATAATTTCTGACTCTTTTCACAATATGAAAATGAGTTGATTCCCAAGTACCTTTTACTTCTTCCTTTTGACTACTTTCTGAATTGACTATTGTTTTTTCTCACATCGAATGAAACTGGTATGTGAAGAAAGAAAAATACTAATGTTATTGATTTTTTTTTAATTTACATTTCTGCGTGTACATGTATAAATTGCGAAATATTTTGTTCTCAAATTATGACAAGCTTTTGTGAAGTTCTTAAATTACATCTCTAAGTTTTTTCTTTCTCTGGTTACCTCTTTTTGGGTCAGATTCTGGAGTTTTTTGTTGTAAAATATTCTCATGTTTAGAAGAGCTAAGTACCTGGTGAGGAAAATATTTATCCATAGGTTTGAAATATATGAGTGAATCTACTAAAAGCAGCATGAATGCAAAGATATTAAAACTGAAAACAAATTAAACTGCCTTCCAGAACTGGGTTATGCAATGTATAGAAATATTACATGATGTCTAACTTATTTAAAGAAAATAATCTATTGTCTTATCCAGACCAGATGCACTGAAAATAAAAATTGAACCTGCATAAATGTATGTGTGAAGATCCTTCAGGGTTCAAAATGTTTATTTTTCTAAACTGAGGGTTCAAAAATCTCTGTAATGCAGTATGTGCTAGATAACCCTACGTAAGACCTATGCTTTATATTTCTGAAAGAAAGTCACTTGGAACAAATAATTCCACTGTGTCTCAGTAATTCTCTTGTCAGAGTGAGGTATGAAATATATTGGTCTTCAGAACTCTGTTTTGGTCTATATGTTTTGTATATCAAGTGACAGAAGGAAATGTGTAGATTTCAATAACTTCAAAAACCAATATTCCACAGACTGAACCACCATCAATGCCAATGACAGGCATTGATAAGCATGTTTACTTGTGATTTTGCACAGGAAAAGATATAATTTCAAAGGAAAATGAAGATGCATGAGTCATGAGAAAGATTATCACTGTTCAAACACTGTCATAGGAATGGTTGATCAAGTTGGCAAGTTATTTGCGGCCTTCCAGATTGAAGAAAGGATATGATTTTCTATTATGAAATGCAGAAACTGCATCATACTTAGAGAAGTTTCGTGGCCAAGAAATCATTCAAGACATTTAGACTAACCTTACTATTCTAAAGTAAGAATATATACAGGTTGTTTTCTTGCATGACAAAAAAAGGATGTTGTCTTCTTAATAACAGTGTCCAAAGGTAGAATTTGCAATTTCAAAATTACTGTGCTGTACTCATTCTATTGTCATACAGATGTCACTTCCTTGCTATACAACCTGTTAAAGTGCATGAACCACACTGGCACTTGTACTACTGTGATGCCTCACATGCAGCCGAGGGTTGCCATGACTGGGGTTTGCTTTTTTTTCGTTCTCCAGGCTGATTGAATATTACTCATTATAAGAATCTAAAATAAACCAAACCAAAACAAAAACCAAGACCAAAACCCAACAAAAACTAAATCATTCATAAAAGATATTTGAGCTCTTAATTAGTGGCAACAAATAGATTAGAATTAAGTTGTGGCTATATTCGTATGCCTCTTAAGATTTAGTTTAACAGCAAAAATATAAACAAAGCATTTTGTAGAAACTCAGGCAAAAGGGCTTCTTGCCTGGGTTTGGAATCTACAACAAAAGCAATTAATTTATTTTTTTGTTTGTTTTTCTTTCCATTTAATTAGCAGTCTCTGGAAGAATCTGAGGACTGCTTTAAAAAGGTATTCTAATTTCTAGAGATGAGGTACACTAGTGTACCTCTGTTCTAAAGGCATGTGGATGTGAAAACAGTGTAGTGGTGAACATTTCGGTGTTGGGTTGATGGTTGGATACTATGATCTTAGAGTATTTTCCAACATTAATGATTCTATATAAACGTGTATTTAATGTATAATTATTCATCATGGTCTTTTTATTCTTATGATTTAAAAAATATGGTTTTTTCCCAACCAAGATAGTAAGTGTTGTCACTGAGTCCATGGAAAAAATTAATTCATTCATGTATTTTGTCAATATTTGTTAATTGAAGATCAGTTGTCTATCTCAGATCACAGAACTGAGATACTGAAGTGCTCATCTGATTTTAACTTTTTAGCCTTTATCAGCTCTTAAACAATATATGTGTCTGATCATTCCTAAATTTCTATTGCAATGTTAAATTTCGACTGAAATTCTAAATTTCTATTCCTTAATTCCTATTGAATTCTAAAGTACTAAGACAAATAAAGAATCATTTTGTTTAATAAAATATTGATAGATAGTATTGTGCCAGCTAGCAAATTTTAGATTCTTATTTTCCATTGTTGCTAATTAACTGTTGTCATACCAGGTCTTTTTATGCATGCAATTATTATTTCTAATCATTTTTTTTTTCTCATTGACACTGCAGTTTATGCTATGGTCTGTGAACATATTTTCAGCTTAGTCATCAAATATTGTTCTTTCCTTTCGTGATTAGCTTTAGCAGAAGAGAATTCCATATGAAAATTGCTTAAAGAAAAAAAAGATTTAGGAAGTATTCAGATAGTTCTTCAGATTTTTGGGTTTCTGTCTGACTGAAGAAGCCTAGCCAAATTAACTTGTATGCATTCAACACAGAAAACAAGCTCAGTAAATGTAAACAAGGATAAAAATCAAAGACACAAAAGGAATTTATCTTTTTCATTTCTTCAGACTATGATCAGAAACCTTCTGTCTTGGTTAAACAAAGAAACAAAAGCTTGCTTTATAGTAACTTAATACATCATAGAGGCATGCATGTGTCTTTCATTAGAAGTCCTAGAAACAAGAATGCCATTAACAAAGGAAATAAGAATTTAATAACAATTTATTTATTTCACACTGTACTTTATGTATTTCCTAAATTTTTTCTTTTAGTAGCAGATTCTTTTTCATAACTTACACTAAAACTGTTTGAAAACTACTGCTTTGCCTTTATATTAGGACAGAAATAAAATTCATAGAAATAGGAACTGTTTCGGGGTTAAGACATTCATCTTACATATATATAAGGTCTCCCATCTCCATGGATACCAAAATCTCCTGCCAAGACTAGAATTTCTCTGTTGAGAGCAATGGTCTAATTACTGGTATCTTTGCCTTCCACTCAAGTAAATACATTGGCAATAATGAGGCTGCTTACATAACAAATTGTTTCTTGTGTGCAGGAATGAAGGTGTTAGAATATTGCTGAATCTAACCAAACATATTATACATGAGAAATTGTAGGGGAACTCAGACTAAGCACGTTGTTAACACTGAAACTGGAATCTGGCAAGAATACTAAAATCTATCACTGATTTTATAGCAAATTCCAGAACATTTTGATGCTTAAATGTGTCCTCCAGAACTGTATATTTTTAATAGGTACTTATTTATACATGAATGAGTTCTTTTCAAAGAGGCAACTGTGTAAAAACTGCCTAAGTCATGTAAAAAAAAGAGAGATTTTTATATGTACTTGCAACATTTTCATATGTGAAATTGCATACAAATGAATACATGATTAAGAAGGCTGTGGAATTTTTTTTCCAGATTTTGCTTTAAACCTGACTCTGTCAAGTTCCTTTTGACTTTTAAGATGGACTTCTAGAATCAAAAAGTCAATTATCCACCTACCACAAATCATACAGGACATAATAGTAGAATTAACTTTCTTAATGAAGTTTGCCAATATTTTCCTTGACTGGAAATTTTTCAAGACCGTTCATTAGCTGTAGTCTATGAGCTTTTGATTAAAAGTCTGAGTTTATAGTGGAAATTTCATGGAAAGTAGTGAAAAATCATGCTTATTTTTCATGAAATAAGATGCAGACTCATTCCTTCAAATTCTGCCCTTAACATGTATAGCAAGTGCTTCTAATCATTTTGTTGCAGTAAGAGGGCTACTAAGAGAACAAATCAATAAGCATATGTAGTATTTCAGCATACTGAGAAATATTTATTAAACCTTTTAGTTCCATTTATTAAGCAGAAGTCAACAAAGAGAAAAAAAATAAAAAAAAATTTAAATTAGAAAAAAAATGCTGTGACGTTACCATATCAAGATGATAAATTATGTACTTTCAATAGAAAAATGATATGAAATAATTCAATATAAGTAAACCTGCTATACTGCTCAAGAATGGAAGAGCTGCATATTAGTGTCACTGGAATATTGGTGTGCTTAGAATTTGTCCCACATTGGATTATTTTATCTGATTTTGAATATTCTTATATAAAAGATGCATGTCATCGACCCACTTGGTATTGGGAAGGCTTCTACGTAAGCCGAAGTATGAAATTGATTCCACCAAGTGCTCTGCATCAGCTCAACTGGGCCATAATCTTCTTAATTGAGATTGCGGTGCAGAAAAAAAATCCAACTATGTGTTTTACTATTTCTGTTTACTTGAATTAATCCATCTTCCTTTGAGAAGCTTACTGTCACCAAAAAATGAAGCAGTACAAGTGTGGACATATTCTATTTCTGGATAGCTCTAGAATACTAGGAGACTGAAAATTTCAGAGGCAGTTTTCTTTCAGCTTCTCCAGTGGGTGGATGATTATACATTTTATAGATACTTGCTACAAAGATCATAGAGATGTAACAGGAAGATACAAATTTAAAGATTCAGGCTGAAGCTAGAAGTGTAGTTTCCAGAAATCTTTATTAATTGTGCATTTATATTTTTTAATTAAAAGATTCAGAGAATTCTGGTCAGGTTTCTAGGCACCATGATGTCATTTTGCCATACAAGCATTTTGTTCTTCATAGGCTTTCCTGAATATAAATAAAAGTAAATAACAGGATTCCAAAGCAAAATTCAGCAGAAAAAGAAAACAAACAAACAAAACCTGATTATAATCACCTTTGTGAAGCACAGAGAAGCAGTAAAAAGTACAAGGACATGTTTTTTTCTTTGCAGTTAACCTTTAAAGCAGTTTTAAATGAGTAGTACTGAATTCCTACTTTCTCTGCTTAGCTGCTACCAGGGATGGTTTCTTACACAAATAAACACTATCATTTTCATGTGCTTCCTATTGTAAAAGTAGAACTTTTATTCCTTAAAATAAGACAGCAATAAAGGAGAAGTCCTGCACCCTACAGTATATTTTGCAGGATATAGAATAGGCACTATTTTTGCATAGCACCCTTATTTTAGGTTTCTCAAAATCATTGACTAACAGAGTATATATTCTTCTGAATAAAGGCCTAAGAATTAATCATTGCTTAGATGGAAGCTGTGATCTCCTTTTATAAACCTTGTTGGAATATATTCCCACATCCACTGTAAAAGGTTCAGGAAAAAGGACTGGGTCAATATTGCATTGCTTACTTATATACTTTTTAATCATGTCACTTAATCAATTTTTGCCTATTTCTTGGCCCTTTGTATAAGCTTGACCTTTATTTGACCTTTATTCTCAGGAATGTAAGAAAAAGATGACTGTAGAAACATTAAATTGAAGAAAAATAGTAATTATATTACAGACACCACATAGTGACATTGTAGATACTAGACTATTCAGAACACTTCAATATTGTTTAAAACATTAATATACTTTAGTGCAAATTTAAAAAAGTAACCTATATTTAATAAATGTCCTCTTTTATGCCAAAATTTTTAAGTCTTAAAATCAATTATAAAATGTCAATTTAAACACCATATATTAAGTAAAAAAACCCCAAAAAACCAACAAAACAAGATGTAAACAGATTTTTCATATATGATATATCTATACAGTCCATTGCTTCAGCAGCACCTACTTTTGTGAAGACTAAATTTCTAAAATGGCTTTCCGTTTTTTAATATATGCAAGACTACAAAACCGTGTTTTAAACTAAAATTTTTTTTAAACTACAGTTTGTATCCTTATCCAGTAAATATTCCATAAACATATAGCCAAAGTTAATCCCAGACTAAATCAGTTTTTCATAGAAAACAAATTTTGCTCTCTTTCTTTTCTTTCTTATTTCTCTTTATGGCTATAGTCTAGAAGAGTTTTAAAAGCCTGCCCAATACTGTGCACTTACAGAAATGGTCATCAGCAATTAGCTTCATAATTCAATTCACATTTTACATCATTCATCACTGACAAAAGTGAAAGCTGCTACAAGAAGTAGACAGGACAGTTCAGCAGGTCCATTATTTATTTTTCTTTAGGAGAACCGTGTTTATTTTTTTCAGAGACATGACTGCAGTCAGAATCATATAGGAGAGGCTGACTTCACACTGTACCTCGAGTCAACATAATCTATTCCATATATTTGTTAAAAAATACTGTTTGATCTGAATGAAAATATATTCTAATAATTCTAGATAACACTGAGGCATTTTTTATATGGCTGAATACATTTTGAGATTGTTGTCAGTTTAATTTATTAAGAAATTATGAAGAAATATGCAACATAATTTTATGTCATTAACTTACCTTGTCGCTGTAAATAGTAAGTTCTAAAAAACCCACCTTTGACTCTTGTAAATTTTGTTCACAGCTCAATATTGACTCCTGGTCAGGTCTCCTGATTTATAAAATATATTTTGTGGCAGATGTAGACCTTTTGGCTCTTTCTATAATCTGTGGCAAAATTCCACTTCTGCCTTTGGCAGGAAAAGTTAATATAGCAGAAATGTCTGCACAGATTTAAAGGACTAGGCAAATTATTGATATCTCAAACCATGATCTATACTTTGTGATATAAGTATGAAGGATTTGGGATAGTTTTATGAAGTTAGCATTTACGTCCACTTTTAAATCCATTTCAATCAGCATTTTAACTGAGAGAACTGGAGAAGAATCCCTTAGACTATCATGTCCACTTGCCTTCAAAGCAATTAAAGAATATAGCCTTTTCCAGAAACAAATAAAGTCTTTGTGGATCAGATAATCAGAAAAGTTCTCCAATAATTTTGGAGATCTGATCAGGTCAGATTTCTGATAGTTTTCATACTATAATCCCAGACCCTCACGCTACTGATGACTTCCAGGCTAACTGTATTAAAACTTAGATCATTCTATGTTTCCTTTGCTAGCATTGTCCTTAATTAATTAACCTGACATTAGTACTACTGTATATAATTAGATTTGTTCCTCTGGTAAATCAGAGTTGTATTTTATTCTTTTCCCCCCATTCATCTTATGTTTCGTTTTACTGCCATGTCTTTGCTTATTTATTCCTTCAAAATATAATTCCTAAATATTTGAGGTTGCCTCTGTTGTCCAGTTCTTAAGTCACAGAATGATTTACGCTGAAAAAACCTTCAATATCATTGAGCCCAATCATTAACCTAACACTGCCAGGTCCACCACTAAACCATGTCCCTAAGTGCCACATCTACATGTCCTTTAAATACCTCCAGAGATGGTACCTCCATCACTTCCTTGGGCACCTTGTTCCAATGTCTGACAACAGTTCCTTAAATCTACTGAATTACTCAATTATAAAGTACCGTACAATACCGGGACTTTTTCTCAAGGCTCTATTCAAACTCTGTGCTTCTGAATCTGAGGGCAATACAAGAAAATTTGATATGTTTATGCAGTCTTTCCCTAACACATATCCTAGCTCTCTAAGTCCTTAACTCCAGAAATCGACATCTCATTAGTGTTGTCGTTCAGATCACATGTATTCAAATGCTTGGTTTTGTATATCTTGCCATAAATGCAAGAAAGGTCTGATGACCTAATTTCCCCCCATTATTAGCAGTTTCTTACCCTGTTTGTCTATGCTGGTTTTAACTACAGTATATCAGCCCAGGCTTTCTCTAATTTATAAGCTGAGAGGAAATTGCCACTGAGCAAGTATGAGAAAGAATGGCAGGACTGTATTTTCTCAGGGTATAATAAATAGCATAAAACATACCTGATACTAACTTTTTGCCTCCGGGTTATGAGCAGCAGCTGCTCAAATCAGCTGTGTCCTCTGACCAAGATGAATTTACTTTAATAGAATGGCAATGATTTGTTTATTTTCTGTCATATGAATATTCCCTCAAACTGTAAATCTTGGATAATTTTGGAGGACTTTTTTCTAAAGATCCATGGAATAATAATTGAATGTAATGGTAATAAATATTTAAACGGAAGGTGGTGTCCTCGCTTTCTCATCCTCACTCCAATTTAGAGACACAGAAGAGAGAGAAAGGTAAAATGCAGGGGAAAATTTTACTGGGTGATTCCCACATGATGCAACATTTCTTGGGAGGCATGATGATAGATGGAGTACACTAGAGCAGTTCCATGACTACCATAAGAGGGAAAAGCTCAGTGGTGGTTCTCAGTTAAATTATCTTGTTTGGCAACCTTCTGAATTATTATTTAGTTTTTATGTAGCTATTAATAATAATAATAACAATTAAAAAAAGTACTTTGGAAAATCTTGATCTATTTTTACAATGTCCAGGCTACGGAGTTAGTACAGTATCAGTTCTGTATCCCTCTTGTGAAAAAGGGTATGGAACAGCTGTACCCTTTCAGTGGGGGTATGTTCCTGTTTATGTTCAGAGAGAAGAAAGAAGGTTCGAGTCTTGCATTTTGTTTTTTTTCTCCTTTTTTTTTTATCTTCTTTGATTTCATGTTTCGAAATGCAGATAACCTGCAAATTATTGCATTTTTGCTTTGGAAATAAATACATTCATAAAAGAAATAAAAAAAAATCCCTATGGTCAGGCAGGTTTATGCCCTTAATTTCTGAATATATTGAAAATAGAAAAATGGAAGTTCCACCTCTCAAAAAGTCACAAGGAAAACAACAAGAAATCAGTCTTAAAGGATTTATCTTGTGTTCATACAAAGACAACAGCTGTGGCTGCAGTATCCCTCAAGTACACTTTCAAGCCTTCAATCAAATAAGGAAGAAGTAGGAGGCCATTGCTGGCTCCCTTCTCTTTCTCAAGTGTGCATTCAGACTTGCATAGGGTTTTCTTATATTTTTCACCGTGCACACTAGATGTATAACAGCTTCTTTGCAACCTTGGACTGTTCTCAATGCCCTGGCCACCTGCGCTGAGCAATAAGGGGATGAAATTGAAGAAGCTTTTTAGCTTTTATAGCTTATTGATTTTTGTATTTTCAGATGTATTAGAGCAATTTTTCAAACGTATCCGCCTTCCCTTGATATCTTGAGTGTGGAGAGAGGATTTCACATTTATTAGCTTTGCTTTGCTGAAAAAAGAACAGCAGTAGAAGTACTTTTGTGTTATCTCAGGGATATAAATGGTTTTCGTATTAAAAAAAAAAATCAATTCTCAGAATAAAATTCAAAGCTTGTGTGCAAGTGTTACATAAAAAGCAGACAACAAGGAATGCACTTTCCCAAGTAGGTAACAAAGATGGGATTTTAAAGTGCAGTCCTGAATTGCAGTTGAACTCAATGAAGCTCAATACTTCCCAAATAGAAAAGTTCTATCTTAATGGAGAGCATATAATACTGTAAATACTTTTTTATTATCTCTGATCAGCTGTGACAGCATTAGAAAAGGAATGCAGGAGAAAAGTCTTCTTCAACAGCAGTACTATTTTCTCAGCTTAGAGGCAATAAAATGATGTGTGAGCTGTTTCATTACAAGAGTTTTTATTTCATTAGGTGATTTGAATTTTTAAACACTATAAACAGAAAATTCTATACTACACGAAAAGTATTCAACAATTGGCCCAAGAAATGAAAGGAATTCAGCTATCCTGCTATTGCAAGAATATGATATTTATTTTTCCCATAGTATTCATCCATTCAACTGTAATGATGTATTTTACCTAATTTTACATTACTTCCATCACCTCCTAACTGCTTCAAAATGCAAATGCTTTTGGCTCTGTACCTTTGTGTAGGTTTTTTCCCTCATAAACTTGGAATGTACACTTCAAATTATTTAAAGAGTTCACATATGAGGGCTACATAAATTCTTTTTGAATAAATGCTCCTCCTCAAGGGAGGAGCAGGAAAAACAAATCTGTAGTTTCCATACTATAACACTTAGTTTTCCAGTATCCAATTTAATCCTGAAAAAGAATAAGATCCAACTCTACTTCTGGGGCTGATGTGACAATGGCTTTCTGTCTAGGCAAATACAATGGAAAGAGAATACTTTAAAAAACTCTAAAGTAAATGAAGCAAGATATTTTAAAATTAAATTATGACAGATAAGAAAATAGAAGGTGTTATATTATCCTATTTCCAAATCTTTTCCTCATTAGTCTGTACCTAAGGCATGTCTAAAGTTCCATTTTTGAATGCACACATAGTAAATCCATATCGGAGAACCTTGTTTCAAAAACGAGCTTGTTCTTTCTCATATTTTGATGGTTCTGGTATCTGATTGGAAATGTTTGTGACTGAATTGCTAAGTAAAAGTTTCTGAGTAATTACACAAAGTCACAGGCAAATACTGTCTCTATACACATTTATCCAGTCAAACTATGATCTATGATATGCAAATGTAAAATGTGAATAGAGTTTAGAATGTAAAAGATTTTCACACTTTCTACTGGAGATTATAAAACATTTTGCATGTGGATTCATGACAAGGTCATATTGCACCCTTTGAAGAAAATTTTTTAAACCAGATAAGTTTTTTCATGTTTCCTGTTTCTCAGTGGAACCATGTCACACCTCCATGGCTTTTATTAGCCACAAAAAGTCTCTTCCTGACAACTCCAGTGACCATGCCTTCACTAGAAGGAAAGCTGAATTATTGCATACTATGAAGGACTTCCTTTTATTAAAAAGTAGAGTAACTACTAGAAATGATACAGTGAGTGATAACTAGTAGGTAACTAGGTATTTGCCACTCTGGTGGAACCCCAGGCTCTATTACATTTCTTGCGTTCTATGAAAATATGTACGAAGGGCTGGGTTTCTGCATATAGAACATACATATAATTTATATTTTGATCAGAGTCAGCCTGAAATAAACAATATAAAATGAAGATTCTTGCTTCTAAATATCTCAGAACCAGTGCATGTTATAATTAAGATACTCCTGTGCATTCTTAGTTCTAAATAATTGATTGCTGCACACCTAAAAATTTGGGGAGTGGGCGGGGTGGGAAGAAACAAATTTTTGTATCTGATCTTTCTAATGAAGTAGAGACAAGAAAAAACTAAAATTACTTTTTATACTTAGCAACTCAATGTTGAAATCAGGTCTTTGAATTCTAGGGCAGTGAGGTTTAGTTTAAATCTTTTACTTTCCAAGAGAAAGCCCAAGAGTTTGGGTCTTTCTAAGAAATTTGAACTCCTTTTTTTGTATATCTGTGGTTGTTTTTGTTTGGTGGGATTTTTTGTTTGTTTGTTTTTTTTCTTTTTAATTTCCTGAAAATAGTTAAAGGGTGTGTGGTTTAGAACGACAGTGTGAAGGAATGTTGGCATCTTTACATGAAACAGTGAGGGAGCAAAACCATAAGGAAATCCTATCTCGCAATCCTATCTGCAGCATCCCTGGAACAACACCACAAAAAGCCATTAAAAACAGAAAAAAAAAATAGTCCTTCCTTAATCCTATAGTTCTAAACATATAGAATGGTGAGTTTATTTTTTTTAATGCTATTTTTAATACTAGTAAAAAACAAACAACTTTAATAATTGTCAGGGGTGGAAAGAGTAGAGTATCCCTTACTAAGTAATCTGATCTCCAACTATGACCCAACACTACCGTATTTATCTCATTTGCCTCTGGAACCCTCAGACTACAGTCTTAACTTTCCAAAACTGCGTAAAGAATGAAAACATCGCACATTTATTACGAAATTCAACTTCGGTGAATTAAAGTCTCAACAGAATAAGATTTACCCTGCATTTTCCCTTTTAGCAGAAGGGCTATGTATTTGCATCTGCTTGCTGACTTTGTAAACTTCACAGCAAATGCCAATAAGAAGGATTGATACTGACATTTATCTTAACCTCCTTTTTTTTTCCTTAACAAGTTGTACTGCTTACCTCTATATAACATATATGTTATGTTACTTAAATATAGTCGAGTTCTTATAGGTATAGCTGGACACCTCAATATCTAAAAGATACTCAGAATTTTTTTCTGAATTGTTTTAGGATATGGAAATAGTGAAGATAAGTGAATGTTTTGTTAGTAAGTAAATAGAATTCTGTGTGTCTGTTATAATATCCTAGTTTTATGATCTGTTCTTTACTGCTAGCTTGCTTGTTTTAACTATATAGCATTCAAACATGTTAACTTTTTATTTATACACAAGTGTGCTTATTATTAACTTTTCTATGTAGAGTCTATACTGCATTCTTATTTAAGGATCAAATAATATGTTTCAGAGTGACCAATAAAACAGCTTTGATATTGTTTTTCTCATGTTTCTCTCTCCTTCTTCTTTATTTCTGGTATAAGAAAATGGGCAAGCAAAGAAAGAATCTTTGAAGCATAATACTTTCATTATTCTTGACAGACATGGTAATACAATATACTGCCTGAAGAAAGGATTTTCTTTATGATAAGTGAAGAGCTAAATAGTAAGTAAAGTAGTTTTTCCATATATGAAGTAAATTATATTAGAAACACAGAGAAGTTTTTCTAGAAGCCATTTAGTTTAAAACTCAGAACTTGACTCGAAGTCTGTGTTTTGTTTATTTACACTGCTAATTCTGTGGAGCAGATGAATTCCACCAAATGCACCAAAGCACATATTTACCCTCTTTCCAACTAAGTTTATATTAATAATGAACTGCATTTTTAAAGAAAAAGCATTGGACAAAAGGTTCTTTATAACTCCAAAAAAGACTTCTAAAAAAAAGTCAACTTTAAACTTTTTCTTGGCTTTATGTCAAGTCACAGTATAAAATTATTGTTGACTCTTGGCATTTTAGGTTAATTATACACCAGCTTTGTATAATAATATTTAAATT
This sequence comes from Pseudopipra pipra, assembly GCF_036250125.1. Lineage (NCBI taxonomy): Eukaryota > Metazoa > Chordata > Aves > Passeriformes > Pipridae > Pseudopipra > Pseudopipra pipra. The sequence goes on along the minus strand of NC_087581.1, from coordinate 47,602,931 downwards.
AGTATGACTCTGCAACAATTCTCAGTTTTATAGACATGTATATATACATATGTACACCTCAGGTTTGTATACATATGTATATAAACATGAGATTGTATGACGAACAGATTTTTTCCTGATTTGCTGATTTTCACAAACATAAGAGAAAACAAACATTAAAAATGAATGAGTTCTGCAGAGTGTATCAGAAACCTCTTCAGTCATCAGTCACTAAAGCACACTGAGTCTGGCAGGCAACGCAACTCAGTAAATTGATGATCTAAGTTGATGCTGGAACTAAAATCCTTTTTTTATGCATCAAAGCATGAAGTCAGCTAAAGTTATCAATTTGTATTTACTTGTTGCTTGGGTGGAATAAATAAGCTGTCATTCTAAATAAGATTGTGAAGCTAGTCGATTTATCAACCTGTAATGAGAATAACTAAATATTCTCAAAACTGAAGAAATTATAATATTCATTTCAGGTTCAGATATAAAAAGATAAATTTAAAGTTCAAGGACATAACTTCAGAAATACCAGACAAATTTCATCAAGTGTTTTTGGCTGTTCCTGAAATAGAAACTTTTAGGTACAGATTTTGGCCCAAATTTTTCAATGTATCATCTCCAAATCTTGCCCATATATAAGAAACACTGTATTAAAATATTTGGTTCATTGTACTTCTTGTCCTAACTGAACTCATGACAGCAAAAGAGAAAAAAAAAGGGGAGAGTGATAACATCATCAAGAAAAATAATTTATGATTTAAAATAATTATGATTTTTTTAATCCATTTCAGTTTTCAAGTAAAAAGTATTCTAACTTGTTAATTAGGTGACCTAGTGGGGATTTTTATCACTGCTGTTTTCAATTGTTTTTAACTATCAGAGTTCATGCATAGAGGGGTAGAATGCACTGCCCTTGAAAACTGAGAAAATGAAAAGAAAGAATAAAATTCTTGGATATAATAATATAATAAGTTTATGTCATAATTATAGTGATTTTAACTTTGGCTGTTAATGAAATATTTAGACAAAACCCCACAGTTATCTAGCTAGCCTGAGGAGGATCACCTAAGCGATTGGGAGAAATTTAAGGCCTGAAGGGACTTGTATGGGGCCTGAAAGGACTATTAATCCACGGACTTTCATGTTATCTCCCAGTTTCATACCATGTTCAGTGTACCCTCATGTTAATTCCTCTTGGTTTATACTGTTCAGGGCTTGTCTGGACTTGCCCTGATGTTTTTCCCACCAAAAGTTGTTTACTCCCTTGTTCTCCCCTGGTTTTCCTGCTCATCTCTCACTGTTTGGCTGATGGATGCCGCAGTGCAGAGTGAGCTCCCATTGGTCCTTTCCCCTGGATACTCCTAAGTTCCACCCACCTTTTCCTTGTTGTCCTATCCTGTTTCACCCTGAGTTGTCAATCCCATGCTTCACCCCAGTTATCAGACCTCCCCTTACCCAAACCTTATATAAGTCCTTGTTCCCCCTAACAAACTGGCCATTGCACACTGTGTCAGAACCCTTTTGTGCAGTGTCGCATCCCTATTCCTTTTACCCTCAGGCCGTGGCACTAGCCGTAAGACAAAGAAGGCAAATTCATCAAAAAAATGAGAGCACTGAAATGATAAAGTGTGGGTTTATTTATCTTTACTGAAATTTAGTAAATTTATTGTCAGCTGAGATATAACTCTATAAAATATTGGTGTAGACCGATGATGAAATTGTTTTTGTTTTACAGCTTTCTAGACATGTTTTGGGGGTTTTGTCTTAATATTTAATTAATAGACAAAATTTAAATCATACCTGAAGGATGGGGCCTGGACAAGCTTGAGAAGTGGGCCCATGGATGTCTCACGAGGTTTAAAAAGACCAAGTGCAAGGAGCTGCACTCGGGTCGGAGCAACGCCCAGTATCAACACAGGCTGGGAGACGAACAGATCAAGAGCAGCCCTGCTGAGAAGGACTTGGGGGAGATGGTGAGTGAGATGCTGGACATGAGCCATCAGTGTGCACTCACAGCCCAGAAAGCCGTGTGTGTATTGGGCTGCATCCAAAGCAGTGTGGGCAGCACGTGAGGGAGGGGATTCTGCCCCTCTACTCTCCTCTGGTGAGACCTCACCTGCAGTGCTGCATCCAGCAGCACTGTTGGGTGGGGACCTGTTGGAGACAGTCTAGAGGAGGATCACCAAGATGATCAGAGGGAGGAGGAAAGGATGAGAGAATTGGGATTGTTCAGCGTGGAGAAGAGAAGGCTTCAGGATGACCTAACTGTGGCCTTCCAGTACCTGAAGGGAGCCCACAATAAAGATGAAGAGGGACTTTTTACAAGGGCATGTATTGACAGAACAAGGTGGAATGACTTCAAACTAAAAGAGAGTAGGTTAGATTAGACATTAAGAAGAAATTCTTCACTATGAGGTGATGCACTGGAACAGTTTTCCCAGAGAAGCTGCGGATGCCCCATTCACAGAAATGTTCAAGGCCAGGCTGTATGGAGTTCTGACCAACCTGATTTTGTGAAAGGAGTCCCTGCCCATAGCAGTGGATTTGGAAGTAAATGATCTTTAAGGTCTCTTCCAACCCAAACAATTCTATGATTCCAATTCTATGATTATATGATTGTATGATTCTGTGAACACATTTTTATCATCTTATAGTGAATCTCTTGACGTCTCACAAGTTTTAGTGGTGCTACTTCCAGACTTGGGATTCTGTTGAAGTTAGAAAAGTTGAAGTTTTTCAAAGTAGGCATGTTCCCTTTGATATTTCTAGAAAACTATGCTTGTAATAATGCAAGTGGGAATGGACAGTTCTTGGTGGTCCAGGGGACAAAAGCCCACCCTGGAGTGCATCAAACACAGCACAATCAGCCCCTTATCACAAGGGGTTGTCCCAATGTGTTCAGCATTAGTGTAGCATCACCTGGAGCACCACAATTTAAGAAGGATGAAAAAACACTTTAATGGAAGAGTGCAGCCAAGCAAGTGGAAGAGCTGGAAAACGTGTCCTGTGAGGGGTGCCTGAGGACTCTCTGTTTGTCTAGTTTGGAGAAAAAGAGGCTGATCCATTGCTCTCTTCAGCTTCTGGAGGAGGGGAAGTTGAGGGGGAGGTGCTGATACCTTCTGCCTGGCATCCAGTGAGAGAATGAATAGGAAGGGCTTAAAGCCACACCAGGGGACATTTAGACTGGAAAATAGGAAATATTTTTCCTGAGATGGTGATCAAAAACTGGAACAGGCTCCTTAGTGAGGCAGTCGATGACCAAGAGGCATTTGGAAAATGTCCCTTAATAACATGCTTTAACTGTTTTGAAAGCAGTTGGCTGATCCATTCTGTCTTTCCCTCTTGATAAGATTAATTCCTTTTAACTTGTGCAATAATTAAAAAAAGGAAAGAGGATTTTCTTTGACTCATGAGGTTCTTATTTCAGATAATAGATAAGAGAGAGAGAGCATGCAATATTCTGTACTTTTTTTCGGTGTGGGTTTTTTTTTATTTTTTTTTTTAATGTATCTTATGGAAGATGTATCACTGACCTGGACGAGCTGAGATGATGGAAATCAGAAATCAGTGGCTGTTCTCTACATATTCAATGGTAAAAAGAAAAGCACTCAGTAGTATTTATCATAACCTAAAGCATAGTTCTAATGTTCTATTCTAGAGAGCACTCTTCCATCCCAGTGAGCTGAAACACATGCAAGACATGTTTACATCATGATGTGGCATATTATAAATAATGAATTCTTGTTGTGCTTTCAAGTAGTGAAGGGACTGAATCGGAAATAGCAGGTTTTGCTTATTGAACAGTAAAAGAAAGCAAACTTTACTGAACTATCCCACCTTTAGGGTAAATCTATTATACCTGCTATATGTCTCCTTCAGCTATACATGTGATTTGAAAATATTCTCTCTGTTTCAGGATGAATTTCTTTAGTTGTCATGAAGCAAGACGCATGGCAGAAAACAACAGAAACAGTGCTTTTGTATAGGTAGCCTAAACAGTTGGTCTTGCATAATGCACATTCAATTAAAGCCAAAGATTCATTAATTTTGAGCAATATTGTTTATTTTAAAGTAAAGTGGTATGAAATAACCTTACTGTGCTAGTGCGCAAGCTGTACCGTATCACATCATTCATTACAGTTGCACACTAGACTCAATTTCAGGAAAAGACACCACTAACATAACCACGAAAGCAGAACTCACACAAATTGGCAGAACTTAGTTTGTAATATTTCCACTGAGTTGTTTGTGTGTTTGAAGTATATTAATTCTACTGTTAGATTAAATATAAATACAGACTAGCTATAGTAAAAATTTAGTCTTATAAAGAGCCGGTGTAATCATCTTCAGCTTCTTGTAGACCTTTTCATGGACAGTTATTAACAAAAGTTATTCTATTGAAAAAAGCTACACTTTAATGATTATTAATTGATATGGGCAGATAGGAAAGTAACTGATTTCCTGGGTTTAGGAAGTCTTATAGTAGCAGTATTCAGAGTTCTATTTGATAGTGACATAAATTCTTTTTTTTTTTCATAGATTTTTCTTTGACCAAAAAAAAGATATAGAGACACTTTCATATGTCATATAAAGCTACTGAAATTAATTTTAAAATTATATTTATTTGCATAATGCTATTTAATTAATTGTGCTTATTTCTATAAGTAAATGATTGACACACAGAGGGACTACAGGTTATAGTAACCACAATAAATCACAGCTATATGATATCTAGGACAGAAAAAGTTATGATGGTACTTAAACTGGGAGGCTGAGCCCTAATTTTTCCTGAATTCCTTACTGCTAATTGTTGAAATTGTCAGCTTTACTGACAATTAAGTATGTAGAAACTGGTACAATTGCTGTCTGAATAAGAAAGATTTAATCTAGTTTCTAAAGTCAAGGCTTCAGAAATCTTCTCTCTTTAATCAAAATCCTCCCTCTTTTAATACCTCCCATTCCACAGTCTCAGCAGAATGTGTTTATATCCTACAGGGCAGTCTCAGAGAGAACCATGACGATCATTGCCATAATACTCTTATGGACATTGAATAACCTTATTCTCTTCAAATTGCATGAAACCTGCAGAATCCCACATTCTAATAACATGTTGAATACAGGGTGTGCAAGTTCATGTCAGGCCCCAAGCTTCTAAAGAACTATGGTCATACTTAATTTTATTAATTTTATCCAAATCCACTGCATCGAGATACATTGTTAAGTATGTTCAGATTTATTATTGCTTCTTTTTTTTTCATGCATGAAACAGTAGATGGTTAAGTTGATTTAAGCAATTAAAGCTTAGATTTGATTCCAATCTCAGCTAGTCACATTGTCACTTAGACTGAGATCACACATAGAATCATAGAATCAACTCTGTTGGAAAAGACCTCTGAGAACATCAAGTCCAACCCTTAATCCAACACTGCCATGGTTACTGGACTATGTCACTAAGTGCCACATCCAGTCTCATCTTAAAAACCTCCAGGGATGGAGAATCCACCTGTTCCCTGGGCAGCCCATTCCCGTGCCTGATTACTCTCTCTATAAAAAATTTCTTCCTAATATCCAATCTAAACCTCCCTTGGCAGAGCTTAAGATTGGGCCCTCTTGTCCTACTCATGGTTGCCTGGGAGAAGAGACTGACGCCCACCTTGCTACAATCTCCTTTCAGGGAGTTGTAGAGAGTGATGAGGCCTCCCCTGAGCTTCCTTTTAAAACAGTATTTTAAGAGATGAGCTGTGAAGCTACCAATTATGTTTTATCAAATTTTTAAAGAGTGTATATATGGTAAATGAAGTTGATTTTTTAATGGGAGGTTCATTTGCCAATAAGGGGACATGATTTTTACGAAGCGGAAACCACATTCATTGCACTTTTTCAAATGAAGCCTGCAGTAAGTAGACATTTGTAACATAAATGTACATTGCACATACCTGATCAATAGAAAATGTTACTAGTTTAGCATTTAGAATACAAACAGATTGTTCCAACAACATTACAATGTTTAAGAAAAACAAAGCCAAACTTTTAGTCTGAAGTTGATTCTGTTCAGGCAAAGATTCAGTTCCTCAATTGTAATCTCTGATTACTGATTATAAATACAAGGCTTTTGGCTTTGATATGTTATTCTAATGTCACAGTATCTTAGAATAGAGGGAAATCTATATTGATTTTAATGTAATAGTTATTCTATCATTATTTCTTACACCAAAATGTTTCAACTCCTTTTTTATATATTTTGCTCTCTATCTTTTACTCAAGATAGAAAATATTAATTTTCCTGAACATTATTTTCAAGCCAGTGTTTTTCCATCTCCTTTTTCCTTTCTCCGTCTATTTAAGAAACAAACAATGCTTTGCAAAGTTAAAATTACCCTTCTCTCTCATTTATTTTCTTATTGTTATTATTTTCTTAGTGGAGATTAATGTGTAAAATCATACATAAAACCTCATGCTATCACAGAGGCCAACTACGTTAATGCATTTTGTAAGTGATTTTCTAGTTCCTCTGTTATTTGTCAACAGCATTCTGCACTTGAATTCTCATTTCAGGCTTGTTCAGGTATGCAGTGTACTGCATATTTATATTTCATAAAGAATATTTTCCAGTCTTGGGAATAGCATTAAGTAAATTACTGAAAGATATGTAAAGTAAACAATTTCTATTTTGCAAATGGCTTTGAGTTTTCTACATGTGGCTTTATGTCAGGTAAGGTACAAACAGAAAGTTTTAAGTGCTCTGAGAAGGAAAATTCTGGACAAATTCTTATGTTACTAGAAGGCATTACTTATTTCATTTTCTCCCAAGAAAATAAAATTTCATTTCAAGGAAATATTCAAATACTCCAATAGCTTTCAATAAAGCTATTTTCTTTTGATTTTCTCTATAGATACTCAAATATGGCATTTTAGCAAAAGAAAAAAGTCAAACTCATTAACTTATATCTTTAATTCTGAAAAGGTGAAGCAAGATGTCAAGGCCATTATCAGAAGTGTTCAGTCCAGTCTTTTTTGCACTGAATAAAAATATATTCCTCATTTCTAACGTAACTGCTCTTCCCCTTGTTTTGTTATAAGTTTTTCCTAGCAAATTAAGAGGCCATCTACTACTAGATCTTTGCACTTTAATAGCTGTGATCTTCAGTTGAATAGATTAAAACTTTCAATTCTGTATTAAAACTATTTTAAAATAATGAAACATCATGTTTTTCTTTATTAGTCTACATCAATTAAAAAAAAACAAACACAAAACCAAACCCACACAAATTAAAAAAACCCAGATCTCCCGATAACCTTCATAAATCAGAGATCTCCTTTTCCAGTTGACTGCTTTTGAGTTTTAGGTATCCAACACTGCTAATATTGGGAAGAAGAATATTAAAGAGCATTATTTACAGTTCTATCACAGTCAAGACAATTTTCTAGTCCCTCTCTCTTTTTTTTTTTCCTTTTTCTAATTTGGTGTTGTCTTGAACATTTACTAGCTGTCTATTTTGCTTCTGTTTTCTTCTTCAGGACTCCCTGAAACAATATCTCAGCCTTGGCCATATTGATCACCATAACTGGTCTACTCTGGCCTCCAATCGGGAGGCCTGGAGACACACCATCTATAACGCAGCTGTCTCCTTTGAGAACACACACAGGATCACTCTCGAGGAGAAAAGGCAATGCAGAAAGAACTGTGTCTTGCAGAATATACCATCTAAGGAGTCTTTCTGCTGTGCCTTTTGCAATCGGATATGTCTGTCATGTATTGGCCTCATAAGTCACCAACGTGCCTGTAACAAATGTGGATAAAGCCTTCTCAAATCTTCGTTCATGAAGCCCAGCCATGATTTTGCTTCTGTCAAATATTCTTCCCATCTTACGAAATATTAAGTATTTATAATAATTCTATCTCAGAATTATTTCTTTTAAAGATGCAATAAACCATCCTGCAAACATTTTTATTATCAACTTAAGTTTCACTCTATTAGCATTTTTATGTTTGCTTTAAAAACCTGAAAATTAGGCCAAAATTATTGGTGCATTCAGATCAAGACTGGTTTTTGTTTGCACATGACTAACTGAATACTCTCCTGAGCAAGTTGAGCCTTCACTTTCAGTTTGTTGATCTCTTACTTTCTTTTTCTGCAAAATCTTATGTAAAATTATGCTGTGTGTTTTCTGATGGAAAGAAAATATTCCTGAATTGTCATTCTGCAATGAGAGATGCCTACAGTCCCTTTCAGCCTTCTGTCTTGCATTTATAAGCAGTACAATATGGAATGGTATTATAAAGGCACTTAAACTTTAAATAAGGTGCTATCTGCCTCATTTGCTTTGCAGCAACTTTTATTGTCTCTCATATATTAGAGACGATACAACGTTTGTTTATGGACAACAATGTGGAAGGAAAATGTACAATGTTAGTCATGTAATCAATATTCTTTGTCAGCTAGCTTGAAGTGCCATCCACAGAGAGCAGAAGAATGCATGAAATGAAAGAGACATAAAAACACAGCATTATGAGCAACAAATATTACTCATTAGAAAGGGAAGTAGATATATCTGTATTTTTAAAAATATTTGGAGGAATCCAGGATCTCTTCATATAGACTGACAGAAACACAGGACTACATTTATTAAAGGAAATGTCACTGAAAATCTCTCATCTACCCTAATATTAAGTGCCACATTTGTTTTGCTGAGTATCATCAGAAAAGAGGAAGAAATGCTAAAGACGAGCAAGTTCACGTGACTAGTGGTGTGAGACAGATGTTAAGATGAAAGGAGTTTTTTTATAGGTGACCAGTGAAAATTCATTCTTAGAGTGGTCTTTTAGGTACAACCCTTCTTATTCTATAGAAGCAAAATTCTCTCCAAAATAAGTAAAAAATAAGAATAAATTTTCTTTTAGAGAAGAATAGAATCCAACACCCCACCCAATCTCATATGAAACATTTGAGAATGTTTCTGAAATACACTGCCTGCTCGCTATTTCTTTTGTTCATTGTTGGCTTTCTGGTCTTGTTGAAGTTGTTTATCTTAAAAGAGAATTGTTGTTAATGAATGGACAACTACTTGAGGGTTTTTTTCAGCCTATCTTTTCACAAAATCAAGGTATTTCTACCCAAAGAAAAGATCTTTAATCAATGAAGTGCACTGTATCCTGGCTTTATGACCAAATCAGTCATATATGGTCCATTAGTCAATGGAACAGAAACACAGGTGGTGTTCGCCTCAGTTCCTGCAGTAGCAGGGATGAACGAGGAGAGGAGTAGGAAAACCCATCTTATCAACAGGTGGCTAAAGGACTGGCGACACCAGAGGAATCCTGGTTTTTTTGACCATGGGGAAAATTCCATGGTACCTAGTCTCCTGAAATCAGATGGGCTTCATTTACCTAGGAAGGGCAAAAAGACTCTAGACCACAAGTTGGCGGGGCTGATCAAAAGGGCTTTAAACTAGGTTTGAAGGGGGAAGGGATTGAAACTGGTCTCTCCAGAGATGAGCCTAAGGGTGGAAAACCTGAGTTAAGACTGAAACCAGCAGCCCAGCCGAAGTACATGTACACCAATGCACACAGTGTGGGTAACAAACAATAGGAGCTGGAAGCCATCGTGCAGCAGGACAGCTGTGATATAGTCGCTATCACGGAAATGTGGTGGGATGACTCACATGACTGGAGTGCTACCATGGGTGGCTACAGGCTCTTCAGAAGGGACAGGCAAGGTAGGAGAGGTGGAAGAGTAGCTCTATATGTCAGAGAGTCTCTTGATTCTGTAGAACTCAAGATCAGTAACGATCAGAATCAGGGGGAAGGCCAAGGCTGGTATCCTGGTGGGAGTCTGTTACAGACCACCCAACCAGGATGATGAGGGTGATGAATTATTCTACAAGCAGCTGGCAGATGTCTCAAAATGGCCAGCCCTTGTTCTCATGGGTGACTTCAACCTGCCAGATGTCTGCTGGGAACTCCGCACAGTGAAGAAGCAGTCTAGGAGATTCCTAAACCACATAGAGGATAATTTCCTGCTCCAGCTGGTAAATGAACCTACCAGGGATGAGGCCCTGCTAGACCTTCTGTTCACAAACAGAGAGGGGCTGATGGGAGATGTAGTGGTCAGAGGCTGTCTGGGGCACAGTGACCATGAAATAATAGAGTTTTCAAAACTCAGAGATGCAAGGAGGGCCATCAATAAAACCTCTACGCTGGACTTCCAGGAGGGCAGATTTTGGCCTATTTGGAAGACTGGTTCCCTGGGAAGCAATCCTTGAAATTAAAAGGGTCCAGAAGGGATGGACATGCTTCAAGAAGGAAGTCGAAAGCACAGGAGCAGGGTGTCCCAGTGTGCCGAAAGGCAAACTGGCGGGGAAGACAGACCGGTTTGGCTGAACAGGGAGATTTTGAAGGAAACTAGGGTTAAAAAGAGAGACTATTGATTATAGAAAAAAGGGCTGGCTACTCAGGAAGAGGTTAGGAATATAGTTAGGTCATGTAGAAAGAAAATTAGAGAGACAAAGGCAAAATCTGAACTCAATCTTGCCACTTCTGTTAAGGATAACAAAAAGTCTTTCTACAGGTACATCAATAGCAAAAGGAGGGACAAGGAAAACCTCCATTCTTTGTTGGACATGGATGGGAACATAGTTATCAAAGATGAGGGAAAAACTGAGGTATTTAACACCTTCTTTGCCTCAGTTTTCAACAGTAAGGCAGGTTGTCCTGAGAAGAGCTGTCTTCTAGAGCTTGTAGAAAGAGATAAGATTCTGAATAGCCCTCCTGTAATCTAGGAGGAAACAGCGATCTGCTGAGACACAAGTCTATGGAACCAGATGGGATCCATTCTAGGGTGATGAGGGAGCTGGTGGAAGAGCTTGCCAAGCCTCTCTCCATCATCTACCAGCAGTCCTGGCTAATTGGGGAGGTCCTGGATGATTGGAAGTTGGTGAATGTCACGGCCATCCACAAAAAGGGCTGCAAGGAGGACCTGGAAAACTACAGGCCTGTCAGCCTGACCTCAGTGCCTGGCAAGGTTATGGAGCAGATCATCCTAAGTGCAATCCCACAGCACCTACAAGATGGACAAGGGATCAGACCCAGCCAGCACGGGTTTAGGAAGGGCGGGTCCTGTCTGACCAACCTGATCTCCTTTTAGGATCAGGTGACCTGCCTGGTGGATGAGGGGAAGGCTGTGGATGTGGTCTACCTGGACTTCAGCAAAGTCTTTGACACTGTCTCCCACAGCACTCTCCTGAAAAAGCTGCAGCCCATGGCTTGGACAGGGGCACCCTGTGCTTTGTTAGGAACGGGCTGGAGGGCCGGACCCAGAGAGTGGTGGTGAACGGTGCTGCATCCAGTTGCAGCCGGTCACTAGTGGTGTCCTCCAGGGATCAGTGTTGGGCCCAGTCCTGTTAAATATCTTTATTGATGATTTAGATGAGGGGATTGAGTCCACCATCAGCAAATTTGCAGATGACACTAAGTTGGGGGGGAGTGTTGATCAGCTGGAAGGCAGGAGGGCTCTGCAGAGGGACCTGGACAAGCTGGAGAGATGGTCTGATTCCAGTGGGATGAGGTTCAACAAGGCCAAGTGCCGGGTCCTGCACTTTGGCCACAACAACCCCCTGCAGTGCTACAGGCTGGGCACAGAATGGCTGGAGAGCAGCTAGGAAGAAAGGGACCTGGGCGTATGGATTGACAAGAAGCTGAACATGAGCCAGCAGTGTGCCCAGGTGGCCAAGAAGGCCAAGGGCATCCTGGCCTGGATCAGGAACAGTGTGGCCAACAGGACCAGGGAAGTGAGCTACTCAGTGCTGGTGAGGCCACATCTTGAGTCCTATGTCCAGCTCTGGGCCCCTCAGTTCAGGAAGGATATTGAGGTGCTGGAGCGGGTCCACAGAAGAGCAACAAGGCTGGTGAAGGAACTCGAGCACAGGTCCTATGAGGAGAGGCTGAGGGAGCTGGGTTTGTTTAGCCTGGAAAAGAGGAGGCTCAGGGGAGACCTCATCACTCTCTACGACTCCCTGAAAGGAGGTTGTAGCCAGGTGGGGGTTGGTCTCTTCTCCTAGACAGCTATCAGTAAGACGAGAGTATGGTCTTAAGCTGTGCCAGGGGAGGTTTAGGATAGGGAGGTTTAAATATTAGGAAGAAATTTAGATATTAAGAAGAAATTTTTTACAGAGAGGGTAATCAGGCATTGGAAAGAGCTGCCCAGGGAACAGGTGGATTCTCCATCCCTGGAGGTTTTTAAGACGAGACTGGATGTGGCACTTAGTGCCATGGTCTAGTAACCATGGTCTAGTGGTAGTGGATCAAGGGTTGGACTTGATGTTCTCAGAGGTCTTTTCCAATTCAGTTGATTCTATGATTCTATGATTCATGTGGTTATATGGAACAATCAAAAGAAGAAAATATACATCTCAGACACCCTTATTTCTCTTACACTGCTAAATAGTGACCATGCCGCTAAGAAAAAAAAAATTTAATCCTAAAAAGTAAAACAGAACAAAGCAAAGCAAACTCTTACCTATTTAAATTTTAAATAGCTCCATATATAGGATTTATTATTGTTACATTTTGTGATGTCACTTTTTCTATACCAAAACAACTTGGATTATAATATATAATATTCATAAAATTTGTATGTAGTCAAATGTTATATTTACATCTAGATTCTTAAATGAATTTTTATTAATGACATGGTTCGTTGAATAAATAGTTTGTAAATATTTTGTTTAATCTGTACCAAAACATATCAAAACATACAGAAATAGATTTTGATTGTGTCGTTAGGATAGTTTGGTGAACTGATTTTTTCATTTATGGTGTGAGAGATACATCTTTAGATCCTGGGGATAGTCATACATCTTATAATATATATAATTTTTTTTAAATGGAGTTTCATTATTTGGTGGTTTGATATGGAGTTTAAAGTGAAATAATGACTACAACTTTAATATCAGTATTATGGCATTTATCTAAAAGAGACAATCACCATCATTAAGGTTTTATGACCAAACAGGTTGAAATCACTGATAATTCCTCAGAGCACAGCTTAGCAGGTAACTTTTTCAGAGAATAATATGTCTTTGTTTAATGATGAGATGTTAGTATTACAAGAGAAGTGCTGAATGAAATTTAAAGCCGTGTATACAAAGTTCATGTTTTCAACTGGTTAGGAAGAGGAAAACTAGATTCAAGAAGTAAATAAATTAATGTGATTTTGATAACCAAACTGGCTTTGCTGTCACCTGAAACTGGAGTGTAACAATAGCTATTCAAAATTTTCTGCCTTTCTTGAGTAATAATGCAAGTTAGTCTACATTTTTTACTTGAAGGACACAGGCACTATTTTACATATTTTTCTTGGTTTTCCATAGCCATGTTTTGAGAACATCATACATAACTGATGCCATTGCTTCATCATTTACAAACATTTAGCTGTAGTTTATCTTGGTCTAAGGATGTATGTGTTCTGAATTCTCTTACTTCCAAAGATAAAGGATAAACATGGAAGTCACTAAGCTTCTGCTTTCACTGTATAGAAGCTGGTATTTTCTGCTGAATATCCTTATAGCAGGTCATATTTTCAGTATTTAAAAAATAAGTTGGAAAGCAGGAAATTCTAGTAGTAAAACCGTTCACCAGGGCAATGGCAATATGGAGCAACCCGGAAAACTTCAAAAACTCGGCCATTTTTCCAGTCTCTGTAAGGAAGTCATGAGCTTCAGCAACATCAGTTCAGTTACAACCCAGTTAGATTTTGAATAGAAGATAAAAGGTGATGTCTCCATTCCTCTTCCTCACGAATCACTGGAAAACAGCAACTCCTCCTAAACAGATAGATCCAGTAGGTCATTAAGAATG